>NC_084520.1:17278061-17976811 GCF_024500385.1 Phyllopteryx taeniolatus | reverse complement strand
AGAGCAGTGATGTTTCTCCAGAGGGGGGCGGTGTTTCTTGGCACAGAGTCTCTCTGATTCTGGAGCTGCTGCAGCACAAGAAGAAGTTGAAGCGAGCCCAGTCGTTGGTGCCGGTTCTGTTCTCGCTGCTGGCCAGGTAACAGGAAACAGGAAGCGTGGAGGCGATGGCGCCTCATGCTGTTGCTCCTCTTGTTCCTCAGGAGCCTGGAGGCCACCTCCGTGGAACGGGCCAACTTGGAGTACACCAAGCAGCTTCTGCTCAGCTGCCTGCTCAACGTCTGTAACAAACTGGCACCGGACGGACGGCCCACTGGCCCAGGTGGGTGGGCGAGTGCGTAGACCGTTTGGGTTCTGTCACGTCTGTAAACAGGCTAGTTGACTTAATAAATACACACCGTGTAATTAATTATCTTTATTTAAAAAAATCAGCCGATCAACGGCTCGTATCCGAAGGAACCGCCGTATTTATAAATATATTTGTCCCTCCAGACGTCCTGGATGAAGACAAGTTCAGCGTGGAGCTGGTAGTCCAGTGCGTCCGAGCGTCGGACGTGCCGCAGACTCACCATCACGCTCTGCTGCTGCTGAGCGCCGTCGCCAACATCTTCCCCGTGAGTAGTCTGGACTTCTCCTACAGACAGGCTAGCATCTCGTACATGTGAACAAACTGACCGCCCATTTGTGTGTGGCGGGCCTGCAGGAGAAGGTTCTGCACAACATCATGCCCATCTTCACCTTCATGGGCGCCAACATCATGCGTCTGGATGACGCCTACAGCTTCAGAGTCATCGACAAGACGGTGCAGATGGTCATCCCGGCTGTCATCAAGGCAAGTGCGTGACGGGGTTTCGGATGTCGGCCTGTTTAAACAAGTTTCTTTATCTCCGCCCCTGCAGGCCCGCGGCCAATCGGACGGCAGCGTGGACGCGACGGTGATGAGGATCGTGCACGTGTTCGCCGACGCGTTGCCTCACGTGCCCGAACACCGGCGGCTGCCCGTCCTCGCTCGGCTGGTCGCCACGCTGGGCCCGGCCCGCTTCCTCTGGGTCCTAATGCTCCTCCTGTTCAAGCTCCACACCACGCAGCCGTCCGGCTCAGAAAGCGAGAAGGCAAGAAATCTTGGGGGGGCGGAGGAGGGCGCAGTAATTCCCTCGCCAATAGCTGGGGAACACTGTACCGGCAGTAGCATCTCTAGGGAGACGGATTTTGCTGTCTTGTCAAACGAGATGTCATGCGGACGTTCTCGCTGTGTTGCTTGCTTAGGAAGCGGCTCGGGAGCGAGACGTGGACTTCTGGATCTCCGTGTGTTGCCAGTTCGAAGTGACCGAGCAGCTCACGTCGCTCATCAATATCCTCAACTTCCTCATCCAGCTGCCCGACGACAAAGAGGACGGTGGGAACGTTATTCACGACAAATACAAATGGCACGCTGACCAAACTGGCGCTCAACTCAGCCGCTGCTAAAATCTCCGTTTTGCACACTTATTGCACGCCTTTTATCTATTTTATTGTATGTTATTTCTTATTTTTAATGCTCTGATTTGACACAGCTTATAGCCTAGGAGTGCACTTTGTTTCTTCTGTACTTGTATTAAGAAATGTCAAAAAAAACCTTTGACCTAATAACGAAAATCTGCAGACAATTGTCCTTTGTAATTCCATTGGGGGGGAAAAAAAATATTTGAAACCCCCAAAAAATCTTGAATAAGTGAGGATAAACTGCCAATCAGTGTTTTCGGGGTGCACCCCCCCCCCAAAAAAGGAGAAAAAACATTAGAAACAAATCTGCGAATAGTTGAACCCACGCGTGCCAAACCTCGAGTATGCGGGGGTCCACCATATATACTTTGTGACATTTTTGGTTTCCCCATGACATTTTTCCAATGTGAAACATTTAAAGTTTGGGAATCACTTTGTTGTTGTTGGTTTTCTCTATAGCTGATCATTTCTGTCCTCGCCAGGTGCGGCCAAGCCAGCCGCCGGCCGGCGAGGAGCCGGGGAAAAGAAGGAAGAGGAGGAGAAGTTGGAGGAGCTGATCTTCAGCGTGGAGGCCCACAGCGGCAAAGAGTTGAGACACTTCAAGTTCCTCTCCGTCTCCTTCATGGCTCAGCTGCTCGGCTCGGCCAGCTTCATCGGGAAGGTGAGCGCGGTCTGGAGGCACGTCCGCTTTGATGTTAACGTGCCCTCGAGCGTTTTCTGTTTGTTGTTCAGGTGGCGGACACTCAGGACGTCGGTGACCGCATCCGCGCCGAGTCCCTCCAGCAGCTGCAGCAGCAGTGAGTTTAGTTCTCCTCAAATCAAGCGAACATTTCAAAAACGGTCTGTCAAAAACGACGCTTCGTCCAGGCTGCTGGAGTATAATCTGCGTTACATCCAGTGCGTCGCTCGCTGCGTGGAGGAGAACGCCGACAAGCCCATCGCAAAGTTCTGGAGAGTTCTGCTGAATAAAACCTACGATGTTTTGGATAAGGTGAGAGCTTGTCGTGACGCAACACAACAAACCGTAAACTTTAAAACCTTAACTTCTGACCAAAACTGCTGTTGTGTTGCTCTATAAATAAAGTTGAGTTGAGTAAACAACACGTTTGTTCCCCTTTTATCCATGCCAAGTTGAACGCTTTGTTGCCCACGGACACGTTCATCACGGTGATGAGGGGGCTGATGGGAAATCAGCTGCCGTCGGTGAGGAGGAAAGCCATGGAGCTGCTCAACAACAAGCTGCAGCACAAGACCCAGTGGGCGGAGCAACAGGTCAATAGCACATAATAAACTTACAACTGAATATACCCAAAGCACTTGGCGGATTTTCATTAGTTTCTATTTTGGTCCTTAACGGCGGCGAATAGCGAGGATTGACCGCATTCTTTAGCGTTTTACGCAAGTGCTGTCATTCACACTTCGTAGCAGTGGCGGCTGGTCATTCGATTGCCAGGAGAAGACAAACACCTAAATGCAAATATTTATAAGAATGTAAAAACAAAATATATGGATGTCTATTTCTAGACCAGCAGCGTAAATGGTATTTAGTTACTGATGAGTAAAATCTTTTCGCTCATGTATGTCATCTGTTGAGGGGCGCACAAATCTCGTGTTAAAAGTTTGACCTGCACAGTGGCGCCAATTGATTGGAGCAAAACTGGCCGGCGTCATGTCAGTGTGCGCGGTCGGGCGGGACTGCTTTTGATGACCCTCGCGATACTCAACGTAATACAAACAAGTTTCGACACTTTTGCGCTTGTTTCAGGCAATTGCAAAACATTGTAAAAATGACTAAAACGTTGATAAGATCCAAATGCCTCCCCACTGCAGGTCAGCGTCCTCTTAGAGCTGATGGTGGACCTCCTCGCCATCGTGGGTACGCCGCACGGGAAGGCGGTGGCGGCGGAGACGCAGGAAGCGACCGTCAACAGGCAGACGGCGCTCTACAGCCTCAAGCTGCTCTGCCGCCTCTTCGGCCCGGCCCGCCCCGAGGCCTTCGTCCCCGTCATGCTGCGCGCCGTGGAGATCGTCGAGTCGCCGCACGAGGAGAAGAACGTGACGGCCGGCGCTCTGCTGTGCGTCGCCGAGGTAGTCGGCGCCCTCAAAGCCCTCGCCGTCCCGCAGCTGCCCAGGTTAGCGCCGTGTGTCTCCGATGCGCTTCTTGTCCGGCCGCGACGTGTCGCGTCTAGTGGTGCGAACTGATTTTCAGTGTTGCTAAATGTTGCTAAATGTCATTACATCATTGAACAGCCATCTCAAAAACAAAAAATGATTTGGAATTTGTGTTTTGTTTTTGGTTTTCAGTGTTTCCCAACTTTTATGACACACTTGTTTGCCTCGGCACGGTTGGGAATCACAGATTTAGATTACAATGTATTCCGTGACGTTATAATGTTCCGTGACGCCCGCGCAGGTTGATGCCGGCCGTGCTGCACGTGCTCACCGACAGGAAAGATCTGCTGACCAACGAGATTTACTTGCTGAGCGCCGTCACCGCCCTGCAGCGCGTCTCCGAGACGTTGGCGCACTTCATCAGCCCCTACCTGCAGGACACCACCTTGCAGGCTTGTTGCAATTCATCCTTTCCCAACCATTAGCGAGGCGAAAGCAAATATTTGACACTAGCTTACATGAGCGCAAACAAAGATGCGTAACTTGTAGAGTTACTTTTATTGCTATTACAAGAAATCATTTCTTTTGCAGCTCCCATAACATCCAACTTTAAAAATCACTTGCAGGTGTGTCGGCTGACGCGTCTACTGGAGGATTCTTCGTCTTCCGCCTCGTCAGCAACCAATCAGCTGTCTGCGCGTCTGGCCTCCCTCAGGAGCTCCCTGGCCACCGAGCTCCCCCCCAGGGTCCTACTGCCCGTCGTGACCAGGTGCTACAACGTCATGGTTGTGGACAAGAAGGTGAGCGAGGACACACACGTGCAACATCTACATCGACCCCACCTTGCGAGCGTTGGCCTGTCGCTGCGATGTGTTAGTGTCGCCATATTGGATGTGGCGCATCTGCCCTTTCAACGAATGCAAATCAATGGACTGGACTTCAGAAAGCAACAACCTGTACACAAAGTGCGCAAAGTTAAAACCACTCATTTATTCATTTATTTGGGGAAACTGTTAGGAACCAAAGATAACTTTTATTCTGCTGATTATAAATGTTCACTCCTTTTATGTACAACAACAAACAATTTTAGTCCCAAGAGAAGAGGTTCTAATTGTCGCTAGAAAAGCTTCGAGTCGCACCAGAAGGAACTTGCCCTCAAAGGTATTGTTTTGGGGCCTTGGTGCCAAAGAACTAAATTGAAGTAAGTTAAGAAGCTTCATTTCGACAAAAATGTTGCTTTTACGCCAATTTGTGTCAGCTAAACGTAATAATGGCATTAGCCTTTATACATTTCTCTGAGCGTTAATAGCGGCCGAGCAAGCGCTGACCGGAGTGCTTCCCCTCAGGACCAACTGGGGGCGCTGATGAGCATGCTCAAGGAACACGTGGGCCACATGGAGCGAGAGCAGCTCAGTTCTCACCAATCAGAGCTGACCGGGTTCTTCCTGGCCGCCCTGGACTTCAGAGCTCAATTCTGCCGGGTGCGTTTGGCGCGCTGGTGTCCGTTGGTCACTCGGTCTGCGGGAGCTTCTGACGTTTTGCTGGGTGCAGGGCGACCTGGCGAGGACGGCTCAGATCGAGGGCAGCACGATCGACTGTCTGCTGGTCATGGTGATGAAACTGTCCGAAGTCACGTTCAGGCCGCTCTTCTTCAAGGTGACAGCGTTTACCTTTTTATTTCTATTTTATTTTTTTGGCTTCTATGTGGAATTATATGGGCTAGCGCAAGACTGGGCAATTTATACGTCCCGGGCCAATTACGACTCTTCAGTCTGGCCCGCCAAGCGTAAACTTATCAAGACTCCTTCGGTTGCGTAAAAAGATTTGTTTCCCCTAAAATTGCTTCGTTAAAGATTTGCTGTTTTTGTTTCCTCAGCTGTTCGACTGGAGTAAATCCGGCAATAAAGAGCGTCTGCTGACTTTCTTCCGACTCTCCGACTGCATCGCCGAGCGCCTCAAAGGTCTTTTCGTCCTGTTCGCGGGAAACCTGGTCAAGCCCTTCGCGGACCTCCTCCAGCAGACAAACGTCTCCAAGACGGGTGAAGCTTACTTACTTACTTACTTCTTTTTAGCATTATTTATTCATTTAAGAGAAGAAAAGAAAGAAAATGGCCACATACGGAAAATTGGGAGGAAGAGGCGAGGCGCTTAATATCGTGTTTATGAAACGTGCTAAAAAGCAATTTGATACGTTCTCGGTCAACATATGCAAACCAGTTCAACATATTTAAAGAAGAAGTATAAAAGACGGAGCAAAATGTTTTTAATGCTAGAAAAAAAAATTGTCTGTCTAATGTTCAACTTTTTACATTTTTATATAAAATATATCTATTTTTATTTACAAATTAAAAAAACTAAATTGTATGACAAATTTGCTATTTTTCAAAATTGTAACTTTTTTTTTTTAACCTTTTGATGCTGGCTGTTTAATTTTATGAGAATATACAGTGGGACAATAACACAAACACGCAGCAGGCCACAAATGGCATATCAATGTAAAATATGAATTAATTTGTAATTTGAGAAAACGATCTGTTATTTCCGAAGTGTCGATCAAAGCGGTGGCCCTTTGCATGAATCAGTAGCCAAAAAAGTAGGTCTCATTTTGCAAAAGGCGGGCGCTCCCTGCAATATATGTCCATCGGCATATTATTTCTTAAAAATATAAACTCGTCAAACTTTGTCTCCGTTCCTCAGCCGAGCCGTTGTTCGATTCCGAGCGCGGTGCCGAGAAGAGCGACCTGCTGCTTTGCTGCGTCCTGGACTGCCTGCACAAGATCTTCTTGTACGACACGCAGCGCTTCCTCAGCAAGGAGCGAGCCGACGCCCTCCTGGCGCCCCTCGTCGACCAGGTGAGAACGCAAACCTCGCTACCCGACGTAATTGGATAAGTGAGTCACGTTATATCGTTCTGGCCCAAAGTTTGAATCCACGTTCTGAACAAACGCAGAAACCGGATATGCTTTCACTTGCCGCGGTGACAAGGGAGCTGTTGAAACCGACGCGAACGCGAAGGCTTTGATGCTTGCAGGAAGCGTTCCTGCAAGCATCAAAGCCTTCGACTAAGCCAGCAAATATTACTGGACTCTTGTCATGTAAAATCTCGGTGGGCCAGATGACAAACTTTTCTCTCTCTCCCCCCCCGGCGTATTATGTGTCAGCTGGAGAATACGCTCGGCGGCCGCGAGGAGTACCGGCAGAGGGTGACCGAGCACCTTGTCGCGTGCGTGGGTCAGTTTGCCGTGTCGCTGGCCGACGACACGCAGTGGAAGAGCCTCAACTACCGCGTCTTGCTCAAGAGCAGGCACGCCGACGCCGAGGTGACGACGGCTTTCGAGCGCCTTCGGTGACGCCGACATTGGAGGGTTTCAACCGCAAGTTGATTCCACGTTGGTCCGCCTCTTCTCAGGTGCGCTTCTCCTCGCTGCTGATGCTGATGGAGCTGGCGGCCAAACTGAAGGAGAACTACGTGGTGCTGCTTCCGGAGACCATACCTTTCCTGGCCGAACTCATGGAGGGTCAGTACAGTACCGAAATACCGCGGACCCCCGCGTAATAGCGGTTCGGCAGCCTGGGATTCACATATTCTCTCATTTATTTCTTTTTTCTTTTTCCTGATTTCTTATTCCCATTTTTCCAATGTTTTTTTTTTTTTTTTTTTCTTTTCTCTCCACGTTTCTGTTTGTATTTTCTTTCTCGGGGGAAACCAATTCTGAAAACACATTTTGGCGGTTTATTCCTGCTTATTCAATCATTTTTTGAGCTTCCCAAAAAAAAAATTTTTCAATGCAATTCCAATGGCTGTCAATTATATGTGAACTTTTGCTATTGGTACCTAAAATGCACTAAAGTGGGGATACGCACCCCAAGATGGTGGCAAAGCATTTCAAACTGAGAGGATCATAAAGCATCCATGCCATGCGTCTAGCATGTACACAGTCGTGAACCCATGTAAAATAAAAGAGTGTATTCCGTAGTTAGATTATTCAACGCAGCAAACCACCTTCACTTGAGGCTCATCAATAGTATCGGCAAGCTTAAGCGTCCGAATTACAAGCTCGCGCAAAGTCGCACGTAGGCCAACATGCCTTTTGGCAAATTTGAACGGAAAAGTAGAATGTACAAACTTTGACTTGAAGTTAAAAGTGCATTTTAGGTTCATCCTGACGTAGGTTTTGTTTCCCGAAAGCTGAATATCCCCAAGTTTTGTGTACGTTGACTCGTTACGTTTGTGTTCCAGACGAGTGCGAGGAGGTGGAGCAGCAGGTTCAGAAGGTCGTTCAGGAGATGGAGAACATTCTGGGAGAACCGCTGCAGAGCTACTTCTAACACACACGCAGTTTGCAACGTCGTTGTTTGGCTCAGTGTCACTGCGACGCGCCATTGCTGTCCCCATCAGACTAACGCGGTCATCATGAAAATGTGGCAGAATAATGAAAATCTGAGGGCGTATTGTCAGTGGCCAAATATTGGCATAGTGCAGTTAAGTCTTTTAAAATGTTTCCTTCATTTTATACCGTTTTCCTCATCGGGTGTATATTATTGATACAAAATCTTTATTTTACATGGTTTTATTGTCATTTTGATCACGTAAATGGTGGCGTGACCGCGCCTTGAAGAAACCCTCCGATGTTTGTTTGCAGTGACATTCCGATCAGCATTTTGTCTTTCGGGAAGGGAGTCTCAAACAATGAATGGTTGCAAAATAAATATTTACACTTTCGGTAGCACTTTTTTTCTTGTCGGTGCCTTCCAGACTGGCGGGAATTCCGAATATCTCAATCTTCCCACGAAGAATAGTTCACTGGAACGACGCTCAAAGTCGCCATTTCTCCTTCCAGAGCATATCGGTGTATAACCGCCATGAGATCGGACCGCAGAAAAAAATGGCGGTGCCCGTCGAGAATTCAATTTAACAACGGATATTTGAACACAAACGACGGAGCGACGCGTAGCCAGACAATTCGAGAATACTCTCGTGCGTATATTCCTGATCCTCTGCAAAGAACGACTAATTGTACTGCCGGATTAATGGCATTTCTATTGATTTCAATGGATAAAAATGATTGCTTGTGTGTGTGTGTGTGTGTGTGTGTGTCCCTCCCCCCCCCCCCCAAAAAAAAGAATGGATTGATGAATAATCCATTCCTTTGGCCAAATTTTAACAGGATGTGTAAAAATGTTAGAAGTTTCATGTTAAACTTCAATTTCAGTGTGTCCAAATGCTGGAACACAAAAGGCATTTTGGAGAGAATTCAAGAAAAACACCAACTGCAAAGGAAAACGTTTTCACGGTGGTGCGCAAATTGGAAGATGTATGAAATTGGTGATCAATTTTGATGAACAGATGTTTTATTTTTCGAACATGGTTTTGTTGATTTTGCAACAAGAATACACCGAAGCAGAGTATTTGCCTGCTTGATTTCCAATAGTGTCGGGTGCCTTCTTGTTTTGCCCGAACAATGATTAACCCGGGTGACGTCACTCGCCGCTGGAGACGTCACGCGCACCGTCCCGCTCGAGAGCTCTCTCTCTCTCTCTCTCTCTCTCTCTCTCTCTCTCTCTCTCTCTCTCTCTCTCTCTCTCTCTCCTTCCCTCCCTCCCTCCCTCCCGCTCTCTCTCTCTTTCTCTCTCTCCATTTCTCTTTCAGCACCATGCAGCGTGCCAGGACACCTCTGCAGCTCCTCATCGCCTCATCCACACGTCATCATCATCATCATCGTCATCACCAGGAGGCGCGCTCGGTGGGGATCATCGGCGCGCCTTTCGCCAAAGGACAGGTGAGGTCAAGGTGAGGTCAGCACGCGAGAACCGGAATAAGGTGACCTCAGCTACAACATTAGTGCCAAATTTGAACTCCTTCAATTCCCGCTGGACCAATCAGGAGAGCACATTAAGATGTGCGCGCGTGTGTGTTGCAGCCCCGGGACGGCGTGCAGCTCGGACCGGACGTAATCCGCGCCGAGGGACTCGTGCACAAGCTTCGGGCGCAAGGTGACATCATAGATCCACGATGTTGCCGCGCGCGCTCACCGGTCACTTCATTAGGTACACCTGAGAAAGCTCCAAGCGCAAGAGCTGTCGCAAAAATCACACTTTACTACCCCCGGTGGTCCAAACATTAGGGACAGCTCCCGGTCCAGTGCTGTCTGTCAAAAAGTTACTTTGTGTACCTAATGAAGTGGCTACTTGGATGCAGATATATTTCACGACGGACATTTATACTGTATATTTATTTCTCTAGACACGCTATTGTAGTCAGTGTGTAATATATTTTATCGGACGGGTGAGCAAATATTGTGCGTGCCCGCCATTGTTGTCATGTTGGAAGCTCAAAGTGACTTTGGCTGTCGTTTGCACGGTTCCATATTTGACAGCACGCTGGTTACTGTGTGCTCAACTAGTTGACTTTGCTCTGCACGCGCGGTAAACGCCCAAGTCGACTGGCGGTGTTCCATTCAAAGCAAACAACTTGACGATTTAACCGTGAAACAAAAACCAACAGGAAATGGATTTATTAACCAATATGCAATGTATTCAGGTTTGCGTCTGTTGCTCCTATTACTGTTTGCGTGTGGGTTCCTGCTCCTGTCTATGTTCTTGTTTGCGTGCGTCTGTGTTTCTATTGTTCCTGTTCCCCTCTGTTGCTATTCCTTTGTGAAAGTTCCTTTTTGTGTGTGTGTGTTCCTGTTTGTTGTATCCACAGTGTTTTCAATATGATTAATTCCCGCATATGAATATTCATTCTGTTGACATTTTGTTTTCACTGACAGCCTCAAGCGTCTTCCTCTCCCAACCACACATCATTTATTTTAATGTTTTTTTTTTAATGATTTTATTTTATTACTTTTTTTTGCTGCCCCAGGTTGCATCGTGAAGGATTATGGGAATTTGACCTTTGAGGACGTGGTGCCCGACGAGCCAGTGGGACGGGTGAAACACGCCCGGGCGGTGGGCAACGCCAACCGCAGGTTGTCGGAGGCGGTGCGGGCGGTGAAGCGCGATGGGCACGCCGCGGTCGTGCTGGGCGGAGACCACAGGTCAGCTGGGGGGAAAAAACAAAAAAACGGCAGCACTTTGCTTTTGGAATGTGGGAGGAGGCCGGAGGCTCCGGAGAAGACCTGAAGAAGTTTGGGAGAATTTATTTTAAGAGGAAAAAAAAAAGTTTGTTTCTACCTCTTCCAGTTTTTTTAGTAATCAGCAGTAGAACACGTGTTGCTTTTCCGTTAGCTTAATGCTAACACATAAGGGGAATCGCCAGGCTAACAAGTAGCATCAGTGTCGCGGTGTCGTCACCCTTCACGCCGCGCATATTTCAACACAAACGGTGTAGCAAAACATGCAGACAGATAAATATCACAAAACTCACAAGCATATATTCTTAATCGTGTGTGTGTAGCGTGATTAATATTACCACCGCACTGAGGAGCTGAACCCTCTGTATAGCAACGGCGGTTTTATATCGCCCCCTGGTGGCTGAGGTGCACGCACCAAAAGGAGCAGCACAATGTTTGTCCAACTGAAGCAAAAAAAAAATGTGTCAAAAACATATATCGTTATTGTGTGTTTTTATAGATTGCTAGCTTTTTTTTTTTTTTTAATCAAAAATGCATGTTTTGCTTGCTTGTCCCGCAATGTTTTGTCGACGTGACTTTCGCAGCTTGGCGATGGGCTCGGTGCACGGGCACGCCTCGGCGGTGGGCGATCTGAGCCTGGTTTGGGTGGACGCCCACGCCGACATCAACACGCCGCTCAGCACGCCCACGGGAAACATGCACGGGCAGCCCGTGTCGCACCTGCTCCACGAGCTGCGCCCAAAGGTGACACAAATGCATCACAAACTATCAAACGTCCATTTGACAGTTTAATTTTATTTTCCGCCTTTGAGCTTGTTTGTGGCCATTTTTGTCCCGATATAAGCTGTAATTGTTTTTTGCAATTCTTTGACTGCATAAAGTTTTTAACTAATCATTAGGATAAAATCATTGTATTTTTTAACTTCAAATTGCACTTTGTTGGAAACTGTGTTTTTTTTTTTATTTACGTCGTCTCTTACGTATCATTTCTTTCTATTTTCATGATAGACTTTTTATGGCCAGCAGAGGGTGCGTCAACTTAAATTATTGATTGTTATTATTGCGTGACTTTTTTCGTTTTTTTTTTTTTTTTTTTTTTCCTCTCCCATGGTAAGCATAGGACGTCACCGCTTCTTAAAATCCAAATTGTGTCATTCATTTGCTTCATTGAAATTCAGTAAGGCACGAAACTTGACAAAAAATGTCATCTGGTAGAAAATGTAAAAAACTCAAATGTTCACATTTGGATCCTGTTTGACCAAAATTGTATGATTTAATCCAGTAAATAAGGAATTTAAAAAGAGTACTTTTTGTGGGTTTGAACTGGCCAAAAGGCACATTGGTGTCAAAAGTCAAAAGTGTGCTCTCACTAAAATGAAGGCCTCCCAGTGAACATGCATATTTGACTTCTATATCAAATTTGACTTGTCAGATCCCCGTCCTGCCGAACTTCTCGTGGATGACGTCGTGCGTGTCGGCCAAACATTTGGTCTACATCGGCCTGAGAGACCTGGACCCCGAGGAGCAGTAAGTCTTCTGTAGTTGCGTGCCCCGAGAGGCAAAACAATTTGGAGTTCGGCCAACATTTTCTGGGGAAAAATGTGCATCGCAAGGAACTTATTGATTAGCTAGTGACAAGTATCTTTAAGTGTCTTTCGGAAAGTTCAAATGTTAATCGGACTGTGTTTGTACGTACCAATTTTAATTGATCAAGATTTGCTCGATTACAATTAACAAGCAACAAAACTCAAAACATGAGAATGGATTATTTCATGAAAAATGAACAATTAGACGTACTGTATTTTTACACCCATTAAAGCAATGAGGAGTGCAAAGACGTCTCCGGTACGTCGGTGAGACCAAGCAACCCCTACACAAACGCGTGGCGCAACATAGGAGGGCGGTTTGTTCGGAATCTTTTTCCTGCCAAATATCGCAATCGGACTGCGAAAATCCATATCGGTTGGGTCCTAGTAAAAAGTATTCAACCAGCCCAGTTAGCGTGGTTCCAAATTTATATCAAACTGGGCGTGTCCAAACCGGTTTGCAGTTACCTCCTGAAGCTGGCGGGCGTGAAGGCGTTCTCCATGACGGACGTCGACCGTCTGGGCGTCGGCCGCGTGATGGAGGAGACGTGCGACTTCCTGTGTAAACGCGGGTAAGTATGTAGCGCCCCCAACCCCCCCGCTTCGTCTTAATTTCACGCCGTCACTCTGACCAGGGCGGAGAGACCGATCCACCTGAGCTACGACGTGGACGCCTTGGACCCCACCGTTACCCCGGCGACGGGGACGCCCGTGCTGGGCGGCCTCACCTACAGGGAGGGCGTCTACATCGCGGAACGGCTCAGCGACACCGGTCCGAAACACGCACGCAAGCACATCGACAACAAACGCACGTCTGCATGTTCCTGTTCATGTATCTTTGTGTGTGTTCCTGTTCATTTGTTTTCCTGTTCCTGTGTTCTCCAGTCTATATTTGTGTGTGTGTGTGTTCCTGTTCCTGTGTGTGCATCTGTTTGTATGTTCCTTTTCATGTGTGTTCCTCTACTATGTTCCTGGGTCTGCTTTTGTGTGTATGTTCCTGTTCAAATGTGCATTCCTGTGTGTGTGTGTTCCTGTTCACGTGTGTGTTCCTGCTCTTGTATTCTCCTGTTTGATTGCGCGTATGCTCCTGTCATTTGTGTTTGTGTTCCTGTTCACCTGTGCGCGCATTCCCATTGATGTGGGCGCGCCTGTGGTCCGCGGGTCCTCAGGGTCGCTGTCGGCGGTGGACGTGGTGGAGGTGAACCCGGCGCGCGGCGCGACGGAACGCGACGTGCGCTCGACGGCCCGGGCGGCGCTCGACATTTTGCTGGGCTGCTTCGGACGCCGGCGGGGGGGGGCCCACCCGCCTCATTTCTGCCTGCCTGACGCATGAATGCACCAAAACTCTTCCAGCAAGTTATTCCAGAATCTTCATATCCTACTTAAGCTCCAAGTACTAGTGCACTCTTTGTCCTCACTAGCGAGACAATTGAGCGCACTAGTAGAACGACTAATCGTTTGTCCTTCGGCCGGAAGCTGGATATGGTAGTTATTGAAGAGGAATTCTTCTGCTGGATGCTGGTTTTAAAAAATAATAATTAAAAAAAAAGAGAGAAAAGAAAGAAAAGCTTGAATCCAAAGAAACTCTCTCACGCAACATTGAATCAAATCAGTTTTAAAAATAGTTAAAATATGTATGTATAATGGTTTGTTTGAATAAAAATAATTCATTCTTAAATTAATTACATTTAAATATAACCAAGTTAAAAAAAGTCAAATGTATACATAAAATTGTTTGTTATTTTTAAATTATATGTACAATAAATCAGTTGACCATTTTAATCTAACTATATTAATCAACTAACTTTTATCCATCCATTTTCTGTAGCGCTTCTCCTCAAGGGCAGGAGGCGCGGTACACCCTGGACCGGTCGCCAGCCAATCGCAGGGCACAAACAAACAAACAACCATTCGCACCTACGGGCAATTTCGAGTCTTCAATCAACCGAGCGCGCATGTTTTGGGGATGTGGGAGGAAACCGGAGTGCCCGGAGAAAAGCCACGCAGGCACGGGGAGAACATGCAAAGTCCACACGGGCGGGGCCTGGATTTGGACCCCGATCCCCAGAACTGTGAGGCAGATGTGCTAACCAGTCGGTGCCGCAATCAACTAACTTAACGCATAAAAATATGACAAGTCTACTGATAATGCATTAACCAGCGCGCCGGCCTCCACAACTTCACAAAAGCGCAAACGGTAAACATTATGCGTCAACAATGTCAATGACCTCGCTAGCGTGTTACTGGTGGAGACGAAGGGCGGCAACCCCGCCCCCCAAAAGCCAAAAGCAGACTGAGCGTAACAAAACAACTTTTAATTCTTCAAGCAGCCAACAGGAAGTTCCTCTAAAAATATTCTGTTAATCAATTATTCTGCTTAAAACAAAGAAGCAGAGCGTGGTCACATCGCAGCTTCTTGATTTTGCCCCACTTTAATTTCACACAATGCTTTCTCAAAAAAGGTGACGGTTGTCATGGTAGCAGCTATACAAAACATCAAATGGAATTGAGTGCAAAAAGATTCCCTTGGTGTAATTGACCCGTGCTCAATCGGAACTTCGCAGACCGCAGCGTCTCCTGAACTCCTGACCTCGCTCGTGCAGCCACTTGTTGGACACTGAGGTGAAAGAGACAATTTCATATCGGAGACCTCCTAGATAGTTCCTCAAATGTCCGAGGAAAATCCTTTTGGGGCGACGAGGGAGTCAGGAACGAGTTCACGATTCCTGCGTTCGGAATCATTCCCGACTCCCGAATCGTACGGCGGATAGGGAGGGATTCCCAAAACAGCCGTTGACGTGACTTTGAAAATCAATCGCAATCATGTGAGAGTGCTAACTTCTTTTGCGGCAACTCACCCCACTTGCTCCCCACCAGGACAGGACAGGCGGCGTGTCGGGTTTGATAGTCTCCCTTTCCGTTGAGCCGAAGATTGTACCAGAAGACTGCCGATCCCTGCACGTACACAATATCGTATACGTATACGTATATAATAACCGCTGACGCCTGACACTTCATTAGGTACGGCCTGGACTGTTAGCTTGCAGTGATGGTTGCTTCATATTGTGGTTGTGTTTCCAATTGGAATATGTTGAGCCTGAAAACCAAAAAAGAAGCGCAACGGACCTTGATGGGCCAGACAACGGCGCCCACTTCAGGGAAGACGGTGGCGCCCCCTGCCTGCACGTCGCTTATCTGCAGCACAAAAATGGGGAAGCTGGGAAAAAGCCGAAATCGTGGTTTTTCTTGACAAAGCGTGAGTGAAGTAAAGTGTGCTGTACTGACGTAAACGAGCCAGGTGGCGATTCGGTTTCCTGTGCCCAAATCTGCGTACGGTTCAGGAACCTCGTCCTGTGAAAAACTTGACATATATGTACATATATATACAGCCACTATAATTCCATATGTTTACGGACGAATGAGAAAAAGTCAAGTGCGGCGAGTCTCCGTCACAGACGTCAACGCAGCCAATGAAAGGAGCCGGCGGCCTCTCAAATATCTTCTGATTATTTTTGCCCGTTTCCTCTCTTTCTTTTTTGGGGGGGGGGGGCTCGAACTGATTCGTAGCATTCCCATTACTTTCAATTCTTAAGGCGTGACTATGTGGGGCCGCAGTTTTTATCGGCGTCGCCGATTGTAATTTGTTCGCGACTGTCTAGTTGGGTCGTGTTCGGCCGCGTCGCTTGCCGTGCGAGTTTGGGAGAAGGTCAAAGGTTAAAGAAGTCTAGAGAAGGTCAAATAAAGTTCTCCCGTAAATGTTATAGTTCATCCTTTGATTTGCCCCAAAAGCATTTTTGGGAGCAGCGTACGCGGCACGGCGCAGAGAGGCAGCCGTCGTTTACGTGTCCATATTTACCCCTTGGAAGTCGAAATGCGGTTCGTACTGTCCTCCGACGCCGTAGTTGACCACCTGCACAAACAAACACCGAGTGAAACACTCGCACAATTTGCGCTTGCGGCGGAAGCCCGCGATTGGCTGGCCACAGCGACTGACTGGGCTGCAGCGCCAATAAGGAACCTTTGTGAATCTTTGATGCCCATCAGAATTGCATTGGAAGAAATGCATTTTCTTCAACCTCCAATATTTGTAGGGGGTTTCAAATCTGTCCTTTGTATGCGGGCCTCCGCCGTGTTCGATGGATTTCTTTTTGGACGAAGGCGAGAAGGCCGACGTGGAGGACGTCTCACCTGCAGCTCCTCGGCCGTGGACGTGTCCAGGCCCGTGATGTCCCCCATTCTCCTGACCGTTCTGTCCACCTCCGCGTACTGGTTGTCGGCCAGCCAGGCGCTGAGGAGCAAGAATATGTGTGAGTTGAAAAAGTCTACACACCCCTGTTCAAACCCCAGGTTTTTGTCATGAAAAAAAACCCAAAAAAATCTAAAGTCATTTCAACATATATAATCTACTCAAGGAATTCAATTGTGGGGGTGGGGGGAACTGAGGTAATGTGGTTGCAAAAGTGTGCACACCCTCTAATAACTAGGCACGTGCCTGTGTTCAGAATGAACCAATGACATGTCAGCACACACCTGCCCTGATTAACCCCAAATGAAGCCCAGCTGTCCGAATAGGCTTTTCCTGACATTTTTGTACAAGCCGCGGTCCAGAAGAAGAGTACAAAACAATTTCCAAGGCGTTAAATATAGCACGGACCGCAGCGAAGACAAAATAGGGCCTAGCAGTTACATCACCAAGAACTGGACGTCCCTCCAAAATGGATGAAAAGACGAGAAGAAAACTGGTCAGGGAGGCCGACGGCAGCATTGAAGGAGCTGCGGGAATTTCGGGTAAGTAGTTGCCGTTAAATACACGTCACACCAAGATCCCGTTGTCTCCATGTCTGGGCGAAGGGGTAAAAGCCGACGAGAACATCTGAACTTCATTTGGGGTGAATCCGAGCCCGTTTGAAATGGTGGCAGGTGAGTGCTGATTCAACATGCGTTTGAATGTGATCGCTTCATTCTGACGTAGCGGGTGTGCACACTTGTGCAAACATGGCACACAGCTATATTTTGTACAGGTTATAGGTCCCAAAAAAAAAAAGCCTTACTATTCATGTAGTTTTTGAATAAGAAATGTTTTCAATGTCTTGCGATATAATCCGAATCATCTTTATTTGCCAAGTATGCCAACAACACACAAGGAATGTGTTGTTTATTCATAATATCTTACATAAATCATATTCTTTTTCAATTCTTTCCGTACATCGCAAAACCTTTTTTACTATACTTAAATGTCATTTTTGAAGTCCGACTCCAAACGTTCTTTTCAATAAAAGAGCAATGGAGACACCCCCCCCCCCGCCGGTGTCCATTCGGTCGTGCTTACTTCTGGGAGATTCTGGTAGGAACTGCCAAACCTTCGTTCGTCCTGCCGTCTTTCACTTTGGAGCGAGTGAGCTAGCTCGGCCATCGCACGATTGTCGGCCGCAGAGGGAGAACGAGATGGAAAAGAGAAACAGAAAGATTCATCACGCCGAGTTTTGCAAAGAGCAGAAAGATCAAATCGTGTGTGGATTCAGCAAGGCTTTTCTTTTTTTTTTTTTTGCAACGCTGCAGGCCAACAACAAGCATTTCATCTTGAACCTGCAAAAAAAAAAAATTCTGAAGAAAAGAAGTTTATCATTTGTACTTTTCTTTGAAAACAACATTTTCATCCACATGTTCTCACTTTTGGACACAAAAGCGTAGCCGACTCACTTTGGGTTTGGCCAACTCTTTGATTATTTCCATGTCGTCGTCCGACGCCACGTCGTGGTAGCGAACGATGCGCGGGCGGTCCCACACGTCTTCCTCTTTCGCGGGACCGATCAGGAGGTTGGGATGGCCCCGGTTGTCATGGTAACGGCAGAAGAGGCGGCTCCGTCTGCGCGGCGTCTGTCGGGAAGACGAGCCGAGAGAGTACAGGGTACCGGCGTCGTGAATTCACGGCGTCCGCTCACCAACTCGACGCTGTCGCCGCGACACAGCCGCTCGTACGCGCCGTTGTAGCTAGCTCGACCCCTCGTGAACGTCTCCGGCGTGGCCTCGCCCGTCTTCTCTTTCGCCAGTTGGTACTCAAAGTACTTGAGGTTGGCGTTGGCTCGCTCATTTACCGGATCTAAAGAAACGGAAAAAAACAAAAACTAGACTCCGAATTCTGTATCTCGGCAGACGTTCGGCTTTGGTGATGCGAATGTTCTAAGCCTGCCCGAACTCGACTCTAGCGGAGCTTCCTTGCGGTCGACTCACCGATCTCCAGCAGCCGCTCGGCGGACTCCTTGGCTCTCTCCAGATCTCCTTGCTTGTAGAGGGAGTAGCTGCGGTAGTCCAGGAGGGTGACGGCGTCAACGGTCGCGGGCGTCTCGCCCTGCTCCAGCTGCCGGAGAGCCTGAGACATCCACAGCTCTGTGTGGTAGAAGTCGTCGGCCTTGTACGCCACCATGCCCAGGTCGTAGCAGTCGTCCGCCGTCAGGCCGCCGCGGAGCCGAGAGGTTCCTGTGTCGGGGACGGGAACTGTACTTAGGAGTTCTAGAGTCCGGGTCTAATACAGTAGAACTGCACGGCATCGCGGGGCTCGTCACCTGGCAGATCCCCTTTGGCGAGGCTGTCGGTGTCCAGCTCGTACGTGTCCTGCAGCCTCAGGAGGGCCACGGCCACGCCCGTCCGGTCCCCCTCGTCGGGGAAGCGCAGCCTCCCGACGGCGATGTCGGAGACCAAACCTCAAACGCGAGGGACGGATTGTCAAAACTCACTTCTCGGGTACTTTTGGGGGCCGACGGTTGAGATTTGCGGCGTGTTCGGCCGGTGTTCACCGTGAGAGACGTCGGTGAGCACCAGGCTCTCCAGCTCTCTCCACTTTCTGTCGATCCGGTTCAGAAGTTTAAAGGCGTTCACGGGATGGCCCAGGAATCCTTCGGGGTCCTCGAGGGCAAACGCCGAGAGGTCGGCCAGCTTCTGAGCCCACCTGAGTACACGCACACACGTATTTGGCCGGTTAGTGTCACCTGCCCCAAATCTCAACATGTTGATGCTATGGTGGTCTCCAACCTTTTGATGTGCTCCAGTTTGTTCTCCTCAGCTCGGATGTAATCCTCCAGCGAGGCCACCAGGTCCTGCTCCGTGTACAGCAGCTCCGTCATGTGACCTGACGGCACGCGCACAAACGCACGCGTCGTTACACCTATTGCGCTCGTGTGGCTTTGGAATTGTTGCGTATCGACGCCACGAGACTTAAAACAGGTGGGACCATAAAGCATCAACTCCATGCATCGAGCATGTACACAGTCATGGACCCGTGGTACATAAATGACTGTAATCGCTGGTTCAATTAATATGCACACGTGACATCACACAGACAAACAAATGTGCGCACTAGCACTTTACGCAAACATGTCAGGACAGTATGGTGCAAATAGTATATGAATAACACGAACAATACTCGAGCGGACTCACCGATGGAAGTGTAGAACTCGTCGTCAGCCGAGGATGAGCCGATGAGCACCAACAAGAACCAACGGAGCGCCATGTCTAAATGGGCCATATTATATGAATGACTTGCTTCTTCCAATCAATATTGTTGAAGCCGACTCGAACAGCTGAACTTGATTTGGGGTTCACCAGAGGCACTCGCAACGGTGGCCGCTGTGTGCCGACGAACAGTTCTACGAGGGCGTGCACACTTGTGCGGCCGCATTCATACACCCCCTCTTGAAATGATTAGAGCGTCTGCCTCACAGTTGTGAGGACCGGGGTTCGATCCCCGGCCCCGCCTGTGTGGAGTTTGCGTGTTCTCCCCGTTCCTGCGTGGCTTTTCTCCGAGCACTCCGCTTTCCTCCCGCATCCCAAAAACATGCATGCGAGGTTAATTGACAACTTTAAATTGCCCGTAGGCGTGAATGTGCGTGCGAACGGTTGTTTGTTTATGTGTGCTGCAGCACGCCCGCAAGCCGCGTGAGGAGAAGCAGCTCAGAAAATGGATGGATGGGTGATCTGAAGCAGCATGTGAGCAAAGTGTCAACACGTGATGTCAACTTTGACCTCTGGGAGTCATTCCGGTTCATCAGCCCGATGAGTCAAAGAACGCCGTTTCATTAACCAACATCGTTACGAGCCATAATTATTTGGCGCTGAAAAATGAGCACGAAAGATGAACTAACTGTATGGAGCTACAATTCGATTGAACTTTTTTTTTTTTTTAAGACATTAAACATTACTTTCTGTTCATGAAACGACTAGTTTATTCTCCTTCATTCTTGCAATAAATCACAAACAAAACAGGGGTTGTGTGAACATACAAGAAAATGGAGAGAAAAAAATACATCATAAAATTGAAACACAAATAATATTTAGTTTTCACTTTACGTTTTAAAAATACATCCTCTTAAATTATAATTTCCTTCTAAATAAAAAAAAAAAAAAGTCTGCAAGGCTTTTGCTGTAGATACAATTCGATATCAAGCTTATGAAATCCCCCAAAATTTTAAAGTAAAACTAAATAATAATATAATATAAATGAAGAGGCAGGCTAATAATGTCAAAAAGATTGTCAAGGAACTGTGACGCACCTGCGACGTTGACCTGATTAAAGGTCAAGGGGCGCTGCCAGGTGCCGGCAGCAAGCAATCAAGGCGCGTCTCTGACTTGGGCTTTCACCGACTTCGAGTCGCTTCTGTGAGTCAATTTTCGCCGCACATGCTCGTCTTTTGTTTTGCGTGCCATCAGCGAGTTGGACTGGACTTTCCTGTCAGCGCAGGTTCTACCAAGATCGTAGGCCAACCTCGCCGCCATCTTGGATTTGGCAAAATGTCACCACCGAAAATGTTATTCATCCTTCAAACGTTTTTGTAACATGTTATAACTGCTCCCAAAAGGTTCTTGTTGTTGTTGTTGTTGTTGTTTTCCTCGACGAGACAACCAATGTTCAACTATTTTTATTCTCTACACGTCCATCGTTGGTGAACACCATTTTGTCCTCTGAACTGGAATTGAGGAGTATTGTAGTTACGGAGCAAAGGAACTCCCGATGACGTCACCACTCAATGCTATCCTCAAATGGAACAGCAGGGGGCACAGTAACCCTGATTAAATAATAAATTCCTCAACAAATTACATGCACAGTAATATTACAATCAGGTATATCATTTTTTAATACAATCATGAACTTAAATTCAAGCGTGAATAGGGAAAAATAGCACTTCACAGTATTGCACTATATCAAAACGAATAAAAAATAATAAAATGGAATGTCAAAAAATGAACTTTTTCCCTATTTTTTTCTTTTCACGGAACTTAATCCTCTTCATTCGTTTTTTTTTCCACCGCACTTTCCTCACTTTCAGCAGCATCTCCATCTTTTCACGTAGTTTAGACATTTTTTTGTCTGTATATCTGAAGTGATTGATGCATATACAAGTAAAATGATGACAACTACCAAACTAAAAAGCAAACGGCGTTCGCGGCAGGTAAGTAGTTCTTCCACAACCGTCGAGCTGCCAACACAGGAATAAATGTCAATGTATTCTACGCAGCTGAACTGTACTTAAATGGACTGCGCTCTTTTGTTTTTGTTTTTAAATGAAGCAACTATTCCACACACAGTTTGAAGTTTTATTCAGCGATACTTTTGCAGGCCACTAGAGGGAGCCCTCGTACCACGCTGAAAATCAGTGGAATGGCTGGTTCGGAATAATTCGAACGATTTCAAGAAATTTAAATTGCGAATGTAGTCCAGTGCGTCTGAGAAGGTCTCGCTGGCCCCGGCGGAAGCCAATCACACCTCACCTCGCACGTGTCCTCCGAGGTCGAAGGTGATGAACGTCAAACGAAACAAACTGTACAATGTGCTAAAGTTACATATTTGCATAATACCCGTACATTAAAGCATTTGATCAATAAAAGGTTCATAACAGGTTTAAAAAAATATGCACAGTATCGCTCACTCACTTTTAATCGATGATATTGGGATGAATGAGGTGAGTTGTAGTGTTCCAGTCGTTTGGAACAAAGACAAATTAAAACAATTACACTTTATACAACCAGTAAATTTTTTGGTACATTCTAGTTTATTGGCTCACTCAACACTCTGTGACACCGTTACTATCTCGAAGTTGTCATTTTTTCGAGGTTACCGGAACGCAACAGTAGCCGCTTGTCAACGTTGATGCGAACGATGACGTCACTTGGTACGTTCTCACAGTCAAGACATGTTTGGCGTTTCAGGAGACTAATGAAACCAATTAAGACATGTTTGGCGTTTCAGGAGACTAATTAAACCAATTAAGACATGTTTGGCGTTCAAGCGAGCAGGTTTGTCTGGTTGTGCTCGTTAATGTTTATTTATGATGATGCTAATTACTGTACATGGGGAGCTAGCTAGCCCGAGCGAACACTGCTCAGCTTGTTGTCGATTGCTAATTATTCATAGGGAGTGTCAAACTGAAATTTAAGTGAATATAATGCGTTTGGTTGTCTCTTTTCAACAAGTGGTTTATACTCTGAATGACGTCACCTCGTCAATGGTCCGCGGAAACAGTCAAGCGGAGATCTTCTTCGGTTCGTAAAATGACTCACGTGAACTCACGAGCGCCCTCCTCCCTTTCCCTCGTCCTGTTCGTGTAATGACGGAGAGCCAACGTCACAAAGTCTCCATTTTTGCGTTTGTATTTATTAAAGAGGTGGACAAAACCGTACTCACTCTCTGTACCTAAGTAGAAGTACAGAAGGTAGAAAGGAAAAAGGTCCGGATTCGAAACTCCTTTTAAGTGCAAGTAAAGACTGAAATGTACAAAAGCAAACCGGATACTGTCAATTATTATATACAGTACCCGTTTTGATAACTTAAATATATGTATATTTTTGTAGTTTCCGTCTAACAAGCCTACTTTGACAAAAAAGACAGAATAGAACAGTAAACATCTATATTTAAATAAAGGGAGTAAAAGCAAAAGTTGTCAGAAAAATAAAATACTGAAGTACAGATGCTTGAAAAAAACTTTAAGTACGGTAATAAACTATTTGTATCTCGTTACTGTCCACCACATCCAGTTTGGACCAAGTTTGCATGTATACGATAGTTTATTAGTAACATAATAAACATACATTTATTGATCAAGAATGACACACAGAATGTGGTTTAATGTCATTTTATTGTGGTGACGAAAAGCATGAAAGTGTTGACAGGAAGTCACTGATTTCCCTTCCAAAGTGTCCTTACTTATCATAGTAGAACCATTTGTCAACTGAAAAACCAAAAAAGAAAGCACATTATCTTGTGAGAAACAAACCGAACGGGCACGTTGTACTTTATACGCACCAGAAGTGGGGATGGGCTCTGCAGCTCCAAAAGCACAAGCCTGCAAATGGTTCATAGAAAATCAAGTCACACTTGAGAAAATATGCGATAATATAGTTATCATGCTATTTTTTTTCCATATGGAATTTGGGAGCTACGTTATCAGGTGTTTATAGAATAAGACAAAAATGTGCATAAATAAAAAGATGTGTAGATTTATATACGTACAAAATATCGGCACTTTGGGCCCAAGTTGTACCTTTCCACTGAGGGGTATACTCACTTTTGTTGCCAGCAATTCATCCATTTTCTATACTGCAACCAATCTCAGGGTTGACAGTCAATCATGCTCACATTCACACCGAAGCACAATTTCGAGTCTTCACTGAGCATAAGAAGCCTGTTCTTGTAATGTACGAGGAACCGGAGTACCCGGAGAAAAGCCACGCGAGCCAGCTGACCTGCGCTCACGGGAGTTTTCTCCGGCTACTCCGGTAAACATGCAATCGTCACACGGAAACTTTGCATTCTTACCGACTCGACCACGGCGGCGGCATCTTCGGCAGAGCAACAAAATCGACTCTCGGAGACGCTTGTGTTCATGCTGATCAAAAATAACAACAAAAAAAAAAGATTCAAATTGAGTCATAAAATTAGCATTTCATTGTTCTGCCTGTCACTATATGTCACTGGCATAAATAGACGAACAAAGATGACGTGTTATTATTTGTAGCGAATATTAATTTTTCCCGCGGCACACTGCTCGGGGAATGGACTGCTTTAGGGAATCTTTGGCGTCGGCGTGGGTGGGTGGAGCTTGCTCACCAGCTCAACTCGCCAGCGGCGGTCTCCCGAGAGATGAGCGCTTTCCAGAACTGGTGCGTACTTTTCACCGTCTCCAAGGCAAAGTCCTAAGACACGCGACAAACAATCAAAAGTGTTCCCACTAAATTGAGTTGCGAGCGCAGTCATGGAACAAATTGGACTCTTAGACGTGTAGTTTGCAGTTACAAAAAAAAACAATTAAAAAGCGACCCTAGTGAGGATAAGCGCTACGGAAAATGAACGAACACTTTTTGTCATATACGGTACGCCGAAACTTTCTGTATAACCTGACAGTGCAATATTATTAAAATTAAAACCACGCTTCTCTGGCTTCATCTAAAGCCTCCAATTTAATTCAAATTCTTCTTTTAAAACCGACTCAATATGAGGAGAACTAGCCAAGAGGCTACATACAAATCCTGCTAGCAGTTTGAAAACTGCATACTGTCCCTTTAAGTCAAGGCACCGCCGCACGTTCTTTACCTTGTCCCTGAACTGTCCGTCGAACGCAAACTGGTTTTCCGCCTTCCCGTCGGGGACTTTGTATCGCTTGAACCAATCGAACGTGGCCTCCAGGTAGCCGGGCTTGAGTCGCCTGACGTCGTCTAGGTCTGCGGGGAGAGCGGAACGGACAAACGTAGCGGTTCGGCGCCCGGCGCTCATCCGACGGTCGCGCCTACCGTCGAAGCGGCCGGCCTCGGGGTCGTCCGCGTTGATCGCGATGACCTTCCAGTCGGTTTCGCCCTCGTCGATGAGCGCCAGCGTGCCGAGGACTTTCACTCGGATCACTTCCCCCGGGGTGCACACCTGAGGGAGGACGTTTGACAACCGAGCATTTACACCATCGAGGGGTCGTTTTTCGACAAAAATTGCTCAAGTAACATGTATTTATTCTTCTTTTCAAATATTTTTTACATTACATCAGGGGTGGGAAAACTGTGGCGCTCGAGACATTTGATTTTTAAAACGGACAGATGGGCCAGGCCATTCTTAAATAAATAAATCAAGTAAAAAATATGTAAAAAAATTTATTTTATCAATAAGATAATTCATGCTAGATTTTAAGTTGTATGGTTTATCATTAATGTCATTGTAATGACCCCATTAGTACAATTATTTTACTGAATAAAACGATTTACAAATTCATTTACGCTTAAGCTAAAAAATCTTAAACTTTTTTTTTTGTATTTCATTATTTATAATCAATTAAAACAATTGAATCACTAATTAATAATAAAATAAGAATTTAAATAAAACAAAATACAGTATGTAGAAATGTTCAAAATTTACCAAATTATTTCAAAAAGATGAATGGGGGGAAAAAAATTATTGTTCAATGGCATAGCTGTAAAACAGAAAAAATAACATTGATATATATATATATATATATATATCAAAGAAACTGTGTGCGATCATGTTGCTGTGAAAAAAAAATTCAATGTTCAAAACAAAACAATGATTTTAACTAACCAATTTCAGGGAAACATGGCTAAATTCATCCAACAAATATTACAAAATAAATATTTTATATACGTCTAAAATCTTATTAAATAATTGGTTAATAATTACAATTAAATTAATTATAAATAACAGAAAAAAATGAGTGAATTATATTATTGTTGAAAGGAAGTATTTTTTTTCTTTCTTTAAAATGACAGTAAATGTCATCTACGAATGACCTTGCGCCATCTGTCTGCGTTCAAAACGAAATGACCAAAATGTGGCCAGCCGTCCAATAGCTGCCCTTGAGGGGCGGGGCTCGTACCTTGTCGCCGATGTCGCATACGTCGATGGGGTCGTCGTCCCCGCAGCGACCCGTGTCGGCGTCTCGGTGGTGAGGGTCCTCCCATGTCTGTCCAAACACAAAACACACGAGGCTTTTTCTTTGTTATAAGATATCATGAAATATTATATATATTTTTTGGAGCTACTGTACTGCGTCTGGCTGGTGGAGCGTTGCCGCCGTTACTGCATCGTGAACGTACCTGCGGGATGGCGCCGTAGTTCCAGATGTAACCTTTGTGCGGGAACACGTTTGCCACGTAGCGAAGCTTCCCGTTCTTCACGTCCTGTTTCAGAGGATTGAGAGCATCTTTGGTGGCAATCTGGAAGGCAAAACAAAGATTTAGGAGGAGGATGGCGACAAGATGATTTCAGATGGACAGTAACGGACAGTACCTCCATCTTTGCGTTGGTCCACCTTGGAACCTCCACAACGGCATGAAAAATGTTCTGCCAGACGAATTTTAGAAGTGATTATTTCATTTTAGTGAACCAACTGCTAGCATGTTAGCTTTCTATTAATCCGTGTTTAAAATAGGAGCCAACTACAGGGTGTGGCATTAAGTGCCTCAGCAATTTTTTCGACTGAGATCGCTATCTTGCTACGCGTTAGCATACCAACTGTCAACAGATTAGCGTTTTAGCAATTTCCATTCAAAAAAAAAAAAATACCTAAACACAATTGATCTGGATTTGCACTTTTTTTTTGTACTCAAGTTGCTGTCTTGCTATGCGTTAGCATGTTAGGATTTGATCAGTTCTCATTTAAATTCAACTACAGGGCATGGTGTTAAGTGCTTATTATCATACATGATTCATCCTTAACCGATGTTGCAGGGAAAAGGAAAAGTGTATTTCTTACGTTGTTATACTGGCGCATGTTTCCTTCATTTAACACACGATTTACATTTTGGTGTATTTTAGGTTACTTTAGGAAAACTCATCAAATTTCAGGGTGAAAAATGACATTTCGTTTTTTAATAAAAGGCTCAAATTTAACTCGGACCGTAGGGCTGCAACTGATGATTTTTTTAAATGATTGATTATTCTGTCAATTTTTTTCAATTAAACGACGAATCGGATTAAAAAAACATTGGTAAATTGCCATCCCTTTAAGCAAAAACAGGATGTTATTTCAAATAGAAAATGAACAAACAAATCGATTAGGATTCACTTCCTGGTTAGGTCATCAACGTCCGTCACAAAATTGGCAAAATGTTTCCAAAATAAAAAGGCAAATGTTTTGATTCAACACAAAAGGTAATCAATTGACTTTCATGAAGAATATTTATGGACTGAAATTCCCAGGATTTGGACAACTTTAATATAAACAAGCTCCCCAAAAAGGATTCATCGATTGGCTAAATCGTTTTCGATTAGTTGTTGATGATTTGTCTCTCACCTGGGCTTCATCTGCAAAGATGGGTATATCGTGGAAGGGGGAAATATATCGGCCCGCCGCGTCCTCTGTGCAAATAAGAAATACGTTCACGTTCAAAGCGTTAGAAATAACACGTCTGATTTGCAAAAGTGACAAACGAAATAACAGCGGCGACGCATGCTCGTTGATGTGAACGCTCACTGAAGAAGATCCTGTAGTCCTGCGTGTTTGGCGGGCCGCGCTCCTCGGTGCCGAAGCTCATGGCGGTGACCTCTCTCGTCCGCGAATAAAGCGGGCACGACAGACCGCGCGGCCGCCTAAGCCGACGCCACCTGACAACAGGCTAACACGTGACCGTCAAGCGTCACAGAAAATGCACAACAACGTGCCTGAAAACAGAAGTACTTCACTTGTAGACACAAGTCTGAGGCCTGCGTAGCAACTTCCAAGGCTTTTGTGCATTTATTTCAATATTTGGATGTTTGTTGATGTGCCCGGAGGCTCTCGAGAAGAGGCCCTTTCCGACAAAACCAGATGGCCCCGACTTAAAAGACGTGCGCCGTAAACCAATTAAGGGGCCGATTAGCCCACTTCTTCTTGCCCCGACTTAAAAGACGTGCGCCGTAAACCAATTAAGGGGCCGATTAGCCCACTTCTTCTTGTCTCGGGAGTTTTGCTGCAACCTTTTGATAAGCGACTTACTGGCCCTTCTATAGTTTGATGTCGTTATTTTGGGCTGTGTGGAGAGTTTCCACGTCTTACAGAGCAGCAAAAATATTTGCTGTCATTTTGAGTCAAGTATCATGTTGCTTCGTGTTGCTCAACTTCAGAGAGTTTATCAGGGGTAAGGCGTTGGTTTATTGTGTGGTGGGCAGATTTGCAGCCAGTGGATGGACAAAGCCTTTGTTTGTACAAATGCAATGCCGATCAAATAATCTCCATTATAAAGCCTTTCCTATTCATTTGGAATTGGTTTTGTGGTGGTCTTTATTTTTATGAATTGACTTTGAATTGATTCAAAAAATAACAGACCCACAAGTTTATGAGTACATTTTCTTCCAATAAATGTAAACAATCTCAGCTAAGGATTGGCCATTTACTTATTATTTTTGGATTGAAACTTTTTGTTCAACAAATTAACAATTTACTTTAAAATTACATGATTACATGACAAGTTTCATATATAACATTTCTACAAATGTTACTAATATTAAACAATTTCTATTAGGGATTAGGCATTTATTAATTTGTTTAATGCATTTCTAGTAATATTCATATTCGTAATAGATTTTTTCCCCCACCAATCAGTATTGACACTTTAAATTAAAAACAAACAATTATTGAGGGAAGGTCTTTATTTTTTATAAATCAACTCATTTAAATTATTGTAAAATTGAGATGATTCTACAGCATATGATTTTTATATATAAACTGAAATTTAAACAATTTCTATTAGAGATTAGGTGTTTACTATTATTTGTACAATGCATTTCCATCTATATCTTTAAAAAAGATTTCAATACTTGAAATTAAAAACTTGTTTATTGAGGAAAGGCCTTAATTGTTATGCCATTGATTTTAAATTTGAAATATGATTTTATATATGATATAAAATGATGCAAAAAAAAATCTCAAAATCTTACTAAATAAAACAAATACAAAAAAGTCTGTTAGGGGTAAGGCGTTTACTATTAATTTGTACAATTCTCTAATTTTATCCAATAGGATTAATATTCCGTAAACATTTCTTCCACGAAAGACCGCGACGTTCCCGTCTAGTAAAGTTCATAAAGTGACAAATAACAACATGACATTTGTAAATTGGAGGAAGAAATACCTTTATAAAACCAAAGTAATAAATTAGCGATGAGAAATATCCCACCCGAGATGTTTTTTTGTTGATTCATGCCGGTGTTGAGGGTGCCATGCGGCGTTGTTGTTTGGTGCGGCAGCAGTCGGCCATCTTCATATACAAAGGACAAGCTCGTTTCCAAGCAGGCCAAAGTATCAAAGGGAGTTTTTCAAGGCACGCGGCACGCAGCGCATCACATGACTACGACTCCCTTTGCGATAAAATCTCAAAGTTGCGCGTTGAAGTCAGAGCAGATTGCGTGTTTGCGTCCAGAGGGTTGGCCATCACGTTGAGCCACTTGAGCGCGGGCATGGCGGACAGCTTGTCCACCGGGATTTCTGTGGGCGCGAACGACAACATAGCCGGGTTACGACAAGGACGATTGGCCCGGTAATCGTCAAGAACGTGACAGCTGCAAAGACACCAAAGTAATGAGATGGACGATGCCGAAACAAGGACTTGATGTCACTATCATACTCATGTACAGCTTTCTTGTTTTCTTGTCATAAGCGAGGGATTTTTCGCCTTCATGCTATGCTATAGCCGTTTCCATTTGATGACTTTTTGTTTTTCCAAAGAACGTTACCCGCCTATGCTCTTGGATGAATATCGTTCATTGCGGGGGGTCAGGTTTCGGACCACCATAGACTTGCATTTCTGTCTTTTATTTTTCTACTCTAAATCTGATAATACACACATTGGCAAGAACTCAAAATGTGTATTGGCCCATCTCATGGAACTTTATTATTATTATTATTATTTATTTATTTATTTTTTGTCATTATATCACTGTGCTGAAAGTCCATTTGATTAACAGGGCCGAAAGTAACAAGGAACATTTTAGCATAGAATTAGCAAACAGTGGCAAATGCTGCAATCCAATGCCCGCCTTGGGACTAGGGTATGCACGTTTAATTGTTTGTGTTCAAATATTCGGTTTCTAAAAGCGTGACTATCATTGCTAACCTTTAGCATGTCAATGGTGTTTTCTATGTATGTTAGCATTAAGCGATTTCGAGCGGTGCTTTGGATTTGCGTTGCAAATGTCAGCACTACAGCATGCTCTCCATTTCAGCGTTAAAAGAGCATTTCTCCGCCAACAAAAAAACCTTCAAGGATAATTATTGCCAATATAATTGATGACAGTGGCCATGTTTTATCTTTAAGGATCCACTATAAATATACAGCTCTGGAAAAAATGGAGACCTCCCAAACCTATTTTGACCATTTTTTATTTTTTCAAAATCAGAGAAACTGATCATTTTGCAGTGGTGTCTAAATATTTTCCCAACGCTGTATGTTGATTATTTTTGGCGCGTGTCGTTACCAGTGATGTTGTTGCCCTCCAGGTTGATGCGCTCCAGTGTGGCTATTTGCGTGAGCTTCTCGGGGAACGCGGAGAAGTTGTTATTGGCCAGGTCGATGCTGGTCAAGTGCTTCATTTCCTCCAAACAGTCGGGCAGTTTGGTCAGAACGTTTCCGTGCAGGTCCAACTCTGCGAACGGTATTTGGTTTTTTTACAAGTCTAGTAGTAAGAGCTACTTCTTCTAAGTAATATTTGGCCTTGAATAGGGCACCTCTCAGCTGTGTGAAGGTCGAAAAGAACTTGCTGGAAATGGCCTTCATCTCATTGTCCGCCAGGGTAATGACCCGGATGTTCTCCGACACGCTGCTGAGAACCTTGAAAACGCCGTCTGGGAAGGAGATGAGCTTGCAGTTGGACAGGTCTGCGGGGAGACGCAAAAAGATGGAGAAGCACAAGAAGAGTTCAAATTGCGGTTACTGGAGGAAACGAAGGGCATCCGCTGCTGCCACCTGCAGGTAAACATAAAAATAGCACCAAAAATGGAATACAACAACAACTGAGAATATTTACTGTTGAGAGGGTGAAATTCTGAGCAATTGGAACATTTCAAGATCAACGCGGGCTCGAAAAGATTCATCGATCACCACAATTAATTTGAGAAGCGATTAATTTGAGCTGCACCTCTGTGCTTACCCAGGTGATCTCGTCCTTCCTCAACGGTTGCGTTGACCCTCCGGGCCACGTTGACCACCGCCTCCGCCATTTTGTGATGCGCCTATGGCAGAGCAGGGTTTCATGAATTGTAGATGATGTCACCAAAATATTATTGTTTAATATTATGGCAAAGTAAGTATTAATTGTGCTTCAGTCTGTCCTTTCGAGATGGCACAATTATTTCAATTCTTGAAGGAGACGTGTCTTGATAATATGTTTGTGGCAAGCTTTTGTCAAAATACTCCGAGGATCAAGAATTATAGACAATATTCTTAACAGCATAGTGTTCCCCGAATTCACCATTTCGCAGGTGGTTTTTTTCAATCCTGTGTTATTCACTGAAAAATGTACCTATTTACTGTTTTTGTGCTCTTTCTGAAACACCCAAACATGTTCCAGGATGGCGCCAAAGCCCTGACTGATATAAAAGTTGTTCTTGGTGACAAGAAATTATGTTGGAGTGAAGGGAGGAGCTTCTGTAGCGCTTTGTGCCATCTTGTAGCAAGGATGGTTGAGAAACACCATGTTGGCGGTGCCGGCTACGTGATGTCCCCCACTGTGACATCACAGTGGGACAGACATGCAGAACTGCTCGCTCACATTTTCAGAAATAAGCAGATAACTAAATATTTACTTTGTTTGATTTACACTTGATTATATGTCCTATCCGCTTCAGATAAAAGTGCAGACACTTAACGGAAGTGAGTGCCCCGAAGCGGAAGTGCATTCTCCTAATGGGCGACAGGGGCCGACAACATTGTTGGGTTTAAAAATGGACCTGCTTCTGTTGTGTGCCGAACAATTAAATATCACGAAATACTTGTGTACCCGCTAAGCACACATCATCGTTTAACGTGAGAAAACAAAGTCGAAAACGAACGAACCCGCACAATGCATGGAAATAAAGGTAAGGTCGTACTCCTAAAATAAACTCCAATGACACATGATATAGTGGTGTGGCTTATAGTGCACATTGCTGGCCAAGTTTGGAAATTAGTTAATAATTAATCATTTCATACCAAGATACTCATTCGACACCATGTTGAGCCACATCGTGGAAGTATATCGCCAGTAATTCATGAGTATTTGTTAAAAAGGAGGAGAAACTTTCTTTTACCTTGGAAATCAGCCGCTAGCTAATGTTAGCTCACGTGATATTTTTAGCCCAATCACCAGAACGGTCACCGGCTCGCCAGAAAATGCTGACGAAGTAGTTAGTAAATCACAGCAACTCCACGTTGTATGTTTCATTCGGAAGCTAGGCTACTAGGGCAAAAAAAAAAAAAAAAAGGCCGGGTACATTGTTGGGATTTCAAAAGGGCTGCTCGTGAGCGTCACAATTGCGCAAGGTCATCGACGCGCAAATTCAACATCAAGTTATCTTTTAACACCGAGCACAATTGACAGAACATGGCAGTAACACACGAAACATAGTTGCAATATAGTTCCAGTCGTCCCGCTCCAGCCATCATTTTACGTGCGTTATGTTTTACGAAAAAAATACTTTAAAACGAGTAAGAGCCATTGAATATTGTTTAAAAAAAAAAAAAAAAAACATTTCGAGTCTTCCTGCGTTAGTCCTCATCTCGTCAGCATCAAAACTGCGCATTGTAAACGCAGCCCAACGCGCGTGTGTGTGTGTGTATGTATATATATATATATATATATATATATATATATAAATAAACAACACAAAGGCGTTTAGGCTCGTAACACGTATAATAGTATAGAGTTTTTTAGTTTATAAACTATATTGTAGTCTTGTTTAACTTTGATTCAGTTTGTTCCGCTGGTCCTACCTGTCAGTGCTGGTCCACTCGTGTCCGTGAGCCGACTTGCTTGAGCTCTAACCCCGTGGCACGTTTCTGGTTAGTCAGTAAATTGTATTCAGTGGGCTCTCGTGCCTTTAGTGATGTATTGTCTCAACCGTACAGCATTCGCTAGATTTCCCTGCGCAACAATGCTTTTTGGTTCGAGGCCGCATGACTCATTGTGCAGGGTTTAGTCTCCCGCTTTCTCTCCATTGTGTCGGAGTTCCTTTTCACCACGACGTCATGCATGCGCTTCGGGCGGCAAAAGCTCAAGTATCGTAACCGAACTCTTGCATGTCATGTGACCATGACAGAGAAAGTGAGAAAATGGCGTAAATGGCTTGAAAAACAGTTTGGGCCTTGAACCCCACATGCAAGTTTTTGTTGTTTTCAGTTCCGTTCAGCACTACTCACCTGTGTTCTGCCGCCTGTGACTAATCGAGCGCTTATTGCTTACAAACATTATGAAAAGGTCGATTGAAAGCAGAACTGCACAGGACACGGCTGCAAAATGGAGGTGAACAATAGGACAGAACACCTCATCTTTGCCAAAGATGTACATAAATACGACTGTTTTTAATATTCACAATAAATATACATTAGTTTACATATGATCATACAGTGCATGGCAACAAAAGAGCTCCCCCCTTTTCCAGTTCTAAGTGTTGTTTTTGTTTTTTTGAAGTCCGCTTCACTGGCAGCCGCACTCGTCCACCATCATGTCCTCGTGATGGCGCAGGAGCATCTCGCCGTTCTCGTAGTAGAGCATGCTCAGCGGGCTCATCCTGGTGGGGGCGCAGCACGGCGAGGCCGCTCGGTCGGGGTGGTAATGTTTGAGTAAACTCTGCGGGCGGAAGAGACAAGAGAGCACGAGGCGGGCTTGAGACTGCGTGGAGCTACTGTGGACGTTTTCAGTCAACGTGACATCAGCCATGGGGGGAAATAGTCACAGTGAAGTTGCCGCAGCCGCGCTAGGCTAACTCCCCCAGGCAACTTTATTGGGATCAATACCGGAGGGAGAGGAGGCATGGATGTTAGGAAAGGAAGGAAGGGAAACGAGGATGGTATGAAAGGCCAAAGGAAAGAGGATATGGAAGGAAAGATGCATGCAAGGTAGGCAGGAAGAAGGAAGAAAGAAATGAAAAGGAGACTAAAGGAGGTGGGGAGAATGGAAGGAGGAAAGACGATGAGGAACAAAGGGGTTGAAAGGAAGGAAATATGGTTGACGTGGAAGCGAGGAGGGAAAAGGAAGAAGGTTGGTTGGATAGATTCCATTAAACAAGGGGGGAAGACAAAAGGAAAGAAGGATGGGTGGAAGGTCGGATGAATAGATTGAAGGAAAGAAGGTGGATGAGAACAAATGAAGGAAGAAAAAGGGTGTGCTGGCGGTTGGCGCTCACCTGCACGTAGGCGTGATTGGTGGGGTTGAGGTCTGCGCTCAAGGGTCCCGGGCAGGATCCTCGGCAGCGGTACGCGTTGTACCGTTTGGGGAAGACGATCCAGGACCCCCAGCCGATCCGGTGAAAATCCACGTGCAGGTCCACTCTGCGGCACGGCGAGTCGTCGGCCCCGCTCGGCCGCTCCCTCTGACCCCGCTTGCTCCTGCGCCCGTCGGGGGCCCGCCGCGCCGGCCGCCCGCTCTCGGCCGGGCTCAAGAACTTGGAGCGCTCGGCCGTGTGGAGCAAGCCGGCCTCGGCTTCGGGGCTCCGGTCGGAGCCCGTGCGCGAGAAGACCACCAGCAGGGCTCGGTCGGCCGCCGAGCCCGATCCGGGGAGCGGCGCCTCGCCCGTCCTCCTCCGGGTGAGCCGTCGGCGTCGGACCCCGAGCGAGGATTTCTCGCGCAGCCAGGCGAGGAGCGGGCCCGTCACGTTGAAGACCCTCCAGCTGCGGGAGGACGACACCAGGGAGGAGGGGCCCAGCAGGCCCACCCGCTGCGGCTCCTCGCGGCAGACGTCCGACGCCGGGTGGCACCCGGGGCCGTGCCGGTGGTACACGGCCACCCGCGCCTCGGGGGCGCCCGGGGGGAGCCGCAATCTCAACTCGGCCGCCTGGATCCGCTTGTCGGGCAGCAGGGCGTGCAGGTCGAACGTGGCCGCCCAGCGCCCGAGTCCATAAGACAAACCTGGCGGAGCCACGGACGCCAAACGGCGAGTCAGTAGAAAGTCCGGGGGAGGGAGGGAGGGAGGAAGGAAGGAAGGGAAATACGATGGCGAGAAAGAGAGAGAGACAGATGCGCAAGGGAGGACGATGGAAGGAAGGAAAAAGAAAAGCGACTTTGCTAATGTATTTGCTTCCAGTGACGAGTTATTGTGCTGAAAATGTAATAATCGTGCAATGAGTTCGATGGCGTCCTCAAAATGACATTTTGAGGACCCTTGGATGTTTTCTCCCCAAAAGTCTTCGTTTGAGATGAACCACACAAATAATCAACTGATGACCAAATGATGGAAATTAAATACAGACAAATTGCTTCTTGCATTTTATACATCCACATTTCAGCCTCTCTGTCAAAATTCTCCGATTTCTGTAGTCCTCCACGAAAGCGGACCGATTATGTTTGCGTTTAATCAGAATAAGATATTTGCAAGATGCGCTTTGGCTTTGGGAAATCGATGGTCAACATTTTTGTCGCTATTCTGACAGATGTTGTGGAACTGAATCATAATTGATGTTTTTGCATTTTCTGAACTGTCCATTTGAAATCATGTCAACGGTATGGTCTCTTTTTTTTTTTTTTTTTTTTTTAAGATTCATTACCCAGACCGATTAATTGACTATTAAAATAATTGTTTTTAGTTTATTTGAAAGTTAACGTCACCGACTGTCCAATATCGACTATTAATTTGTCTCTTTTTCGGCACACTCTGTGGCAGGCAATACACTCTTCATGATTGCAACAATTTAGCTGCATACGAAACATTGACGCTGAGAGGTTAAGCCCACCAGGGATGCAAATCTCGGACGGGACGATTAGTATTCAGCTCTGGTTCAAATTAATCTCAAGGATTAAAGAGCATCTTCCAAGATTTGATCACATGATCAATTTAATCCACTCAAAGCAAACCGCCCCGAAACTAACTAAGCAAACAAATCGGCTGTCCGTTTTCCATCTCGCCGATCTGGCTTACGCGTATTGCGCATATTGCGCATATTGCGCATCTCCTCGGTGGCCTGCGAGCAAATAGCTCCGAGCGCTGACACCTCACAGCGAAATGCGAGCCAACAAATCCCCCCCGCGCCGCTAATCTAATCAGGACAAGTGTGAACAAAAAGAACTAAGGGAACTTGTTGATTTGGTCCTGCACGTGCAGGAGCGTTTTGAGCAGGAGGGGGCGCGTCTGGCGAGGTGGTCAGTCAATCAACAAGTGCGAGTTAGGCAAAAAAAAGAAAAAAGGAGGCAGCGAGAGAGGTTTGCTTTGAGAATTAGACTGGCTGATCCTCACCCCGAGTGGGATGTGGATTGCAGCCCCCTGCTCGTCTGGCATCCCCCCCCCCCCCCCCGCCCCCCTTTGCACGAATGTCTTTATTTTGGATTGAAATAACATGTAAGAGTACCTTTGGCCATCAAACTCCTCACTGTGTCCGCTCGCCTCTCCGCCGAGTCCGACGCGTTGGCCTTGAAGTTGCGGTAGAGGTGCACCATGTAGGTGGGCAGCAGGTGGTGGCCGCTTCCTGCGGCTCCCGCGGCGGCTCCTCCGCGCTCCCGCATGCCGTGCAGCCGAGCTCCATCGCGGGCGAGCTGCAGGTGGACTCCCCGTGTCCGCTGGAGGAGGAGGAGGAGGACCGGCAGCAGCGGGGAGGCTCGCAACGAGCGCATGTCGGTCCCCGAGAGCAATAACAACAAGCGGGCCCCACATCTCAATCCAGGGGTGTCTTATATACCCTCAGACGCGCCCCCAGCCCCCATGCATCACGGAACCCCCGGACCTCCTCCTCGCCTCCTTTCATGTTCGACAAGTAGCTGAGAACATTAAAGGAAGTTGACATGCGTCCTTAAGACGTGTTACCTGACAGCTCATCAGCCATTCAGCTGCTAATCAGGACGCCGGGCTGCGTGTTTACAAGCACCCCCCCCCCCCCCCCCCCCACGCCCACGCACCACCAAAGATGTAGAATAATTCATATTATTTTATTCGAAGTCACAAGCCAATTATTTCATTAACATTTTTTTTTTAATGCATACAGTCCTGTACAAAAGTATTGGGACGGCAAGGTCCATCCATTTGCTTTTTGTTGTAAACGGAAGACATTTGGGTTTCAGATCAAAAGATGAATATCAGACAAAAGTTGAGAATTCAACAACTCGGGACAGAGCACCTTTTGTTTGAAGCCACCCACTTTTCAAGTGAGCCAAAAAGTATTGGAACAGACATTATTGAATATTTGTTGGCGTAAGCCTTACATGCAATAACTGCATCAAGGCTGCCACGCACTGACTTCACCATCTTCATTTCAAAAGCTTTTCCAGACCTTTAGTGCAGCCTCTTTCAGTTCTCGTTTGTTTCTGGGGCTTTCTCCCTTCAGTCTCCTCACCAGGAGGTAAAATGCATGCTCTATTGGGTTAAGGTCTGGTGACTGACTTGGCCAGTCTAAGACCTTCCCTCATTTCCCCCCCCCCCCACCCTGATAAAGTCCTTTGTTGTGTTTTGGGTCATTGTCTTGTTTCACGAGGAAGCGTTTCCTTATTAGTTTGGATGCATTTTCCTGTAAATGGCCAGACAAAATGGTTTTGTAGAATTATTTCTGTTGTTCCATCATCAATCAAGACGAGTGAGCCCGTTCCTAACGCAGGCACGCGAGCCCAAGCCATGACATGGCGTCCACTATGCTTCACAGATGAGCTTGTGTGTTTTGGATCACAAGCAGATGCTTTCTTTCTCCTTACTTTGGCCTTTCCATCACTTTGCTAGAGGTTCATCTTGGTCTCATCAGTCCAGAAAACTCTCTGTACTTCTTTGCAAAATCCAATCTGGCCTTCCGATTCTCTTTGCGCTCCCAATATTCATCAACTGCTGTCGATACACTTGGCCGACCTGTTCGATGTCTGTTGCTCGGTACGCCGGTAGTTTCTTTCTTTTTCAGCAAATTCCAAATTGTTGTATTGGCTAAGCCCAATGTTTGTGCACTAGCTCTGATCAATTTTCCCTCAGCTTCAAAATGGTTTGCTTTTCTCTCACCTCTCTGGTCTTCATGTTTGCTTAACAGCAAATGCAGTTTTCACAGGTGAAAACCAAAGCCAAAAACGAGCACTATCTAATGTTTTAGCAATCAATCTAAAAGGCAACAGTCATCAGGCACGTGTGCCAATACTTTTGCTCCCTTGAGAAGTGGGTGGTTTCAAACAAAAGGTGCTCTGTCCTGAGTTGTGGAACACCTCTAGATGTAAATGCCATGAAATCAAAGCTGGAATTCTGAAAGTCATATTCATCTTTTGATCTGAAAGCCAAATGTCTTCAGTATCCAACAAAAACAAAGGAATGGACCTTGGCGTTTCAATACTTTTGGAGGGGACTGCACATGCAAAATTCTTTATTTGACTGTTTTTCTATATTATTAGTCACCCAAAACATTCAATAACAGATTACTTAATAATGAAATAAAAAAAGTACATAACATATGTAAAAGATGTATACATTAATTATTTTTATTTTGTACTAATTTAGCTAGGATTAGTTAGCTAAAATATTTCATTAAAAATGTTTACAGTGTCTTGTATTGTTATTGTATTATATAACGTATACAATTTATATGCAATTTTTTAATTTTACTAATATTTTTGTGTTTTGTTGGCCACAAAAATGAATGAATACATAATCTAATGAAATAAAAGTGACAGTTACACACAAAGTATATAATTTAGCTTTAATCTACCAATTGCTAAAAATACAACATTGTTGAATGCACATTAAAAAAAGGCTCCTTTTGTTTTACGGAAAATAAACGAACCAATTATTTAATGAGCTCAATTAATTGAAATATGAATAAACACATTGAAATGAAGCAATTTTAGCTTAAAAAAAAACTGCAAATGAAAACAACAGCTCTTCTTACATATTAATTGTATACCATTTTATTTTCTTCGTTTTATGTTCGATATGTGGACAGCACTTTGGTGTTAAAGTGCTCTCTAAATCAAGTGGATTTGTTGTTTTCTTATCTTCCTTTTCCCCCCAAAGTTACTCTTGCGGTTGAATTGGTCGCTCAGATTCTGCTTTTTTTGTGTTTTTCACGCCTGTTTTCCGCGCATGCGCAATCCGAGTCTCGCGCGTACTCCCCGGAGCAAGCGCCTGATATTCACACCCCCCCCCCCCCCCCCCCCTCTCCTCCCCCGCCCCTCTTGGTCAATTTCCCCGAGAAAGAAAAAAGCCCCCCCCCCCCCCCCCCCCCCCTCCAAAAAAAAAAAACAAAAAAACAAAAAAAAAACTCAATGAAAGCTTTCGCGTGAAGGGCAAAACGGCAGCCACCGGCTCCATCCCGTTCCTGGCTCCCTTGGCCCCCAACGTGCTCGTTTTCGTTTGTGGAGCGTTTCCGGCGCGCCGCGAGCTGCGATGGTGAGTTGGCTTCTTGTTGTTTTGGGGGGACATTTGGTGGTCGTTGGGGTCTCCGGGGAGGCTGACACAAGATCGCTTCTGCTTCTTAGCGTCTCGCCACGAGGATGCTAACGCCTCCTTAGCCTCTCCCAGCTAACTCCTTGTTTTCATTGTTTTGCAACCGTCGACGGTCACAAAAACGCCATTTCTTGACACAAGAGTGCGGATAAAGGGGGAGAGGGGTGGGGGGCACAGGGGCACCCCAACCCCCACTCCAAAAGAAAAGGTACAGACCACCGCGAGATGATCACGTCATCTGATTTTGATATTTGCACAGAGTGTTTGAATAACGTGAACATTTTATTTGATCATTTCAACTACTGACAGTGTCATTCTCAAATTCCAAGTACAACTATTGCCATTTCAACAGTTTTGATATAAAGACATTTTTAAAAAAAATGGTTCAGTGTTTCTTTTGGTCACCTATTTATTTTTTTTGGGGGGGGGGAGAGCTGTCTAACAATCCATTCATTGTTATTTTATCAAGATTACCTATTAATTGGATTTATCGGAATATTGTCGCCATAATGTGAATTACGCAGTCGATAAAAATAGTAATATCTCGATACAGCAACATCAGATATCGATACAATCTTCCCTTTCGGACGGAATCCTCGAATCTTCAAACATTGACTTTTTAAGAGGGAAAAAAAAAAAAGGCATTTTTCCAGAGTTACCAAACAATACATCGTTAACTATGTACCGTATATTGTTGTCATAAATTGTTGCGCACCAACATCATCAACCCCTCCCCATAATCATGTTCGATCGCTAATTGATGACACTGTCTTTGATTCAAATGGTACGGGCACATCGCCGCCGCCGCCGCCGCCAACCGTGTCCATTAAAGTCGACGCTCCCGCCGAGCCTCTGGCGAGAGAAAAAGGCTTTAATACTTAACAAACGCTAACGACTGTTAACAAACTCTTTCAGAAGTCCAAAGCCATGTGATGCAATAAAAAACAAATCAAAACAAAGAGAAATGACGACTTGAGTAGACTTGTGGTGGAAATGAACGTAAACCTCTTCCTGCAACGAAGCGTTACAGCTATTCGATGAACAAAACAAGCCTACTCAAATGTATCGACGCAAAATATATTCTTGTTTTTAATTGAGGCGACGTAATGAGGAGTTTTACGACACTTCTCAGTTGAAGTTTCCAAGAAACTTAAATTTGCTGGTACGCTATTTTCGACTAGAATTGCTCAAAATGACAAAGCATGTAGCCACTGAACCATTAGTAACAATTCGTGAAAAAATATGAAATTGACCATATTTAGTCATATAATAAGAGTACAGTCCAATATATAAATAGAGTGACGTGTGCCGCGTTCACCCCCGACGCAAATTGCAGCATTCACGCAACGTGACGTATGAAGTCAGGGCGTGACGTTCATGGAATTTACCCCAAATGTTGCACCCTTTGCAAGCGTCCATGAGCCAGCGACATTGCTTCTTTTGTAACTCCGTCAAAGATGGCGCTGTATTGTGTCATGCAATCTTCTTATGTCTGCGTTCCCACGACAACGCTCCCAACAAGTGTCTGTGGGCCGTTGCGGTTGGGACTCTGCATATCACTTTTCCTCATGTCCGCGGGGGGGCAAGGGAGAAGGGGGGCGGGGTTAATGACAGAAACCGGCGCCTCAAACTGCAATTAATCAAGATGGCGAGTGTGAAAGTGCCCCTGACGAGTGCCGTCCGTCACACATGATGAAGCGTTCGATTCCTTCTTGATCTTGAGCAGATGCTTCATTCGCTCATCGAGCGCCGTGAAACGTGGAGCCGAAGATCATTCATATATTGATCATGTCGCTCAAGGTTAAATCGTGCCCAAGACCTCTAACAGTTGTTTACTTTATGATGTGTGTTTAAAAAAAAATAAAAAATCAAAAATCCCAAAAAAAATCTATAGGCATAGGTACAGTGAACCTTTGCCACATTCCCTAAATAGTAGACACCACCCCATGAAAAATAGATTTATATTTGTCTCTAGTTTTTCGTTAAACTGTAAATACACTACAAACTATGATTCCAAAACACTAATATCATTCCAGCTCATCTGAAAACATTACCATGAAAATGGCTTACAGATGATGTCATTTCCAAAATAAATCAATCAATCAAAAAACGGATGTGGTTGCTTTGAATACGAAACATGTAATTCTTTCTTTTACGTTTATTTTTTTAATGAATTTATTTATTTGTATTTTTTTAAGAGTAAACTTCAGCTGGGAGTGACAAAAAATGCACAAATTGATGATGATTCAGTTCATTTTTTTCTGTAACGTCCGTCAGAAAATCAGCAAAAATGTTCGTTTTCCAAAGTAAAAGCAGATGTTTGCAAATGTCTTACTTTGATGGAAGTGTGCTTTGTTATAATAAATATAAGTACTTTATTATTATTATTATTATTATTACAGATATAATTATTTATTGTTGAGGCTGAAATTCTGAGGATTTGGACAATTTTAAGTTAAACAAGGTCTCTAATCGATGTTAAAAAAATTGTTTGCGATTAATTTGATAACCGATTAGTCGATGATTAATCGTTACACCTACTGCAGCTACGCTAATTTTTAACCCTTGCATATTATTCAGTTGGTTGAAATTTGTGTTAGACGATTGTGCTTTTTTATTTTTGGTTACTGTTGATTTCCACATGCTGTACTGTCTGTTCCCTCCACTGGTTCCTTTTCTGAGACGTGAGCCATTTCGCAAAAGAGGATGTTTCTGTCAGGCGGTTAGGGACGGGACACAAGCCCTTTTTTTGCCTGTTTTCCGCCGACCCGTTGTGGAAGTCAAGAACCTAAACTGTCCAGAGAGTCTCGACAGTCCAGTCAGTGGAATCTTTTCATTTTGATTTGTTTTGTTTTCTTATAGGACATAATCGCAAAACCTTTATTAACTGTACTGGCAATGCTTTAGGACAACATTTTAAAGATGTTTACCACCACTAAAACGCTTGGGTGAAAAGGTAGGGATTTTTTTTTGCACCCGAGTCCGAGTCACTTGATTTTGAGTATGTGCCGATACTGTGTACTGATCCGATCGATATCTTGGCAGGTGCGTTAAGAAGAATGATACCGTTTTTGTGGCTATAAGTCAAGTGCAGGAGTGGTTCAAACCAAGTACCAAATCAAATCCTTTTATAAGACATTTTAATTTCCTGTCTGAAATAAAAAGGGTTTGCGTTTCACGTCAGCGGTCGGTCATGTCGCGTTCTGTCCTCTTGGAGTGCCCTGGCGCCTAACATGATGATAAGCTCTCTTTTTTTTTTTTTTTTTTTTTTTTTACTACGACTCTTTCTTCTTCTTTGTATTTCCCGGTAGCCTGGATGCCCAGAGGTGCCGTGCTGCCTCTCACAGGTCAGTCCTGGTACTACGCCAGACCTGGTTTTGTGTGTGGCGTGATATGTCGGTCTCCGACGGGAGCGCAGCCCGCCTCAGCTGCTGCTGCAAGAGTTTTGGCCCGGAAGGAAGGAACAGGTGTGGCAGCTTTAATTTTTTTTCTTTCGAAATGGACGGCATTGTCAGACTGTTGAGCAAGAATGTTCCCACGTTGTCGTCTTCGGTGGCATGGCTATCTGTGGGGAGGGGGGGTGGGATGTTGTGTTCCCGCACATCTGCAGATGAAACGAGACTCTCTCTGCATGATAAATGGATCCCAGCTACTTTCAAGCAGCAGCTTAAAGGCCGCTTATTTGCCCAGCTGTGAGCGGCGTTTGCCTCCAACATGGCGTGCGTCGACCGCTAATGAATGGACTGATTAGAGCGTCGTAGTGAATTAGGCTTACGTGATGTCGTCTGTATGCGCTCGTCAACCCCCGTTTGGTTGCCTGGTGGCCGCAAAAGTTCTTCTGGGGTTTGAACGTTTTTCAAGGGTGTTTTTTTGTTGCGAGCCACAATGTGGATATAGTTATCCTCAGACTGTGAAACCATATACATGGAGAATTTAAAAGAAAAAAATATATATGCACGCGCGCACACATTTATAATCGCCTCATCATACTGTTACATGTTTATCATGGACGATTTGTCAGGCCCACCCACAATAGGTGAAAATATGTGTTTTTAATTATTATTATTTAGTATAGATTAATGCCTCCAACACATTTTTTAACTGATGAAATGACATTCTCTAAACACATTGTAAATGTATTTGAACAAAAATAAAGTAATGTAATGTATGCTACCGTTCTCCTGGTGTTCAAAAAATGGCTGAAAAGCACCTCGGCAACTATGGTTTGCTCCCAAATTTGAGGACAAACATTACAGTAAACAACCATAAAAAACAATCGCTATTAATTCATGTTTTAAAGCTTTATGCATAATACCATTACAAAATATGCAGTTAGTATTTTTGTCCACTTGGGGTCGCCATCCTCACATTCTATACTGTAGTGTGTGCGGCTTTAAAATGCGGGGCAGTGGGAGTCAGCGAATGAGAGTGTAGCGTTGGCTGGCTGTTAATTGGCTAACTGTTAGCCGGTTTGTGCTTGGTACATGTTGGTTTTGTTCCTGTTTGGTCAACAAAGCGGTTGAAAGGGCACCAGCTGTGTCTATGCTTAAACACCTGTGGAGGGTTTACAATTCGTTGTAACTGACGGTGGTAGCGTATATTAAATTAGCTAAAGATGTTTACTGTGGATGTGCAGTTGTGTAAGACAGCTCTGCTTTGCAGTAGACACACGTTGCACTTTATTTATTTCTGTTTGATGCAGTCTTACCTCTTGGCTCGTGCTTGTTGCTACGTGAGTCTGCCCCCTGGTGGGCTTTCCTTTCCACTGCATGTGAATAGTAAACGAAACCTTATGATTACATTAAATGGTTCCATTTTCGTTCTCTGGTCAGTGCTTTACATCGATTTTCCTTTTCAATCCAATAATTTTCACGGTTCATCATGAAAATAGCTGAATATTCATATTTCCTGTTGAAATGCATCGGAAGCGCGGCCCCGAGTCACGTTGAGTCATCGCTCGCAGGATGCTTCAAAAGACCACGTGCACATCCAGTCAGGCAGGCTGTGATTGGTCCGTGGCTTCACACAAGAGACATTGGTGTTTCCTCATGACATCACCAACGTTTTATCACACATGCACTGCACTTCCTGACGTTTAACAGACTCATATAAAAACGGTGCCACAACCAGCATGCGGCAGTGTTGAGTTGAGCTTCATCGAGTTCCAGTCAGTGCCTCACCAATCACATCACGGGTCTGTAGTCTTGGTCATTGGAGGAAAACCATCACAAAATCCCGCCGTGATATACTGGAGTGAAAAATCTGCGATATAAAATTAGAAATGTACGATTTAAAAATCGGCCATACAGTGAGACTGCGAAAACTGAAAGGTGAGGAAAAACTGTATTACATTATATTACCTGATGCAACATTTGTAGTTAAATTTTTCTCCTATATTTGAGTGCGGTGTTACTGTTAAAACTATGCATAATATTACTGTTGCTTACGATAATATAAAATTCACTCTTAATTTTTGATGAACGCTTGGGCCTATTACGCTACTGTATCTTGATGTTGTTCACGATGGCGGTACTTGGAGAACTAAGTTTTTTTTTTTGGGTGGTATTGTGTGAAAAGTTTAAGAACCACTGGTTTAATTGCGTTTTGAGTTGTTTTTTTTTTTTAAAAGGTCTGTCGTGTGTGTGTGTGTGTGTGTGTGTGTGTGTGTGTGTGTGGGAGGCAGGAGGTTGCGCTGGTCGCGATTGGCCAGCAGCGGCGGAGATGATGAGTAAGCCACTCGTCCGGGTCCGCCCCCACATCCTCTTTTACGTAGAGCACATGCTCCTCACACCGCACATGCACCTCCTGCACACTGCAAAAAATAAAAAATACAAATAAAATCAAAATGTGCCGAGGGATTTGTCGTCACTCGACGGGATGCAAAGAGGCCTCCTGACGTGCGCGGCGATCGGGGAGACGTGCCGGCAAGGATGTGCGACTGACAGCGAAAGCCGTCCGCCCCGCGTCGAGAGCCGCTCGGCTGTTTTTGTCTTATTGAATTTTTTAATCGCACCATTTTTTTCGACTCCGTTTCTCAGTCGACTCTCGAACGGTGGACTCGGCAGCTGAGTGCTAGGTACGGTCCCGATGCTTCCCGGTTTGGGCGCGCTTCACTAAGACCGAAGACCTGAACGAACACAAGTCACCGACGGGGTCGTGTGAGGCCGGGCAAACTTTTGTGCTCGGTAGATTTTTGGAACGGGCAGGCAAGGTCATTTAGAAAAGTGCACGTCTAATTGTTTATTTGAATGATTTAATCATTCATGCTAGTGTTTTTAGATATTTTTTGTAACCAATTATTTAATGAAAATATATTTTTTAGAATGTGTGTATATATAAAATTGTTCATTTTAATACTTTGTAATTTTATGACTGAATATATTAACCCTTTTTAAAAAATGTAATGTATAAAATGTACTGTTCATGTAAATGTTCATTTACCATTTTTTTGCGCTAAATAAATTTGATAAGTTAAAATTGTAGCTATATATTAGAAATTATTTAATTTTAATATTTGTTATTTACACTAAATTAAGCAATTCAAAAAATAATTGAATGTATGTTTTTTGTTTGAGTATTTTTCATTTTATCTACACTAAATAAATTAACCAATAATTAAAAAAGAAAATATTAAATGCGCAGTATATGTAAAGTTGCACATTTTACAATTGAATTTAAAATTTTATGTTTTGCACTAAATAACCTGTCCAGTTGAGGAAAATAAAATGTCGGTATGTGATATTGAAATATTTCTAGTGTTGTAAACACTAAATTGATCATGCATTAGAATTTAAAAAAATTATGTACAGTATACCCTTTTTTATTTTATTTTATTTTATGATATACTTAATTTATAAATGAACAATTACACAATTTATTTAAAAAAAAAGTATATCTTAGCGTACCACTTTTAGGGAAAAAATGAATGTCATAAATATTGGAGGATTCCTGCTAATGTAAACGCTCTGCGGGCCGGACTCAAAAGCTGCCCCCCCCCCCAGGGTCCTACTTTGCCCACCCGAGGCGTCGTGCTCCGCTCGGCTGACTTGTCCGTGCGCGGTTCCCACTCAGTGGCTGCGGTGGCCAGCAGAACGTTGTGCTCAGTCGAGGAGGCAAAAAAAAAAAACCCCAAGTGGAATGACTGCAGCTCCGAAATGATAGGGCGAAGAACTGGCCGACTTAAGGTCAAATAAATTACAGGCAGCGATTTAAATGTCGAATCGCCAAAGCCTTTTTTTAGTAGCTTGTCATTGGGCTGTCAGGAAAGCAGGCGGAAGCGCTACCACATGATTTATGTCATATTCATAGCACTAGCATAGTTTTTACTAGTTTGTTTGGGTTTCTCCCCCCCCCCCCCTCTCTCCTTTTGCCTAGCAAGTGGATTTGTCGTTGTGGCCGTGCAAAATCGCATTTGGACTTGCAAAAACAATGGAAACAATGCGTCACCGGCTCCTCTCCAGAGCGGAGAAAGAAGCACTGAGCTCATTTCCTTACGGCGTCCGTATTCGGACGCAGGAACTCGCAACGTCCTGCGCGACGCTAGCCGCGAGCAGGCCGTGCGCGACGCGCGCGCCCGACCTCCGAGAGGATGTCGCAAAGCGAGTACGAGCGAGCGCTTCCTGTCGAGGTGTGCCGACACTTCCTCGGCGTGAAGTCACAAAGTGGGCTCGCGAGCGCAGTTATTTGAAATGCTTCGATTGAAGCGTATGCAATGTTTACGTGAGAAAAGGAAGTGGGAGACTCCAGTCACGTGACTTGACTTAAGTTATCCGAAAGGGACTTTTTAAATAGAGCGAACCCCATTCATCTCGTTCCACACGTGACCGCAGTCGGTGCAAATTTGCGATCTAGAGAGAGCATAACATAAATAAATAGTCGTAATAATCATAATAATCAATGAATAGTTTGACCTCTGCCACATGCTTTAAAAATATGAAACGGAGGAAAAGACTCTTTTTGAACGCATTGAAAATGTATTTTAACACAAACAAAAATTGCAAGTGTAAACTGTATAGAAGATGCCGGAGCGGTCGTGCGTTTCGAACTCCTTCATTCCCGCGGACGTTCATGTTGAGCAAGCGGAAGCCAAACATTTACTGCTCCCGACGAATATATTTGTCGAGTACGTTTCGGTGCGGAAGAGGGTCTCGCCCAGCTTGCCTGTGAAATTTGAAAAGATCCCCGTAGATGGCGCTGTTGCATCGTTCTGGATTTGAGATCAGCGCAGCTTTTTTTGCGGAAGATGGCGGTCAAGCTCTGCTCGTCGCGGCGATTATAAAGAAGAGAAATGCCAACACGTCGGAAGTCGGACAAGTTTAGGCGACTCGCGCTCAAACAGAGAATGTAAATGTATGGTATGAACAGATTACGATTAGATTATATCATGAGAAACGATGACGCAGTTCATGGAGTAAATGGCGAACAGCACGGAAAATAAAAGACTCAGTTCAAGCCGGCACGTTTCTTACTTGTACATCTGTAAATGAGTAATTATTCAGCAGTTAAAAGCCCCTTTTTCACTCTTGTTGTTGTTGTTTTATAGTTTGAGGTGTCCCAAAAATGACAATATTTGACAAAGTCGCTGTTCTGCTCGACATGTTTCTTCTCACACAAAGCTTGTTTCCTCCGCTTTATGGTCAGGAAGCCGTGTTTTTGATTATGAATCTTTCTTTCTTTTGCGAGGCTTCTATTGTCAGAGACCGTCATCTTCCGAGGGTCTCAAAAGGTCAGTCAAAACATTCTGAAACAGCTGGCAGTCAAACCTTCAGTTTTGTAAATTCCTGCTTTATTCCCGTTCATTCCCATAAATTGCCGTTCGTTTCCGAAACCTCGGTTGTCGGCGCCTCGCTCGAAGATCACGTCGTCCCGAATGAGGACTTTTCACGCATTCTCGGGATGGGAAGTTGTGCGCAAAGAGCGTTTGGCGGAAGCGCCGGCGCATCCTTCCTCGTGCCGGCGGCGGGCGAGCGCATCCTGCAGCTGCGAGCTCCTTCCTGCCGCGCGCGCCTTTTGTGCGTGAGGCGACGCCGCGCCGAGGTTGGCACGCTGGCGGAATTTCAATGGGGCGGCCCTGAATGGGGCCACGCTGGCGGGAGGGTCGGGTCGCCATGGTTTTCTCCCACCAGTCGTGGACTTGTCATTCGACAGGGACAATGCCGGATCACAGCGGGTGTCCAAAGTACGCCCCGTGGGCCATCTGTGGCCCGCTGGTTTTTTTTTTCTCCAAAATTAAACACAGCCGGCGTCTCAAGGTTAAAGACCCTGTAAAATGGGCTCAAAGATTTGTATTGCAATTAATTATCCATGCAAAGACTGAGATCTATGTAGTTATGTTTTCCAGATTATTTTTTATTTTATTTTTTTCCGGGGGGGGGCGGTAAAACTGGGCTTTGTGACGCACTTCCACTTAGGCGTGAATCCCCCCGCCCCCGCTATATCAGAACTTTGCGCTTTCATCGCGTTAGCATTTACCTGGCACAACTGCGCCCTGCAGTTAGCTAGCAAGCTACGAATACAGTCCATCTTCACCTCGGATAATTCGCTGGCGTGGCCGCTTTAGATCGCCTCGTCGTTGGCCGTGAGTGTGTGCACGTCGCGGTGAGAAGGCGGAATAGCGAGTGGGAATTTAAAAACGGAAATAAAAGTGCGGCATGACAGCCAACGCGTGGACTTGTGACTTCAGCCGGCAGGGTCGCTTTAGAGCGCCTCATTGTCAAAAGCCCCGCGACGACTCAGCGGCATATGCTCAAGCCACCGCAGTCTTTAAGAGGATATAGTTTCGTGTGGATACTAGACGAAGTAGCATCTATTTTTGCAGGTCGTAGAAGTATTTGATTGACAGTTTAGCAGGGCGTGGGTTCAGCGCATTCGGCGGACACGCCTACAGCGTTTGAGAGCGGAGAGCATGGCTTTGTTTAAAATTTTGTTCTCTGTTTTTGAAGCCTTATTTTATATATTTCTTTATTTTTTTTTTCATCATTCGAATTTGGCAGGGTTGTTGAGAACACTTATTATTTGCGCTGTGTCAAATTGACTAGACATATTTTCCGTGTCCAGGGAACATTTGTCGTGATTTTTCAATTGAATACTTGACATAAATTGGAGTGTTTGCGCTGCGCGAGTTGGATTCCCGGTCAGTGTCCCAATACTGCCAGTCCCAAGCCCAGATGAGAAGATAAATGCAAACATAAATTTACATATATAAGTCGAATTCTTTTTTTTTTTTTAGATATCCCACTGCTACTACAGATGATGATGATGCATTTATTTTAGGGAGGGTTTTTGGAGGGTACTCAGAGATGCTGATTAAGAACTTTGTTGCTTTGCCACCAGCGACACCAGGCTGGGATTTAGTTTTTTCTTGACATGAGTTTACCACCAGCATATTGAATTGATTTTAGCATGTTTGATAAAAACAAGGTCAAGCGGGGCCCCTCTTCCTTCCGTTTTTCCGTACGTGACCCTCGGTAGGAAAACGTTTCGCCATCCCTGTGCCACAGCGATGCTTTTCTTTTCTTTTCTTTTTTTTCTTTTTAAAATCTGGCTTTTTATTGGCCCTGTGAGGCCTCGGTTGACTTGTGGGGACAAAGTGCCTCTCTGACAAGTTGCCTCCATGGGCCCTTCAGGAGGATGTTTACGACTCGGGGCTATTTTCTGCCGGGCGGGCCTCCGCCCCGGCTGCCGCGCTCGCCGAGTCGGGCCGTGGCATGCTGGGTTCGCTGCGGTCAAGTCGGCACGTTTAGACGGCCAGACCTCGTAGGATTTTGGAACTGTTCAGGCCGTCGTCGTGCGGTTTGCGGGATTCTGCGACGAGGTTTCATGAGTGGCCGACGGGTCGGCAGCTGGTTTTTAATCGCAGGTGTGCGGCGTTCCGATGTCGCAGATGCGCAGTAACGGCCAATCAAAAATGCCGTCTTGTATCACATGATCTTCCGCAACAAAAATGAGGTTTACAGCACTACTAATGCAGTACATCGCGTCTTACGATCAGTCCTTACTGTGCTAATAATTTTGGATGTAGCTGTTCATTCGCTTGCTTGTTTTAAATGTGACTAAAAAGTCTTTTCTTTCACCGAAATGAGTTTTCCTTGTGAGTTTTTAAATTTGTATTTGCGTGTTTTGACTGTTTTTCCCCATTCAATAAACAGCTGAAAGTGCATCAGCGACAGATTTGAGTTTTTCTCCACTTTGCCGGCGTGTCGGTGTAGCCGAAGTCCGCTCACAACTCCCATTTTGGCTCTCAACAGAAAGAAAAAACATCGAACGACTTTGTTAGAATGCAACTGTACTTCCTTGACACCAATTATTGTACAGTACTACTTTTTTGGGCAGCATCCTATGGCATCTTCGGGTCTTTTTGAAAAATCCCCCAAAACGCAAATGGAGTTTTTCAGCAAATATTTGGCCATACGTTCTGCTGGTCAATAGCGAACCACGAATATGCTGGGGATTAATGTCGTTTTCTTTTCGGACTTTTTGAGCTTTTGTCATGAATGTAACATTTTCCAAATGCGTTGAGCAGATGTGCTTGAAAGTGTGCCCAAGTTTGGCTGTGCTTCTCCGGCTTCCGCCGTTTGCGTTGATTGTGTTAAGTGACGGGGTCCGGCCGGAACGTCGTCTCATCTCGTGTACAAGCGGCCAGCGCCAAAGTGACTTGAACATTAGCCATCTGGCCAGCAGATGTACCACCGTTCCATGCCCCCTCCCCCACCTCACTACCGCCCCCGTCCCAAAGACCGGCGGCCTCGGCGCTGAGGACGACGACGACTGAAAGCTCCGTGCCGAGGGCCGGGGCATTTTGGGATCCCCGCAAGGGGGCCGTCTTCCCCCGACGCCGGGGAGGCGGGCGGGCGGGCGGGCTGGCGCGAGCAGAGGTTTCCGTCGGGACGCCCTGCCAAGTTCTCACACTCCTTTTGGACCATGGCGGACAACAAGCAGCGCAGACAAAGCTCTGGAAGTGCAAGTTTCCAGTCCGCCCGCCCGTAAGACGACACATTGCACTGAGAACTGCTGCTTTGCGAAGGCTTTTGCTTGTTTTGTTTTTTTTCTCCTTGCGGTAGGCTGATGCTAAATTCAAGGGGTGAAGATGCTTTTGGTGTGTGGTGAAGATCTAAATAGATTTTGGGAACGAGAATGCTTGACTTCCTTTTATGGAACGGGAACTTGTGGAAAGTTTCTGGCTTAAAGATATTGGATTGTAACAATTTCTTCAGAAGGGGGGGGGGGGTAGCAAACCTAAAGGAATAGCGGGTCCTTGTGGACTTGGATGTGCTCCAGTCGGGACCGGCCCACTCAGCTCAAGACTCAACAAAGAGGAGAGGAGAGGAGAGGAGAGGAGCGGTCACTCGCCCACCGCTCGTCTCAAGTTCACAATTCGAAAGTGGACGCCACAGAGAAGTGCTTCGATCTCGGCGGACATGCCCGTCTACTCGGTCGCGTTGAGCTCAGTGCGCCGTCGGTTCTGGTTTTCAAGTCGGACTCGGCAGCATGCCTTTAAAAACAAATATCGATTTTGTTTCACAGTAATCCAATTTCCGATTTCATTCCCCCCCCCCCCCCCCTCCTTCAATATAAAGAAAAGGCAAATGATGTTATTTAAATCAAGTTTCACTTTTGGGACTTTGTTTTCTCCCCTTCTGGGAAATGGTTTATTTCTCCTGAAACCAAACACAGGCTTTTATACTGTTGTTTTGTTTTTGTTCCCCCCCCCAGCATTAACATGTTTTAACTTCCATAAATAATTTTTTTTTAATAGATAATGGGAAAATAAAATGGATGCCTCTTGGAAGTGGAAATGGAAATGCTATTAATCCATGGAAGTGCCATGAATTCCAGCCCCCAACCCCCCCAAAAAAGTTTGTCATGCATTTTTTATGGAGAAAATAGCACGCTATAATATTGTACTTTATAAATACAAATACAGCAATAAAATGAATACACAGTTTTTGCCACATTTGTTGCATCAATTCAATGGCCATTGTGCTGCTCCTTCTGGTGTGCATGCTTTGGCCACCCGGTGGCAGCAGAATACAGTCGTACAGATGTAATGTTCACCGAGACTGTCTCAGCTCCTCAGATCGGCACTAATATTAGTCGTTTTTGTAGAGGATAATATAGGCCCGTGAGTATTGTTATAAAACGTATCTTGAAAAACTAAGTGTATTTTCATAAAGCATTTGAAATGTTCCGAAGTTTTAACATCAACAAACCACCACAAATGTTTTTCTCTGGGTTTAATCATACGGATGAACATAATTTCCCTGCGATTGGCTGCCGACCAGTTCAGGGTGTACCCCGCCTCTCGCCCGAAGCTAGCTGGGATAGGCTCCAGCACGCCCGCGACCCGCGTGAGCATGAGCGGTACGGAAAATGGATGGATGGATGGAAAACTGAACATATGAGTCAGAGATGCATTAATTTGTTTTAAAAAAAAATGAAAAAATTGTATGTTGTGCCCCCCCCTTGTTACATGTTAGCATGCTGCCGTTGTTTGGCTCGTGTCCAAAGTTGTACTTGGTTTGTGAGCGCGTTTGCCGTGTGCCCCCACAGCTGCGGGTGGAGCATGGGTACGACTGCCAGCGCAGCGCCGCCGCCGCCGCCGCCTGAAAGCATCCACGGCGACGGGATGGCCGACGGCAGGCCGTCACTCGGCACGAGCCCCTTTCACACGGTCAACGTCCACAACAGCAAGGCCAAGTCCATTATCACCAACAAGGTCGCACCTGTGGTCATCACGTAAGTCCCTCCCCGAATGCGCCTTCTGTGCCTTGGGTGCCAAAGCTCTTTGATCACTGTGGAGGGGTAACCCCCGCCCACCTCTTGGCGTCGTAACTTGGGCTGCAGTCATCCAGTATTTTTGAAAGCGTGTATTCTACCGATTAGCCCCTCGATTCATCCAGTCACAAGATACAAATTGATGATAATAAAAACGGGTATTATTTGGGTCCAGTTAGGGTCGCTATTGTGGTATCTGTGACTTTGAGTGTGTATGGGTTTAAAAGGCGGGGCTTGTCCTGGTGAGTGACGTGGGCGTCAGCGAATGAGAGTGTCGAGTCGGCTGACCGTCAACTGGCTAACCCTTTAGCCACTCCGCGTGTCGAGCGGCCTTCTTTCTTTTGTTAACATTTGTTCAAAATGACGAGCGATGGTAGGCTGTATTAAATTCGCTACCGTTGCTACATTACTTTGTGTTGGTGATTGTAGATGTGCTGTTTTCGATATTCTCTGTCTTTCCCCCCACCCCTTGGCGCTGTGCCCACCTTTGGTGGCGTAACCCCCCTCAGCGTTTGCCACTCTTATCATCTCATTTGTCAGCGCAGGCTTTTGTAAACAGTGGCTGATAATTGAATTGACCTCTCTCACCATGTTGCCACTGTGTGTGTGTCCGCGCGCATGCACGTGTCTTTGCATGTTGGTGTGTGTCTTCACGTAATGTGTGTTTGTGTGTCTTCCTGTGTTTGTGTATTCCTGTCTGTGATTGTGCTTGTGTGCGTGCGCATGCGCGTGTCTTTGCATGTTTATTGTGTGTCTTCACGTATTGTGAGTTTGTGTGTCTTCCTGTGTTTGTGTATTCCTGTGTGTTTGTGTGTGTGGTTTGTGCGCGGCTGTTTTCTTGTTTGTGTGTTTGTTGTTTGTGTCTTCATGTATGTGCTGATGTGCTCTCGTGTGTGTGTGTGTGTGCGCACTCACAGGTATAATTGCAAGCAGGAATTTCAGATTCACGATGATATCCGCAAGAGCAACTACAAAGTTGGACGGATATCGGACGCCATGCCCGAGCATTACCTGGTGCAGGTAAAGTACGCACGCACACAAATAACATGGCCATGCGCCGTTTTTTTGAGGTGGCGGTCCATTTTTATGATCAGGACTTGGCATCTGCTGGCGCGGCGCCCTCAAGCCTCGCGTGCAAAGATAAGCCAGTTCACCTTCACGCTATCTTCACGACATCCTTTCACACTCGGGTTTGCTTTCTCTTCACACACACGAAACATGAAGGTTGTCCTCCGATTCTTCACTTTGAAACATTCAAAGCTATCACTTCATGGTGTACAATCATTTGTTCAAGAGTCCAAACAGTCGGCGTCAGAAAATATTGATCATAAACTAAAAATCACGACAGCGTAAATTTTCCAATGTGTCCCCTCGAAATCGTCATCGTTCTACTGTGCACAGTTTGGATGACTTAAATTGAAGTCGTAGCATACGAGAAGCGTCCGAAATAGCGTTTTTGTGCACTTTCATGGGAAAGAAAGCTCAAAAGGAAGGCAAAGCTGCTCGTTAACGCATTTCCCACCCTGCAATTTCGTGGACATCAGTGCCAACGTTAAAGAGCATCGCGATGGTGACGATGCGCTTGAACTCGACGACCGCTGCCATGTTGTTCCCTTCTGCCAACAGATTCCTTGCCGCTCTCTTGCAGGGTGAATGAAATCAGTGCCACTAGATGGCAGCACGCAGTGTTTCCCCAACCTGTCTTGAGCCAAGTCACATATTTTACATCGGGGAAATGTCACCCGCCACACAAAAGTGTCACAAAGATGATTTAGTCCACTGAAGTGGTGCCGTTTTCTAAACTTATATTTATCCCCCGGTGAAATGTGGGCCTGTTTAGTTCAACGCAAAGTTATTATTCTGTTGGCTGAGTGGCAACGAGTTAATTTATACAATGAGGTTGTTATTGATCGAATAGCTCTGCCGTTTCCTTCCAGGGCGAGTACTTCATGGTCCAGGACGTGTACGGAAAAGCCGACGTCCTCAGCACGGCGAGCTCCTTCGGGGCGCCCAACTTCCGCCGGGTGAAGGGATCGTCGTACCCGCTCTACGGGATGGGTCAGCCCAGCCTGAGCGGCTTCAGGCGGGTCCTGCAGAGGCTCCGAGCGCAAGGACACCAGGTCGGCCTGCCGTGTTAGCCCTCACTCCTCGAGGGGTGGCCTTTAATTTCAATTACGCTTACGTGATGGGTTTTTTTGTTTTTGTTAGGAGGTGATATTCATCTGCGTGCGAGAGGAGCCGGTGGTCTTCCTACACAAAGGCGACGATTTTGTTCCGTACACCCCCAGGAGGAAGGAGAACCTCCACGAGAACCTCCACGGCCTGGAAAAGGAGCCGGTGGAAGCGCTGGAGCTGACCGTCAGGAAGGAGGTGACTTTTATGGCCGCTCATCCAGTTAACTGGGCTCGCCAGGACATACCAATTTCACGCAGCGTCCCAAAATACGTTTTTTAATAGGATAAAGAGCACGTTATATGATGATATGACATAATTTAATAGAATACAAACAAATTAACTTCAATTCATTGGACATCGTGCTGCTCCTTCTGGTTCTTTCCCTTGTCCACCTGGGGGCAGTATAATACCAACATAGGATAATACTGTACATGGAGATGGTCTCAGTACGGCAGTAATATTGATTTTTCGCAGAGGATAAAGAATACATGTATATACACAATATATTGCACGTCTACACGTGTTGCTTCAGCGGACGGCGGCTTGCGTCTCGTAAACTCTTTAAGTCGCGTCACTCGTCTCTCATGGCACCGCCCTACTTTTTTGCTCTTCGCTGCGCAGCTCCACGACTTCGCCAAGCTCAACGAAAACGTCTACTACGTCTACAACGACATCGAGTACCTGAAAGACGAGCCTCAGAAGATGCTGATCACGTGCGAGGAGGACATCCACGTGACCGAGGAGGTTTACAAGCGGCCCGTGTTCACCATGCCGACCTACAGGTGCTCTCCGCCGCTCCTTTGGGCCGACGCTCGGTCGGCTCGGAAAAATGACCGACCACGCGTGTTACGCTTTTCGTTCCAGCTATTACAGATTACCGCTACCTGTAGAGGGCGCACCGTTGGAGGAAGACTTTGATGCTTTTGTAAATATACTCAGGGTGAGTCCAACTGTACCGTCCTTAGTTTGCAAAGTTACTGCGTCTCACTTCTACCTTGACTATTAGAAAATGACCCATAAACTGATGGGGACCGAGCCCTGGCCCAAATGTTTGGACCGGCCCCACTCGCGGGACTGACTTCTCTCCATGTCCGCCCTCCCCAGGAGCGCCCCAGCTTGTCCCTGCGCCGCGCGGCGCCGCCGGCGGAGCCGCCCGCTCTGCTCTTCAGCTGCCAGGTAGGCGTCGGCCGCACCAACCTGGCCATGATCCTCGGCGCCCTGGCCATCAACCGACTCCGGGGCGACTCACGCCCGCCTGCGTAAGTCCACGTGAGCACGATCCACTCATGTGATGCACTTCAATTTCCACGCATCCGCCATGTCGCTTTTTTTTGTACATTTTATTTTATTTTATTTGTTATATACGAAAAGAAGCTCCCCACCACAGTTCCAAATAGGTGCTCGGCACCAAAATGCCACCGGATGGCGCCAAAGCAATATTTCTTTTTCTGTGTGACGTGGCTTTGGCGTGAGCAAAAAATTGCAAATCATAGGCTCCCCCAAAAATAGCTGAAATTGCAAATGCTGAACCGTGACTATGCGGGGGAACATGGTATTTGCACACTATTGTGTCACGTATTTTGCAGACTTGAGGAGGTGGCCGAGGCACCTCCAGAGCCCAGACCGGTTTTCCGCATCATCCAGACTCTGATCGCCAAGCTGCCGAATGGACAGCAAGTCACGGAGGAGGTGATTTCTCGCCCGGGATTCCGTGTGGGAAGGTGCGTGGGCGCAATTGTGACGCGGTGCGTTTCTCCTCAGGTGGACCGGGCCATCGCGCTGTGCGCGGAAATGCACAACATCAAAGACGCAATCTACGAGAACAAAAGCAAGCTGGAGGGCATCGGAGATGATTATCAGATTCAGGTTGGCGCTTTTCTCCATTTTCTTGAGAGAGCCTTTTGCACGCCTTCCCATTGAAAAATGTCGTCGACGAATATATACGTCGGTGGCAGTCAATGTTTGGATTCCACTTGACAAATCTGAACCTCCACGGCAGTGAATGAGTTAATAAGCCACCGGAGGACTGACAAATATTTATTATAGGTATTCTTCTGTTGCCTGTTAGGGGAACAGCACCAAAGAGTACTTCCGCAACAGAACCCGGCAGAGCTTGGAGCGCTACTTCTACCTGATCGTGTTTAACGCGTACCTCCACGAGCAGGTGAGTGTCGGTCACGACTCGATCGGAGCGAGCGCTCGATATCGGCCGGCCGCTAATGTCGGTGCGGCGCCTTGCAGTACCCGCTCGCCTTCGTGTCCAACTTCAGCCAGTGGATGTGCCGCCACACTTGGCTCTACCGCCTGCTGGCTCGTATGGACCTTTCCGAGCTGTCGGCGCCGCCCCAGCTGGTCACCAGAGGAGCCAGAGTCCTGGTGAGTTGCGCTTACGTCCTCCAGGTAGCTTTTCCTCGTTACTCGGTTGGTAAAATGGCGCTTTGACTTCTGAGTGACCCGACTCACAGTAAGAGACGTTTTGAAAAGTTGTTTTTTGGAGAGAAAAAAATACATTTTTAAAAGAAAATACTCTTATTTTCAATTTTTACAACTCTTAAATTTCCATTTTTTTAAAAATTTTATAAGAACAAGTCTTTAAAAAAATTGACTTTTGGGAGGAGAAGTCTTAATTTCCCCCCCCCCAAAAGAAATTCTTAATTTTATACATTAAAAAGGTTGGCTGCTAAATGTGTGGCTTGCGGTCTGTGCAGGTGGCGGGCGAGTATTTGGCGCCCGACGTCCTGAGAACCGCCAAGGAGATGAAGGCGCTCAACTTCCGACGCGTGCCCAAAATGCCCGTCTACGGGATGGCGCAGCCCACATCTGAGGTGCGGCGCAATTCACCCCTCGGAGCCGTATCTTATCGTGTCGTGGTTCGCCTTAGAACACTGAAAACTCATCAAGTGTTTCGTGCTGTATTGTCGATTTCGTTTAATTTCTGAAATGTGCGCAGGCCGCCGGAGCCGTGCTGGCCCACCTGACGGACGAGAAGCGCCAGCACAACCGCGTTCTGTGGGTCAACCTGCAGGAGGAGCTGGTCTTAGAAGCTAACGGGCAGATCTTCACGCCCAGGGAGCCCTCGCGCTTGGATCAGCACATCGCCGTCCCGACGTCAGACCCGCACGTCATTGAGGTCAAGAGGACGGAAACCGCAAACGTTTGCTTACCTCTTGAGGACGACTGACGGCAACAAAAATAGCCCGAATGTCATTCTTTCATCCTGAAATTCGAAATTTGTTTTTCTCTAAATCAAAAAACATTTTTGGGCTGTAGTTTAAGCATTAAAATACTCCCCCAAGCACACGCTTTAAGCGCGTGTAATCTTATTAAAACACAAAACAACCAAAATGTGCAAGCATGAAATATATGGAAGGTATTTTGCAATGGAATCATTTTTTGATAGTTTCATCCTTAAAAAAGAAACAATAGAAAAACTGGCCTTTTAAAACATTTAAACTTATTAAAATGCAGTTTTTAAACACAATGTAACACATTGCAAACAGAAAATGTGCAAGGATCAAATTTACTGAAGAAATAATACAAATATTTGTGTTCTAGTTTAAGCATTGAAATACCCCTTTTGACACTAAACATTTAAACCTATTAAAACATCTTTGAAACACACTCATTTAAAGAAGAAATGTGCAAGCATGAAATAGAGAACATTTTATTTTATTACTGTATTACACTTTTCAAATACATTGTAAACATATACGTTTTTTTTGTTTTTAAATCTTGTGATCTGGTGGGACTGTAATAGGTGAACATTGTCATAGTGAGGGATCACGGTAAAATCGTTCGGGACAATTTAGAAAACTCTGCCCGCACGCTACCAAACTAAAGTACAGTAAAGTGAATGAAATGTTCCTTGGCCCAACCCACTTTGACTGTTTATTAATTTTTTTTTTTTTGGGGGGGGAATTTTTTGCCATAGAAACTGGAGAGCTGCCTGAAGGAGGAGATCCTGCGCGCCCAGAAGTGGTTGGAGGTGACGCTGGAGCAGGAGAAGCAGATGAAGATTTTGAAGAGCGTCCTCACGCCGCAGGAGATCTTTGCGCAGCACAAGAAGGCCACGCCGGCGCTCGCCTACAAGCGCGTCCCTCTGCCCGACTGCGCCGCCCCACGCGAGGAGGTGAGCGCCGACGGGCGACTAAAAGCGAACATCCTCTGCGACAAACTTGAACGTATAGATCAAAGGGATGTGCGCGGCGCAGGATTTCGACGAGCTGCTGGACGCCATGAAGAGCTCCCTGGCCGAGGACTCGCGCTCGGCCTTCGTCTTCAACTGCTCCGACGGCAAAGGCAGGACCACCACGGCCACGGTGGTCTCCGTGCTGACTCTGTGGCACTTCAACGTACGGCGCCGCGCCGCCATCCTATTTCTGCATCGCGTCGAAGCCGAATCCGAATACGAGTTGTTTGTCGCCCGCAGGGCTTTCCGGAGTTTGCCGAAGACGAGATCGTCAGCGTCCCTGATGCCAAGTACACAAAAGGAGAGTTTCAGGTAGATTTTTCTTTGCACACTTTTTTCCCTGCTAATATCATGGCTGTTAAATGACCAGATTTTCATCTGTAAAAGGATTTTTTTTTTTTTTTAATTAATTAATTAATTAGGTTATTTTTGTTCACTGTAATAATTGCAACTTGTTTCATGGGAAAATCGGGGGTTGATTTTTTTTCTTTTTTTAAAGGACTTTTTTTAATGAAAACTTTTCTTGTAATATTGTTTGCACAAAAACGCAACCTGCTAAAATACAGACTTTTGTCTCGTAAAAATAATTTGGGGAAAAATTATGACTCATAAAAATTATTATTTTTTCCCCTAAAAGAATCTCCCCTTTTTTTCCACTTTAATTCTTATAAAAGTTACAACTGTCCTCATATAAAAATCTTTATTTTTTTCAAAAATGTAATTTTATTTCTCATAGTTTTCCTTGAAAAAATACATTACATTAGTTTGTCTTAGTTTTATTCTAAGGTGCTTAACTGCTCCCCCGCCCCACGTTTATTATTATTATTATTCCAATGTATTCATATACAGCTGTGAAAAAAGCAGACCACTGCAAAACGATGAGTCGTCTGATTTTGCTATATTAGTTTTATTGACTCCCAAATTCCCAAAACGATTTTTGTCAATTAGAGCATTTAATTGGAGACAACTGAAAGATTGCCAGTTCTTTCCCCCCCCCGCAGAGCTGTGTATTCGCATATTTGTCTTGCTGTGGAATGGATATATGTCAAGATATTGGTTTCTGTGTGGTAAATGTTTCCCCCCCCCCGCTGCCGCGGCTTGATGAAAGCGATTCATCTTTAACGAAGCCCGCCAGCAGCGTCTCGGAGCCGCACGAAGCCCGTCTGTGAATAGAACACATACGCGCACACAGGCACTCGCAGCACATTCACGCAAGAGCTGGTGTCGACAACTGCTCACGCTCAGACACTCGCATGCAGACTCGCCAGCGTCACGTCACCCCCAACAAGCCCCGCCTCTTAAAGGCACATTCATGTACATGAAAACAACAGTACGTGCAGTCTATTTGCAATGATGTTATGTATTTATTTTGTTCGATGCGTGTTTCAACAATTGATCTTTTTCTCATAACCTTTTTGTGGGCCGTGCTAAGTTTGATTACTAAACGCCACAAGTAGCAGCAATCTGCAAATAATCGACGGTTTCTAATTGCCTATAGATGGCTGCTAAACACGACTAGAAGCTCCTCAACTCACTCCGACGCCCTTGGCACCAAGATGCCACGAGATGGCGCCAAAGCAATCGTCCTAAACAAGAAGGGGCTTTTGTCATTTTTCCGTCGCAGGTGGTGATGCAGCTGGTGCGCCTGCTGCCCGACGGGCAGCGCATGAAGCGCGAGGTGGACATGGCGCTGGACTCTGTGTCGGAGACCATGACGCCCATGCACTACCACCTGAGGGAGATCATCATCTGCACCTACAGACAGGTCAGCCTCCACCTCATGGTCGCCATTCGCGGGCAGAGTTACTTTGCTCCCGCCCCGTGCAGTGGAGCTTTTTTTCCATGCCAAGCGTGACATTTTTGAAAAATCTGTCGTCATCTGTTTATTTAACCAGTTGACTGGCAGCTGTTTTAGAGCATTTTGGCTTATATTTCAAGACCCACATCCAATACATAATGAGCCCAGAAATCTACCGTATATCAAACAGAGTGCATTGGACGCCAGCGCCCCACAGAGGGCGACAGGGAGCTTGTTTTTCCGCACGTTTTCCCACCTCAGCTCGTGGCCAGCGCACATGAATGGGCGGAATGCAGGCACGAGCGGCTGAGCGTGGAAAAATTGATTATGATGTAACTTAATGGAAGCCGCTTGGATGGGAAGGAGCCAAGAGAAGCAGCGAAGGAAATGAAACCTTCCTTAATATCCGTCACAGGATTTCACATAGCTCATTTATCGCTTTTCGATGTTTCGAGACGGAAAGTCTCGGCTTTGTTGCAGAAAATTGCTGTGAAAAACGCAACTAGTGCGCCGCATAAAAGCTTTACAAACACTCATGTCAAGATTTGTAATGGGCTTCGATTGGTTTGTCAGGTTTTGCTCTGTGCAAATAAATCAAGCTCGAGGAGAACAAAAGCAGCTTGTGACGCTGCCCTGCCGGACAGAGGCTCGCCTTTGTGCCTTTTCTGACCGACACTGCAAGCCTTGCGCCTCTGCGCCCGGAGGAGCCGGGGGCACCCGGAACCGCCCGTCACTGAGCCTCGTTGTCTTCCGCCAGTCACTTTGGGAAAAGCCTCCCGTTGTGTCGCTTTGAAAGGCCAACTCCTCGCAACTTTCGCATTTGAAAGGAAAGTACGTCGAAGGAAGTTTCATAGGGTTCGCCAACTCTTGTCGAGATGTTGGCGAGGTTGCGTGGCTTGCAAAGTTTATGGAATGATTCATCTAAGCCAGAGAGGTCAACGGTGGAGCCCCGCATATCCAAATTGTTTTCAGTTTTCCTTTCTGTCTTTTCTTAAAGGCTTATTTGCTGGTATATGCCTGCTTATTCAAGGATTTTGGGGGTATAAAGAATTATGTATACAATATATACAATTCAATTATTAAGGGCATCCATTGTTCATGGATTTTCGCTCGTTGAAGTCAGGCCCGTCCGGTTCCAAATTTTGGGCTCATTTCAGACTAAAAGGAAGATGAAGCAACGTAAATGTCGGCTCATTTCATACAGCCGACCGTTGCACCGTTCCCCCCCGCAAGTGGTCAAAAATCGACACAACCCCCGATGCGCTTTCAATCCTTTTATTGGCCAAACTGTAAGAAAACAAACGCGTAACAAGCACATTCGTAGACGGGCTGCCAATATCAACGCACGGCCATTTAACAGCCGGCCAACTCCGCACTCTCATTCGCTGAGCCCCCCCCCCCGCCTTTCACAGCCGTACACACTCAAAGTCACAGATTCGACGGGAGAACACGAGGAGGACGCCAAGTAGCCAACAATAATAAGAATACCTGCGCTTTTCAGGAAACTCCAAAACAAAACAAAAAAACGGATGTTTGATGAGCCGTTAGCATTGCATCGCCAAAGAGAGCAAGCCATTTTCTACACTTTCGATTGCTCCTTAATTTGTAAAAATAAATACAAATAAAAGAACAGACCCGTGTGATATTATAGATTTGTGCAAAAAAATGAAACTGACCACATTTGGAGAGTCTGTAGGAGGTTTCCCCCCCCCCCGCAGTGATGTCACGTTATTGTGTTTCAAAGGAATAAATCCATTTTCATCTGATTAATCGAGGGCATAATTGTTTGAACACCCGATAGCTGCAGCCCTCGTATAATTCCGCAATTTGAGCGCATGTGCGCGGTTGAAGGGGGTTACGTTACGAGCGCCTCATTCGAAGGGTTTTCGTGCATTTCGCAGCGCAAGCGCGTTTAGCTTGGCCTTTGCGAGCCGGCGGACTCAAATCCAAGACGAGGCTCGAGTTATCCAGAGGCCTCACGCTGGCACTGCGCTCCTCCCTCCGATCCCCCTCATCTTTTTCCCTGCCCCCCCCCCCCCTCTGCTTTCCTTTTTGCTTGAAAGCAGCAGGCCAGGTGCTAAACAGTGCCAGATGTTGCTGGAAGAGAGGAAAATTTCACCAGCACTCTTGTCTCTCATATAGCGGAACACCCCCGCCCCCGTTGCCTTAGCGCCCCCTCCTCCACTTCGCCAGCGGTCGGAAAATGTGTCTTCCATAGAGAAAAACATACATTTACCCTGGGACTTGAAAGATCCGGCAGCTCCCAGAGCCGGGGTGGGGGTCGGAGGAGTTCGGGAGGGGCGGCGTAAATCCCCGTACCGCCGAGCAGGGGTGGGCCCCACGTGGCGCATGCGTCCTCCAGCGTTGCGGCCAAAGAAAGCGCCTGGCTTCCGTGTTTACCTTGCCGCGCTTGTGTTGGCAGGGGCCCGCGGGGGCTGGCATTTGCCGGATGATTTACGCCGGCGGTAATGCACGTTGAAATTCGACTGGAGGCTCAGTTGAAATTCACGCCAGTCGCTGTGACGACTTTGATCTCCGTTCCGTCATGTCACTGTTCAATTCAAGTTTTTTTTTACTGTTTGCTACTAGCACCTTTCCATTGGCAAGCCAGGTACAGCGGACCTCGGCATAGTCACCGTTTAGTACCCACACAGTCACCTATTTATTTTCTTTAATAAAAATTACTTTTTCCCCTGTTTTTTTTGGGGGGGGGGGGGGGGGCAATCCTAATATTTGCTGACGGTTTATCATCACTGATTGAAGAATTTTGGCGTTTCAAATATAATTATTACATAATGATTTTTTTTCTATGGAATGTAATCAAACTTTGATCGTCATAAAACTCGAATTCTTTGCTTTTCACCTTCCCCCCAAAAAAAAAAAAGAGTCTGTCCGTCACAGCGGCTCATAATCGAGCAGGAGCCGAGGAGGACCTGTAAAAATTGCGTGGCCGATCAGTCGAACGGAGTGGAAAATTGCATATTTTCTCTTCACTTCGGTCTTCTCGGCGCGCATCTCGGATGGAAAGAGGACAGAGCGCTGCCCAACTCCACAAATGAAGAATGAAAGAGGGCAAAAAGACGGGCCCCCGCTGTTCGGAAATGGAAAACGATTTGGGGGTGCGGAGAGACGGCCCCGTGAGCGAGTTCTCCGACGGGCAGACGGGGGACGTCTCGTGAAAAGATGGCGGCGGCGAGAGGAGGCGCCACGGGAGCCCGAAGCTGCGCGGCCTCGACTGCCATACGAACGTTACGCACGGCCTTTATACTCTTCGTACATATTGGTCATCTTTGTGGCTCTCAATTATTCAACTTCCCACATTGCACTAATTTTTTTCTTCTTAATGAGCTTCCAATTTCTTAGAATTCTTCTCGAGAGGATTTTTCTAACTCTGCCATTTTCTGTTTCAGCAATTTCTCGATGGAACGGCTCAGGAGGCAATCGGCCTCGCTCGGGTGTGATCGCTTAAAATGAACGCAAAATTGTGACTAGCCGCAATGAAATCGTGATTTAACAAGGGGGGGTAATTACTTTATTTCTTTTCGGGGGGTTTCCACAACTGTGAATGAAGCGATACGCTTAATGCCCCCAGTGTGTGTTTACAGCTAGCGCGCCGCGGCCTTCGCTCGCTCGATTGATTTTGGAATTGAAAAAGAATGCGCCTTGTTAGTGTAAACTGTCGGATTTTTCCCACAGGATGCACAAAAAGGTATGCTGTTAAAGGGCTTAAAATTCATTTGAATGCTAAATATTGTTTTCACCCTGACGTCACTCAAAAAATACTTTTTCTCCAATTGTAACTCGTAAACGAACCCTTTGTGATTGAGAAAAGCGAGTAAATTGATTCCAAAATGGACGTGGTGGAAATTCCGGCAGAGTTAACATGATCGCTGAAGGACTGGCAAGTGAATGACTTTTGTGTTTCTTGGATTATTGGCGCGCACGTGCTCATTTGACGCTGAGCTTTTTAGCATGCCGTGGCGCTCACGGTAGCTAGCGGGATAGCGACAGTATTATGTGTTGCTCAATTTTCTTAAGACAACCCAAGCAACCATTTTATACACACTGTCTCTGCGAGAAAAGGTCTTCCCTTATTGCGGCGATTGCGATTTGCTTCCCAGTCGGGACAAATAACGGCCTCTGCCCAATTTGTCGTTGCCGTGGCGCGAGTACGCAACGCTTGAATGGCACTTTGATTGCAGTCACTTTGCTCGGATTTCCTTGGCTGCCTTTGCAATTGCTTGGCTTAAACGCGCTTTCTTCATCAAGAACTCTTCTGCCAATTTGTCTCCGGGCTTTTTGGTGCCGTTCAAAACGCATAATCGGCGCGCTGGCTTACCGGCACGTGCGGCGAACCGACGGCCAAGCTGTGGTGTGATTAGCGGGAAAAAAAGGAAATGTTTCGAAAGGCCTTGCATTCATAGTTGAAACTGTAAATATACCACAAAATGATGTTCCCAAAACACTTCTATCACTTCAAACCCACCTGACATACAACCATTACAAATAAATAGCTTACAGATGACAGACGGATTGATTAAAATTCAAATTATTATCTGAATTCGTGTTCGTTTCTACATTAATGTCCCGCAAAAAAAAAACGGAGTTGTTGACATTTTTGCAGATTTATTATTAAAAAAAAAAAAAAAACCCTGAAATATCCCACAGCCATAAGTATTCAGACCCTTTGCTCAGTATTTAGTAGACGCCCCCTTTTGAGCTAATACCGCCGTGAGTCTTTTTGGGAATGATGCAACAAGTTTTTCACAACTGGATATGGGGATCCTCTGCCATTCCTCCTCGCAGATCCTCTCCGGTTCTGTCAGGTTGGATGGTGAACGTTGGTGGGCAGCCATTTTCAGGTCTCTCCAGAGATGCTCAATTGGGTTTAAGTCAGGGCTCTGGCTTGGGCCATTCAAGAACAGTCACGGAGTTGTTCTGAAGCCACTCCTTCGGTATTTTAGCTGTGCGCTTCGGGTCATTGTCTTGCTGGAAGGTGAACCTTCGGCCCAGTCTGAGGTCCTTAGAACTCTGGTGAAGGTTTTCGTCCTGGACATCCCTGTACTTCGATTGCAACCGGTCGTCCTGTCCCTGCGGCATGATGCTGCCGCCACCCGTGCTTCAGTGTATTGGAAATGGTGATGAGCAGTTGCCTGGTTTTCTCCACACGTGCCGCTTAGAATCAAGGCCAACAATTTCTCCCAGAGAATCTTATTTCTCACCACCTTGGAGTCCTTCAGGTGTTTTCTTTCACGTGTCTTGCGCTGAGGAGAGGCTTCCGTCGGGCCACTCTGCCATAAAGCCCCGACTGGCTGCAGTGATGGTTGACTTTCTAGAACTTTCTTCCATCTCCCGACTGCATCTCTGGAGCTCAGCCACAGTAAACTTTGGGTTCTTCTTGACCTCTCTCACCAAGGCCCTCCTCCCCCGATTCCTCAGTTTGGCCGGACGGCCGGCTCTCGGAAGGGTTCTGGTCGTCCCGAACGTCTTCCGTTTCAGGATTATGGAGGCCACTGTGCCCTTGGGAACCCGAAGTGCAGCTGAAATTGTTTCGTAACCTTGGCCCGATCTGTGCCTTGCCGCAAATCTGTCTCTGAGCTCTTCAGGCAGTTCCTTTGACCTCCTGATTGTCATTTGCTCTAACATGCACTGTGAGCTGTAAGGTCTTCTCTAGACAGGGGCGTGGCTTTCCTAATCAAGTCCAGTCAGTATAATCAAACACCGCTGGACTCCAACGAAGGTGTAGAACCATCTCAGGAAATGGACAGCAGCAGAGGGTCTGAATTCTTATGGCTGTGTTTCTTTTTTCTTTTTTTTTTTTTTTTAAATCAGCAAACGTTTCAACAATGAAGTTTTTTTTCTGTCAATATGGGCTGCTGTGTGTACATTAATGAGGAAACAAATGAACTTCAATGATTTTAACAAGTGGCTGCAATATAACAAAAAGGGACAAATTGAAGGGGGTCTGAAAACTTTGCGATTTTTATCACGTTGCAAGCTTTTTGTTTTTTTTTTTTGCTTCGTGCGTGAATGTATGCGTGACATTCAAGAGCGCCCATCAATAGATGGCAGCAGTCAACTTCTCAACAACCGTCGGCTGCCATCAATTCACGTCATTACCTCGCAATGAAAGCGCAGGTAATCTTGTGTGTTTTTGTGCTCGCATTTTTCTCGTTTTTTATTTTTTGTGCTTGGTTTTTCTGACCTTGGGTCCTAAGAAAGTGAGCAACGAGGAGAAGAAAATGCATTGGTGACACGACGACTACTACTACTACTACTGCGCTCGTCATCTGGCTCAAATTTTTTCGGAGCCTGTGCACTCGCTCGGGCCGTTTAAATGTTCAAGGTATGTTGGTTATGCATACCCAGAGGTCATGACGCACGAGACTCAAGAGTCTTAACCGCAAGAGTACAGGGTTGCATTAATTTGCTCCTGCTTATACAGTATGCGGTTTCCACCGAGCCCTCCCCGAGAAATCTAGCAAGACTTCGGGGGGATTTAATCGTGACAATGTGGCTGAGCGACTGGAAAAAGACAGAGGAGTGGAATCTGTCGAAGCTATTAACACGGAGGCGCCTCCTCCTCGCTCCCCACTCGCCTGCTCGCTCCTGAAGCCTGAGGCCAGATGATATATGTTCGATTGCGGCTGTACGGATGACTGGCTCTGTAAAATGTCAGCGCGAAACAACCTGCACGTTGGCTTCGTAGATTGCCTTGTTTTGTCTTTTTTAAAAGAAGGGGGGGGGGGGGGGGTACTATAATGTCCAGAAAGCTGCCAGTCATTGCCTCTTAGGTCGCTGAGTGCGGATGATAATGTCAGACAGTCACCCACATACTCTTTGCAGTATTTCCTTGCCTGAACAACAGCAATACAAAAGAATTCCATTTACAAATGCATCTTACTTGTTGGGGAGTTGGGAGTAAGTGACATAAGCGCGTCTCAAGTCTTAACCGTCAGTTTTCAAACGAGTCCCACGTTGCGGCGGTAAAAATTCAAGACAGTCGATCGTGTCCCCACAAAAAAAAAAAAAACAAGAAGCAAGTCAAGTCATTACTCGGTAAGTCAAGCGATACAATCTTGCCCATTCACAACATCCATCCGGGAATTTTTTTCCGCATATCCGAGGTCGGGTCGTGGAGCCGCCAACCTGCCGGAAGCGAGGAAGCCCGGACTTCTTGGTCCAGCTCTTCCGGGGAGATCTCTCCGGCGTGTCACCGGGGAGACGTCAGGGGGGGGGCGGGGGTCCTATCCGGGTGCCCGAGCCGCCTCTGAGCCCGTCCCGGATGACCGAGCTTCTCACCCGTTGTCTAAGCGAGAACCCTGCGGAGGAAACTCTCGGATGCGCGATCTTGTTCTTCGGGTGACGAGCTGTGTGTCGTGACCACGGGCGAGGGTAGGAACATAGAACATAGAGCGACGGCTAAGTCGAGAATTCCTCTTCACCACGACAGACCCGCACGGAGTCCGCACGACTGCAGACACTCCGCCGATCCGCCCGTCGCCCTCTCCGGTCGTCTTTCGCTCGTGAACGAGACTCCCAGATACTTGAACTTTTCCACCTCAGGATCAGACGCATGGCGGTTTGGTTCCAATAGTGAGGGTTGGCTGTACTTGGAAACATTAGCTAGTGCACGCGCTCATCATTCTCCTGCTAGCAAAAGGGGGAACCGCGTAGAAAGGGCAGTTTGGGTCCACTTGTGAGCCCACCTGAAAATGGACACGTATGCTTGACATTTGCTGCTCTGTACGTGGAGGTCGTTTGCTTTGGGATTCGAGTGGGGGGCGTGCTGCGCAATGTGATGAATGGCCGCTTGTGCGAACCTGGAAGGGCCGGTACGGATCGCTGTCTTTACCCCCCGCCGGCGGCTGCTAATTGGCACCACGTGTCAGTCCGATGGAGACCCGCGTTGACCTTTTCACCAACACGTCGCACGCACGTCTGGGTTGGCAGAGCGGTTGGGAAAACAGGCGAAATGGCTCCGAGGAGGATTTCAAGCTCCAAAATTGTGTTGCCGAATGGACGACATGCTGCAATCATTTTGGTTTCTGGCATTTCAAAAATGCACCACCTCCTCATCGTTGCGCACAGCAGTGCGGTTTGCACCTGCATTTCAATCCTACTTTTTCGAGAGGCCAAATCAGCCGTATCGGTTTTTGTTTGCGTAAAATCAACTGCCCGGCACGGTCCTGTTGGCGCCAGGTTAGTAGATCAGCTTCCGCGGCTGTTTGTGTACGCGACCACTTTTGCACGCGCAAACCTTTCGTAAATCACGCCCTCGGGAGTTTCAGATATATTTGTGCATTGTGAGCATGCAGCAGTAGACGCATTGTAAAAGAAGGCCATATACAATATTACTTAGTACGTAACGCGAACAAGGTCATAAATATGGGAATAGTTCTCTTTGTTGTTTTTTTTTTTTTTAAAAACAATGTGCAAAGCACTTGGGGGAGTCCCTGGCGCTCATGGTGATTGGGTTCTCCATGCAAATGCTAGGAGGCACATGCGCTAGGGCCAGGCAACATGCGCGTCCACCGCTAACCTTTTGAGAGTTGCTGACGACAGACGTCCAAATGTTGTTTCTCCCCCTGTGGCTCATTTGGGCTCCAATCACGGCTGTCGGGGAACGGACAGGAAACCTGCCCTGTTGCGTCATCCTGCTCCGGAATGATTGTGTTATGCTGAGCTGCGCACATTTTCAAATGACCTTCAATGGTGGGAAGAAAAGTGAGAAAAAAAATGTCAAAATCTGTCTAATCTGAGAAAACACATTTTCTTTTCAGTTATCCTTTGCTAATTTCTCTTTTTTCTTCGTTATTCATTTCACAATGTTGGCAAAGCTATCGGTTGTTTTGATAGCATAAAAGTCGAGCCAACGCTAGCTAGCTCTCACACGACGACTTTCAGCGTGATGTGATGGATTTTTTTTTTTCTTCCTTTCTGTATGACCGCTATAAAAGTAATCTTTTTTTTTTTTTTTTTTTTTTAGTAGGTGCAAAAGCGAGCTGCAGTCAGACCACATCCGCCCAGCATCCCGCACGTCCCTCACAATTTCGATTATGAATCGATTAGATGACAAGCAAGATTAGTCCCAATCTGTACGTGTACCTAAGTACAGAATGGGAGTACCTTTGCCACCTTTTAAAGTCCAACGAGTCTTAATGAATAATGCTAAACCTTTTAATAAGAATAATAATAAACATGTCCCGTGAATAACGCTGTGTTTTTCATCTCCTTTTCTCTGCAATGCTGCTAATTTTGATGAAGGTTGCAAAAGTGGTTCTCATTGTTTCTTTACACGTGACAATCAAGTTCTCTTCTATTCTACTTCCTGTTGGAGTTAACCGTTCCCGCTAGCTTGATTGACTCTTAAATGTCTCCGCTAGCGTTTGTCCAGCGAGTGTTTTAGGCAACATGCGCTTGATTTATCCTCCTCACCCACCGATTTAAGGAAATCGGGCGACGAAACATTTGATAGCATCATTGGCGGGGAAGGTTTTCAGTTCAGGTCAGCGGTCGTCGACCGCTTTCTGCCACGCGGACGTACACTGGCACCTACCGCTTACAAGCATTCTGAAATTGCTTGTAAAACTGCACGTGGAAAAGCACTCGCGTGCTGTGAAATAAGACGTTTGAGCTCCTCTTTCTTGCGCTGTTGTTCCCCAGATCAAAAGCGGCAAGTCGGAGAAGGAGTGTCATCAACTCCTGCTGAAGAGTCTGCAGTATCTGGAGCGCTACATTTACCTCATCCTCTTCAATACGTACCTGCACCTGGAGAAGAAGGACTCCTGGCAGCGTTCTTTCACGCTCTGGATGGAGCAGGTAACCCACATTTGCCTTGGAATTTACGAGCTTGGGTCTGGCTCCCATTGTTGTTTCTTCACACGTGGAACCGTTGTGATGTCAAGGCTGTGCGTGCGTGCGCACGCTAATCCTTATGCCAGTAAACTTTATGTGCATTCCACACAAATGAAGAGTCTCTATGTTGACGCTGTAAAAAAAAACCAAGAAAAAAATACATGTTGCCGTGACATGGAGGGGGTGGGGCAAAATGAAACTCTGGCAGAAGTTGACAGGGTTGCCATTTTGTTGTCTTGTTGTTGTGTCACGACGCCAAGTACACACACACTACGCAATCCAGCGATAATCTTCACGCTAGCATCGGCCTAAAAAAATCCCAAATAAAGTTGACGAAGCCTCATTTTCCCATTGTCGTGGCCCGCTTTTATAGACGTTAAGAACGATGTTGCAACATCACGGCGCACATTTTCAAAGTGCCTTTTCAGAGCACCCAAGTAAACATTCACTGCTAGCCAGCCGCTTTCCAAGCAAAGTTACCCATATTGCTCATCATTTGCGGCCATTTTGACTGATCTTTCAAGAGCCAAAGAATATTAGAAGAGTAGACGCTCTTCTTTCCCCAGAGAAAGAATTTGGTTCCTACCGCTTTCCGTTCTGTAGTCATCCGCAGTAGAACATGGGTTGGTTTCCACCAAAAACGAGCTTCTTGTGAAAAGTGACTCATTTAAAAAAAAATATATATATATATATATATATATATGCCTATATATGTTCCTCATTCACTCTTTCTCTTTTCTCCCGATGGCGACACACACTTGCTTTCTACTGGCTAGCTGCTGTGTCTCTGCTGGAGCGGAAGGAGCCTAACATGCTCCACTTTCCTTGTTCGCATTTGTCTCCCTCGTCATCCATTCACTCCGAATCGTTATCGTCTGTTCCGAAGCGACGCAACGCCGCCATCTACGGGGATCTGTTAATCGTGACAGCGGCTCAACGGAGGCGAATTTCACAGACGAGCTGGGGAAGACCCTGTTCCCCTTCCCCATTGGGAAACGTACTTGACGAGTATGTACGTCAGTGGTAGGAAACGGTGGTTGACTAATATAAATGTCCACAGCAGTGAATGAGTTCAAAGAAAATCAAAAAAACATTTAAAAAAATCAATATAAGTCAATGTACAATATGGTTAAACAAAATGTCGCAATTGCACAAAATACGGCCGTAGCATTTCACTTGGCTCCTGTAACTCTTGCGAATGCCGAACTGCGAATATTCCGATGTTGGGATTCTACGAAAAGGGGCTCACGGTTTGCATTGCAACCAGAAGGCCCCGGGAAAGAAAGACCAAAGCAAAAAGAATGTTTGAAATTCGCCGAATGAAATCCCTGCCGTCTTTTTTGTCCTTATTGGGGTGGAATAAAAGCGGGGCGGCATTCCAAAAAGGACTGGAACGATCACTGAGAAAACAGCTGTCAGAGAAATATGCTCGCTCAATGGAGGCATATCCTTCCTGTTATGAATACCAAATATGTGCGCCGCGTCCCAAAAATGTGCTCGCTCGCACTGTGAACCTGCGCAGAATAAATACATACGAACCCAAGCTTCCGCGGGACAAAAGAGATGATACCTGAAAAAGCCTCTTTTCTGCTTTTTAGGTGGCAAAATGCAGAACAATTGAAGTCGCTGAGGGGGTCTCGCTTGAAAATAGGCTGTATTTTGTTCAAAATGGACAAACGTCGCAATGAAATTCAAAGAATCAAATATAAAAGCGCTGTATTTCTATTGTACCAATACTGAGAGCCGCCTGCTCGGATCCAACTAGAAAGACGCTTCTGACTATCAGCGCTCGGCAAATGTCGGGCCGACGTTTGCCAAATTGGAAAGTGACATCCCCTGCCGGTAGCGCAGCAGAAAGTCAGCTCGCTTATTGACGTTTTCTCTCGCAGCCCCGAGTTGCTTTGCTTTGCGAGTGAGATTTACGTGAAGACCGAAATCAAGTTGTGGCTTTGACCTTTGGCGGTTTTAGCGGCAGCGCACGGCCTTCGTTTTGCAAAATCAGATGGCGGCGGCAACAGACGAGCCCAAGGTGTTCCCACGGAGGATGAGCGTTGCGCCTCTTACGACTCGGATGTGCCCCAAACCTCTCCGGTGGAAGGCGCCTGCTCCAAGTATCAGATACCCACACAGCGTCTGCTAAATCTCTTCCAGATCGTCAAGGTCCTTGCGTCGGAGAGCTTGCGAAAGACTGTAGCACTTGTTTCTGCCACCCGGAGTCACTTTGAGGTTAGCTTGTGTGGTCAAGCCAGAACCATACCGACAAGACAATGTCTCGGGGACCAGTAATCCGGAGGCCGGTGGTCAGATCGAAGGTTCGATTGTGGTCACACCACCACCGAAGCGGCAAAAGACTACGGTTTCCCGCAGGATCTCGGACTATTCGAGTTCTGGTTGAGTAATGCCGAGGTCAGCGGTTGGATAAACGCTTGGAAGTCGGTCAGACAGCAACCGAGCCAACGAGAGCGAGACTTCAACAAGGTCTGATTGTTTGGACTGAGGGGTGTCCAAAATGTTTCCTACTGACTGAAAAATGAAAAGATGAAAGGGCCGCTTTGACAGTCTTCAACTTGAATGTATTGAACACGCTAAATCGGAGTAAGTAACTCTGTAAATATGAAGTGTTTGGGAAGTTTTACACTTTGACATGAAGAAAAAGGAGAATAGTCAACCTCTCAGCTGTGCCAATGCAAATGACGAGTACTCAACTCGATCCATGCGACGTGACCGTCAGAGGAAAGGGTTACCGAAATCACTTTTGACACAAAGCTGCGATGTAGCACTTTTTCAAAATGTACGGGATATAAAAACAGTGGCACACTGATGGATTGGTTGTAGCGCGCCCCTCGCTCCGTAGGCTCTCGGAAAAGACTTCCTCTGGATTGGAGCCGTCAACAGCGAGGCGCATGTGTCGAGTGGCCCACTTGCTGCGAAGCCTGGCGCCTCCCCAACCGATCACAGCCAAATGGCCCGCAGCCACGATCGTTAGCCCGTCACCAGTGACCGTGGCGGGATCGTTCATGACAAGCCCCGAGCGAGCGTCAGAGGCGGCTGCGGAGGGTCCTCGCCGCCGCGCACACACACACACACACACTAAGCCGCTGTTACGCAAGCGGCCGTGTTTGAAGGGTACTGTCTGTCCCGCAACATGCGCTGGCCGTGTGTGTCGAGTGAGTGCGTGCGCGCGCGTGTGTACTCTCATTTAACAGCATTCCAGAAGGCGCTAGCTCAGTGCTCGGTCTCACGTGGCGACGGCTGATACGAAGTCTCTGATGTACGAAGCCCCAGGCGTGAAATGGGGAAAAACGTCACGCACGTGGCCACCATGGCCGCAATATACTGTACTCGGTCTCACAAAAGTGACTACACTCCTTTTATGTATTTATTTATTTATTTATTTCCATGGGACAACGCTGAAGAAATGACACTAGTGTAAATTTACTGTCCCCTCAAAATAGGGTGTACCCCAGGGCTCTTCCCCAGGGCCACTACTTTTTATGAAATCTGCTCTGACTGTTGCACTATATTATGTCAACGATATAGTTATACCGTATATTGTTCCAAATCAGACATCTCACAGCCTCAGACCACATTACAGGCTGACTTAAAACTCAGTTCAACAAAGTAAGGTGGCTCTCCACCTCGGTTTCAGAGCCTTTTCATTAGGAGAATAAAGGCAACTTGATGCTGAATGGGTAAAAAAAAAAACAATTATGGCTTGCTATTTGGCTGGAGCCTCGGCTTTCTCAGCTGATGTGTTTGCCGCTGTTTCCACAGCTGGATCGGCGAGTGGATGAGTCGCGTTAAGTGGCGTGCTTTAACAGCGCCGATCCAGACATTCAGCTGCGAGTCGCATCCGCCGACTTAATAGCTCCAATGTGCCGACTCATTTGTTCCCAGCAAATGGCTCAGGCAAGGGGGGGAAAAAAAAAAAAAAAAAAAAGAAGCCTGAAAGGAACATTTTTGTATTGCTTAAGGGATTTAAAGTACAGTGTACCCCCACCCCACCCCCCCCACCCCCACCCCCGTTATCGCAGGGGCTACAGTCTAGACCCAATCACAATAGGTGAGAGTCTGCGATGTAGAGGGACTATATTTAAAAAAAAAAAAAAAAAAAAAAAATTCCCACACAACACATTTAAACGTATTAAAACCTATTTTTGAACGGTTTCCATAGCGTCTTTGTCACGGTCTAGAAACAGGAGCCCCCCCCCCCACCACTCAAGAAGCGCTTGGGAAGTGAGGACAGGAATTGTCGAAGCCTTTGTAGGTGGAATTCTTTCCCATTCTTGCTTGATGTAGAACGCGAGTTGCTCAACAGTCGGCGTTTTTTTCCCTCACTTGTGGTATTTTGCGCTTCATAATTTCCAACGGGAGGTCCGGACTGCCGGCAGGACGCTCTGGTACTCGCTCGCGCGCTCTCGACTCCCAAACTACGCTGCGCAACAACGTGCGCAACGAACGTGGCTTGTCATTGTCTTGCTGAAATCGGCATGTTTTGATTCCCTTTTTACACAATATCCCGACCTCATTGGAATTGGGCTTTGTAGTCAAATTCCGATTTTATTTTTCATTTTTTCCCCCTCCTCAGTTTGAGTGACGAATTGTACGACGTTGCATTCGCGTCAGCTCGAGGCTCGAATCATTACGCAGTACACAATTTTGTAGCAGAACAAGAGCGCCGCGCGTATTCATCCAAGATGGCGCGTTAACGTTTGGGAGCGGTCGAGCGTTTAAAGACGGCGGGCGGGCGGGCGGGCGGGCTGTGACGCTTCTAACGAGGCGGCCCCAAGTCTGTTTGCCCGGTCTGACTTTACGGCCGGATGTTTGCGGTTGCCCGCGGCGTTGCCTCCCATAATTCTGCCGGGCGTTGGAGAGCCGCGCCGGGACCGTGACTGGGCGCCAACCGCCGCCTTTTTCGTGAAACTTCCCGGGAAGGACGTTGACCCGTTTCCATGGCGTCGCTAACTGTCAAACGGGCCAGGGCGCCTCTGAATTGGACAGCGGCAAAATAATTCTGCTATACGAAGAAATCTTGTCAAATGATCAACTTTTTTCCTCATTTGATTACGACTGCAGCTGTCAAATGGGAACTTTATTCTGGAAATTTGCTACCTTGACGTACGAGGGAGGGGCCCAACTTCCAAGGTTTTTCTTTTCTTCATACAAATCTTTTTGTCTTTTTTTGGGGGTGGCTGAAGCGGATTCATTTCATTGGAATGAATTTCATCCATTCTCTGAACCGCTTATCCTCGCTCGGGGTTCAATTCATATCAATGGAAAATATGAATTTGATATGCAAGTCAATTACATTAACAAGCTTGGTCACGGAAAGAATAAAACTTGTAAGTCAAGGTCCCACTGTAAAACATTTCAAGAGAATGTAAAGAAAGAAAGAAAGAGAGAGAGAACATTTGCTGTTAATAAGTTCCCACTTATTTCTTTTCTCCGTAAATGGTGGCTTCGTCTCCTCCTCGCCAGGTGGCGTCCAGGGCGGGCGTGTACGACGTCCTCAACCGGCTGAGCTTCTGCGAGTTCAAGACCCCGGGGGACGCCCCGCTGGCGCGACTGCGCCGGCGCCGGCAGCAGCAGAACCTCCTTCCGGAGCTTCCTTTCCGAGGGCACTTCCTCTGAGGGGGGAAAAGCACGCGGCGCCGTGCGCTTCCCGCCGGTTCCGATGACGACGAGACGACACGGACGCGGCTTTGACCGCTCGACAGCGATGGAAACTCGAGTCGACTCGTCTCACCTTGTTTTGGTGACTTTTGACTTGACGAAAACTAAAAGACTTGACTCTCGAGACAGTGAAAGCTCGAAAAACTTGACGGCGATTTGTATATGTTAGGTTTCACGTTGACGTTAATTAGCACGTGTCGGTATTGGAGCGCACGCCGGGAAGGGCCCGTGTCGTGATCGGACGATGGCCCCGCCCCGCCAGTCCGGGAAGGGCTCGGTAACGACGACGAACTGTATTCAGAAGAACTCCATTCTAGTTTTCGTCCCGAACGAGGCAGAGGCTTATTCCCAAGGAAAAGTGTCTTCAGTGCTTTCATAACGCGATGCATCGTTTCAACATTGACACCAGTGGGACCTGTTTTCGGGTTTAGTTGATTCATAAAGTCTGACTCCCAACTAAATTGTACAAACTATTTGCCATAGGAAATAATGTAAATCCGATTCATCTATTCCAAGCACCCCAAAATATGAACCAAAAAATCCTTTTCTAGAGAATAACTAATAGTTTTACATATGGAAAACAATGTGAAATCAATACGATTCATGAAATCCCGGTGAGATGGGCGACACGTACTTTGCTAAGAGTTGTTTCTTGAAATTCGATTGTTTCTCTTGCTGTATTTGGCTGATGATGAGGACTGATGCTCTGAACTTTCCGTGACCCCTCGGTGGCTTACTTGGCAGTCGGCAAGTTTTCCATCCGAAACCGCGTCGACGTACGTGAAAAAAACAAAAATAAAAGTCATCGAAAACCGAATCGTACGAAAACTAGAGCAAACCAAAGTTCCACTGTATAGAAAAATACAAACTTTTTTTTTTTTTAAACATTTCTAAATGATTAAATGCAAATGTATTGTACTTAAAAGTTAAATACAGCTGAACTGTACTTAACAAATGTACTGTGCTGGATTACCCCCCCCGCCCCTCCCCCCCCCAAAAAAAAAAAACAGTTGCCGTCACTGTCACATTATGCACAATTTGAACATTTCATTTGGTGATTCTTCACGTACCACCAGAGGGAGCCCGCGCCACACTTTGAGAACCGTCGGGTCCGAGAAATTGGCAGATCTTGTCGTTATTTGACCTTATTGGTCTTCCGTCTTAATCGAGACCAGATACCGCGCGCAAGACCGCGTTCCAAAGGCGACTCGACTCGCCGAGTACAAATCGACTCGGCCAAATCGGCTCGTACAAATCGCTTCATCCAAACGGACGGACTTGCTTGCGACGTGAAGGTTAAGACTTCCTTCCGCCTGCGTGACTCGATTCCATCTTTGCCGAATGCTAACCCATTGGCAGTTTTTTTGTTTTTGTAACAGTCTTGGCATTTAAAAATGACCACAGTTTTACTCCGATGTTGGATTCCTTCATGTAAGTTCCGCTCTCGTGGGCTCGAACGGCGGCCCTTTTGCAACCCGGCTGTGAATCAGAAGCACGTAAACAATAAAAAAAGCGCTCTGCACTTGAACGAACGAGTCTTCAGGCTGCGCTCAACAAGAAGATTCTGAATTTATTCTAGTAAATGTATTCATTTTCATTCCTTTAACATGCCTTTGTCTTGGAATTCTTTCGTCTGGTCAAGTTGCGACCTTATTTCCCTCGAATGAAAAGTTTTGTCGTCATGTTGACTGAAGCGTTCCACGTCAAAATGACCGCGTCGTTAAATCGCAAACCTTTTTCTTGTAATAATAAACTTCTGCTCCTAAAATGCCAAGCTAACACTTATAAATTGACTTCACGTTTAAATGACAAATGTTTTCTCAAGAGTTTTACTTTTTCACGTTGGTTACTTTTTCTCGTACAATGACAACTTTATTTGTATAAGATCAGGGCTTGTGAAAAAGTTAGGATTTAATTGTCGTACTTGTTTGACTTGATTCTCACAAAATTACGATTTTTTTTTTTTTTTTTTTTTTTTTTAAGAATACGGACATTATGTCGTCTTGTAAATTTCACGATGAAATGAACACTATTCTACAAGTTTGGCTTTATTGTCATGAAATCACATTTTTCACTTTTTCACCTCAAAGTGAAACTTTTTCTCTCGTTTAGAGTTTGACTTAATTCTCGTAAGATTCGGACTTCGGACTTTCTCGTAAAATATATTTTTGAAAATGATCATTCTTAGGCTATTAGGGCTTTATTCTCGTAAAAAAAAAAAAAAAAGTAGCGGTTTTATTCGCATTTGAGTTTGACTTGATTAGCATAATGACAGTTTTGTAATATTGACTTTATTCCTTGAACATTCTGACTTCATTCTTGTGAAATTGCAACTGTCGTCTGGTCAGAGTTTGACTTGATTCTTCTAAGATCCCAACCGCGTTCTTGTACCATCAGGACTTGATTGTATCTTTCCTGGTGAAACTTCTGACTCGATCCCCGTGGGAGCCGTTTCACATGCGGGTACTAACGGCTGCTTAGTTTCTGTCTAACGTTGCCTTTACGTTAGAGATTTCGATGTTACTTTCAAACGTTGACTGATGATGATGATGATGATGTTTCAAAACAAAAAGCGACTTCATTTCTTTTCAGTTTGTCATCATGTCTTGCCATTGAGGCCATGTATTGTTTCCTCTTCCTTTTTTAAGAGCTCAATAAAGTATTGCGATAGATTTTGTGCTTTTTATTTCATGGTTTCATCAGCAGCAGCAGAACCGAAGCAACCATCCTGGGCCAAGAGTTTCGCAAACTGGATTGATTGTTTTTCCCTTTGGAAGTTTTCTATTCGGCGCTCCGGCCAAGTTGTCGTCTCCGTTTTTCTTCCTGTCAAATTCCAACTGCGTCAAAATTGAAACTTTTTTTTTTCTCGTCAAATTTGCGCTTTGGCTAATTAAAATTCGGACTTTCTTTTTCTTCTCGTTAAATGACAACTTTTTTTTCTCGCCATGTGACTGCTTTTGTAAAATTGCAATACCTTAAAACTGAATTGTCATAAAAATACCTTTCTTAAAATGACAACTTCATTCCCATAATATTACAGGTTTATTATTGTAAAATATTTTTTTTTCTGCTAATTTTGCAACTTTACTCATTCTGAATATTTTTGTAATAAGTTTATTCTTGTAAAATGTTATTCTTGTAATAGAGAAAAAAGTTGTGATTTTTTTTTCTCATTTTAAGTTTATTTTTGTAAAATTCTGACTTATTCTTTTAAAATGGTCAGATTGTCATAAAATGAAAACATTTTTCCCAAGTCAAATTACAACTTAAAATGTCAATTTAGAAATTTAAAACTAATTCTCTTAAAATGACAATTTGAATCTTGTAAAATTACAAAACATTTTTGGGAAGAAATAGAACTTTTATTTTGAAGTTGCAGCTTTAATCTTGTAAATTTGCTCAAATTGTCCTGTAAAATAGACAAAAAATGTCCGGACGGTTTTCTCCTAAAATGACAACTTGAATCTCGTAAAACAGAAAATTCCGTTGGACTTTTTTTTTTTTTTTTTTTTTTTTTTTCTCTCTACTACCCCCTACCCTGCAACCTGGAGTCTTGGCTTTTGTTGGAAGTTTTCTATTCTTGACCGGAGCCAAGTAATCGTCCCCCTCCCCTGCTTTATCTGCCGGTCGTGTTTCCGGACGGCCTCTCCGGTGTGGCGGTCGCGAGGCGAACAGATGACGCATTGTGGGGCCTGACGCGCTCTCGTATTCCGAATCCGCTCCAAAGGAGATGAGGCGGATCAAAAGAGCTAATCTGTCCGCTCGGCGTTTTGATGTGGACGGCCCTTCCTTCATTTCAAAGGGAGGGCAACGTGTGCGACGAGCTCTTTGGAAGTTTCGCTATGGCGGCCCCGAAGGCTTCCCGTCTCGTCTTATCTCGGGCCTGCGGAAGTTATCGCGCGATAGCTGCGGCCTCTTCGGGGTGATCGCAAACGGGGAAAGGCATCGGAACTCTCGGGGAAGATCGTGGCGCTTTTATGAGCGACACAAACGTCCTTTTGTCGGCCCACAGGACTCGCGCGCGCACGTGCACTTTTGGTTGGAAAATGTATATCTTTTTCCTCCTTCAAATTGTTGTTTTCCCCCATTAAAATCGCAACTTTTTTCACGTGACATTAACACTTCAATGACCTCGTAATTCTTGGAAAATGTACTTTTTTCAAATTAGAATCCGGACATTTTTTTTCTTAAAGTCTCAGCTTCTTGTAAAATGACAACTTTTTTCTTTTCATTTTACAACTTGAAGTCATTTTTGCTAAAATCCCTTTTTTAACGACTTTGTTCTCGGAGTTACGATTGATTCTTGTGAAATGGCAACTTTTTTTGGTCACGAAAATTTCGATTTTCATCCGCTACGTCCGTTATCTGAGGCGCTTCTCCTCAGGCGGGCGCGGCTATCTTCGGGCGAGAGGCGGGGTACGCCCTGAACCGGTCGCCGACCGATCGCAGGGCACATGCAAACGAACAACCATTCGCACTTTCGGGCAATTTAGAGTCTGCAATTAACTTGGCGCGCATGTTTTTGGGATGCGGGAGGGAAGCGGCGTACCCGGAGAAAAGCCACGCAGGCACGGGGGGGAGAACGTGCAAAGTCCACACAGGCGGGGCCGGGATTTGATGCATGCGCGCGCGTTAGCTAGCGCCCCTTATAATTTAGCGCGTCGGCCTCCGTCGCCCGAACGTCTTCCGGCCGACTTCTTAACTCTGAGTCGAGATAAGCTCGAGGACACGACGGGGGCGGCGGGAGAGGGGGGCTCGGACGCTACGGCGCCCCCCCCCCTTCCCCGCTTTCTCTTTGAAACCTTCATTGCGATCTTCTCCGCGTGAAACCCGAGCCCGCGCCTCCGAAGGTTTCCAGATTACGGCGGACAAAGAGCGGCATTGAGAGGCGAGCGGTGGCCGAAGGATGTCGCAAAAAGAAAATAAGAAGCAAATTGTCCTGGACGGACGAGGAGGCGACAGGCGCTCTGGCGCAAACGGCCCTCGCTCAGCGCCACGCACGGCGACGATCTCGATCTCAAAGTCGGGTATCGCACACCTGACTGCGCAAGTTAATGAAAAATCTTTTCCCGGCACCGAGTTGCTGGAATATATCCGTTCAGCCGCTGACGTGCCAACGATCGGCCTTTTCTTTCCAAGAAAGGGCATCCGAGCCCGTGCTCGATTCCCCAAAAGTCTCGCAAACGTCGTTTGGACTGGGTGGGTCCTGCGCGGGACCACAATCTCCCCCATATTTGCAGAGCTTTTCTTACAAAGACTCAACGCCAATGCGCATTTGCCCAAAACTTACATGAAAATGTTTTCAAATCCTCTCGTTCAGAGCGCCGAGACATCGGAGCTGCAGGAACCGCTGGCAACGCGGACGACAATCTTCCATTTTTGAGTTTGTGCGGCAAGATGGAAAACGTGCAACGTGTTTCCAAAAAATGCACGAGGAGAAAAGGTTTTGGAATTGACATCGCAGCATCAGAAATGTCTTTCATCTTGTCAAATGACAATCGTTTTCCCATAAAATGGCATCTTCATTCTTGTAGAATTGCGTAACAAAAAGTTGCAAACTTTATTATTGTAAAATTGCAACTTTTTGCCAAATTATGACTTCATTCTCTTCAAATTACAACTTGAATCCTGTAAAATGACTTTTTGTTTTTTGTTTTGGTCAAATGACATCTTTATTCTCGTAGAATTCGGACTTTTGACCTGTAAAATGACTTTCCGGCACCGGAGCCGACCGAAGGGAATCGAGCGGTACTTGCAAATCGCGAGTTTAATCCGTTCCGCGACTGAGCTTGTAACTAAACGTACTCGTTCGTATCTATCTGTCTGTCTGTCTTGTCTGTTTGTCTCCTTGAAATTTTGGCCCGCTACACAAAGCAAAAAAAACGCCGATAACTCTGAAAACTCAGTCGAGGCGCTTCGACTTTCGGGATGGCAAAAACGAGCGGTCTGTACGCGATATTTCCCGGGACTGCAAGCGGCTTCCTTGGCCTCACGACTCACCAATTAGCATGTCAACTCTTCAAACTGTACAGCCGGAAAAAATAAACTGGGGGGGAAAAAACAAAAGAGTTTCTTGGCAGTATGAAAAGCAGTTTGGCTTTTTGTCCGCCGGCGGTGCCGCGCGAGCGAGGTCGAGGCGAAGGGAGGACGCATAATAACAAGCTACGTCGCCGCTCGGCTCGGCCGGACGAGACGAGCGGCTGCTTTGCATCTTCTCCTCCCAACTCCTAAGAAGAGGAAAAAAAACTGGCATATTTCCTCGGCGCGCTGCGGATGAAGCTCAGCTCCGCTAATCAAGCGCAGAAGCGAGTCAGTCCGAATCGAGGGGATTCATCGCACCCCGGGTGGGCAACAGATGTCTGACGTCTTGCTAATTAAAACGCCACAAGTTCTCATGTGAAGACCATTCCTCCTCCTCCTCCTCTTCTTCTTCTCGGTCTTGGTCAGTGTGCACGCGCGCGCGTGTGCGTAGCGAAGCGAAGCGCAGCGCAGCAGTCGCTTGGATGGCGGCACCTACTCATTTCCCTCGGCCTTCTAATTGAACACTCGGCTATATTGCGCAATGTCACCGTGGCTCTTGGCGGGATGGAAAAAGAGTGCAAAACGTCATCTTATCATCTTTCAAGGCGCTCTACAGTGATGGCCGCTATCTTGTAATGTTTTCGGGTTGTTGTTTTCTTTTCCAGTACAGTGAAGCACGTTTTTTTTTTTTTTTTTTTTTTTTTAGCTACAAGCCGTCATTCGGCTTTTGGCTTTGACTTGAGAGCCGACATTTTCCACACAAGCGCCGTCCGGTGTCGGCAACGCCGCTCAAATCAAAATTCAACAGAGAATGCTTTTTAAACCTCGTCATCATTTTTGAAATGGATTTTTAGGGTCTCGGTCTCGGCTAGGTCTCTACGAGTTCCGGTCTCGGATCGGGCGGTCTCGAGCGCGACACAAATGAGTTCACGACTTTTTGTTTGGTGGATTTCGGTGAGATTTTCAAATGTAAAACATGTGCCTTGACGCAGACGCTTGGCCGCCTTTTAGCGCCTCTTAGTCCGCCACGGCTGTCAGTCCTCCAGATGTCGGAACGCCATCGCGGCGGTGATGATTGTGCACTTTTCCAACTTTCCGGCTGTTAGCGGCCCGCGGGAGCAGAGTGACCTCTGCGGGATTGACCCACGGTTCAAATTCAAACGTCAACATGGAGGCCAACAACTCATTTGAAAAGAATCTGTTCCAAAAAAAAAAAAAAAAAAAAAGCTTGGGAATTCAGCGTCACGCATCTGTTTAGGTTTTGGGTTCGTGCTTCCGATGGAGCACATTTGGGCGAATTTCCTCTCCGGAGTTTGCCAAAGTAGGAGACTTGGAATTCGCACAAATGGCTGCTTCCGACCCAAATGGCCGACTTGCGCTTCAATTTCAGGCGTGGGTGCTTGAGACTTTTTTCGTGCGTCTAATTATGACAGATCTGCACGCGTACCAAATTTCACGTTGATCGGTCAAACGGACATCAAGGGCAATTATTCTTTTTTTTTTTTTTTTTTTTTTTAACTTTCCACCAATCTTCCAAATGTTCATTTGTCAATTTGTCAAAGTGCGAACGAAGTGCAAGTTCCCTCAAAATGGCTGAATTTCTGTTCAATTTGGGATGTTTTTGGGGGTAGATTTGATGTCAATTAGGGAAAATTGTGGTTTTATTTCATTATTATATTTTTATTCTATCCAATTACGGTGGTAAACCGGTTAGAGCGTCCGCCTCACAGTTCTGAGGACCGGCGTTCAATCCCCGGCCCCGCCTGTGTGGAGTTTGCGTGTTCTCCCAGTGCCTGCGTGGCTTTTCTTCGGGCACTCCGCTTTCCTCCCGCATCCTCAAAACGTGTATTTTATGTTGATTGAAGACTCTAAATTGCTCGTAGGTGCGAATGTGAGCGCGAATGGTTGTTTGTTTGTATGTGCCGTGCGATTGGCCGACGACCGGTTCAGGGCGTAACCCCGCCTCCCGTCCGAAGATGGCTGGGATGGGCTCCGGCACGCCCGCGACCCGCGTGAGGAGAAGCGGCTCAGAAAATGGATGGATTTAATTAATACTATTGTATGATTATTTATTTGCACTGTTATTAGCTATTACTATTTTGAATTCTTATAATTTTCATGATTACAATCATGAATTTTGGTATTGATTTGATTTGTATTTGTATTACTTTTTTGCCTTCCAATGATGTGATTTTCACGAATTGTCGTGTTTTCCTGATTTGGATTTGAATTGGATTGTTGACATTTGCGCTCGTGTGCAGAGGAAGGCGTGCCCGCGCACGCACGCACGCACGCACGCACGCCGACTTTTAGCGCGAGCGCGCGCGCGCACGCCTTACAGATGTCGGTACAGCGGGACCGCGAGCGAACTTTCTAAAAAGTTCGCCGCCGCAACAACGTAGACGCTGGATTACGGGAAAGGGCGACTTTCTTTCTCTCCTTCTTCCTTTCTTTCTTTCTTTCTTTCTTTCTTTCTCTTTCTTTGTCTCTCTCGTTCCTTCCTTGTCCTCGCCCCCGGTCGTTTGCGCGCACCGGGCACGGTTTTGGTCACCACACGGATGGCCCAGCGTCGGCGTGCGGCGCTCAGCACAGGCCGGGAGACCGCGCGCAGCTTGCGGACTCGGGCGCCGGGACCAGCCGCCTCCGCCGGGTCCTCGCCGGGGAGCGACTTTGCCGACCTCGCACGGTGAAAAGCAAAAAGGCAAAAGGCGCGTCTGAGGCTCCGCTATGGGTCGCGTGCACTTCCTGGTGTGCTTTTCCCTGCTGGAGCTTTCTTTTGCGGCAGGGACGTCATACGGTGAGTGGCAATGGGGGTCAAGTCGCTGCTCGGGCCGCGGCGGAACATCGGCAGACAGCCGAATTGCGGCACAAACAAACAAACAAAGCGAAACCCGAGTGAGCGTTGGTGCAGGTAGCCCGCAGGTTGAAGTCCCCATAACGCCATTGGAAGTGGCTCGCTCAAGGGAAAACGAGCCTCGGCCGCCAGCATCAGATTTGGGCTGGGAATTGGAAGCACGAGAGCCGGCTAACTAAAGAAGGGACCTCGCTCGCCAGAGGTTGCCAAAGTGGCAAAACCAAACCAAAAACGGCCCAATTGCCACCAAGTGACATTCTGCACGTTTTGTTGTGCTCGTTTGGCAGCATAGTTAACCAAACTACTACAAACAGCTGTAGTTTGCGACAAAATGATTTTACAAATTTCCACAAAAAAACATATTGTGGTGTTGATCTGTGAGTCAGTCAATGACTCAGTTAGTTAGTTAGTTTGCTCGCTAGCTTGTTAGCTAGCTGAGAACACACAAAATTCATAATTTGGTGCTGATCCAGAGTTTGATTTTTTTATTATTATTTTTTTTTTTGCCATCGAAGGTAAGTTAGCTAACTAGCTAGCTAGCAAAATAGCTGACAAAATTACATTTTTTTGTTTTAGTCACTATCGCGCCATTGGAAATGTTCTGCTAACCTTGGTAGAGGTCAGCAACATTACTCAAAACTAGAACCGGTATTCTGGTGCCCCTTTCCGAAGAAAGGCTTTTAGTTACTATCGTCAGTGTCCTAACTCAAGAACAGACCTCGGCGGAGGTTAGGTAGGTAGCAAAAAGGAAAGAAGCCATTTTCACCGACTTGCATTTGGGCGCAGGTGCGGCGCGAGGTGCGGAAACACCGGAGTCTCCTTCCGCCGCGGGGACGCACGGTGAGTGGCCGTCGAGTCCATGCCAATCCTTACTCGCTGGATACGACGGAACTGCAACGTATTCACAGTTCTTATTCTAAAACGGATTTGATTCATTTTCCCCCTCAAATCCAGCCGCAACCATACAGTCAAATAATTACATATGTAAAGCTTTATGCATAATACCGATACAAAATATGCATGTGAGGTGCAGGTATTATTTGTGTCCACTTGTTCTACACTGTAGTATCCGTGACTGTAAATGTGTGTGGCTTTAAAGGGCGGGGCCCGGGCCGGTGAGTGACGTGTGCGTCAGCGAATGACAGTGTAGAGTTGGCGGTTGTTGGCTCACTTTAGCGACTGGCTGGTACCTGGCTAACAGTTAGCCAATCTTTACGTTCTTTTGATCAAGTGTGGAACGACTCCAAACTTTGGACATTTTCTGTCTTTTACGCACGCTTTCCTCCCAGTTCGCACGTATCGCCGCATGAGTCTTTGGTAATGTTAGTCTGCGTGGAAAAAACGATCGCCGCCGCAATATAGCGAGAAAGCCGCAATCTAAAGGTAGATGTACGATTTAAAAAATCGAGACCCCGAAAAGTGGAGCACGATATGGCGAGGGCAGACTGCGTTATAATTTAGTTTGTAAAAGTAGCTCAGTGTTTCTGGTTTGCGTTTAGGCCGGCAGAGAAGATAAAGAACTGCGGGTACTTTTCCTGACGCACCGTACTTTTGCCTGTGAGGCCGCGTAAGGTGTCGACTGACTTTTTGACAATCTGTCCCCTCAGAAAAACTTCTCTCCGGCAAGTTAAGCGACTACGGCCTCACGGTTCCGTTCAGCAGCGACTCCCACGGCCGCTTCGTGTCTCACGTGCTGTCAATGGACGACGAAGGAAGTAGCAGCAGCAGGAGAAGGAAGACGAGGAGCAGGAGGGCGGCCCGCCGCGCCCCCGACACGTCCTCGGCGGGCTCCGGCTCGGGGTCCGACTTCTTATTCTTCAACGTGACCGTCTTCGGCAAAGAGCTGCACCTGAGGCTGAGGGCCAACCGGAGGCTGGTGGCCCCCGGGGCCTCGCTGGAGCGGCAGGAGGACTTCGAGGCCGTGGCCGAGGAGCGGCTGCACGCCGACTGCGTGTTCACCGGCGACGTCGGCGACATGCCGCACGCCACCGTGGCCGTCAGCAACTGCGACGGACTGGTAAGCGCCGCGCGGCTTTCTTGAAAGTAGCGCGCTAAACTCAACCACGGGCCTCTGGGGGAGTTGAGTTGGCAAAAGCGACTGCCCGTTTCCTTCAGATCCGGATCCAGATTAAGATGGATGATTTACGCAGCTACAGGACTTTGTTTTTTTGCTTGAGTCACGATAGCCACATTGGAAGTAGCCTGCTAATTAAAGAACAGGCCTTGGGGGAGGTTCATTTGCTAGGATTACGTAAAAATGGACATCCACTTCTACGCACACCACAAGAAGCTGCAGATTTCTTTTTGTTTGAGTCACTGCCGATTATTGAACCCACACATGAAGATCGAAAATCAGGCATTTAACAGTTTCGGTCGTATTGTGTGTGTGTGTGTGTGTGTGTGTGTGTGGTGTGTTCTGATAATCTCTCTCTCCACAGAACACCACACACATAAAGATCCTGTTGCGCTGCTGATCTAGAATCCAGTCCTCCAAGGCAAGAACCACGCGTGATCTAACAAACACAAAGAGGAGTGTGTCGTAGAATGGCGATGTTGGCAAAAAAGACTCTCTTCGGAAAATACTTACTGCCGTCTGACCAACCCACTTCTACAAAACAAAACGCCTCGGGTCGGACATGTTTGTTTTTATTTACGCCCGCTTTGTTTTCCCGCAGTCACGGCACCTCTTTGATTGGCTACATTCCGTTTCGTATGAACATTCACGGCGTCATGACTCGGGAGTTGTCAGCTTTTCCCCACACACGAACATTTTTCGTCGGAATTATTAAACGCGTTTAATGTTTAAGATTGTTGGCCCCGACTTGTTTCTGAACAGGATTATCGTAATTTGGACACCCTTTATTTAAACCATACAAACGTTTTTTTTGACCCAGCCCCCTAAAAGAATCAGAATCGAGAATCGTTTGGAACCGGAATCAAAATGAGCAAAGGGAATCTGGACCGGAATCGCTCAAATACAAACGATGCCCAACCTCAGTATCGGGCCTGAGTTAGCTCACAAAAAAATGCGATAACCCATCATCAAATGAAACAGGAAGTAGCCTGCTAACTAAAACAACGGCTTTGGGGGAGGTTAGTTTTCTAGAATTATGCAAAAAATTGACATTTGTTTCTCCCACATTCAAATTAATGCATAAATGCAGGAATTAGTTTTCGTTTCAGTCACTATAGCGGCATTCAAAGTGGCCGGCTAACTAAACAACAAGCCTTGGCGGAGGTTAGTTTGCTATCAAAAACAAAATAACCAGTTGACATTTTGGTGCAAATCCATTGGGAATAGCCCGCTAACTGAAGATCAAGCCTTGGCGGAGGTCACTCCCATCCAAACAATGGCCTTGGTGCATTTTGAAGCATGTTGATGCTAAACCAGTCAACAGCCGCAAATTGATGTTTAATTAGGTGCAATGTGGAGTAGCGCTCACACTATTTAGCTCACCACAAGAGGCGTTTAATTACTCGCAGTGTTAAGGTGCATTCGCGCTAATTAGCACCTCCATCAAATCCAGATGGGTTTTGTACGCTAATTGGCTTTGCTGCCAGACAAATGACTTACTTTGGCGGTAATGGCGGGGGTCAGTTTGGGGAAACGGGACAGTGCCCCTGTGGCGTTCAGTCTGGAGCCCCAGTAGCCCAAAAAAACCAAAAACATACAGTAGTGACATAATGAAACAGAATGTAAAGAATGAAGCAGTTTTGCCACATTTTTTGATACGCTGATGAATTTTCAGACCGGACACCCTCACGAATAGAAAATGAGAACATTCATCAGGAGCTGCTGTAAACCACAACACACACCCATATGCTCACACAAAGACTAACCGGCTATTCTGAATCCAGCTAGTGACGACGCTAGGCCACGCCCCTTAAGGCACACATCCCACACGTGTGTTTCATTTTTAAATTACATGCAGTGCTATTTTTCTTTATTGAAAACAAGTCAAAAATGTTGGAAATTGTGGTGATTAATGGCATTTCGAGGTTAAAAGAAAAAAATGAAAAGAAATAACTTTGAGCTACCGTACCACTCACTGTACTGCATTTGTTAGTTTAGCAAAGAAAAGGTGAAGAAAAAGCAGTTGTGTCACTAAATGGAAAAAGTTCGGAGGACATAAATTAAGCCGCAGAGGAGTACAGAACAGTTCCTGCCAACTTTTCCTTTGAACAGGATTCAGTCTGAATGGCCGTCCTCCTTGAACTTTGCACAATTGAGTGTGGAGGAAGATGGGGGATGATCGAGTTTGGCAATTCCATGAACAAAAGCATTCGTATGAAAGCGGAACACAATAACACATTTCTCTCCGTGTCATCCGAAGTGGCCTCCACTTTAATCACACACCGCCTTAAATCGATGCCAATGTCTATAAACTTCAAAGACAATCTTGGTCACGATAGCTTCATTGGAAGTTGCCCACTCGGTAAAAAAAAAAAATAAAAATAAAAAAGCCTGGGACAGGATAATTATCTGGCAAAAATGGAAAATTCAAAAATGCAACGGTGCCTTCAGTTTAATTAGTTCCGTGAGTGTGCTTGAAACTTGAAAGTCGTATCTCAAATCATCTTTCCCCATTGAAATGAATGGAAACGCCATAAATGCTTTCCAGCCTTCCCCCCAAATAACAGCAAAGCATTTTGTAAATGTTTTTTAACAAAGGAAATAGCTCTCTCTAATATTGCAGGTATTTGATTTAAAAAATACAGTAATGACATGATAAAATCAAATATAAGGACCGAAACATCCTTTTGTGCATCATGATTAATTCATTACGGCTCCATCAGGTGTGTGTGACTTGGCCACCGGGTGGCAGTATATTACAGTTAGACACAAACAAAGAAGAGTTTTACAACTACTGTAAGTGAGTCAGTAAGCCACAGTAATATTAGTCGTTTTTTTGCAGAGGATAAAGAATATATGCCTGTGAATTGTCTACGTTTTGCTCGACTGTTGGTGTTCATATATCCGTTTTGTGTAGCGTCTCGATGCCGCCGCGTAGATGCTGTTCCTTAGCCTGTTTTTGGCGTTTTCCATTGTGTGTTAGCATTAAGCTAGCAGACTTAAAGGCAAAGTTAGGTGGTCATGGTTCGTATTTCTATAAAAGTCCAGTCAATCGTATCTCAAGGCCCCGCTGAAACCGGTTTACGTCAAATTACATTTTGGCACTGTTGATATGCGACTTCACATTTAGGGGAAGATACTGATGCGGCATTAGAAGCAGGCTGCTAACTCGAGACAAAAAAAAGCTCAAGAAAACTTGTTTACCCCCAAGACTTCTGACTTGGCAGAGGTTAGTTAGTTAGTTGATTAGTTCGTTAAAGCATGCTGTCATTTTTGATCCATGGGGTATTTTGCCAAAAGCATGTCATTGATGAATACACTTCGGAAGTATTCTCAATTTGGAACAAAATGCGTTATTTGGGGCAGCACGCCGCACAGGTGGTTAGCACGCCGCTTCACAGTTCTGAGGTTTGGGTTCAAACGTATGTGGTCATTGCAAGGCTTCAAACAGGAAGTGGCCGCTGAGTGTCATGAGGTGGTTGCAACAGCCACTGCAACATTGTACACCGTTTTAAAAAAATAAAATAAAATGTTAAACACCAGAAGCACGAGGTGGTTGACTTTACTCTGTTTGCATCACTTTTTGGTCGCGTTGTTAAAACTGAAATTAACCTGCTTGATGTGACGCCTGATGAAAAGGGACGAATGCGGGCCTCTTCACATCTCCAGCGCGCTCATGTTATTATTATTCCTCGGAACGGTGAGGCAGACGCTCTAACCGGTCGCCCACCGTGCCGCGACTGTGAAAACATAGAAATGTTAAATCGCCTTAATACGCAACAACTTGACGGAGAACTAGCTTTGAAATCAGAAGTCAAGGATAGTTTTGATCAAGTTACTGTAAAAAGGTGTTTGCTAACAAAAAAATGCTAACAATATCTCCGTGTTATTTTTAGATTTAGTTGGAATTTGAGCTCTGATTACGTCGTCGGGATAATCGCCAAACGCATCCTCATCGTATTCTTCCCCACACCTGCGATCGCAAACCCAATTTTCTTTTTACAATCCTCGATTGTCAGATACGCGTCCCCTTTTGCGGCCCGACTGAGATATAGTTGTCATACCCGATTTATAAAAAAACAAAACCCAAAGGGAACGACGACGTCATCCCCAGCTGCCATGCAACCATTTCCAGGCCACGACGGGCTGCTGTCAAGTGCTGCTCAGGCACGCATCTTTGGTTTTTTCTCTCCTCCCAGCGTATTGATCGCATTTGACCGCATTCCTGGAAGAACGTCTTCAAGTCAAACTCAAATAGTTGCCTCAAATAAATTGAAAAAGACTTGGCTTACAATCCTTCTGGATGATGTATGAAGCAATATACCTTGATTTATAAGTTGAATTTGTTCCGTGACCGAACAAACTTGTAAGTCAGTTTTCAAAAATATCAAATTCATTTTTCTCACTGCAATCAATGCAAATGCTGTGACTCCATTGCAGCCTCCAAAATCCCCCCACAGATTTTTGCTGTTGTGTGTTTTTAATCAAGAGAAATATTGCTGTGTTACATCAACAAAAAGGACTTTAGAAATGTAATTGGTTACACTTAACAATTTACCCAGAAATAGTAGTGTAACTACTTGAATGACTTTCTTACAAAACTTGTGATTTAGGGCAATGACGGTACCACGTTACGGAATGAGAAAACTTTTGGAATCCCCGTGTGACAGTAAAGTTGAGCTTGCTTCTTCTTGATGTTCACCGCTTTGAGCGCAGTTTGCCCGGCGAGTGATTTATCTGAAACGACACACTGTAAATGTTATCCTTCGCGGTGCTTGGCAGCACTGCGTGGAATGTAGTGCGCAGGCGCCTCCGAGCGTGGGCGTGTGCTCCGTTTTGCTTTTTAGCCTTAATTATTCAATTAATAATGATTGTCTTTGTTCTTTCCCCATTCATTTATTTCTCTAATGGTCTTTCTGCTTATCTATCTGTTCATCTGATCAAACTATTAATTGGTCGTCATCTATCTGCCCGCCCAACGTTTTCATTTATCCATCCATCCGTTCACCCATCCTTCAACTTTTGATTTGTTCAAAAACAGCCATTCATTCATATATCCGTCCATTCGTCCATCTGCAGTATCCGTCTGTCGTCCGTCCGTCCGTCCAGATGTCTGATGGAACTATTGATTCATCCACAGTATCGGCTACCTGTCCATTCTGTCCAGTGCTACCTGCTTTATTTTGATTCATCTATCCATTGAATCAATCAATCAATCATTTATTCATTGAAATTTTTGGAAATCGATGTAACCACCCCTCCCCCCACTCGAACACCTTCCATCCCTAATGCTCGCTTTCGCTACAGTACGTCGTCCCCACAGCATCACCGTCGCGTCCCCGCGCTCCCCCCCCGGCCGGCCCTCCCCGAACGCTGAGCGCCAAAGCAGACTTCGGTACGTCTGGTTATGTTTACGCTGCGCTGCGCTCTCCAGATGTTGCCTCGCTTTCAGCCCCCCCAGATGAAATGCAGAGGAAGTCTCGCGTGACATTTCCCGCAACCCAGTTTTTGCCTCCGCTCCGCTGTCAGACGTCTTGCGATGAAAATAAGTTTTTCCGGGGACCATTGTTCTCGCTTTGCTTTCAGGGTGAAGTTTGCCTGCCGAGCACTCGGAGCAGCAGTCAGCTGTGAGAAATTAGCGGACGCCTGTCGATCCGTCTTCTTTTGTTTGGGCTGGCAAAAGTTGTTTTGCTGGTATGTTTTTGTGCAGGCCAAAAAGCTCCGTTTCAGAATCACAAGTCACTTTAGTACTTCAGCGAAAAAGACACAATACCAACATATATATTTAGGATATTGAATACGGAGAGTCCTTAATCAATATAAAGTGTCCGGTAGCGGTTGAACACTGATCAGCAACAAACGTGCCTGGAGGTGGCGCTGTGCAGTGGATGCTGTGATAGTCCGTGATGTTGTGGTTGTTGTCGTGTGATAGATGGTAACGGAGCTGCGGCGAGGAATACGGTCACGACGGCACGAAAGAGTTTCAAGTTTGAATTATGAGTTAACAGCTCATGAAGTTAATGGCGAGAGGAGCAAATATGTCGGAATGTCTGCTGGTTTCGGTGCGCATTGTTCGACAGCGCCCGCCGCAACTCGCATTTAAACGGGAAGATCCCAGTTATGCAAGATGACCCACATTTTCTAACATCCCAAATAGGAACAATGTGCGGTCTCCTGCAAAGCCCGAGACGACACACACACACACACACACACACGCGCGGTGTCAGGTTCAGGTGTGAGCGCAAATATGACGCAACTATCAAGAGAACCAGATTTTCCTCGCGCAGCTGCTCCTATGCACCCGGAGGTCTTTTGAAAGCATTCCAAAACTCATCCGGCGACGCATTTTCTCATCGGCGGGCGGAGTTGTCCGGTCGCCCGGCCTTCTCAGACGAACCCCCGGCTGCGTGTGAAGCCTCGAAGCATCCGGCATCTTCCGGTAGAGAATCGGCCGGTATAAATAATCAAGGGGGAGATCAGACTTCCTGGGGTGCTGGGAATGATTTGACCAGTGTCGTGCTACACGGAACCCATGAGCAAGCAGAAAAAAGCTGGAGACAGGAAATGAGCAGCTTTATCTGGGCTTTCATCCAAGATGACTAAATAAGGTGCGGGCCACTTATGGGACCCGATTGTCTGCGAGCAGATGGAACAGCAAGAACACAAAGCAATACAAGTCCAACGGAAAATATTTAGCGTATGTCGTTGAGTTCCGTGTGCAGTTTGGGTAACCGCGCTGGCAGAACGGAAGACGATGACCGTGCTAAATCGAACGCGTCAATCGGAACGAGAGGCTGAGGCTCTTGTTTTTTCAAAAGGCGGCAGCTGAAGGTTTCGTTCCGTACGCAGCCAGCCACCGCAAGCGACGACGTTCGTGCGGCCCTGCCTTAAGTGATTACATTGCAGTCATGGCAACGAGCTGCAAACATACTTTTCCTAGAATAACTGCGGCGCTTCTCACAGTCATGTACTGTACCTTCACTTGAGCAAAAAACAAATTCCAAGGCAGGCTCCTGATGATGGCAAAATTACAGACCTTGCCATCATCTGGCATCGAAAAGCACAAGGAACAAGGAAATGTCCGTCTGAACTGTGAGCAGACGTTCCAAAATACTGAACCGTGTCTACCTGCGTCATCGCCCCCCCCTCGCTCACCCTCAAAGCCTCGTCCGTCTTCCAGCCGTAATTACTGGCCTTTCGAGATGCCGAGGAGGGGGAGAGGAAGAGTGCACTTCATTCAAAGCCTCTTTTATTTGTATGTTCTTTCCAGGCAGGCCTCATCCGCACCGACAGCGGCGAGTTCTTCATCGAACCCCTCGAGAAGGGCCGGCAGGATGCGGAGGCCAAGGGCCGCGTGCACGTGGTCTACCGGCGCTCGGCCCTCAAGCGCCAAACGGGCCGGCGCGGCGGGGAGCTCCGCAGTCAAGGTTAGGGCTTCAAACCGACGCAGAAAAGAACAAAACATCTCAAGTAGTCGGACCGTACAAGGAAGAATGATTATATGGCAAGTGTGGATGAAAAGAATGGAGGATCGAATGCGCTTTGTGGTGAATGGACACACTTTGCTTCTTTATTCTTCGGCAGGGACATTCATGCCATTTTAAATGCTACCTATTTTCAACCCCACACGAATCGAATGTGGCGATTATCATCAATATGGAAGAACTGCGCAAAATTCTGCACTGTATCGAGGAAGAAAGGAAAACAAGGGAAGAAGAAGTAAGGCGCGATCCTTTGGCTTGGCGATCGCTGGCAGATTTTGCAGGTTATCATTCAACGGTGAAGAGGGTTCCGGCTTTGGCGTCGCAAGAAAAGCCCTGAAAGTTAGAGGAATATCCTTAAAAAAAAAATTCACACCTCTGAAAGTCGGAAGAAGGTCCGTGAAAAAAATCGGATCGCTAAACATGTCAGATGAAAAAAGCCTTCCTGTGACTGCAATCGTTCAAAAGCAAACAAGGTGACAGAGCGAGACAATCGCTGGAAGAACACTGACAAAGAACGCGTACCAACTGATCCTTTACCGTAGACAACTTCAAGGACTTTCCAATACCGATAGCAAAAATTGCGACAGGTCCAGCCCTGGCGGGGGTGCAGGTGTTAATTTGATCTCTGACTTCAACTATCGTCATATTATGTTGTTGACAAAAGCGATCATAATTTTGAGATTAGCCTTGCGATGGAAAACTGCAGGGAAGTCAAGGAAACTGGGCAGACAGAGAAGCAATTGGATGTCGTTGTGCTAACTTCAAATCAACTTTCCATCCATTCTGTGCTTGTCCGTTGCAGAAAAAGATTGAATTAGTGATTGCTGTTATATTCTGGTAACTAAATTCTCTCATGCCCTCGTTTGCTTCCGTCAGAGTCCGACTTTGGGATCGCGGACCTCCCGGCCGCCGTGGACCTGCTCAAGCGCCAAGTGCCGGAGCCGGAACGCAAGCGGCGGCACGCCGAGAAGGACGACTACAACATCGAGGTGCTCCTTGCCGTGGACGACTCGGTGGTGCGATTCCACGGCAAAGAGCACGTCCAGAACTACGTGCTGACCCTCATGAACATTGTAAGTCGGGGTCGTCGGGTTCCTCAGATGGTATCGGTTTTTCCAACAGACCTCCGCTATTTCTTTCCATGCCGTTTATGGATTACAGGAGAGGTTAAAAAACAAAAAAAATCTGCAGCTCATTCATTACGGACTCCAGCAGCTCCTACCACCGTAATCTACTTACGTGTCCCAAATCCCTCAAGTCAGATTTTCACAGGGCGCTGGTTTCACTCGGTAACAGTTACCAGTCGGAGCCCGCACGGTGGTCTGATAAGCTGCGGCGGCCCAATTACAGAGTTGACTGGCAGGTGTTTGGCGGGGGCAGGGGGGGGGGCCGTAGTATTGTCGTTCCATCGTGGAAACCTGCAATGCTTCAGAGGAATGAGAAGAAATGAGGTGTTCACACGTCCGCCGTCTTGACTTCATCATCGCCTCGCCTAATTGGGGCTGCGGAGAATGTGCTGCTCTCCGATAAGCAGAGATGGCAAAAGTACCTCACACTCTACTCAAACGAAGGTACACGTACTCGCACCTGTTATAAACGCCTGCAGAGTTCCGCCTATTGCCACGCGTTTAAGAGCACAGAATATTTTCTTCTGTGACAATATACAGCAAGAACCGACCCTACCCAAAGACTCGACTCTCTTCTTTCACCAGGAAAAAAGTTCGTTTCCACACTTTCTCCAACCTACCGCGACACATCCACATATGTTTATAGCGTACGTCTGTTTGAGTGCCTAAACTTGCCCGGCATTTTTCTCCCTTCATAATGAACGTGACAAGCCGAGGTTCACCGCCTAATCTTTGTCCTCAACTCAAAAGCTGTACTGATGACAAACTCAAAGTGGTGCGATGCTGCCATCTACAGGGATCTCTATTAGTCATCGGAATCGGAATCTGATTCGGATTCTAGTCATTACAGTGGTATGTAAACCGAAATTCACAGAAAAGCCGGTAGAGACCCGCTTCCACGCTGACCCTTTGAAAAACGCACTTGGCAAGTATAACTTGGTTACTTGGTTTCCACCACCGCTGATAATCAAACCCGAACGAATATGGCTTCACACCCGACTATATACCTTTTATCCCAAGCAGAATTTCAGAACGGTTGCTTGTAAGCTACGACCGCGCAAACCCCCCCCCGAATCGGCCGCAGAGTGCGTCGTACCACCTGCGGGAACTCTCCCTCGAGGGATCGATTACCGAACACGGAGGCGGCCGCCGAGGTGCCTGACTGCACAATGGGCGCGTTGTGCTCGGCCCGGTTGAGATGCGATGCCGCGTACAAGCCAGCGACGCCCTCGCGCCTGCAGTCCACAGCTGCTTCTCTCATTTGGAGCTTCATTCTTGCCCCGGTCTACGTGGGTTTGTGTGTGTTTGTACATGTGTGTTCCTCCTGGCTTTGCAATTATCTTGGTGCACAAGACCCCGGAGGACATACCAGGAACTTGCGTCCTGGAGGGGAAAAAAACGATATGCAACTTCAGCATTTGCTAGTCCAGTGGTTCTCAAACTTTTTACAAGAACCACGTCAAAAAAGACCAACATTAAAATACCGTTGCGTGGTAAATGTTCATCAAAAAACGAGCCAGAGGCTTTATTCCTCGAAAGTGTATTTGATATTGTAGTAAAAATGTAATTAGTGGGAGAAGATTGGGCCAGAGAGGGCTGATTAGTTTTTTTCTTCTCCACACACCATTTTATTAATGTACTCCTATCAGCTCATACTCACAGCTTTAACTACTATGACAAAAAGTGATTTTTGTCTGAGACAAAGTTCCAATTTAGATCTGCATCGTTGGACTCCAAAATTGCAAGAGCAACTTCCACAAAACCTCGGCTAAGAGTCTGTTACTTTTTGGTGTGGACTCCTTAATGCTCCATGAAGGAGTTTCTTATTGAGGAAAATCGGATCAACGAAAGACTGTGGACATTAGGACACCGGTGCTCATCCTTGGCCAATGTCTGCATGTTATATGCATTTTCGGATACGGTACGGTCGAGCCGTTGTTTTGAATTGAACAGACATTTGTTGTACGAAATCGCGAGCGGCGTTTTCAGTCCTGGCCGTTGAGAACGCCATTTGCGGATCAAGGATCAAGCCGTTCTGATCCACGAAAGATGACTGAGAATGCCGTTGGTGACAGGACACGAGTGTTTGGGCTTGGCGAAGGTCTGTGTTCTACTGAATGTCATTCTACTTCTGTTCATTTTTTAGATCATGTCCAGTCAAGACGTTCTGGGGACTACCATTTGTTCTTTGTAATTGCGATAGAAGTATATAAAGAGTCACAGAGTTGACGTTTGTCAAGCCGGCGTGGGATTGATTCTTACTCAATGGCCTATTCACAACTGCCCTGCGAGTGACTGGCGCCCAGGCCAGTGCGCGGTGCGACTTCCTCTCGAAGTCAGCTGGGACGGACTGCACAGGATACGGCGTATCTCGGGAGGGCGGGATACTTTGATGGGACTGATGTGTATCTCTGTCAAGTCAAGAAAATTGCTGCTCCAGTTGCTAGACCGTTAGGATGCTGTTGCGCCACCTGTTTACGATCTTAACAAACAGGCGGTTCATTCAAGTCAAGTGAAGGATTTGGATCTGAGAACGTCCAGAGGGCGCTGAACTTTCCCACTAACAGAGTCAACCGAGGTGCGCTAAGATGAGAAGATGGTAACTGCGTCAAATTAGGGTGACGTGCGTAATTCAGGAAGGAAGAAAGATTCCTCTCCCGCCCCTCAGGAAATCACGGATTCATTTGGAAACAAGACTACCTACATATGCCTAGACGGTACTGAATGAAGAACTTGTTAGCTGTATCGCATATGCTTCTGCCGTTACTTAAATGTAGTAGCTGTCATGTTCCAGCATCTTGCACAGAACCCCACGTACTAAATGCAGCCGAGAATTTGGGGTCCTTTGACTTGACCGTGTCGGCTTTCATTAACTGGAATGGACTAGTGTGAAGAGAATATTTGCTCGAACAGCTTGACTGTTGCCCCTCGTCACTAAGCAAATTTGGACTCCGAGGAAGCTGTTGATCACTGTCAGCGGTTTTTGTGTGCACTGAGGTCATAAACTGGAGAACCCTCTGCATTTTTTGTTTGCCACATTTGGACCGTTTTGCACCGAGGGCAGATCCTGATGTTTTCATTGTAAAGAAAAGATTCCGAGTCAATTGGAGTTGTGAAATGTACGCGATTAGAGACTTCATGCAGATGTCGATGCCCGTCAAGAGGACAGTCCAGCGGTTCATCGATGAAAGCTTGACGACTCGCAGACCCGTGTCACTGTCCAACCGAAACTGCCGAATGGAAACATCTCTTTACGCGCATCCCCTCCCTTGCAAAATTGGCTTTCAAATATTTTGTGAAAAAGTAAACAATCGTTTGTCTTTTTCAATTTCCCCGTTGAACGAAATCGACATGACAATCGGCGGCAGCTTCATTGTTTCGAGTCCAACATGTTGCAAAACCCAGCAGAGAAACAGTCGACCGAAAATTCCGATTTCAAGTGTCGGTCGTCATCTGAGGCTGTTCTATGACGTTTTAATAATTGGTCGTCTGCTCTACCAAAAATGACACACGATTTTCAACCTTCTCTACATTTTCCTGAAAAAGGACCACTTAACCAATAAACCTTAACCTGTGGACCACCTCTTCTCTCTCTCTAATATGAAAAAAAAACAATTGACCATGCTGACTACTCCAGCACTAGACTAACCAACATTCGAAGGAAAACTAATATACACGGTTCCGATTTCCTGATGGAACCTACGGAAAGAGCTGAAATCCTAGAAGAACTGCACCTTCGAAGCAAGATGGCAAACTGCTTGTTTCACGGCATCGCTTTCTTAATTGATTTTCGTGCTTCCTGTCGTGACAGAAATACGTGTTACATTTCGTGTCAATTGGACACATGGAGGAGTTTTACAGAGCTGATTTTGGCCGGTTGCGACTCAGACACAGCTAATCGGGCTCCATAGCTACAAAACATCCGCACGTCTCCAGTCAGACTCCAGGTCACGTGAAGAAACGTGAGCCGGCCACGGAGTCCAGCCTCAGTTTAGCTTGTTAACTACACACCATAACGTGGAGCGGGTGACCTTGTTCACGTCATAACTGGTCGGAATTTGGTATTGCGCATACCACGGCATCATAAAGCCCACAGCAGCTGACACATTTGTGGGTCAGCTGGGCGTCTCCTGCGCGTAACATCGCTGGTCGCGCCGGCGGCTTGCCAGTGTGGCAACACGATATGAACCAAGTAAAAATGACGCACATTTTCATTTCAAACCTGAAATCTTGGAAGATCATTGAAGGCAAACCCTTTTTTAAGATGTTGAGAGGACAGTGTATAGACACAGAAACAACAGAGCAAGCGTTATTTAAATGTTTTTTAAAAAAGTTACAACTTGAAATGTCTTAAATTGTTGAAATGGTACACGACAACAATTGTGCAGGGTTTGATTGATTGTTGTCCAGCAGTGTTTCCCAACATTTATTGAGCCAAGTGAAACTGAATGAACACAGCGGTGGGAAATCAGGCGTATGCAGCAGAAAAACTGAAAACACTTTTACCGAGTTCTGTCTTAGTCCGGAGAACTTTGAGCAGAAAGCAGTCACTTGAGATGAGATCAGAGATCAATATAGTGCTGATGTACGACGGCATGTTGCCTTTCAGAACTTTGTAAATGAAGATGAGCCGATGTATATCTCATCATACAGATAACAGTGCGCTTCCTCGCTTCTGATATGAAATCTGTCGCCAGTCATTCATCAGTTTTTGTTGTTGTTGTGACTTTCAGCCGGTCACAGCGAGTCATTCACATGATTTGTTTTGCAGTAATTTCTGCTAGTTGCCGCAACAAAACACATTTTTTTTAATCCCGGTTTGGCACCGGCAGTGGCTGGGTAATGTGGTCCACTGGCCGGCAGGAATCGAACCCGCAACATCTGTGTGAAACGGATGTTTTACAAGACTTTCAGCGGAGAATACGCCGCTGTGATTGAGCACTCTGCACTCCATGGCGTAGCGTTGAGCAAATGGTCAATTGAGTGAGCGGCTCTCGGGAACCTTCCGGACTGGACGTTTCACGCCCGCCCCCTTCAATAGTGAAAACAATTTGATCGTCCAAGGACGTTTTTGGCATGGAGTGAAAAATCTGAATTATTTTTCACAGGAAACTAATGATAAATGTAGCGTAGCTTCATTCTAAAAGCGCTTTCATGCGCTGCTTTAGTCACGGCTACCCACGGAGACTTCGGAACACTTTATTTCCTTGTATTTCTCGGTAGCTGCCGGTTTTTAATCAGGTACGGGGGATGCATTAAATTCTGCCTAGTAACAAGTGACCGAGAGAAAGGATCTGAGTTGTTTCTCTACACTACCGCTGCGACTAGTGGTTAGCTTGAATTTGGTTAGCCAGACAAAATCTAGAATTTAACTAATCTTATAAAATGTAGTTAGCATGTTAGTTGACTGCGATTTGCTGGCGACCAGTTCAGGGTGTACCCCGCCTCTCGCCCGGAGATAGCTGGGATAGGCTCCAGCACGCCCGCGACCCGCGTGAGGAGAAGCGGAATGAAAGATGAATGAATGAATGTTAGTTGGTTTGTTGATTAGTTAGCCAGTTAGCAAATTGTTTAGCAAATGATACCATTAAGCAAAACCGACCATAAAACCATCGAATCAAGTTAGTTTGTTAGTTATTTCGTTAGATAGCGAGCTGTTTATTAGATGAAACCATGAAGTTCGCCAGATGATAAAACCAACGATTAAACAGTTTAATTGAAATTTAGATTCATTTTGTGAATTAATCAGCTATCTAGTAAGTTGGTTCATTTGTTAGATGTTTATTAGTGAACTTCTTTATTTATTCATTGTTATATAAAAATCCAAGTACTGAAGAATTATTTTGATATGGTAATAGTCATTCAGTAGTAGTCTGTTACATATAAGATTCATATTTGTTTTGTGTGAAAACCTACAAGTTAAAGAACGTTTCAAGCCAGCGTAACAGCAAGGTGTTTTTATAAAACCTAAAATGGTAATTGGTAGTGCGGCAATGCTAATCGCGATTGCTAAACGTTTAGCATTGGCTAATTTTGATGTCTCAAATTCTGTGCACAGAATTGATATCAGACATCCTTCTGATGTTATTACTTCCAGGTTGACGAAATCTACCATGATGAATCTTTGGGAACCAACATTAACATCGTCCTGGTGCGCATGATCATGGTCGGGTATCGACAGGTAAGACAAAGAATTTCACTTGTATGTTTAAAAAAAATGCAGTCATCTGTAAGCCATTTATTTTCCAGGGTAACGTCAGATTAGTGCGCTTGACGGGACAATTATCAATATAGACATATTATTGGCCAATTTGCGATACTTGCATCAGGGCTCAGTCCCCGTCCTCTGCAAATGGCAAGATAAGTTTGTATTAGAATTGTGTAAGGTTTTTTTTTTTTTCTGTTGTTTTTGTGTCTGCGGCAATGATATGAACTCCCTCTTGCACCCGCCAAGTGTTAATGTGTCCGGTCATAACGCTAACTTTAGCGTTGCAGCAGCTGCACGCCGATGTTAGAGTACGCAACAGTGGTAGTTGCATTGAGCTCATTTTAAAATGAGCGCAGATCTGGAATTGTTGTCGCTGGGGATTGCCACCCTTGATGCGAGAAAACAAATACAAATGGTTTCATCGTTTCAGGTTGATCACAAAATCCGACAGGATGCGTTGAAATCAATAAAGAACCTACACGGTGAAAAAAGGGACACTTTAAAATTGTTTTAAAAGTTTTAAACATGTTCTTCTAAGTTTAGAGGTGTGTGTGTGTGTGTGTGTGTGTGTGTGTGTGTGTTAAAGGAGTGGTAAAATTATGAACTTTCTCGCCATATTGCAGATTTTCACCTAGCGCGGGTGGGCCTGGAACTCAATCCCCTGTGATAAACACGGCTCGCTGTATTTATATACATGTGGATTTATACTTGTTGGTATGCAAATGTTCTTGATAATAAACGTGATAATAAACGTGATAAAGGCCGCACTGTACGTTTCTTGAAATAAACGCCCCGTAAAGCTTTCCGCCTGGAAACGAGCCGCGTTGCAAGATGCTTCCTGCTGCCGGTTGCCAAAGCAGAACGCCGTTTGTTTACCCGGCGCCGAATTGCGATGCGCTCCAACCTGTCCGCCCCCCATTCATTCATTCATTCGTTCGTTCGTTCGTTATTGCCTAACCGGCTGCCTTCACTTTTTTTCGTCGCTTTGTTGTTGTTGTGGATCCCAAACGGTTTGAGAGGCTCTCCAGGCGTTTCGAAAGCAAACGATGCAGTCTTGTTTTTGCGGAAATATTCTTGCTCGATTCTCCCTGTCCGTTTTCTGCTGTGCCGCATGTTACATTACAAACAATATTGTAGCTTCAGGGTTGACAAAGTAACGTATGAATGGCCCATTGAGCATTTACATTATCAAGGATCCTGTAACATTCGTGGCATTCAAGTGAATATATTATTACCAAATTTGCTTATGAAAATGTATTTTTTCCATTTTGATTTATTTCATGCAGTATATGTCGTTAAATAATTGTTTAGCTGATTTATTGTAATTAATCAAATAAAAGATGTTAATAAAATAAACAATTTGAATCCTCCCATCTTTAAAATCCCTATTTTTCAGCAAATTAAAAAGATGAGAACAATTTTGCTTGATTTAACAAACACTGCATCGTTAAATTTAAATCGTTAAAAAAAAAAATTTAATAATAATTGTACCGGCATTACCAGATAACTAGCAACCCTTTATTACTCAGTGACTGTTTTTCTCAATATCTTTGTCACAAGAAGAAGAAGAAGAAGAATCCCCTTTTATTGTCACGAACATGCATGCATGCACACGTAATTTGTTCTCTGCATTTTACCCATCCCAGTGAACACACACACACACACACACACACACGTTAGTGTTAGTGTAGAACACAAAAGTCAATTTTGTCAGTCTGTCAATTGAGCGTCTGTTGTCGTACTCGAGCGGCTCCGACGACCGCAGACAAATTCCTTGTGTGTTTTTGGGACATACTTGGCAAAATAAAGATGATTCTGATTCTGAAGTTGCCATTATAAACTGTTGAGCCCCAACATCAACACATCTCCCCAAATCATGTTCAATCACTGATTTAATACACTAAAAAAATTGCAAATTTATTAAGCTGCCACTGATTAAAAGCCAACAACTGTGATTACGTTATTTTCCCAAACTGTAGAAATTCTGGTAATAAATAAATCATTAGTTTGAATTATTATTTTATTATTATTTTTTTTTTTTTGGTGAGGGTTGTTCCAAGTGAATTCTGCAACTGATGAGGAAAAAATAGATCAAAAATTGATTTGGCTTTAGAAACTTTATTCACCATGTGAGGGAAATAAAATTGTTCCAATCAAGCTCTGCATTATTTGTTTGCTGTCAATTTAGCGTAACTGCTGCGTTTTTGTTTTGCGTCCGGGCAGTCCATCAGCCTGATCGAGCGTGGCAACCCATCGCGCAGCCTGGAGCAGGTGTGCCGGTGGGCGAACACGCAGCAGCGCGCCGACCCCGACCACGCCGACTACCACGACCACGCCATCTTCCTCACAAGGCAAGATTTTGGTCCCGCAGGTATGCAAGGTACTGTATTCTCCTCTCGATCGAGGCCTGTGCAGACTGACTGCTGAATTCTGCTTGCGTTCACAAGGGGTTGGCATCAAGTGGAGGTAAGGTCCACGGGGGACGCGGAGGCCGCCGTTTGCTATTCCGCAGGCGACTTGACAATTGACCTTTCGCTAAGAAGCTCACGCATACGGATCAAAAATATCACTTAGAAGTTAGCTAGAAAATATACGTTTTATCTGAAATGTATGACATTTTATCTAAAAAAATTAATGACTTTTCGTCTAAAAAAATCATTTTATCTAAAAATTTGTTTTTTTTTTCAAGAGAGAAACGTTTGATTTTTTTTAATTTATCCAACTTTTATCTGAAAAAAAATTCTACTTTATTCCCAAAAATATGACTTTTAGCTTGAAAGTGTATGATTTTTAAACTAAAAAAATAAAAATCTTTCTCATAAATAAATGTTTTTCTATAATATAACGTTTTCTCGAAAATATATAAAATCTTATCTCAAATATACTACTTTTTATTTTAAAAAAATATGATTATACAAATACATTTGAATAAAAAAAATGTATTACTCTATCTTAAAAATGTTTTAATTTTATATCACTTTTCATCTTGAAAATACAGTGGAATGCTGCTATCCTGCGAATAGTTGGCCCCCCTTTATAAATGCATTGGGAAAAAATTTTTATACAGTGTGTGTGTGTGTATGTATATATATATATATATATATATATATTTTTTTATTTATTTTTTTTTTTCCACGACTAAAATTCTTGAATAAGTGGGAATATCCGACCGATAAGTGTTTTACATGAAAAACGGGTTGGTCTCTTAATAAATTGGGGGGAAAAAATGCAAATAGGTAACTGCGGATGCTGAACTGCGAATATGCGAGGGTCTACTGTATATGACTTGAAAATATACTTTTTTTTAAAAATCTCAGACATATTACTTTTTATGTTGAAAGTATAACACTTTTAAAAATGAAAAACACTTTTTGAAAATATGACTTTATATCTAAAATAGACAACTTTTTATTTTGAAAGTATACAACCTTTTTCCTGAAATTATACAACATTTTTCTCAGAAATCTACAATAAAGCTGAAGTCAATCGCTTCATTCGAAAGCAAACTGTTGCAAACAGCACCGGCTAGCTAGCTTGGTTAGCATAGCTTGCCAGGCCTCACAATAATAGCTAATAATGTTAGCATTTTGCTTAATAAGCTGATAATAGCATCTCACTATTTTAGATGACTTTCCACGGAGAATACGCCGCTGTGATCGAGCACTCTGCGTATCCACAGCGTAGCGTTTAGCGAATGGTCAATTGAGTGAGCGGCTCTCGGGAACCTTCCGAACTGGACGTTTCACGCCCGCCCCCTTCAACAGTGAAAAAAATTGATCATCCAAGGACGTTTTTGGCATGGAGTGAAAAATCAGAATTATTTTTCACAAGAAACTAATGATAAAATGTAGCATAGCTTCATCCTAAAAGCTCATTCATGCTCTGCTTTAGTCACGGCTACCCATGGAGACTTCGGAACGCTTTGTTTATTTCTTTGTATTTCTCGGTAGCTGGCGGTTTTTAATCAGGTACGGGGATGCATTAAATTCTGCCTAGAAACAAGTGACCGGGAGAAAGGATCTGAGTTGTTTCTCTCCACTACCGCTGCGACTAGTGGTTGAATTGGCTTGAATTGGGTTCGCCAGACAAAATCTAGGATTTAACTAATCCTATAAAATGTAGTCAGCATGTTGGTTGGTTTGTTGATTAGTTAGCCAGTTAGCAAATTGTTTAGCAAATGATACCATTAAGCAAAACCGAGCATAAAACCATCTAATCGAGTTAGTTTGTTAGTTAGCGAGTTGTTTATTAGATGCAACCATGAAGTTAGCCAGATGATAAAACCGTTTAATTTAAATTTAGATTCATTTTGTTAATTAATCAGATATCTAGTGAGTTGGTTCATTTGTTAGATGGTTATTAGTGAATGTCTTTTTTTTTTTTTGTGTGTTTTATAAAAATCCAAGTACTGAAGAATTATCTTGATATGGTGGTAGTAATTCATATGTTTTGTGTGAAAACCTACAAATTAAAAAACTTTTCAAGCAAGCGTAACAGCTAGATCTTTTTATTTATGTATTTATTATTTTTTAAACTATCCGATTTTGCATTTGTCTTAATAAGAACATTCACCGTTGCAGAGTTTTGGTACGAGCATAACTGAGCTTTGACGCGACACGTATGTACAGTCGTCCACTTCAGATCATACATGTTCCGAAATCTGCCCGGTGACAACAAAACTTGCTCTGTGCTCAAGTCGAGCGCCTGGCCTCTCAACTTGTGACCTCGTCACGTTTAGAAGGCAAGCCCACCTTTTACCTGCCGGCCCGCTGTTGCCACGGCGACGGCCGTGTTGCAATCATAACAACCGGGGGTGCCGGGGCACTCTTTTGCGGGAGGTGGGGGGTGGTCCTCGCCATGTAGACATTGCACCGGCTTGTCAAAGTTTGACTTTTAGGCGGGAGGTTCTGTGTTCAAATAAAAATAAGGACGACTTATGAAATTCCCAGGAAAGCTTGAAAAGGGTTGGCGCCTGCTCAATGCTTTTTCTTACCAAACATTTTCCCAAGTACACATATCAGCTAAGTTAGTCATTCCGCTAAAAATCAAGGATCATACGCCATTCAAACAAATGTAGTTATCCATTTATCTCGTCATAATTTGAATTTGAAACCTTTAAATTGCCAGAAGATAAAACCAAGGATAAATCATTCAAATTTAGGTAGCTCATTAGTTGGCAGAAATAATTTGGAAGTTAGCCACATTAGATTTAACCATCTAATCCAATTTAGTTAGCCTCTTATTTAGTTGCTCACTTTGCTAGTTAGCAAGTTGTTTACTGGATGAACAAATAAAGTTAAGCTTGCCAGAGGACAAAACTGTTCAATCAAATTTCGTTAGCTTGTTCAAATTGGTTAGTCAGCTAGCGAGCAAGTTATTATAAAACTAAGGATAAAACATTTCATTACATGCAGTTAGTTAGCCACATGATAAAACAAGGATTTAACCATCTAATCAACTTTAGTTAGTTAGTTTGTCAGTTAGCTAGTTAACAAGTTGTTGAGCAGATAAAACCAAAAAGTTAAGCTAGCCACAGGACAAACCCATTCAATCAAATTTAGTTGGCTAACTAGCATGTTAGTTAGTTAGTTAGCTAGCTAGCTAGTTATTTGCGTGGTTCTTAGTGTACCTCTGTTTGTTTTTACTGTTACAAGTTAGTAGACATTCTGTACATGTCGGTTACAAATGTGAGTATATCAAGCCAATGGTTTTGTGTGAATAATTGCCAATGAATGTTTGCCATATTTGTGTTGTAAAAGTCCAATATTGGGACTTTTCTGCCGCCGCTGCCGCATCATGATCATCATGTCGCTTTTCTGTGTGCAAGAGGAGAATGTGCGCATCCGCCTGGTGGATAAAAGAAATCGCATTGGTGTCACGCGCGCAGCGCCGCGATATCCGTCCGTGCCAATGGATCACGGCAAACCAAAAAACCGCTGCAATGGCTTCGCCGCTCAGCATTATTACTGGATGGCTTTTTCTGTGCGCCTCCTTTTTCTGCTTTTTACCTGCATGCCAAAAACATCTCAGAAGCGGCATCGCTGCACACCTCTTGATCGAGTTCATTCGCGTCCACGTGCTTTGCTTCGTTCGGGCGTATCGTTGTGCGCATTTTGCTTTGCGGGTCAGATGAAGTCGAGGCTGACGAGGCTCGCTCTGCTGCCGGCATGAACGCGCTGCTCTGCGGCTGTTTCCGATCATTTTGGGCTCGCCGACTTGTCTCCATCGTGTTCATTTAAAAAGGAATAATAAAATCAGCAAAAATATTCCAACAATATTTGGAATTTCTTTTTAATTGATATTCAAATCTATTCCAAACTAAGATACACTTTTAACATGATGCATGTTAAAAATGGCCTTTACACCTGCCACAACATTAGATACACTTTTTTTAAATTATTCAGTTGAAAAAATTGGAAAATATACATTTAAAAATTCCTCACATTATATACGTAAAGATGGTGCATCTTAAAAATGGCATTTAAACCAGCCATAATATTAAGTTCACTTGCACAATCATCATCATGTCAATTTCAAAAAGAAAAAAAAAATCTTTAAAATCAAAAGATATTTTTACAAATATTTAAAACATTTAGAACATATAATGAAACATTTAAAACGTAAAAATATACATTCAAGTCTACTAAAATGTTAAGACAGTGCATGTTAAAAGATTCTTTTTATCCTAGACAGACACATTAGGTACACTACGCAGACTTAATGATTAAAAAAAATAAATAATCCAAAATAAATAAAAATATTTAATGGATTCAAAATAATTTACATCTTTTTAAATCGTAAGAACAACAACATTAAGTACACTTTTGCAATCTAAATATTTTTTTAAAAAGCAAAATAAGTAAAACATTTAAGTGTTGTAAAATATGAATAATACCATTCTAAGTGTGTGTGTGTGTGTGTGTATATATATATATATATATATATATATATATATATATATATACACACTGTACATTAAGACATTAAGTACACTTTCACAATCCATATTGTTAAAAAGTAAAATCCTAGAAATACTGTATTCATACAACACATTTTTTAAAATGAAATCATACAAAATAAAAATGTTTTGTACATGTTGAAATGTTTTGAAAATATTGAAGATTGTAAAATATGCACACCAATCAACACACAAACGTAAACTCACGAATATCAAATAATTACCCTTCCGCTGACATACGAATGTATTATATGCATAATAATTTGCAGAGATATTTTGTCTTTTGTTGTTAAATACTTTCCTGTGTGCCGAATGATGCAGCAAAATAATAAGCTGTGTTTCCAGGGTTACCGTTGTTGCTAATGCCCGTGACGGTGTCGAGTGGAATAATGAAAGTCACGTGCGCGGCGTCTTGATTATTGGGGCTGTGTTGGTGTTTGCCGTTGCCTAGGTTACGCTCCGGTGACGGGCATGTGCCACCCGCTGAGGAGCTGCACCCTGAACCACGAGGACGGCTTCTCGTCCGCCTTCGTGGTCGCCCACGAGACGGGCCACGTGTGAGTGCTAGCGTCTCGGGCGTTTTTGCCCCGGTCAAACACGCCGCTAAATTCTATGTTAACATTTGATCAGTCTTGGGAAATGTCCAATTGTTTTGTTTGCGCAATAAGTAATTATTGCCCCATACAGTAGACCCCCCAGACTCTAATTGCAGCCATAAAGTTGCAAAGACCCAAAATTGTGCTAACCCACTGGAATTCTCAGTGGCTGGGGTAGTTGCGATATCTCCGACCGCTTTTTTTTTTTTGTCCCATTTTGTGCGGCGCCAGGCTGGGCATGGAACACGACGGGCAGGGCAACCGCTGCGCCGACGAGACCGGCATGGGCAGCATCATGGCCCCCCTGGTGCAGGCCGCCTTCCACCGCTACCACTGGTCGCGCTGCAGCAAGCAGGAGCTCAGTCGCTACATCCAGTGCGTTCGCCCTTCACGCTTCCCGCCGCGCCGGCGTCGCCGCGCCGTTCATTCCGCATCGTTTCGTCTCACAGCTCGTACGACTGCTTGCTGGACGATCCCTTCGAGCACAAGTGGCCCAAACTTCCCGAGCTCCCCGGGATCAATTATTCCATGGACGAACAGTGCCGCTTCGACTTCGGCGTGGGTTACAAGATGTGCACGGCTGTGAGTACGAGCCCGCCGCCACCAAAGTGCCGTCCCAAAATGCGTGTTTGACGTTCCTACTGGCTCGGTCCTCCAGTTTCGCACGTACGACCCCTGCAAGCAGCTGTGGTGCAGCCACCCTGACAACCAGTACTTCTGCAAAACCAAAAAAGGCCCGCCGGTGGACGGGACGGAATGCGGGCCCGGAAAGGTGCGGGAAATAGGATCCAAATGATGTGAAACAAGCACAAATTTGTTTTCATCTCAACAACAAAACAAAACGTGGAACTCCAATTTTGTTGTAGCACATTATCTGGAAAAAATGGTTTTTGAAATTTCATTTTTGAAATTTGTTATTTTTTTTTTAGCTGAAAGAATACAACATATAACTATATTTCTATCCAAAGAAACACTAACGACAAACATTTTAGTTTTTAACCCAAAAAGCAATTACATGAAATTGATATTTTTTTCTTTTTTTTTCTCTTCCACAAAATGCAAAGCACTACAAATGTTTTTTTTGTTTTTTTTTCATTTGTAACTGAAACACAAAAAACATGCAATGCCACTTTTTTTAAATCTGAAAAACAAAACAAAATGTGGAACTTTTTAAAATGGAAAATAAGCATTTTTAATTGAAAAAAATAGAATGTTAACAATCCAACAACAAATGAAACTAAAATTATTTTTAACTGAATGTACAAAAGTGTATTTTAAATTTTTATTTTATTTTATATTCCATTTATCTGAAAGTCTAAACACACATGACTACAAATGTTTTAATTTTGTAGTTTTATTTTTTACCAAAAATACAAAAAGATGATTTAAAATTTTGAATTTTCCTCTGAAAACCACAAATGTCATAACCAATGTTTGTTATAATTTTAACCAAAAAACAAACAAAAAAAGCCTTTAATGCCACATTTTCTAATTTAATTTGAATATTTTTACATGGGAAAAAAAATCCAGCAATATAACAATTGTAATTAAAAATTATTCAGAAACGCACACAAAAATTGGTCAACAAGGAAGTTTCCATTTGGTTGGCATTTTGGCTCGGCAAGAGCGTTTCTGTTGCATTCAAAGTCTACTTTTAGAATGGAGGCTGGAAATGGAAACGCGTCAGGAAGCGCTCTTCAACTCTTGTCATCGTTTGTGTGTGTGTGTGTGCGTGTGTGTGTCTCAAGTGGTGTTTCAAAGGCCACTGCATCTGGAGGTCCAGCCAGGAGCCTCAAGGCCACGACGGCAGCTGGAGCTCCTGGTCCAAGTTCGGCTCGTGTTCGCGGACGTGCGGGGGCGGCGTTCGATCCCGCGGCCGACAGTGCGACGACCCCCCGTGAGTGGCCGGCCGCTACGTTTAGCTTGCGACGCCGCGACGTGCTGCCCGACGGTCTGTTTGCGCTGCTTGTAGTTCAGTCCGACGGCCGGCGGTACCAAAAAAGTCATTAACAATAAATCATTATTGTTTAAACAAAACAAAAACAAAAAATTCCCAAAAAATGCTAAACCAGTTTCAACCTAAAAAAAAATCACCATCATGACCAAAGATGGTTTTATGCCCCCAAAAATGGAATAATATTGTAAGCCGCTGTAACATGTAGTCCTATTTAATTGGCGTGGGAACCGTGGACGCAAAAACTTTGACAAGCTTTGTCCTATGCGACAAACTGCACAAGGGAGTCATGTTTAATTGGCAGAAAGTTTGCGAACGGGACCTACTGTAGACGTGGCTTGTGCCGCTTTGTGTCAGGCCGGCCTACGGCGGACGCGAGTGCCCCGGCTCCGGCTTGGACTACCAGGTGTGCAACGCGGAGGAGTGCGCCGGCCCCTACGAGGACTTCCGCGCTCAGCAGTGCCTCCAGAGGAGCAACAAGTACCACAACAACATGAAGCACACGTGGCTGCCTCACGAGCACCCGGACGGTAAGAGCCGCACAAGTGACACCGTGCGAATGACGTTAGCGACATCAGTGACGCAAACCAGACCGACAACACGAGCGACACACGTAAAACCAGTGACGTGAACGACACCAGCGACAAAAGCGACACGACCAATGTGAGGAACACAGGTGACGTGGGCGACACGAGCAATGTGAGCGACACGAGCCACCGCGCCAAGCACACACGAGTTGCGTCGTTGTCGTCGTCAGAGAGTCGCAAGTGCGAGCTGAGCTGCCGGTCGAAGGAAACGGGCGAGGTGGTCTTCATGAACCAGGTGATGCACGACGGAACCCGCTGCAGCTACGCGGACCACTTCAGCGTGTGCGCGCGAGGAGAGTGCCTGGTACGTGCCACGCTAGCCGCTCGCTCCGGAAACATGCCACAGCACAGTACTCCGCCCGTGCTATGCCACACTGGACCAAATGTCCACGCTATAGCTATGCTACTCCATTGTATTCTCCCATATCAACACTCCATTGTAAGATATGAGAACCGCATTATCCCGCACTACATGAACACCACGAATAGCACATCATTCTATACCATACTATTCAATCGCCTAGTACGATACCTCATCATACTACACGCTACCAGAGTGCATAGCATAGCATAGCATACTATTCAGAGAAGTATTCATTGAACAATACATTTATTTTTCTGGTTGTTGTTTGTAAAGTTCCATTTTATTAGTAGTTCACCATTTAGCAACAATCAACGTATTTCAATAACGGAGTCCGGAACTTGTGCCGGTCGGTGTCCCTAATGTTGTGGCCAGCGCGTTTTGACAGTTTGCCGCATTAGTAAGACGACAGCATGTCCCGCCGACACTGCGGCGGTTCTCATTTAGGCTGCACATCGGAGGTCGGCACCCGCCGGTTTGTTTTGCCGTGCCGTCTTTTCCCACGCCGCCGCCGCCGTCTAGACGACGATCTCCCTCCGGTTTGAGCGCCGTCTTTGCTCTCGCCCTCTCGGCAGCACGTCGGCTGCGACAAGGAGGTCGGCTCGTACAAGGAGGAGGACAAATGCGGCGTGTGCGAGGGCGACAACTCGCACTGTCGCACCGTCAAGCTGACGCTCACCAAGACGCCCAAAAAGAACGGTAAGCCCGCCCTCGCGCTGACGCAACCCTGAACGTTAACCCCAAGCCAACAAGTTTTCATTTGCAAGTAATGTGGCGCCTGTTGTTTACAAACATTCTGAAAAGTAGAAGGAACGAGAGAAGAAAATGACGCCCTCTTTTTCTCGGTAGGGATGCTGAAAATGTTCGATATCCCGACGGGCGCCCGACACATCGTCATCGAGGAGAACGACACCTCCCCTCATCTCATTGGTGAGACGACGTCGGCGTTTCGCATCTTTTTCTGGGTCGACGAGTTCATTGACGTAAGAAGGCGGAAAGCTTGAAAAGGTTGCGACTGTAATCGGCGCCAGTGGTTGGACAACTACGGAAGCTGAAAAAATAACGCTATTGAAATAATCCTCTTGACAAACGAACTCGGCTCAATCCGTGTCATCGATTAGCGGCGTCGGGCATCGTTTGCGGGACCGGCGCAAACGAGAGCCGTCGCTCGGATTTGAAAGTCATTGCGCTTTTGTTTTCCAACGGCTCCGTCCGACCTGCCTCAGGTGGACAGACCAGCGCTTGAAAGTGAACAAAGAGAACATCGTCTCCGTCGCTGCGTCCTCTACACGAGCCGATTCATTTTGGATTCTTTTTTTCTTCTGGCTTTACCTCACTTTCAGATGTTGATTTATTATTATTATTATTATTATTTTTAAATTGTTAATGTTATGCTGTGTTAAGCACATTGGTCCACCGTGTTGTTCCGAAAACGCTCTAGAAATAAAGCTGCATTGGATCCTGTTGGACGATGATTGAAAAACCGCACTGGTCTTCACGTATTTCCCCCCCACCCCCGACAGCGGTGAAAAATGAAGTGACCGGCAACTTCATCCTCAACGCAAAAAGCGAAGACGCCGAGTCAAAAAGCTTCATCGAGAACGGTTTACAGTGGGAGTACGCCCTGGAGGACGACAAGGAGAGCCTGCGAACGTCCGGTCCGCTACACGAGGGCATCTTAGTGCTGGTCGGTGCTCAGACCTCGTTAGATGTTCGCTTTCCATGATTTAATACCGCTGTTGATTTTTGTTCACAATTGGCAGGTCATTCCTCGAGGAGAAGAAGAAGCCAAGATCAGCTTGACGTACAAGTATATCATCCACGAGGACCTCCTGCCTCTTATTACCAACAACAACGTTCTTCTGGCCGAGTTGGATTCGTTTGAGTGGGCGCTGAAGAGCTGGTCGCAGTGCTCCAAACCTTGCGGTGGAGGTCAGTGAGGGCGTTCCACTCCAGACACGACGCTCGCACAAATTTCAAAATATCAGTGGTCCTCATTTAAAACGTCAGCAGGTCCACGTCAGCGTTTCAGTTGCAGTTCAGCAACTGTAAAGCCGCCACAAGTTGCACAGCTTAAAATAAGAACAAATAAACAACAACAACAAAAATACGACTGTTCATCCCCACACTGCAAAAACTCAAAACCTTACCAAGAGCGTCTGGTTTATTTCTTGTCCAAACAGATGAAAATAAGACTCATCCCCTGAAAAACTAATTTGAGTATTTTTTTCCTACTTATTTCAAGTAAAAATGAGCATAAAACAAGTAAAAATTGGCTAAAAACAAGTCATCTCTTTTAAGTGACGAGTCTTATTTTAAGTGTAATCAGATTAGGTTTGAGACTTTTGACTAGAAATGAGAGTTTTTCTTGTGCACCAAATTGCACAGGTTAAAATGAGGTTTCGTTGGTCAACATGAGACGACCTTAATCGTCCTTCAAAATTGCGCAGGCATGTTAACATGGATATTTGAATTCAACGGCCGTCAATGGCAGCGAATGAGATAAAACAAGACTACCGTAAATCCCCCCCCCCACAGTCTTAAATGGACAAATCCAAGAGTTTTGACTTGAATGTGGGTATTTTCCCTCCCTCAGGCATACAGTACACCAAATACGGATGCAGGAGGAAGAGCGACAGCCGTTTGGTGCATCGCAACTTTTGCGATACCAACAAGAAGCCCAAACCCGTCCGCAAACGCTGCAACGTCCAAGAGTGCAGCCAGCCCACGTAAGTCGCCAGTAGCGACATTTTCGCCGGGACGTCGCACGTACTTCCGGGTGGCAAAAGGCGGCACTTTGCCCGATGGCGAAACCAGGAAGAATGGCTGGAAGTTGATTTGAGCCCTCTTCTCGGCGACCGTAATATAAATGTGTGACGTGTCAGTCGACAAGATTCACCGATGAGATGAGGGGAGGTGTCGTTCTCCTCGATGACGATGTGCCGGGCGCCCAAAAGATTGCTGGAATGGAGACTTTGTGGAGTACGTTTGGTGCCGTAAGCACAAACGCAACTTTTTGCCATCGTTTTCAGTTCAAGTCAGCGATAGCCCATCACGTTCTGCCACCCGGAGGCGCCGATTGTTTACAAACCGTCTTTGTGGCTCTATTGTTGACGCCACGACGACCGAAGCGTGTCGCGTCTCCTCCAGGTGGGCGGTGGACGAGTGGAGCGCGTGCAGCAAGACGTGCGGGAAGCAGGGCTACCAGACGAGGGCGGTGCAGTGCATGCAGGCGCTGCACAACGGCACCGACCGGCCCGTCCACAGCAAACACTGCGCCGAGGACCGGCCGGAGCCCAAGAGGGCCTGCAACCGCACGGCGTGCCCCGCCCAGTGGAGGACGGGGGCGTGGTCCCAGGTGAGAAGGACGGGCGGCGGCTTGCTTGTCTGCCTGCGGGATTCCGCAAAAGTCACTCGGAACAATTTGACATCTTTGGGGCGAATGATCGCGAGGAGTCTTGACTAGACCTAGACCTTCCACACTAGACTCGACCTGGACCATCCGCACTTCTCAAGTGATGACTAGACCAAGACCTTTCCATATGAGACTGCTAGAGTGATGACTAGTAGACTTCCAACTTTCACTCTAGACTGCATGAGTGCCGACTAGACCTGGACCTTCAACACCAGACCGCTAGTGCTGACTGCCTGTGGACCTCAACCCTCCACGACGAGAACCCGAACCATTCACATTATGGAGTGCTAGAGTGCAGAACAGATCTCAAACTTCCACACTAGACTGCTAGAGTGCTGACTCAACCTCCACCCGCCATATGAGGCTGCTCGAGGGCTGACTAAAGCTGAACCTTCCACACTGGACGAGTAGAGGGCCGCCAAGACCGTCCACCCTTGACTTGTCGAGTGCTGACTAGACATTAACCTCCAATCGAGTGCCAACTCGAAACATTCACTGATTTGAAATGTGATCTTGGGTAACATTGACACGATTAAAAATTAATAGGATCGGTCACAGATTATTCAGTTAGTGCTTTGGGGTTAAGGTTAGGGTCCTTGTGTACAATTAATTATGTGCCACTGCTGTACTTAACATGCTCGGGCTGAATGGTGTCACTGCACTCTGACACACACACATTTTTCCCCTCCGTATGCGCGCTAGTGCTCGGTGACCTGCGGCGAAGGGATCCAGCAAAGGCAAGTGGTGTGCAAGGCCAGCGACAACTCTGCGGGACAATGCGAAGGCGACAGACCCGAGACACTGCGCATTTGCGAGCTCGCCGCGCTTTGTCCAGGTAACCGCGCACAAATCAAATGCATTTCCTCGCTGCGCAACTCATGCGGGGAAAAAAGTAGGCAGCTGAGAGGGGAATATTTTCAAGGTCCGGACCAAAAGCGCTTCGCATTGCACATTGCACATTTTGCAAGCGAACTGCAATTTGTAAACAAAGCCACGCGTGTGAGGATCGTTGCTCTCATAGGACAGAAATGATGACGGCGGGACAAAGCACAGACTCGGAAATGTGCACTGCATTTTTGTTCAGCAAATGTATTTATTTTATAATTATATAAAATTATTTAAGCTACAAAATCATTTGGAGCGTCAAGAGTGTAGTATTTGGTGCTATACAAGGGGAGGAACCTTGTATCAGGAAGTGAGAAGCAGGGTTCGGGGGACCAATAATAAAGGAGGAGAAACCGGACACGCACCTGCACAAATTGTCCGGACCGAGGAGGGAGCCAACTGTGGTTCGTTTAAAGCGGATCAAAGGTGGCACGTGTGTAAATACACCAAAGTGAAATGTGATACTCCTGTAAGCACCAGTCAATGTTCTGTTGAGGAGTTGATTCAACATTTCTGCCAATTTGATCAAGTAGATGACAAATAGATCTGTACAAATCTATGTGCTGGAGCACTCTCAGTTATAACTGAGGATGCCTTGGCAAAAAAAAGTCTTTTGAAACCAAAGCTACTGGCCCACATGGCCTGAAAGCCCGTCTTTGCAAAACATAGTTCAACATAAGTGCCCACTTAATCGACCAAGTGAGAAAATATGATTCCACTTTAGCGTCGTTGAGCTTTGTTTTGTCGTTCTAGGACAAGCAGCGCCCCCTTTTGGCATGGAGAACGTGACTATCGACGATGAAGCCTTGCGTCAAAGGGAGCCTGGCCACCCTGTTCTTCAAATCACATCAAGTAAGAAAAGAAGATCATCGTTCTTTTACAGGAGAAACGTTTGGACGTCAAGCGTACTTCCGGGTCGTAAATGTTCAAGTGCTCTCCGAAAACACCGCGAGTAAAGAAAACCTTCCGTGTCGTTTGACTGAATGTCTCTAATGCTCGTCGTCTTCTGCTTTTCTTAGATGAGGCGTGCCAGGGGGATAAATCCATTTTCTGTCAAATGGAGGTTCTTGCCCGCTATTGCTCCATCCCCGGATACAATAAGCTTTGTTGCGAGTCGTGCAACAAGAACCTGGCCACGCTCTCTCCTGACCTCTCACACCCCACCAAGGCCTCAGCGGAACCCGAGACCGCCACTGATTCCTCCGTCACCTCCCTCGGGCCTCCGCGACCCACTGCTGCCCAAAATCTAACACAAACCACTAAAGGAGTAAACAGGTGGCCGCGTTCAACCGCCATCGCCCCGACGCCAACAGGCGGCCCCGCCGCCGACCCGGGGCCCCTTCTACCTCCAGGCGACACCTCCCTCGAGGAGCACAGGCCCGACAGCACTTTAGGCCCACTCGCTGGAAAATCAATAAGGGACTATTTAGGATCCGAGAGGGACTCCGGCCACAGATGAACAGTAGTGCCACACGGTGGAATGGCAGTGGCGCTACATCATCTCAAACAATGCAGCGTTTGGAAGACTAACTTTTTTTTTTTTTTTTTTTCCTCTGGTGATGGTTACCTCATCCAACCTCCAAAGAACGACCGACGTAGGGTCGCTCTGTCCTCGGTGCTGTCAAAATGAGGCGTGTTGAAAATGTGACGACCGCATTGCTCCCTCCGCGTTTGTTTCTGTGTCCAGTTGTTTGAACCCCAAGTGCAGCAGAACTACTAGTGAACTCGTGTTGAGAACGGCTGCGGCGTCTAGCGTGCGCCACTTATGGAATTGCGGACTAAGCAGAAACTGCCATTTTCTCCTTTGCTCATTCAAAGCTATCAGAGGTTGAGACCGAGACTTTCCACACTGGACTGCTAACTACATCTTGAGCTTCCACACTAGACTGCTCTTGTGCTGACCTGATCTAGAAATTCCACACTTGACTGCTAGTGGCGAATTGACCTTACACACTAGACTGCTAGAGTGGAGACTAGACATAGACCTTCCACATTAGCCTTCTAAAGTGCCAACTAGCACTAGAACGTTCACATGAGATCGCTCGCGGGCTGACAAGAAAGACCTAGACTTTCCACACGTGACTACTAACTAGATTTTGAGCTTCCACACCAGACTCATAAGAGTGCTGAGTAGAATGTGGTGCTGCTGAATTGGTTAGCAAGATGGCGTAGTCCATAATTAGCCAGGTGTCTCCGCAGTAGTCATTCCTGACAGGAACCGTCATTGGTGCTCTTCGAACGTCGCCCGCTTATGCTTTAAAACCAACAGTGGGGGGTGGGGGAGGAAACATTTAAAGAAGACGATAGTACAATAATGTTTTGTTTTGTTTTGTTTTTTTTATGTGACAGCTTTTTCTGCTAATAATGTATATAATGTAAATTACCGGTTAGGTAAAGACAAAAATTAAGAAAAAAAAGGAGCGGCGTGCGCAGACGCAACAGTGTATTACACCGTTTTATTGTATAGTTCTTGTATATACATTGGTGAATGAAAAGCTTTAAATGTTAATATTTATTGAATTTTTAAGTGGTACGGAGCACAGTAAAAACCTGTCAAAAAAGAAATGAGATTTGTTTTTGTTTTTTTAATGGATGTTATGTGTGATGACAACATTAGGTGCACCTCATGGCATGCGATTCCAGAACAAAACATTTGCCTCCACAAAGATCAGAATATACTTTCTTCAGATAAACAGAAAAAAGGTGAGCAAATCGGTCGGGAGCTACATGCTTCTTTGTAATGTACTGTATAAAATGTGGAGATATGTGCTTTTCACATTCTGAAATACATACTATTTTTTTTTTTTAAAGGAGTGTAAAATTTGGAGCTATCCATCCATCCATTTTCTGTACTGCTTTATCGTCACGCGGGTCGCGGGCGTGCTCGGAGCCTATCCCAGCTATCTTCGGCCGGGAGGCGGGGTACACCCTGAACCGCTCGCCAGCCAATCGCAGGGCACAAAGAAACAAACAACCGTTAGCACTCACATTCACATGTCCTATGGACAATTTAGAGTCTTCATACCGTGCATGTTTTTGGGATGTGGGAGGAAATCGGAGTGCCCGGAGAAAAGCTCCGCAGGCACGGGCAGAACATGCAAACTCCACACAGGCGGGGAACTGACAGCCATGAAAATTGCATTGAAGACACAAATGTAACCCACCGAAGCGGGATATTCCACCAAGAAGCATTTTCCACAAAACACTGGGACAAGGCAACTTTATTTGCAGAGAACAACAGGCCGATTTCAACGGCTGAACATCAAACCTTGAAAGCGTCAATTCAACAAAAAGGCAGCATCAAACCTTTTTGTTGTAATGACTCAGCTGCTCCTCCAGAATCGCTAGCTGACAAACACACGCAAGTGTCAGCCATGTTGGGAATTCCAGCGTCATGTTGTGTCATCACGAGGCACGGGCGCCCATCACGTTGGGATAACAACCTTCAGCAAAAATAATACGGCTCCAAAATCCGTTCTTTTGAAAGTAACTTTTTTGCCCATTTAACACGACCCGTTTTGTTTTTATTTATTTGGTACATTGATAATAAATGTGTGCCATGTTAAAGGCAGTGAGCATTTTTTAAGCATGGAACCTAAAGATCTAAGTCAGGGATATTAAGGGGGCCGGTCTCATGTCTTCATTCATATCGTTTTGTGTCAAAATGACAAAGGAGATCTCCTGACAACTTTGGGATTGGGACCTCGAGTAAGGCTTGGGATGTTGATTGTCCAAGCGTGGAACTCGATGATCTAAAGCAGTGCTATTAAGGGAACTGCTAGCTTTTGACGTCGATTAAAATCATTTCAGGATTTGCATCCCTTTGTCGACAGAGGGATGAGAAGTTAATTTTCCAAACATGAAACTTGACCATCGAAAATCAGGGACACTAAGGGACCTGGAAGCTTTAGGTGGCTCATGACATCAACTAAAAGATTCGGTCTTTGTTCGTATCCTTTTGTCCACATTGAGTTGACCCAAAAAGACAACGTGAGAAGACATCTGGAAAAAGTAAAGGATGGGATGTTCAGTTCCGAAGCACGGAAGTTAATGATCTAAGTCGGAGCGATGAACAGGCGCCGGAAGCGTCGGGTAGCCACGGAAAGCTCCTAACCTGAAGCGAAAGACTTCAATCGTTTCCTTTTTTTGTCCATGCAGTTTACGTAAAAAGTGGAGTAGGAGATGTTCAGACCACCGTGGACCTTTTGGGCTATAGGAGGTCCCGTATATATTCTCAGAATACGATGGGCAAAAGCCTCAAGCGAAGGACACATGACAAGAGCTGTTGTCTTTCACTTTGTGTTTGTGAGCTTGAGGTCTTGCCGTTGACGTCGTACGTCTCCGCGACGCTGGAGTCACGACTTTTCCCCGTCTGCCGCTCCTTTAGACGACTCGGAGAACAAATACGACGACGCGACGCTCAACACGATCGTCGCCGTCGTGCGGGCCATCGGCTTCTTCAACAGCGCCATCGTGTACGCCTTCACGAACGAGAACTTCGAGAAGAGCCGCGTCTCGGCGCGCGGACGTCCGGCGCCGAGTCTTCTTGCAGTCGGCTCAAAGCGGGGAGGTGGGGAAAAGCTCTCCATCGTTCAAACCGAGCTCGCCGCAAACTCCGACTCTCAGGCGAAAAGAGCGCGGAGGATCCGACCCATTCGATCGATTTCTTTGGAAACCGTCACTGATTTGGACTGTAAAGAATACAAATGACGCTTTTAGAAGCGACCTTGATGGAAAAAACAGCCGTAGCCCAGATGAACCATGGCTACGAGGTCTTTGAAGAACTTCCAGGCTAAATGTGGCTGCAGCCGTTTCATTATTTTGTTTGCTTCATGGTTCACATTATTATGATTCTTGTGTATTATTGCTTGAGATCTTCCAGGCAGGCTAACTGCTTTTAAATCTCTTACAGCTCGCTTTTATTGTTTGCCATTCTTTTATCTGTGTTGGTTTTCTTCTCTACATGCATTTGATTGTGTTCTATTGATTCTTTTTGTCTTGTTTTGTTTGTATATTTTATTGTAAAGCACTTTGTTTAGAAATGTGCTATGTGAATAAAGTCGTCGTTATTATTGTGGGGATTTGTGTCATGATTCTTGGAAACAACGGCTAAACCGTTCTTGTCCGATGTTTTTTGTTGTTGAAAATATTGCTATTGTTTCTTTTCATTTGGGAAACATACTGTAAGTGTTGTTTTTTTTTTGTTTTTTTTTTTAGAATCAATCGCATTTAAGGGATCAAGGTCCTTCAAGTGAAACCGAAATGAACACAAGTGAGCCAAAAATAGCAGCCATCATCTAAGGTTAGCACCAATTTTGCTCATTGAAACTGCGACTGAAAATGATTACTCTCGAAAAGCGGGCCGCTAAGGAAAGCATAATTCAAGTGTGTTTCTCACAGCGCTTTATTCATTTACATTACACGTGAATACACAGTGGAAGCCCTGAAAACAAATTTTGCCTGAGGAAACATGGTCGATTTCCTATTTGAACATTCTTAACTGTCATCCAAGTATAAATGGAAGTAAACAACCATAGAATAAATGTAAATAAGTCAAAGAGAGTATTGATGGACTTCATAAGGCCTTAATTGAATTGCATTGCTCAAATTGGACTGAGCAGCCAGACGTCCTGGTCGCAGGGACGTCACAGGATGGACTCGGCTGAATTGCCATTGAGATTTGGGTTTGACTTTTGAGTGGTTCAACTCCACATTGTGCCACTTTGGAGGTTCCCCTGGACAGAGACAGAAACCTTGAGAGGCATTTTTGTATTGCCCACGCATTGAGGGGGTCCTCAAGTTACAAAAAAAAAAGAGAAGACGAAATCCTCCCTATACACTCTTATATAAATAGATCAACTCACAAAAGCAATTCTCTCTTCCATGTCCAAGACTCTCGAAGGAAATCAGAAACTTCATGTCCTCACCGTTACGTGACGAGCGGTACGTGAAAGTCGGCGTTGTCGAACAGCAGGGGCCTCCCGGCCAGGGCCGGGTCCCGGTCCGCCTTGTGCAGCAGTTTAAACAGGCCTGTGCCGATGTTCATCGGAATGCCCATGATGATGCACTCGGACACGCCTGCGAACGGGAGCGCGCGTCAACGGCAAATGCGTCCCATCGGGTTGCGGTCATTTCAAAGGAAACGGAACCGTCTTTTGATTCGCCGTGGCCGCTTGTGCGGTACGCGCAAAACCAATTTTCCAAAAACGTGAGCCTCAATTTGAGTTGAGTTGAATTAACGGTTAACTCCACGTAAGTTATATTATTCAGTACACTGCAAAATAAAGAAATGATTTTGAGAGAGGAAAAAGTGCTTCTCTCTCTCTCTCTCTTTGCACAAAATTCAAACCATCGCTAGCTATCACGCTTCGACGGATTAACCAATTGCGAGTTAAGAATTCCGACTCTGAATCAGCATCGACATTAGCGGTGCAAATAAACGAAGAAATGAAGAAAGGAAGCCTGAGCTTACCGCAGACCGAGTCCTTCTGGCCGAAGTAGGCGGCGTCGAAGAGGTGGTCGGCCGTTTTCTCGAAGGACGCCAGCATGAGGACGCTCTCCTTCATTTTGGCCAAGCCGAACCTGGTGATTCCGAGTATCTCTCCCTGGGTTTTGTTTTTTTTCCCCCAGGAGGGAAGGACAGTCAAGGAATATACTTCTGCGACATGGCCTAAAACATTCCAATTCTTGACCAAACTACGAGCTGCCACACGCTTTGAACTCCACTAACATCTTTTGTTTTGATGGAAATAGCTTCCGAGGAGGCAAACGCTAATGAGAGACGGCACCTTGTAGGACATGAGGTCGGCGAGGAGCATGACGTGGCGCCGGTCGATGCTCATCCCGTGGTTGGTCATGGTGTACTGGATCTCGTTGACGATCGTCGACCTGGCCGCCTCGATGCCCAGCGTCTTCTCCACCTGCGGCGAAATCAAAAGCTCCGTGACGACGTCGGGGCCAACGGCCGTATTCGCCGGTGGCGTCTCGCTTCCCTTGGCACCTCGTAAGTGTTGTTGGAAGTGGTCCTGCTTCCGTTCACGCCGTGGGTCGCCATGACAGCACGCAGGTTGTCGCCCTCCACCAGCAACTTGTACTTGTTCTTGCCGCTCTGCTCGTCGATGTGGATGACGGCGCGGGTGACCTCGGGTATACCTTGGACCACCACCTGCGAGGCGAGGAGACAAGATTGTGCTTCAAGTCGAACGCAACGACATATTCAGAAACAAATCTTTTGAACACCGTTTCTCGTAGTCAATCCCATGAATTGGTACAAATAGCACAGATGAATGGATTATTCAAATCAAAAATACTAGCTGTCCAGTGTTTTTATAGTCTTTTTTTTCATAGCTATATGTTAATATGCATAATATTGACTGTTCATATCTATAACATTTATTGCACATCTAAAGATCATAAATATACAAACAAGTAGCTAGCGAATTTTTTGTTTTTACTGCTCGTCATTAGTCTCGGTTGAGGTGGAGTTGACCTTTAGTGGCGCTGACGCATTTTTCCACCTTCCGCCTTCCGCGTTTTCCCGTTCCTTTCCGACTTGGCCGCTTTCTCACCTTCGGCAGCTCCGCCTTCAGCGACTGCATGACGTAGTACATGGAGCTTTTGCTGCTTTCCCGCGGCGACACGCACACCACCGCCTCGCCGTGCACGGCGACGTCTCCCGGCTTCACGCGCAGCTTCGACATGCAGATGGAGTAACGCACAGTCTCGGCGTTCACCTAGGAAAGCGAACGACAAAGTGGTGGCCGTGCCCGCTTCAAAAGACAATAACATATGTGAATCCTACTTCAGGCTCTACCGTGGTGCAAAAACACGGACGGGTTTGTTTACTATGAGAACGCTGGGAAGTACGTCACGACGCCGCGGCGGCACGTGATCCGTCTTACCTCCAGTCGCAGAAGCCTTATTCGCTCCAGGGACAATTTGACCAAGATGAAACAGTCATCGGGTAGAAAAACCTCCTCGATGTATTCGGAAATCTGCAAAGCAAGAGCAAGTGCAATTCATTTGTACTCGCTCGGGAGCGTCGTCCTCGGATTCCTTCGCTGGACTTCGGGATACCTCGCCCAGGAGCGTTTTCTCAATCCTGCCCTTCACCAGCCGGGCAAAGTCGGCGTCGTCCTCCACGTCCAAATGCGCGGTGATGATCGGCGTGCTGAGCGGTGAGCATCGAAATCCAAATACCATGATACGAAGCGTCGTCTTAAAATCTACGTGGCAACCTTTCACCTCGCTCGAACAACGCGGTTGAACATCTGACCTGATGTTCTTGGAGGCGTTGATGATCTCCTTGATGCGAGGCACGCCGAGAGTGATGTTCATGGAAGCCACGCCGGCGAAGTGGAAGGTCTTGAGGGTCATCTGCGTGCCGGGCTCTCCGATGCTCTGGGCGCACAGGGCCCCCACCGCCGAGCCCGGCTCCATCTGCGCTCTGCGGGACGACGGGCAAAGTTGGAAGATCGCCTCGAATCAGTAGAACGGTGAGAACATCCAGCACGACAACCTCATGTATTTGTCCCTGCATGTTTCCAGAAACCTCTTGAGCTGCGTGGGGGTTATGCGGTCCAGCTGGTAGAGGACCTTTGGCTGCCGAGAAGTTGAGAAACGGTGAAAAACAAATAAATAACTGGAGCGCGATGAAGCCAACGAACACCAACTATCTGCTGAGCGAAAAGTCATCCGAGACCGTCCTCCACTCAGCAGAGAAGCCGTTTCTGCCTCAAAAGGCCTTGAGACCAATATCTAATACTTTGACTTGACTTTTTTTGCCGCACGAGGCGAAAGACCTCGCTGTGTGCGTGCCATGCGAGCTACGTGCTGAGGGCACAAATTCTCGAGATTTCATGTGGGCGGCCCAAAGCGACGCTGTCTGCGGATCTCTGCGTGCGTACGCGCCGTCTACCTCGCTGGTGCCGTTGTCGTTGATGCCATACTTGTCTCTGGTCTTCTTGATCCTCTCCGAGATGCCCTTGACGAATTTTTGGATTTCCTGCAGACGAAGAGGAACGAGTCGTGAGAGAAGTTCTTCGCGAAGTGACTCAAAAAGCGTTTGCGCGTCGCATGCGGTCGTTAAGACGCGACGCGAGCAAACAGCGTTGGGAATTTAGGAGATTTTTTTGTGTCGAAAAAAGAAGAGCAATGACACTCCATTCACGTCCCAGAAAAAGCGCAGCCACTATCGCTCCTTGTACTTCTCAGTTAGCGCCGACACAAAACAGGAATTATGTTATGTCACGAAATATTTACTCAACTGCAGAGAGTACAAGGCGGTGGTCTTCTTCAGCACAAAGCATAATAAAAGAGTTCACAGTATATCATTTGTGCACCAGAATGACTCCAGTCCCAGGGCAATTTTACTCAACTGCAAAGAGTACGATCAATAATGCAACTCTACGTAAGTTGACGCAGCTTCACACACGAGAGGCAAACTTTTGCTAATTCGTTCAAAATAAGAAAGTAACAAATCACGTGTACATAAGTTTACACAGCTTTTGCCACAAAGGTAGTTTGTTATTAATTTAAAAAAAAAACACAAAAAAAAACAACAACTATGTTATCACTATGGGTGTGTTGCATGTAGAATTTTGAATTTGGTCTTTTTTTCCCCATTCAATTTCAGAATAAGGCTATGACAACGAATGTCAAAGTATTCACAAGGCTTCATTTTTAGAGACTTGGAATTTTGAGGAAAACAAATATTTTATCCATTTTGGAGTCGCTAAGGCTAACGTAACAAAGCGTGAAAAAGGCGAAGCGCTGCGAAAAGTTGCCAGATGCGGTGAAAAGACAACACATGCGTATTTTCGCTGCACGTTATGACCATTCGTCATGAATAGCATCACATGAGCTTTACAAATAAATCCGAGGTCTTGAGGCATTTCATTAGCACAGAGGTGGCTTTGGGGCGCGTACCTCCAGGAAGCTGTCTCGGCAGCACACAAAGTCACCTTGCTTCATGATGGCTTCTGACGTGAGAACCAGCTCGCCCTGGCTGAGCGTGGGCTCGTCTGGACACGCGTGGACCGCCTGCGGGGACAGAAAGCGGCTTCGCGGGTAGTGCAAGATGTTCACTTTTGCTGTGGAAATGAGCGTCTATGAACTACTTCTATTCCGTGGTTCTCTACTTTTTTTTTTATCTTTAGTACGTGTACGGTACTGTACCACAGTATGGACTGTAAGAACTCTTGCCGCATCTATCCACCACGCGGTACACCGGCGAATTGCCTTTCATCCTAACGCTGAGGCGCATTGAACTGTAACTCTCCAAGCATTGTTCTTCGATCGAACGAGACGGAAACAATGGAGCTCGTCATGTACTCACTTCAAACCTATCCAAAGTTCATTACCACACTCGTGAATTTGGTTTTTTTAGCAATTCAGTAATGACTGCACTGCGTTTGATGGAACACAAAGCTCTTAATTTGCTGTACAAGTTCAGCTCAGACAGCAGGCAAATCAAGCACACTCACCCGAATGTTGTCCAGGACCCTCTTGAACTCCAGCGGTTCGTCCTTGCCCTCCATGTCGGCGGGGTCCAGGCCGTCTCCGCCGTAGATGAACTGGATGATGTCGCCGGTGGAGCTTCGCACCGTGAGGTCGTACTGGGAGCACAGATCCTCCAGGGACTTCACCAAACGCCGCTGCTCCCCCCCCCCCCCCCCAAAAAAAAAGTCCCTTTTGTTACTTGAGATACAGATAACAAGTTCACCAAATGAATAAATGCTCCTGTCTCAAGCTGTCCCTCAGGGTTCAGTGCTTGAACTCCTCCTGTTCCTCCTCTTCACGCCGCCCCTTGAAAATATTATTGGCCGTTGTGTTTTATGCATTTCAATGTTGTCTGCGAATATTCTCATTTATCCAGGTCATTCTATTCTCAAAGCATTAAATCGATCGTGACTGGACTGTTCAGGTTGTCTTTGAAGAAGTTTCATCGCTCATCCTCTACTTAGAAGATGAATGCTTGAGTCCTACGCCGACCCCCGAGACTTGAGCTGTCCTGCCTTGTCTTTCTTTGAGCATGACCCGATGAGAGGCGAAACATCTTCTAAGACCACCTGAACAGTCCGGGTGCATTCGATCTACTGCCCTGGGAATTTGAATGCGTTGCTGGTCCTGTAAAGCAGAGGTGTCAAACGTACAGCCGACGTGAGCCGAGGACCCCCTGTACATAGCTCCATGTGTTTTCTGATGTTTCGATACGTGTTGCCCGTCCGTTACACCCCGCAGTCTGCTGTTTGGAAACAGCTCGGCAGCGCTAAGGCCCCAATTAGCTCGGAGGACATCGCAAACACCGGACACGTCCTTGAAGATAACAGATCCGGGAAGGGGATAGTCTCTCCGTCCTTACCTGCATGTAGCCCGTCTCTGCGGTTTTCACGGCGGTGTCTACCAGGCCCTCGCGGCCAGCCATTGTGTGGAAGAAGAACTCCGTGGGCGTCAGGCCAGAGTAGAAGCTGTCGGCCACGAAGCCTTTCGCAGCGGGCAACTGCGGAGATGAAAAAGCTTTGCTCATAAGATAAGGAAAGACAAGACAATAATAATTGGGGTCTATATTTTGGCTCTTACTTTGGAGTGCTTTTCAAAGTGAGGCAGGGAGCGATTTTCAAAACCATCAGGTACTCGAGATCCACTTATGGCCTGCTGGCCCACGCATGCAATCATCTGAGAGATGTTAATAAAAGATCCTGTGTGCACAACAAAAAAAGCAGGAAACAAATCTCACAAGTGTGCGTGTGTACACAAGTCAAGGAAGACATGATGAGAGGCAACAAACAGTAGCACTTTGACTTACAAGTTGAATTCATTTAATGACCATGCTCTTACCTCAAATGTTTCCTACGCCAAAACCCAGTTTCCTCATTGAACTGAATCAAAAGACCATGAATCCACTCCAGCCCCCAAAACACCAATATTTTGGGTAAATGTATCTTTCTTAAGAAAGATAGCGCTGCACAGCAGTGCACAAACACTTGGAGTAATAACAACATAGAAAAACAGCTTTTCCTTATTTGCTCCATTTTTTCACCGAAACTAATTTTCTCTCTTTGTTTCCTGACTTTCAGCAGCATCTCCAGTTATTCATGGACAGAGGGCCACGGCTTTATTTATTATTCGAATAACTGGCTTGTGTTAAGCCTTTATCGACTCCTTCTCCTTCAGTATAGTGCACATCGTAGAAGTATTACGCTCGTACTGCTTCGACAAGTAAAAAAACACCTGTAAGTCAAGGTATCACTTTTATAGATGTGCCGCACAGCAGAGGAATAAAAGGGCACACGGGACTCGCCTTTCGAGCCGCAGAGAGCCATGATCAGAGGACTGTTGCTCTTGTCCAGTTCCCTGAGGCAGGCGCTGCCAGCTCGGTCTCTGATGACCGACAGCTCACGCAGGATGAGGGCCTGACCCAAAAAAAATAATAATGATGATTTAAAAATCACAACGCGCATCCAGTCTGCAAACAGAGACTCAATTTGTACAGTATGCGCAACGCGGCCCCTGGAAAATGTCCTCCTTGGCACATACAGCTTAAGTGAAGCCAACACAAAGGCCTGTAAATGTCACAGCTGATCGCTGACAACCAAGCAGCAAGCTAGCGAGCAATAGAAACATGGGATCTATTCACCGCCGATCAGTCGGTGTATACGGTAGGAAAAGGTTAAGTGTTAATAAAGTGGAACTTCCAAAGAAGACATATGTGAAGTGAAATGAATTGTTCTGTAGCCTTCAAAAACAAAACAAAAAAACTTGATTAACTCTAAACTCTTGTTGGTTTGCACTTCTGCCTCCCAGATCGGAGGTTCTTGGTACAAATCTGGGCTCCACTCCGACATTCCAAAAACATTTGTTTGGTTAATTCTTTTAATGACAGGTGTCAAACTCAAGGCCCAGGGGCCAGATCCTCCATTAAATGATTTCAAATTCAATTTGTTGTTAACATAGTAACAATCAAATGCAGGGGCAATTGCATACACGTAATATGAGACACTTAAATCGGGAAATCATCAATCACTACGATGTGGTCCGTGCCAAAAATGAGTTTGACACGAAAGGTGAGCTACACCGTGGGCACAACTATTCACGGTGGAACCACCTTTCGCTCAAAGTCAGCAGGGATAGGCTCCAGCTCATTCGTGACTCTGATGTGGACACGTGTCACTGAAAATAGATGGATGGACTATCGTACAAGGAGGAAGAGAAGCTAGCCACCGTTAAGCCCGACGACTTCGCACGCGGCGTACCTCCAGGGTCTCCTCGGCCGAGCAGCCGGGCTGCTGCTGCAGCTTGCCCGTCCGCAGGGCTTCGATGTACTCGTCACATTTGCGGTAGCCGTCGTCCAGCAGGTCCTGCTTGGCCTTCAGCAGACCCTGGCCGGGCGTCACGTCCCCGATGCCGATGGAAAAGCCTCGGTTAGCTGGAAAGCGTAGGGGAAAACAATATAAATACCACGTGAAAGGCTCTCGAAGCCCCGGGAAGGAGGCGATGACGTACACAGATACACGGGGGCGAGTCGCGCGAGGCGGGACATGGCGTTGGCCGCCTCCAGCTGTCCCCAGTCTCTCAGCAGGATGTAGAAGATGTTGTTCTTGGAGCCTGAGCCCAAGGTGCTCTTGTCCATGCTTCCGCACATCAGCTCGCTGTTGTGGATTACCACGACTGGGAACAACAGCCAGGACCAAAAAGAGCAACATCCGAACACTTCGCAGTCAATATCCCACGAAAGATTAACATACAGCTTTACATAGCCTGGCAGAATGTGGGTGTGATCAGACCAACACATTTTCAATGGCATTCAAATTCAACTATGAGGCACTTTAGACCAACACAGTCATGAAAAATAATATAGCAATAAATAAAAGAATTCGATGGTCCCAGATTCAATGATATTTCCCCCAAAACTGCCAATCTTTCACTAATTCTGCCAGGGTACGCAGCCATATGAGCTCAACTCTATGTACAACTCACTGTTTTCTTTCTTTCTTATTCTTTATTGTTTTGGATATTACTATTGTTAGTACATTTTCAGCTTTTGTTCTACCTAGATAGAGTTTTATGCTCTATTAAGTGACACTCTTATTTTTCTTTCTGCACACTACAAATGTCCATGATACATTCATTTGATTCCAAGGGAACTGGATCAAGGATTTTACTCGTACGTAGTTATTCTGACACACAATCACATGATCGGAAACGGTTTCCGTATTTTTTCTGGCTTTTGTGCCCAGGCCAAAGCCATGTCTAATAAATCAATCTTGCATCGGCGCCATCTCGTGGCATCTCGGTGCTGAGCAACTATGTTGACGTGAGGGGAGGAGCTTCCTTTAATCAGGCCATAGCCATGTGTAACAGAAAAAAGCGCCATCTTGTGCGATGTATAGACAATAACAAATCGTTTTGCGCGCCCGTCAATTACTTGGCGATTTACGCTATTCGCGGCAGGGCTCGGACAAATAGTGGGGGTTCACTGTACTAATAAAGTGTATCAGCACGTTGGATGCTTACATGAGTCGTTGTGGCACAAGTCCTCGCCTTTGCCAGAGTACTGCTTGCCCTTGGTCCGCAGGTTGGCCTTGACGGGACAATCTTTGCTCGGCTTCAGGATGAGGCTGAATATTTGCTTGCCTGTCCACAGAGCCATGGGCTAGTGGACACAATGCATGAAGAATTCAACAGGGAACACGCGTGCCGGAAAAAACCATTTCCACAAAAGTCAGCAAAGGCTCAATTGGGACGTCGAAAAGATGATCCTGACGATTATGCAGCGGAATTTTCCTCCTCAATCTTCCCGGAAAACAGTAGGGGCCAACAAGCCAACAAATGTGACGCCTACTTAATATAAACGCTGAGCTTTGCCGAGCCAAGGACTCGGCGATCGTGATGTGAAACAGAACAACAGCCAAGTAGGAAGCTCGCTAAATGATAGCCAATCGAGGACAGGGATAGTTGTGTGTGTGTGTGTGTGTGTGTGTGTATTGTGCTGTTTTGGTCATTTCGAATATGCCATACACTATATGAGGCATAAGAACACACCGATTTTTTCCTCGTCATGTGTGGGGTCTCTCGTCTTTAAAAAAAAATAATAAGAACGTTTACGATGACAAATGGCGTGACCATAGCGTACCTTCATTATAGCCGGGCGGGGCAGCGCGATCCTGACTTTTTCGTCCTTGCCCACGAGGATGGACGCCACAATCTGACAGGCTTTGGATCGGTCAAAGAAGGTGTCCTTCAGCGTCAGGAGGTAGCCGGCTAGGAGGCACAAACATGCTCTTCAACTCTCTGTTTTACTTCCTTCTTGACTTGAGGCCAACCAGGCACAAGGAGATATGAAGTTTATTTTCAATGCACACCCACAATATGTCCCAGGCCAATTTTGAAAGACAATGCCTTCATAATAATTGTACATATAAAATGATGAAGGGTAACAGAAACAATACGTGAGCGTTAAAAGTAACACGCCATTACCCGTCAGGAAGTCCTGAATAGCAGCGATCAGCGGCTCGCCATTTCTTGGCGTGACGAGATTAGCTTTTGTCTGGGGAGATAACGGTGCAGCGTCGGAACCAATGACTCCAGGACAATGAGGGGGAAAGAATTACGATAGCGGGACCACCCGCACGTACCCCCATGAGCACCAGAGCCTCAGCTTTGGCCTCCTCGGTCTGAGGCAGGTGGAGGTTCATCTCGTCGCCGTCAAAGTCGGCATTGTACGGCGTGCACACGCACTCGTTGAAGCGGAAAGTCCGGTGAGGCTTCACTCGGGCCTGCGCAGTTGGAAAAACAGGGACAATTTAGCGCATTTCAAAAACGGGACATTGGAAATCTATAGCACTATTTCATTCTTCCATATGGTCGTATTTGCACTGACTTTCTGTAATACAGTATCTTGAATTTGAATCTTATGTTCACATCAGTTTCAAACAAGGACCGCTTCGCGTATGACCTCTTTTTTTTTTTTTTTTTTTTGAAATGCCGCCTACGCGGCCGGGTGCGAGGTGTTATGCTAAAGTTGTCCCTTGGGATGGTGAAGATCCATTGACGTCGAATCTCCTCATCATCCTCATCCGCCGGAAATATCACAACAAACGAAGAACGCCGCTGTACTTACGAGAAGGCTGACACAAGGGCACACGGCAACGCTCGGCAGTAGTGCCTCCTGTTCGTTCAAACTTTTTCGATTTTCCTTCAGGATTGTAGAGTTGACGAGCAGAGAGCGTTTTGAAAAAAAATCGCTGACAGCTGGAACTAGCGAGCCCGTCTGAGATTTTAGACGGACGTTCTGCAGGCGAGTTGGCATCGACTCATTTGGAAAAGGATGGGCGGCTGAAAGCCACTCACAATGTGAGCCATGATGCTGAGTTTGTGCAGCGAGGGCTGTCGATTGAACAGGACGATGTCTCCGTCGATCATGTGCCTCTCCACCACGTCGCCGAAGCGCAGCTCCTGCGCAATCTTCTCTCGGTTGCCGTATTTCAAGAACCTGTCAGGAAGCAAATGTTACGGTGGGGAATTGATATGTCGACGAAGCGCCGACTTCTTGCGTCACCTTTTCATTTGGTTGCGTCGATTTTCGATGAAGTTGGCGCCGGGGTGAACGTCCGGGCCGTTGCGGACCAGTTTCCTCATGAGCTCCAGGTTGGCTTTGTTCACCTTTCAGGACACGGTCACATATGTAACAAACGAGATGAGCGAGATGCACGGCCGAGGACGCGGCGCTTACTCTCTCCGGATAGGTCAGGATTTTGGCCACGTGCACGGGTACGGCCACTTCGTCGATCCTCAGGTTCGGGTCGGGGGAGATGACGGTTCTGCCCGAAAAGTCCACTCTCTTGCCCGACAGATTGCCTCGGAATCGACCTGCGTCATCACGCCGCTTTATTGAATAATCATTCACAGAACATTTCCAAGGATTCTTGGGAAGTAAAAGCTTTTCTTTTCATTTCTGTCCGTGGACAAAATGAAACACCTCAGTGAAATTAGAAAGAGCGAAGAGACGTTTTTTGTTGTATTGACATACTCTCCAATTGACTCCATTGTTCGCCTTTGAGTGCTTACACACACACACACACACTGCGACTGTCACGTAATGTCCGAGACAAATTCCTCAAAGTTTGTAGCAGCACACTGTGTCATCAAATCAAGAATATTATGTTTGCAGGGAGTCAACAGTGAAAATTCCGTAAATGAGGCTGCCCCTGGCACTGTACTGCATAGAAAGCAAACGCTCGGAAATGACTACGGCCAAGCAAAAACCTTGCTGACGACTCGCGATACCTTGCTTGCCCTTGAGTCTCTGCACGAAGCCTCTGGTCCACTTCTTGGGCGCCATGTTGAGCGGGATGCCGGACAGCTCGCTGTTGATGTACAGCGCGCACTGCAGCTGCAGGAAGTCCCAGTCCTCCATGATCATCTGCGTCTTGGCGCCGCTCATGCGATGCTGGAGGACGAGAGTTCAATTGCAGTGTGCCGTGTCGGTGACAAAACACTAAATTCACAACTTTTCGAGGCCATTCCAATCAAATTCAAGCCTTTACATCATGACAATATGACCACATCGCAAATATTTACTGAGAGTGGAAGTATGTGTATATAGAAAAATATTGCTTTGGCGCCATCTTGTGGCACCTCTAGGCAGTTACCAACCTTTTTGGCTTACTCGGTATATAACAGTGACGAAAACATGAGGCTCGGAACCTTTTTGATGACGTCGTTGAGGAAGATGATCTCCGTGAGCTTCATGGTGAGGTCGTCCTCGTTGGTGCCCGACTTGAGGTCGCTGACCACGGAGGGCCGGATGCAGAGCGGGGGCACCAGCAGGCGGGTGAGGATGAGGTCGGCCGGTTTGCCCGCCTCGGGGTTCATCAGCAGCAGCGGCACATGCTCTCGGGGGATGCGCTTGAAGATGTTCAGCACCACCAGAGGGTTGAGGTTCTCCTGCAGACGAGACGCCGGCACGTTCGGGACCAATGACCAACACTATGGACATTTTGTTATTTCCAATTACCAACATAATTCATATATAATTGGGCACCGGGGTACTTCTGATGGCACAAAAGTGAGTGACAACCGCTGAGCTGAACTGTGAGTGAGTTGGATAAATTGAGTCTAGAGTCTAATTCACCGACAACTATTTTGATAATCGATGAATCGTTTTGAGACATGAACTTAAAATTGTCCAAATCCTTGGAATTTCCTCATTCCTCAAATCTTTCATCTTTAATCAAAACAAGACATTTGCAGACATGTGCTTTTGCTCTGTAAAACAATGATCAACATGTTTGCTGATTTTCTGACAGATATTACACACCAAATCAAGAACTGAATCATAATCAATTGATGTTCGTGCCTTTTCTGCCCTGTCAATTTGAAATAATCGCCTGTTTTTGAATAATGGATGGAAATTTGAACCAAAAAAACATTCCGGCTGAAACACAAAAACCAGTTAGTTGCAGCCCTATTTTGATCAAAGTGTCAAACTGAATTAGAAATTTGTTGTTGGGTGTTAGATTATAAAACAAATAGAATAATCAAATCACTATTTTTTTTTAATTGAAAATAGAAAGACCAAACGATATACGGATTGGAGAAAGCGGCCAGTATGAGGGAAGCGGTTTTGACCTGCGCCCGCCCCAAAAGCGGCTCCATGAGTTTGTTGTGCTCGATGGCCGTGTCAAAGGACTGCAGGAACTCGGACACGAAAGGCTCCACCACCTTCTTGCTGCTCTTGTACTTCTCGTGGATGATCTTCAGCAGGCCGCACTTCTTCACCGTGCCTGAGGAACAAGACGGACGTAGATTAGCACGACCGCAGCAAAAGGTCCAACAGAGAAATTGTTTGAGAGATTATTCATCACCGTTGAACGCCGAACAATTGAGACAAACGCTTCTTTTGCGGCATTTGTCTGAGATCTTCTTCTTCAGCCCTCGCTTGTGGAGGTACGGCAGGTTGGGCCGTTTCAGCATGTCCATGAACTGGAGCTTCTCTTCTTTGGTCAGCATGATGCTCGAGCACGTCTTGCAAATCATCTGGAGGAAAATGTACTTTTCTTCTTTTTTTTTAAAGGACATCCAAATTTTCGTTGTGCATTTATAATTGCGTTTTATAGTCATTTCAATTTACACTTAATATTTTATCTTGCATACTTATAATAGGTACTATTGCTATTTAGTATTTTGTGTTCAAGCACATTTTTAGGTATAACATGATCTGAATGACTAACAAACGCCGTAAGGCCACTTTGTGCCATTTGAGATACTGTGGCGCCCCCTAAAGGACAGAAAGCCACTTGGACAACAATGAAGTTCGGTTAAAACATTTTGAGATGATGACAAATTAAGAGACCACTGCAAAATGATCACTTTTTCTTGTTTTGCTCGTTATAAGTACATGTTGGAGTCAAAATAACACTTTAGTTTGATTTGATATAATACTGACATTGGAACACCTAAATTCCGAAAACAAATCAATTTGACTAGAGCATTTATTTGCATTAAAAAAAAAAAAAAAAAAAAAAAAGATCTACTCATGATCTACTCATCATATTATTTCGGTATACACAATTTCCTATACATTTTGTTGTTATACATATTTTTAAGACCAAATCATGTTTGAAATCAGGAGACATGGAAATTAGGTACAACCAATACTATTAATTCATTTATGCTAAGACATTTGGAAATAAATAAATAGATAGATAGATAACTGTCAATGTTAAAAAAAAAAAGTAGACTGCCAAGTTAGTTTGTGGTGTTTGATTGATTGATTTTTTTTAATTTACATTTTTGAATCTTCAATGGGAAGTTTTGTTTTGAAAGTCAGTCAATCTTCGGTGTAATTACACTTCCTAAATCGGCAATTCCAATAAAACTGTGTTCTCAATTGCCTTACCCGGATGAAAATTCAAATGAAGAGTTTCATCCAAAGTGCACTTGCCTGCAAGATTCCAATAATGGCTTTGAAGTAGCCGACGTGAAAACACGGCAGTTCCAGATCCAGGTAGCCGTAGTGTCCCAAACAGTCGGCCAGATTCTTCCCGCACGTTAAGCACGGTCGGTCTTTCTCGCTGGTCCCCTGCGTGACCGAAAGTAGGAAAACATATCAACACGCGAAGGCTGCTGTGGTTCAAATTACCGGCAGGTGCTTAAATAAGGCATTCTATACCATGCGGTGGTCCAACACTCCGTAAGGCAGCGGCGAGTGTTTGGTGTCCTGGCTGTACAGGTTCTTGCTGACCACCTGAATGTGGGCCTGCTGACGCATTTGATCAGCTGATTTCATGCCGAAGCAAATGTGGCTTCTGTAACATGACAACACAACAACACTCGTTGACATTCAAGTTAACATCATGGAAGGGAGGAATGAACGGAGGGAGGGAGGACGATGAAGAATGAACCATCGATTGGAGGAACTAGGAAACAAGGAACGTCTGAAAGGAGGGAAGTGACTCACTGCCACTTTTAGGGTCTCCACAAAAACTTGAAACCTCAAACCTGATTTCAACCCCTAACCCAAGACAGAACACATATTTTAAAACCATCACACTGGCTTGAAACCCTTTACTTTAATAAACCTTTATTGTCACTGTGACAGAAACAGTACAAATCTGAAATCCTACTTTGAATCTACGAAATGAAACTCTGGTAAAATATAAGTTTGACCAGGGTACTGTGGTAAAATAAATTTGTAATCTTTTTCTGGATAAATAAAGGTTAAATAAAAATAAATAAAATGAAAGAATAAAGTATACGTACTTCTGACCCAGTCTGTATGCGCGCTGCCGCTACGACATTCTATGTAGTTAAACGGCATGACAGAAGAAAAAAAAAAAAAAAAAAAACACACACAACAAGATAAGCTGTCATTGGCGTTAGCTTTAGCCTGCGCGCTAACTAACGCTAGCTCGCTACTCACATTTTCTTGGCCACGTCCGTCTCTCTGAACTGCTCCTTCACCATCTTGGCAGCGGTTCACTTCCCACGCGAAAGAGAAAGTAACCAAGCTTGTTTAAATTTGTTTTCATTCGAGCTAGCAACATTAGATGAGCTATGAGTTTATTTCTCCATGTTGTTGACGAACTAGCGCAGCAAACACACGCTACGGACTGCACGTTGCTGGTGAGTTCAATGTCCAATGGAATTCTAAAAAGCAGCATGCTGTTTTAAAGTTTTCCACGCCGCTAGGATAAAATATATTTAGACAATTCCGTCTATATCCTCTTTTACATCTTATACTGTTAGTGGTTAATATTCAAAGACGCCCCAAAGACGGGACAAGGACCAAATCATTCAAGTGCATAGGGCATCTATGTCTATTGGAAATCACATTTTCCTGGGGACTATGAACGCTGCACAAATCTTTTTTAAAATAACTTTATTTGTCTACTTGCTGCACATTCTATTCAATTTGATGCACACTACAACACATATAGGTCCTTTTAAAAACATTTTGAAATTTACAGATACTGTCTTTCATGTTGATATGTATACAGCACTGTATATTCGATGGTGAAGTGACGCTTAGCTGAGTACGGTACTACACTTCGCCACTAGATGTCGCCAAATACAAGTCACGTCTAACAAAGTCATGTAGCGCTGCAGCTGTACAAGTGTTGCACGTTTGTCAAGAGATGAGATGCCATGCAAGCATCTATAAAGACTCCTAAGGGACTGCCAGTGTTTCTCCAGGCAGCTACTGGATCTCGCTTCTAAAAGCCCCCAGAGCTCCTCTTCATACACAAAACGATGAATTACATACCGGTTCAAATTAATCATGGCAAAGATGTAATGTCGACACAAAAGAAAATTCCCAGTGGAGGAATCTGAGTCTTTCTATCGGGACTATCCAGGGATTTGTTCAGATTTGGTGATCTTGTTTTAGATGTATTCTCAAATGAATTATGCTGAATGTTTTTTTTTTTTTTTTTTGGTTGTCAGTAAAATGCCCTCAGGGTCCAAGTCATTTGTTTTCCCTACTAATTTCTTCCAAAATCCGATTATTATCATTCTCATTGATTTCTTTAAAATAGCATATTACATACTGATTATTAATTTTCCAAATATACAAGGATGTAATCTGCACGGTCACCTTCCCCGCCTGTGTGGAGTTTGCATGTTCTCTCCGTGCCTGCGTGGCTTTTCTCCAGGTACTCGGTTTCCTCCCACATCTCAAAAACATGCGTGGTTGGTTGATTGAAGACTCTAAATTGCCCGTAGGTGTGAATGTGAGTGTGAATGGTTGTTTGTTTCTATGTGCTCTGCGATTGGCTGGCGACCGGTTCAGGGCGTACCCCGCCTCCGGCCCGCAGTTAGCTGGGATAGGTTCCAGCATACCCGTGACCCTAGTGAGGATAAGCGGTACAGAAAATGGATGGATGGATGGATGGATGGATAAAAGGATTTACTCCCATAAAAGTGATTGAAATTCACTATGAATAATTTAAAAATAGTGCCTCATTTATTGTGGGGGTCACGTTCCAGAACCCCCAGCGATTAACGAAAATCCACGAAGTATGGCAACCCTACATTTATTTAATTATTTATATTATTAAACAGGTTTATGTATAATACCAAAACAAAATATGCATGTGAGGTGGATGTATTAATATACTGTAGTATCTGTGACTGTGGCTTTTAAAGGCGGGCCCTGGCCTGTTGAGTGACGTGGGAGTCAGCGAACGAGAGTGTAGAGTGGCTGGCTGTTAACTGGCTAACCTGTTAGCCACTTGGCGTGTTGAGTGCGAGGGCCGACTGTAGTAACATTACTATGACTCTGCTGGAATGCTGACTCGAACTAGGAGTTGTCTGATGACGATGACGACGGAACTAAGGCGTTGCTGTGTTGGTTAGCTGAAACGGTCAACATAATAGCGTCGTTTGAACAGCATGCACAAATCCGAGAAGACAATTACGGGCATCAATGCGGTCGCTATCTTGGTGTAATTAACATGACTAATGACTGTGCTTGATTTCCACGGCCTGCCAAGATTCATAACAGCGCCCGCGTAGCATTGAGCGGCGACGGCGTATCGATCCCGCCTCGCCTCCTTTTAATGCAGATCAGCTCTTCATCCTCTTCCTTCCACGTTCCCTGCATTGGTGTCAGCCCCTCCTCCCTCCTGCACTCTTGAGTATACGTGTAACACACACGCACACACACGGACGCACGCACACACACACACACACAGTTTAAGCCTTTGGTGGATGCACACTGATTCAATATTGCAGCGGGTAATTTATGCAGAACTAATTCGCCACAGGAACAGAGCGAGAAATGTGGAAGAAAGAGGGTGGGGGTGTATGTGGAGGATGAAGAAGAAAAAGAAGAAGAAGCCACATGAAAGCGGTGCAAATAATTATCTCCGGTGTCGCCGTGGCAACATTGTTGGAAGTTGATTGTCAATAAACTATGGAGGGACGAAATCCATTTTAATTTCACACATGCAGGGTCACAGGGTCAGACAGGAGGAAGCGCAATGCAAACATACTCTTTGTGTGTACGCTCTACAGTAAATTTGTTTGAAAGTATTCAGGGCTCGTCACTTTTTCACACATTTTGTTATGTTACAGCCTGATTCCAAAAATTGAATAAAAGCATTTTTTTCCCGCGTACAGGTCTGCACACAAAGCCACATAATGACAACATGAAATCCTATGCACATAAGTATTCACCACCTTACAGCTCAGCATGCTGCAAAGAGGAAAGATCCAAACTGAACAAAGATTAGCTTGTGGCATCATATTCAAAGAGACTTGAGGCTCTAATTGCTGCCAATAGTATTGAGCAAAGGCTAGGAATAGTTTCGAAAATGTGCTTTCTCACTTTTTATTTGTAATAAATGTACAATAATAAATAAAAAAAATCATGTTACCATTGTGTGGTGTTGTTGTTTTTAGGGGGAAAAATGAATTTAATCAATTTGGGGATACAGCTGTAACATAAGAATATGTGGAAAAACTGAGGTTGTGATAAATATCCGCATTTTTGACAAAACCGAGTTGCATTCGACCCTTAAATAAGGATGCTAGGTGGCTAGGTGTTAACATTACTATCTTAATGTCTCACATAAAGTCGCATTTTGACCAAAAGTAACAAGAACGATTTTCGAGTTTCACCCATTGCTAGCTGGGTATGTTAGCATTACGATTTTAACATGTCAGAAAAATGTGCATTTGGACCACAAATACCAAGAATTGCTACTAGTATGAGATCGAGGTTGCGTCCTACATTTCCATCACAGTGCTCTGTGTCATCATTACAATTTGATGCTCTCGTAAATGTCGCATGTCACAAAATGCTTTTTCTCCCCCACCACCGAAACGATACATCTCTGGGCTGTGAAAAGTAATAGCACGCTCTTCCCGACTGTGCCGCACATTTTGCTCTTTGAATGCGTCGGTATACGATGAATGATGCCACGCAGACACAAAAACAATAACAGCAAACATAGATGCAGTCGACGACTACATCAGAGATTTGCACTCATGCGCATTCGTAAAGGTGTAAAAACGTTGCCAGTTAGGCTGAAACAGTGAAGAGTAATGTTCTTATCTAGCATATATCTCTCTCTATTATTTGTGCATTGCTGTCACTCTTATTAAAGCCATAAATCGAAATGTATACGTGTCAGAGCATTAGCCGACATGTGTACTGGCCCTCACGCCAGATATCCAGATGAATAATTTATCCAAAATGAATCATAACACCAGCCAAGGATTCTTCTTCTTCTTCCTTCTGTTTTTTGTGTCTGTTTTTTTTTCGTGTGTCAGATTCCTGTGCACATTCGGCCTCGCATAAATGAGCTAGCTGCCTCCACGGGCAGATTTGCATAGAAAAACCCTGCAATGTGGCGTGGAAAGGGAGCAATTAGGATTCACGCCGGCGCCTCGTCTCCGGATGCTCGGCCGCCGCGTGAGACGGGAACGGCTGATTGATATGGACGAGCATGGCCAAACTCTTCATGCGTCATCTCGCGCCAGGTGGGTAGGAAGTAAAGGAAGCGCCCACACCGGAGCCATCAGGCCTGGTTCTTACATCTTAGCATGTGGCTAAATGCTAATTGGCATCAAGGTCTCGTTGAACCATTCCATTAAACATGAGCGGGAGGCCCAAGGCGTTGGTTGCACCCGTCACAGGACCCACCCTAAGTGGCTACGTGTTAGCATTACAATATTAACAGATATTTAGAGGTCACACAAAAGTCACATTTGTAACAATTTTACTTTTGGTACCAAATACGTCTGGTACCTTTTTATTAAGTAGATTTAATGTTTGTATTCCAGCCTTACGTAACAATGCTAGGTGGCTACGTGTTAGCATAACAAATTTAACAGAATTTTGAAGGTCTAACAAAAGGCACAATTCTACCAAAAGTACCAGGAACTTATCAGGGTCCCTGTACGTTTGCTATCAAGTAACTTTGGTACTAAGTACTAGTTGGTACTTTTGCAGTCGGGAGATTTTGTTTGTATTGTACATGACAATGCTAGGTGGTTATGTGTTAGCATTACACTTTTACAAGGTACCCGTAATTGAAGTTGTGACAAAAGTTCCATTTCTACCAAAAGTACCAGAAGCTAACCAGCAACTTGGTATTTTATTTACCAAGTGCGTACTTTAGCACGAGGGAGATTTCTTACTTTCATTGACCTGTTTCATCATGTTGCTCGATGGCTATCTGGTAGCATTACAAATTTCACCAAAATTTGTAGGTCTCACAAAAGTGGCACTTCTACCAAAAGTACAAGAAACTAACCAGGTTCTCTGTACTTTTGGTATCGAGTACTCACGCTACTTTTGTATGAGGGACATTTCATGCCTGCATTTCACCCTTAAATCATGATGCTAGGAAGCTATATGTTAGCATTTAACAATAATCTGTTCATCATATATATATATATATATATATATATATATAAACATACGAACACACACACAGCCTGACAGCACTTTTCCGAACATTTCGGTGTCTAGAGAGCGCGTTAACACCTTCACGTCTTAATCGCATGTGAGAATACACAAATACTTCTTACTGTGTGTAGGTTTTGCATTTTGAATCATGCGAATAAAGTGCAGTAGGATTAGAGTTGACAAGTAATTGGCTCAGTAATGTATGTTCTCTTCTTTAATCCGGCTCACCGAGCATTTTACATGACTCAAGACTCCTGTAATATTTGTTGGATTAATTTTTTGCATTTTTTTCATATTTGAAATCTATTCATGATTTTTTTTAATGAATAAATTAATTGATCTAATTAAAGAATTGATTAATTGTATGATTATTTCACTGTAAATAATAAAATACAACATTGGTAAAATAAAAAATTGTGCATGTACATTTAACTTCTTCAAGTAATTTGTTTATCAGAATTTAAATAACTGTAAATAATGTGCTTCAAATGGTGAATTATTTGAGTATTTTCAAGAATCCTGTAATATTTGTTGCAATTCAGCCATTTTTCCTTAACATTGGTTAATTAAAATGTTTTTTAGTGATTCATGTAATCAAACAGTGAATTGATTTATTGTCAATAATCCAACACATTTGAAACAATTTTGTACCACCCAAGACTTGTTACTGACCCACCGCGTTGCCTGTGTCACTATCGCCAACAGGTGGCGCTCGTTCACCAGTGGAGTCATGCTGGCTGCATAGAGACGCCCCAATCTCATCATTGTCGCTCGTCCTCGCCCCACCGACGCCCCCTTGGGGAGCAAGGAGGGATTATGTCAAAGCAATTCAATTGTACGAGTCAAGGTAATGAACATCATTTGCCCCTGGAAAGAATTTATTTCACGTTTACACACTGTTCTTTTTCCGCACATGGTCAATCTTGACCCGGACCAAGAATCTCCTCATAATTGTGTATGGCTATCAAACTATGAATTATTATATGAATATACAAATTGTACATCTTTTCAAACTGTATTCATAGGCTGATGACATTAACAAATGGAAAAATAATCATTTAATCAATGTTTCACTACATTCTTTTTGTGATAAAAATATCTATCAGTAGTTTTTAGTGTTTAGTATGTATGAACATCTTTCTGTTGTTTTTTTTACTCTCTCACTGTTTCAAGATTCCCTTTTATTGTTTCTGCGGCAACCTGCACAAATGTGGTGGAAACACAGACAGTTCTTTCAAGCTCCCTCTTGAACACAGTTACCACTCTCCCATATAAAATACATTTATGGCATGTCCAGTTTCAAAATTCCCACCATTTGTCTTAATTGAACCCACATTGGTAAAGCCATCCATCCACGGGGCGTTGGAGCCTATCCCAGCTGACTGGTCGCCAGTCAGTCACAGGGCACACAGAGACACGGACAAGCATTCGCAGTCACATTCACAGCGCCACTGAGTGGGAACTGAAACCACGCTGCCCGCACCAAAGTCAGGCGAGTGGCCCACTACACCATCAGTGACCATGGCTAAAGCCAAATAAATTTTTGTAGACCAGTTTTATTTTATTTTTTTTATTTGACCTGGAAAATCCTCAGTGTCCACTAAATTTGTAGCAACTGTACTAAACATGACATTTTAAAATATTTTTTATTTTCATGTGTTCATCATCACGTTAGGAAAACTCATCACATTTTGGTGTGAAAAAAAATGATATTTAAAGTATTTTTATTTCTTTTAAATGTCAAAATAGGTCCAATTCAACCCAAGAGTAAGTAAGGCTGAATTTAAGAAAAAAATAGCACTGTATCTATACAGCGAGCGTGGCAGCTTTAGAGTGCCTTGTTGTTGGCCGTGAGTGTGCGCACGTCATGGAGAGAAGGCGGAAGAGCGAGGGGGGGGGGGATTTTTATTTATTTATTTAAGTCTGACTTGACAGCAGCGTGTGCGCAAGGTCTTCGGGCTGGCGTGACCGCTTTAGAGCGCCTCGTTGTCACGGCGTGAAAAAGCCTCACGATAAATCCACTGGAGGCTTTCAGGTTGAAACTTCAAGCCATTTTTTATTCATGCAGTTTTTCCTGATTTTTGGGGCGTAGCTAAAATGGTGCTTAGTAATGCGCTTTTGCTCAGGCTTTTCAAGGCTCATTTTTTTTACATTGTGATTTTTTTTTTAAATGATTGAAGTTCGTCAGGGTTGTTGAGGACACTCTTCTCTGTGGTGTGTCATTTATTTTCGCCTTCCAGGGACTTCAAGGCTCCGTTTAGGGCACCTGTTTATTGTCGGAAGAGCACCTGGCCTCCAAGCTTCCATATTTTCTTTTTTAACCATGGGTGGCACTTTCCCCTCACAGCGCTGTCTGCTACATGGAGTCCCCCCCCAGCCTCGTTAGCATATTTATCATCAGCCCCGCAGACTTCAAAGTCAGCGTTTGCTTCTCGCAGAGACAGGAGGGGGGCACCTTTGTGGGGGGGGGGGGGTACAGGAAGCTGGCGCAGATTGCAATGTTGGTCCCCGGGGATCAAGTATCTGTTTAGGTAGAGGGTGGGAAGGGGGCGGTGGCTTCATTTATTTGCACTGCTGATGACGTCTTTGAATATTTGCTGGGCGCCTCCCGAGATGTTGTGACGCGAACAGGCGGCTAATGCACAGATCCTTGCTAACGCTATTGCGTGGCAAAAATGCGCGTACCTCCATTTTGTGTGCTTTTTTTCTCCCGAAACACGTTTTTGTTTGTTTATGAAATGTAAAGACAATGTGTTTTGTTCTTTTTTTAGATCGAAATGAAAAATCTCACAAAATTTGCAGATACATGTTTTACAGCATTTTCAGTCATTTTTGCAAGTCTTTATTAGCAGTAATTCAATGAAAAGATCATTCTACGACACTAAAGTTTTTCAGGAAAAAAAACAATATTTGTGTGACGTATTTACACAACGGGTTTTATAGTGACATAGCAGCAGTTGTGGATTAAAAAAAACTATTACAATGGTGTAGGATGTCCATCTTCTACATGTTGCGACATTGCATTCAACGCTGACAGGAAGTGTTGTTGTAGCGCTAGCTCAAGGCGCGCTTTCTTTTGATCCTTCTAATGTGGCCTGACACTTCCTGTGAAGCACCAGCGTATCGAGTGCTTCCTTTTCTCCCTGCGTCCGGCATGCTCGCAGGAATTTTTTTCTTCCATTTTTAAAAATACATGCCCCTCATAATCACGCCATTTGAATCATTAACGCGCCCCCCCCCCTCCCCCCAATTATTAACACAGAGGAAGTGTCTTCCGAAGCATCTAATGCCGCTGTGCGTCACGTGAAGCCGATGCTAATGAAGCTCGGGGCCTCTGCGACGTGCACGAGGTTGAATATCAATTTCATCACGGGCTCCCTGCCGGCAGTTTTTCGTCTTTCCCGGAGAAATGACAGGCAAAGCGTATTTAGCGATGCTAGCGCTGTCACTTCTCCTCATAGCTGCCGAGGTCACAAGCAAAATGTGGCTATCGTGGCACCTGCCTGCCGGCCAATGCCAAGGCGACCGCACGTGAAATGGACGCACGACCGCTGACCTGAATACGGAAAAGGACACAAACAAGGACGCTTGGCACTCGGCCCTGGAAAACAACAATACATGACAGAATCATTATAATAAGATGAATATTATTCTGTAGAGGCGGCACGGTGGCCGACTGGTTAGAGCGTCAGCCTCACAGTTCTGAGGACCCGGGTTCAATCCCTGCCCCTGCCTGTGTGGAGTTTGCATGTTCTCCCCGTGCCTGCGTGGGTTTTCTCCGGGCACTCCGGTTTCCTCCCACATCCCAAAAACATGCATTCATTGGAGACTCTAAATTGCCCGTAGGTGTGACTGTGAGTGCAAATGGTTGTTTGTTTGTGTGTGCCCTGCGATTGGCTGGCAACCAGTTCAGGGTGTACCCCGCCTCCTGCCCGATGACAGCTGGGATAGGCTCCAGCACGCCCGCGACCCTAGTTAGGAGAAGCTGGATGGATTATTCTGTAGATAACTCCCTAGCAAGATAGATAAATTAGATAGCTAGAGAGCACTCGCTAGAAAGTAGCTAGCTAGCTACAATTGTTATAATCCAGGAAATACAAATACATTTAAACAAATTAGATTTTTTGAATTCATTTTATTTTCTAAATGTGTTGTATATTACAATTATTTGTTTAATCCCTAAATATTAGTAATAATATTTTTTCTGTAATTATTTATTGTTTATTCATTATACTTGTATTTTTATTTAGTTTATTATTTCTGACAGTCAAATATTTTTCAAATTGCACCATTGTCATTTGAAAAACATAAAATAATGACATCATTTTCATTGCGGCGCCTTCTGGTGTGTGCAACTCAGCCACCTGGGGGCAGTATAATACAGACATAGGGTTATACTTGGAGACGGTCACGACTCCTCTCAAGCTGCAGTAGTATTTGTCATTTTCTGCAGAGGAGAATATACTATGAATATATTCCTTTATTGTTATATTCTCTATCTACTTGTGTTGCGCAATCCTTTCTGTTCACATATCCATTGCTTAAAGGATTACAACACTGCGATATCAATTGTTTTAAATACAAAATGTCTTGATTGTCTTTGTTTTATGTTACATTGACATATTTTTTAACTACGTATTGAGTAAGCGTGCCCTTGCCGTCAATTTTAAGCGCAAAGAAAACAAAACTTTCACATGAAGGTAGTCAAAAAAAGTGCATTTTGTATATTTTACACCTCCTTCTTTTTTTTTTTCTTTTTTTACCGCTGCCAGGGTTTACTTCTCGAGCTCCAACGTAGAAAAGTGTCTCCTTATGTCTGCCTTGCACAATAATTGAAAACAAAAAAGAGAAAAATTATATATATTTACCAGGGTCGTCTCCTGTGCAGGCGCACGTTTGATGCCCTGAAGGTGACAGCGGCGGATCTGTTGCGGCTGTCGGAGGGAAGATCTGAGCTGCCAGTGAGCATCGCAGCGCAGCTTAGACATGTTTCAGATGCAGGAGGGGGAAAAACAACATGTAAACAATCCAAAATTCTCCACCCAGGTAGAGAATGTTGCGCTTTTTGGCCTGTAAAATCCATTCTCTTTCATTCACGCTGCAGTTTTTATATGGAAAAGAAATAGTGGGTAGCCACAAAAATATATCCGCTTAAAGCCTCCGGTGGCTGGAATATATCCCACCGCGTCGTCGCGGGGCTTTTCCACGCCGCGACAATGAGGCGCTCCAAAGCGGTGACATCAGTGTGAAGCCCCGGTCCACCCGCTGGCTGTGAAGTCGGACTTTTAAAAAACAAATTCCCCCCTCCTTGCACTTCTGCCTTTCTCTGTGTGATGTCCACACACTCATAGCTGACAACGAGGCGCTCTGAAGTGGTCAAGCCAGCACGAAGCCCCAATCCTCATCTTGGCTGTCAGGTTGGACATCCGCATCATCGCTTTTCTGCCTTTCTCTGTGTGACGTGCAAGCACTCAAGGCCGACAACGGAGCGTTCTAAAGCAGCCACAGCAGACCGAAGCTGTCAAGTAGGACGAGAGAAAAAAATTCCACCTTCTTGCTATTCTGCCTCTCTCTTGAGTGACATGCGTGCACTCGCGGCCAACAACGAGGCACTCTAAAGCGGCCACGCCAGCGGACTTTCCAAAGGCAAGATGCATTTTTGGGGTGTGGGCATACAATTGCGCCAGATAACCCCCCGATGTGAACAAAGACACTCAAGATCCTTCAAGTAATTAAGCCTCGTTTTAGTCAAAATCCGAAAAACTGTTTTATGCTATATCTCCACAAGTGAAGTACCACAGAGTTGTCAGTCTTCGCATGTTTTCAGAAATGATCTTCAAACCCCGATCTCCGAATTCATTTTCCAGGGTCTTGAAAGATGAGCGCGCCAGGTGGACATGTAGGTGGGGACTGTAGGTGTCAGTGTCCACTCCCAAGCCAGTCAGGAGTCCAACCGAACCCTCTGAAGGAAGTCAGTCAGATGTTCCCTCCTCATGTGCATGTGTGCGATTGTGTGGCTGGATGTGGAGCGGGCTGGCAGCAAAAGGTGACATCTGGTGACTAATGTGCTCACATGTGAATAGCGCTCCCTGCGTTGTGTGGGCAGCAGCTGCTCCGCAAAGGCCCAAATGAGACGGGAGGAGCGAGGGAGGCGATGGAGGGAGGGGGCGCTTGCCAGTCTCAGCCTGAGCCGTGGGGGCAGGGGGCTTGCAGGAGGAGGAGGAGGAGGAGGAGGAGGAGTGACACGTATGTTCCCCACGCCCGCCGTCTGACTCTGGGAGAGGACAGGCGGCGGGGGTCGGGGACGTGACGTCGTCGCGGGGAAATCAATGGCTTGCTGTCTGATTTGTGTGGAGGAGGTGGGACGGGCTGGTCCCCTCGTGCATCCGCCCGCCACCCACCTCACACGACCCCCCGCCAGCTTCCATTTTGGCTCCCTCCGAGTTTGAGTCACATCGTCGTCTCCGGTCTTTGAGCGGTGCTGGCAAGTACAAATACTCGGTGACTGTACTTACGTACAAATCCCAATTCCAATGAAGTTGGGACATTGTGTAAAACGGAAATAAAAACAGAATACAATGATTTGAAAATCCGTTTCATGTTCAAACTGATGAACGTTATTGTTTTGTTTTTTTGTGGAAATATTCTCTCATTTTCAATTTGATTCCTGCAACAGGTTTCAAAAAAGCTGGGACGAGGGCATGTTTACCGCTGTGTGACCTCACCTTTCCTTTTAACAGCACTCAAGAAGCGTTTGGGAAGTGACGACACGAATTGTTGAAGCTTGGAGATGGAATTCTTTCCCATTCTTGCTTCATGTACAACTTGAGTTGCTCAACAGTGGTATTTTGCGCTTCATAATGTACCTGAACACATTTTCAATGGGAGGTCTGGACTGCTGGCAGGACAGTCTAATACTCGCGCTCTCTAAACTAGCAAGCCACGCGGTTGTAACCCATGCAGAATGTGGCTTGGCAATGTCCTGCTGAAATAAGCAGGGACATCCATGAAAGAAAAAGACGTTGCTTGGATGGCAGCATATGTTGCTCCAAAACCTGGATGTACCTTTCAGCATGAATGGTGCCTTCACAGATATGCAAGTTACCCATGCCTTGGGCACTAACACACTCCTATACCATCACAGATGCTGGCTTTTGAACTTTGCGCCGATAACAATCCACAAACATCCCTGGCCTGGTAACGCGAATGTCCGTGGAGCAAACCTGAGCCTGACACTTGAGCTCCACTTAAAAGACACGACTGGGGGCTGCTTTCCATTAATGGAGGTGGCGGGGCAGCTTTTACATTGGATCAAGAAAAAGAAGAAGAAGAAGAAGAAGAAGAAAAAGTGCATATGCATTCCACAAAGAATGTTAATGAAACACATTCCTTCTGGGTTTTCATGGAAACCAGCTTGGATTTAAGGATAAAAGAGGTGGAGAAAAATGGGGACCCCCGCTTCACCCATTTGATTTTTTCCTCCTCTGGAAAGAACGATTATTCCGCGAGGGAAAATTGTGTAGGATGAACAATTATTAACACGTTCACATCTATAACACATGGCTAAATCAAATAGAAGAACACTGCGCCGAAAAAAAGTCCCCAAAAGGTTTTTAAAAAATGATCAGAAGCAACACTTTGAGGAGGGGAGGTTGGATGAAAAAACAAACTGCAAAAATGTCCATAAATTCTGTGATTTTTCATTTTGATCAGAAAAACAAACTTTTGGGGGCACAGAAACAAAAAAAGGCAAACACCCTGAAAATATATCAAAATGGAAGATTTGAGCCTCCCAGCGACAGTCTACTCGATGCGTTTCATCACACACACACGAACGCTATGTAATATACCCTCGAAGGGAAAACTGCTAATGTACTGTAAGTATTCTGCATACATGACTGCGCTTAAGTGCAGGAAAATAATAACACGGCACTCAATAATTCATTCAATTCAAATGCATTGCAGCAAAACTGTCGATAGATCATTGTTCCAAAACAAAAATGTCTTAAATGTCAAAATGTATGTTGAAATGTATTCAACTTCAAAGTTAAATACAACTGAACTATACTGTGGCTGTCATTCTTCCACATGCCACCAGAGGGGGCCCTTCAACCCAAAACATCAACCCAAATAAATGCCTCCTTTTTTTCCACCAGGAAAAAAAAATGGGTAGGAAGTGTAATCGTCATACTTTATGGACGCTAACTGCTGAGCCCATTTGAGGGCAGTTGCTAACCAAAACAGCAGCGATTCTGGAGTCTGATTGTAAAGATGACCAGATGTTATATGGGGATGGGGTCTTTCTGATGATTCGCGCTCCAGTGGATTCTGATGGTGTTTTATTTCACAAGTCTTGGGACTTACTGGTCTAATGGAGGACCTTGGGTATTGAATTTGGCGCCATATGATGTGGAAATGTGTGTTGGGAGGACAATTGAATTCTTTGAATCCTTGAATCATTTTCCAAGTTGGTATCGATTCTTTTTGCCATGGAGACACATTGTCGATTGACGACTCAACGCCACGGAGTTGTGATGAGAAAAGGCCGCTTTTGCGTTCCGACAGCTAGGAGCCATTTTGGCTTGAAACCGGATCCTCCACCGCGAGGCCTCTTCGCACCGCTGACACAATATGGACTCCAGCGACACGTCGCCGGTGTAAAACTGGTCGCTAACAACTCAGCTGCACACGTTTGGCACATAATTTGAATAAGGGACCGAAAATCTGCGCGTAATTGACGCCCAGCCAAAAAGTAGTTGCTTATAGATGCCACAAGATGCCAGCAAAGGACCTTTTTTTCTATTAGACAAGGCGATGGCCTGACAAAAGGAAGCTTTTTATACATCACATCGACATAGTTCCTCGGCCCAAGATGCCACAAGATGGGAACGAAAGCAATATTTTTACATCAGGCGTGGCTTTAGCCGAAGTAAAATAAATAACTAAATAAATAACAATAAAAAAGCAGAGACGTGTTCCTTTTAAAGTTGCCATTGCCGAACTGCAAATACGTGCGTGTTCACTATACCTGAATTTCTCCATTTTCTCCAATTGTTTTTCAACTTTTTCTTTTTTTTCCCTCTTTTTCTTTTCTTTTTTTGGGTGGACCAATCCCCAAAAGTGTATAGGCAGTTTATCCTGGCTTAATCAAGAATTTGGACCATCAAGAATTGGACCACACCAGGGGTCCACTGAACTGTATATATCTTTGAGCGTGAATCATGACAGAGAATCATGTCAAGGCAAAATTGATGAGGAGGTGGGGTAGCAAAATAAAGTGCATGGGTGTGTAAGGATGGCGTGCCCTTAGGATGCCCTTGAGGTGGGGTCAACTGTCACGTGTCCTGCTGGACATCGTGAATGCATCGGCTGTCGTAACATCAGCGCCAGCGTGGATTTAATAAACCACTCTGGCCTGTTTATTGAGTGCAATTGTTAAACAAGCCACCAAGTGTGGTGAAATTGTCGTAAACCGCATGCTTTTATTTTGTAGGTGTTATGCTGATGTTGCCCAAGTTTTGCCCAGCAGACCAGCAGGGTTATTACTCTTGAGTTGTGGAATCTTGCATTGTGGAAAACGTTTTGCCATCTGTTGAACCCTTTATACACAACTTTGTATTGCATTATTTTGCATTGCATTTAATTGCCGAGTTGTGTGTTTTTTCATACAAAACCCGAGTGGGTGGACGAAAACCTTTACAAAATTTGGATGAAAAAAATCATCAAAAAACGAGCGGATGTATGAAAACTGGGATACCATTTAGATGAAAAAAGCTCCTGAAGTCACTCACTAGGCCACACCCCTTAAAGGCAGACAACCAGTATTTACACTTTAGTCAACTTTTTTTTTTTTTTCATCATCTAAGTGCTATTTTTCCTTCAAAAAGCACAAAAAGAATTGGTGGTGTTTTTGGAGGCCTGGAACAGAAGAAAAAAATTGATTTGAGAGACCTTGGTCACGTGACGCAATTTCAACTCGTCAGTTAAGGTACCACTGTATATGACATCTGGCTACAGCGAAAGCATCTAGCGCAAAGACCACTGGGCCGGCGCCGCAACCTTCCCGAGCTCGCCGGCCCTCGCTAACTCCTCGTCCGCGGGCAGCAAATCGTTCTCCGCTAAAGGGGACTAGTGGCGGCACATAGTAGATCTATGAAATCCATCTGACTTTGTCAGAAAAAGATCGATGGGCCGAGCCTCTCCTTGAAAAGGCGACTCTGCGGAAAAGGCCCATCGCTATGGCAACGTGCTGAAGTAGCCAAAGGGAAAATAAACATGCTAGGCTAGGAGGTACGCTAACTGCTACCTCAAGTACTCTACTGGCTCAAAATGATGCAAATTTAAATTTGGAAAACTGAAAAAAAAACGTCACTTATAATCATCAGATTAATGAGGATCTAGTTCTAAGAGAGAAAGTTCTTCTCTTCAGAGAAGTTTGTAGTCCAGAAGAAGGTTGTAGTTCGGCGTTAAAGTAATTGTCCCAAAAGAGGTTCTAGTACCAGGAGAAGTTTGACTCCCAAGGGAAGTGCTAGTCCCAAGGGAGAAAGTTCTACTCTTGAGAGAAGTTTGTAGTCCAGGGAGAAGTTTCTAGTTCCAAGTAAAGTCTTGTTTCAAGGAGGTTTTAGTCCCAAGAGAAAAAGTTCTGGTCTCAAAAGTCCCAAGTGGAGTTTTAGTACCAAGGGAAGTTCGAGTACCAAGAGAGGTTCAAGTCACAAGGAAGAAAGTTCTTTTCTTGAGAGAAGGGTATAGTCCAGAGAGAACGTCCTAGTCCTGAGAGACAGGGTTTTAGTCACAAGAAAAAGGGTCTAGCTCCAAGAAATCCCACTCCCAAAAGAAGTCCTAGTCCTAAGTGAGAGGGTTCCTCTATTGAGAGAAGGTTCTAGTCCCAAGTGAAGTTCCAGTCCCAAGTGGGAAGTTCTAGTACCAAGCCAGAAGTTATGGTACCCAGTGAGGTTCTCGTTCCAAGAGAGAGGGTTTTAGTCCTAAGTGAGAAATTCTAGTTCCAACAAATTTCACGGAACCGTACTCGTGGAAATTATATACTGTATCTCTTTGTTAAGCTGCGTGTTTAGAACGATGTCATACGCTATATGTATGTCATTTATTGATATGATATTAACGTGATACAGTATTATAAACGTAGCGTATGTATTTATGATGTTCATATGAATAATAACAGCGTCTTTTTTTTTTTTCAGGTTCCTTTGCAAACGTTGAAATCTTCCCACCTCGCACTTCCTCTATTTGCGTTGCACTTCCCCTCAACTTGCGCTTTGGCTTTTCCGACGAGCAAAGTGGAAAGCGTCCACATGCATTCGGGACCCAAACGCTCGTAGGACAACAATCAAAGCAACACTTCCACTTTCCATTTCATAACCTTACGCAAATAAAGTCCCGTAATATTACAACTTTTCTTATCAGAAAAGCATTTTTTCCCCCCTTGTAAGTTTACAATTGGAATCGAGAGAAATGCATGCTTTATTGCTGTAAAATTGTGACTATATTTTTGTAATATTCAGACTTTTTTAATTGGAAAGTTTCAATTTGTATTCAACTTTTTTAAAATGACATGTTATCTTCTTTTGAAGTAAAAAAAAACCAAAATTTTCTTTCTCACTTTTTCCCTTCTAATATTACAATTATGTATTTTAGTAAAATCAAATCATTTATTTTCTTAGTCAATTTTATTGTCGTATTCTGAAATGTTATTCTTAATTTAATTCTTAATATAATGACTTTTCACTCACATATTTACTCCTTATTTTTTCTGATCAGTTTGGTGCTAATACGCCTTCATAATTCCCAATTTTTCCACGATAAAGAGGGCTAAAAAAAAACCATGTGCCATTTTCAGTCAGCAATACAGTCGCTTTGTGTTGCTGTCAAAAGTGTAAAAGTGCTGTGTCACCCTGTGTCGTAAAGTGTGGTGCGCTTCTGTGGAAAGTCACAAATCATATGCAGTCGTGGCGGAGTGGCAAAATGACTCATTGTTGCGTCGTTACACGTCCATTATGCGATTGGGTGTCATAGGAAGAAGTCACTCAGCTGAGTTTATTTATAGAGGACATGAGAAATGGGATTATTAATGGTTGTACACAAGTCCCGGAGGAACATTTCTTGTGCGCGTTCAATCACTTGGCCAGTAAAGATGATTCGGATTCTGGATAAACTGACTTTTTAATGCTATCTCAAATCAACCTTCCCCACTGAAATGAATGGAAATGCCGTTAATCCGTTCTAACCCCTCAAAAACCACTACAATTTTTACCTGTTTTTAATAAATAAAAATCGTACTGCATTGTATAAAAAGGCCTGATAAAATATAATTAAAAAGAAGGTGAAGAAATAAACCGCTGTTATAAATTGCAATTGCTGTACTTACTGTAGAATTTATGTGTTCGATGTGTGCCTTTATAATAGAGTGGTGCCTTGAAAAGTCATCTTTCTCTGTTGAAATGAAAGCAAATGCCATTCATTCATTCATAGTGATTCCTACATGTGTTTCTCCACAGTTTATGTTCAAATATCTGTTTTTAAAGGTTTATTACAACTGCAACATCCAGGCTAGTTTCAGTAGCCCGTCTACGGTGTTTTTTGTTGTTGCATTGTACGTTAGCATGAAGCTAGCAGATTTTCACAAAAGGCAAAGTTTGGCGGTTTGGTTAAATACACAACGTGTAATTCTCTTTGTTTGATGTTCAGTTTGACAGTAAACTTCACGTTCTTAAGACGCCTTTTAAATTGCGAAAAAAATGCAAAATATGTCTTCCGTAACGTTATATATATATATATATATATATATATATATATATGGTCATGTTCTGGTGGCTTGTTTTTGTTTGTTTGTTGTTCTGCCGTACTAAACTTGATTTGAACTTGGCAGACGCTTTATCAAATGCGTCGAATTGTTGATTATTTGCATTCCGCGAGCCCCGCACGGCATCTCACAGCGGGCGTCCCGCTTAATCAAACGGCGTGAATAAATGTGTTTTTCTTTTCTTTTATGTGTTGCCCGACAGAGTGGAAAAGAGTGGAAAGAAAGTCAATTACGGTCAAAGCGTAAGTGTGTTTGTCAGCTTGCCGATTGACTCTTGTTGGAAATGTGAACTTTTTATTACCGGCGTAGCGTTATTACATTTAATGAAACTTGCGGCAAGAAAAAAAACAAAAACGAAGAGTTCTTCACGTGCTCTGACATTTATATAAATACGCTCTCATCTTAGAGGATGGCTTCCCCCCCTCTTAAAAACAAAGATATGTCAAATCTTTCTTAAACCTTACATGATGTTTAGGTCTAATTTGACCTGTTTTGACATGTGACGGCAATACAAACAAAATATAACTTCAATGTCATTATTTCACCCTAAAACTTAATACATTTTCTTAAGTGGGCCAAAATACAGCAACATGACAATATTGAAAAATGTCATTTTTTTTGGTCAGGTGCTGGAAAGTTTGTGTCCACTGAGGCTGCTCCAGGTCAAACCTGATCGGTGTCTACTAAATCTACTACTGATCTGAAATGGATTTCAGATTTACCAGTGTTGATGTTTTTGTCCGGCCACGAAAAGATGAAGTTGCTGAAAGTGTGGCAAAAAAACAAACAAACAAAAAAAAAAACAGTGAAGTTTAAGTTTAGTATTTCCTCATATTTCCTCAATGCAGTATGTGTTTTGGAGGCCTTGTAAAGCTAAACATTGAGCGTGGGTCCATTGGAGGATTTACAACGAGCGCACACGTGGGCTGGAATCAATGCTTCCTGTCACCTTTTAGCAGGACAAATGGCGTCTATTGTCCCGGGCCTTTCCCTCCCCCTAACTTTAGACAGCTGGGGTAGACACACGGGCCAGAGATGAGGGGAGGGGGGGGGGGGGGGGGGGGGGCTCCAACACACAAGTCTAGTCAACCCCCCCTTCATTCTCCTTCTATCCCTAATTTAAAGTCAATGACAACAACACAGGCTGCTTTGTAACTTTTGATTGGCTCTAAAGGGGCCACGGTGGGTCAATGTGTGTGTGTGTGTGTGTGTGTGGGGAGGGTACATGTGTGAAGTGGTGGAAAGTAACACGGTACTAGGGGTTGAACAGCGTTAGATTGTTTTTTGTATTCCACTACGATGTGATGAGTGTCAAGTCGAAGTCGATTAATCGATGTTGTCATCGATATCTACATAGTCCGCTATATATAAAACTCCTTATACAGTCAGTGGGGAGGAGGGAATGAGCGAATGATTCCGAACGCCGTGAAAAAATGTTTTTTCTTTTCCATCCCTTTATTCAAAAAACAGGACATTATTTCAAATTGATACTGCCGAAAAATGCAAATTGATTATGATCCCGTTGCTGGTTTGCTCGGTAGCATCCATCAGAAAATTGCCAAAATCAAAGTAAAAGCCAAAGATGTTCGCATATGTATTCTTTTCATTAAACACAAAGATAAACAGTCTGCTTTCATGGACTACAGAAATTGGGAATATTTACTTTTGAGAGGCTGACATTCCGAACATTTGGACAAGCTCAACAAGGTCCCGAAACGATTAATCGATTATCAAAATAGTTGCCGATTAATTTGATCATCGTTTGGTTGTCGATTCATTGATTAATTGTTGCACTGTAAAGGGCAATTTGGTGAATTTTCCTAGAATTTTGCAGGATTTTTTTTTTTTGAAAGTATCATCAGGACTTGTAACTTACCAAGTGTGTGCGTGCGTGTGTATGATGCTGCTTGACACAGTCATGGCTGCCTGTGCCGCTGATGCCTGTGCAGTGTGCTGCTCTCAAACATGTCTTTGTTATTCAGAGCTTTCCATCAGAGAGCGGCCACCCGCAAAACATGGAGGATGGAGGACCCCGAGGGGGGAAGCACAGTGGAGGGGGGCGTGGCGCGGGGGGGGGGGGGTGACTGCTTGTATTGCAACAAGGCAGCGCCAGTCACACACAACATGGGATTTTATTTATTTGATATTTTTTTTGTAAATGGTGGCCATAAACATACTACGTATAAGGATCATTCCAGAATTGCAGGACATTTTCTGCCCCTATATCAAATGTAACAGATCAAATATGCTTTTAAATGTTTTATTTCTTTTGGGCTATGATTTTGTTGTTGTCTTCCTTGCAATTGTTAAAAGGTTTAGTTCTATCACAGACATATTTGATATAGGATAAATTATTTGCAGAAGTTGTCTCTCGACGTAAAGGCAACCTTGTTACTAAAAACCTCTAGAGAAGGAGAAAAAATAGTGAGACACATGACTCAGCAGAACTGACGTCAAGCTAATTGCTCTGACCATAGGAAAATCCGCTCTTCTAGCTTTCATATTTTTCCACTGTTTCCAGCCGTAATTGTGAATGCAATGTATTTCAAATTATTACCATTATTTTAATTATTATTTACAGTATAAAATATGTTTTAATAAGATAAAGTAAATGAATTAAAAATGAATACATAGTTAACTGAACCAATCAATGAACCAAAAAGATGTCAGAAAAATAAATTCCAAGTAACGTTCGATTACATTAATAGTTTTCCTACCACTCTTTCGCAATTGTGAAGAAAGTTTGTTTGACTTATTTTTGCCAATTTTCACCGCCGTAACATTGACTTCTTGGTAACATAGTGTATAAAGTTTTTGTCAGCGAACAAGGCATGATCTCGCGCAAGATTGACTGGATTTTGTGAGTATTCGTATAACGAACACCTAGCCTAACTTAACCTTCAGTCCTTATTTCATCGTTGCCTTGTGCTCAATCTGGTTATGGTAAACAAAATCATTTATGGCAGCGGTTCTCAAACTTTTTACATCAAGTCCCATGTAAAAAATAAAATAAAAAAATACTCAGGTCTCCAAGCCGGTGTAACATTGTGCACAGTTCCAACATTGACACTGGGCTTAAAGATAGGAAAATAAAACTGCATTTAAAAAATTCCATTAAAATGTATTGGATATAAAAAGGTTGAATGAAAATTGTACCTAAATAAATGTTTAAAAACAAACCGTTCTTAAAAACACAACTGAACTGTACTTAAGAAATGTACTGAACTCGATTTAAAAAAAAAATAATTTCACATTATGCACAGTTTGAACATTTGTTTCAGTGATACATTTGCATACCACTAGAGGGAGCCTGCGCACTACGAGTGCTACTCGTACTACACTTTGTGAATCAATGATTTATTGCTTAGTCGATATGAGCTTTCATCTATTCTTCGAAAATACATTGGCAGATTGTACGAAAGGTTATTACTTCAAGCAAGTATTTGTTCAGTAAAAGGGCAGTGCCATTTTGGATTCATCTTCACAGCGATATTATTCACTGGCAATTTTTCAAAGCCACGAACTTCACTTGACCGCAAGTGTTAACATTTTCAAACGGTCTTTCCGACAACATCCCTCGGAAATCGTACTGTCTCTAAACTGGTGAGCTATTTTTAGAAAAGGCCCGCGAGGCTCCTCGTGGTCCTCCCGCTGATTTCGAGTCATAAAGCTAACATGCTTGTTTTTGACATTCGGGTCAGACTTACAGGTCTGCACTATACTGCCCCCGGGTGGCCGAGGCCCACACACACCAGAAGGAGGCGCGCAACGTCCATCGAATTGAAGCAAACAATTGAAGTCTTTACTTTGTATTGAATGACGTCATTACTGTAGAGTAGACCCCTGCTAGTCGCGGGGTTAGGGACCGTGTCATAAAATCTGCGAGTAATTGACGCTGTTGTAATTGCATTGACAAAACAACATGTTTTTTTAATCCCCCCCAAAATTATTGGATAAGCAGGGATAAACTACCAATACGAGTTTTTTTGGGGTTGCCCCCCCCCCCCCCCCCCAAAAAAAAGTGGACTTTTTTTTGTGGAAAAAAAAATCGTCGAAAAGCTGAATCCGCGCATATGCGGGGGTCCACCAACAAATCCCAGCACTGCATTTAGCACGAGAAAGCAAAGGATCTCCACGAGCAGTCCGGCTCCACTCTCGGCGTCCTCCCCGCGCGTCGAGCGCCGAACTCCGGCCCGGGATTTCGTCTCCGCCGCGACGCTCGAGTCCCAGCGGTAATAGAAGAGCCGATGTAATTTGACACTTCAACTTACTGCGCTCGGCCGGAGTCTATCCACTTCACTCGCCGCTGACGTCGAGCCCTCTTTCAAAACAAGAGGCGACAATTAGCGAGGACTTTCTCCGCTTCCCCCGCCGGTGAGTGTCCGCCAACTTAGCCGCCGCGCCGCGACGCTCGCTCGTCTCGGGGAGCTTTTTCGTCTTGTTTTGTCCTCCCCGCTTGTGTCCGACCTCCAACAATGGGAGACGGACCGGCACCGAGGAGGAAAAACCTCCGCTCGCGTGGCTCTCGCTGCCACCGGGATCCGACCAGCTCGCTGCCCGGCGAGGGGGGCATTTGCTCGGGTTAGCCGCGGTTGGGGCTCCCGGGCTGCGGGCTCCCGGGCTCCCGGGCTCCCGGCTCGGAGACTCGACCGGGAATAGCTCGCGTGCATCCGGCTTGATTCATTCACACGTCGCGGTGTGCAGGCTTTTTTGACTCCCATTTTTTGGGGGATTGATTTAGAAAAGCCTTTCGTCACGTTGTGTGCACGCTGCAGGATGACTGGAAAAGACTCAACAGTGGTCACTGCAGTGCACGGTTGGATTTCCACTGAAATGGAATGCTTCCCCCCAATTTGGCAGCAGCACATGCATGCATACAGTGCGGAGGTATTCTACACACGAGGGCTGCATTGCACTGATGTCTCTGTGCTTCATTCGAAGTCAATTATTATTATTATGATTTTTTTCTAATTCAATCGTGGTTCGGTGGCCAAGGTGTCCTTTTTTTTTTTTTTTTTTTGCACAGGAGCATGAACATGCACTGTTGGAGCAGTGAGTGCCTCCCAGACAGTGACACACATTTGCAGACATATTTGCCTTGTTTTTGTTGTTGTTGATGAGGTGATGGTGCAGCATCCAGAGCCGCCGCTGCTGTCGGTGTCCATCTCCATCTCCTGTAGGCTTGTTTACATTTGTGTCATGTCGCCCCAAAATCTCGCCCCCCCCCCCCCCCCTCCCAGGATGGCTGCTGATATCTGCACCTGGCCCCCTTCACTGGCAACAGTCAAACTTCCAGTGGCTTCATTATCATAATAAATGAGCATTTATGAGGCCCCGCTAGCAGGTTTTTGGGGGGATCCCGAATAAGCTCGCTCGCCCCCCGGGCCCGCCTGCCCTTCTTCCATTCAAGCGGAGCCAGTGGAAACGCACAAAAGGCACATTGAGGCGCAGGTTCTGCAACGCAGCACGTGCGACTATTTATGAACTGCTTGACTTCCTGCCCCGCCACTGGAAAGTGTCAGCGTGGAGAATTGGCAGCCTTCAAAACCCCCAAATGTTCTCAATTTACCTGCAGTCCTCACCATGGAAATAGCGGAATTTGTTTCGGGGCGTCAAACTCGTTTTCATCGCACGCCGCGTGGCAGTCATGATGTCGTTCGGAGGGTGTAATCTCTGACGCCACCGTTTTTGCTTTTAAGACACCTCAAAGTATAAAACACGACCGAGAAAGCGCTTTTGATGGCAAACCAATCATTGCTTTACTGAGGAAGGCGCCGTGGGCGACCCTGACTCACCGCATGGCTCGACTTGAACATCACGCCATTCGCCTTTCACTCCATAAACTGCGTCTTCATTCATTTCCCACATTCAAGTTTGCCATATACAAGGGAAAAGTCACCGTCGCGACACACACTTTCAAATTCCGTCGCGATCATGCATATTCTGTTCGAGCGTGAGGTGCCTTCACTCGTTAAAGTTCCAACGTGTTGGCATTTGCCTCCCTCATAATCGATGACATCCCCCCCCGGTCTTTATCTTCTACTCAAAAGCTGTGCAGATGTCAAATCCAAAGCGATGCAGTGGCGCCATCTACAGGGCGAGATCATCCTCCAGGCCCACCTGTTGGGAAATGTACTTGAGAAATATATTAATCAGTGGAAATAAATGGCTGGAAACCAGTTGACAAACATAAACGTCCATGGTAGCGAACCAGTTACGTAAACAACTATTGTTTCATTCATGTCACAAAAACACGTGTTGAAAGTTTGAAATTGTGGTACACATCATTTTTTGCCCAAAATGAAAAGGAACAAGTCAATTTAGCAAGAAACATGAAGTAGACGCACTTGAGTTGCTTTCGTGCGCTGCAAAAAAATGATGTGGCGGGCCCGATCTGGCTCCCACACCTTCAGTTTGACACCTGTGGTCTAAACTGCCACACGAGTGTAAAAAATAGGTTAAAAGCAGGGTACATTCCCGTTGGCTTGGCCGTACTGTCAGCACGGTCAGCGAAGGAGCCCAGGGTTTGAATCTCGCCTTAGGTCCTCCTGTGTGAACTCCGCGTGGGTGGGTTTTCTCCGCTGACTTCGGGTTCTTCCCGGCAAATCTGTCGCTGACATCAGCAGCGACCGAAGCGCACGGAAAGTCTCTCCCAGGGCTAACGCTACGCCACGATCAGCTCACCTGGCAATTCTGTGGATGCCATCTTATTCTTTCTCTTTGGCATGACGTCTGATTCCTGTCAGGCCGCTTGTTTTTGTGTGCGCGTCAACTGCTTTTGTTGCTGCACTACAGCGACATTGAAACCCATCAACTTTACATTTCTGCGGTGATCATTTATTGCTGGTGATAATAGCCAAAGAAAAAGCGAGACACGATGCAGGGCTGGGCCATTCATCGATATAATTGATTAATTCGTTTTTTGTTTTTTTTTGGGTGGGGGGAGGGGGGGGGGGGTCAGGCTGATTTAAAAGTAAACGGCAATAAAATTTGAGAAGATAATATATTTTAAATTATATAAAAATCTGAAAAAGCAAAACTTGATTTCAACAATATCATTTGCCTTTTGATGATTAAATTGGAAATTGGATTTTTGCAGAAAGAACATCTAAGATTTTATTTTAAAGCCATATTGCCCATTTGCGGTAACGTCCCCACAAAAAAAAGCAAAAGAAAAAGCAAACACGATGCTCACTGAGTTTTTTTTTGGGGGGGGGGGGGGCATATTTTCCCCATATAATCGTTTTGGGTCTTACATCGTCATTTTTATTGATTTCATCCTGGGAATCTCCTCTTGCGTTCCTTGTTTTAAAAAAGGGACCAAAAATCCTCCGTGTGTCTGCGGTCTGAGCTCATAGGAGGTTTGTGAAGGTTCACGTCTCCTGGGATGGATCACGCGGTCGGAAGGAAGACGCCGTCTGGAGCAGCCCCCCCCCCCCCCCCCCCCCCCAAAAAAAAAACAAAACAAAAAAACTCATATGAAGTGAAGTTCTTCATTGAGGACATTCTGCCTTCCAGAATCGGCTGATTCAATTCTGTACTTGATGATATTTAGCTGCAAAAAGGTGCCTGAAGATGTTGCCTTCAGGTGCCAAGCCGAGCTTGCGGGAAATCTAACGAGCGCCACTGACCCGTTTGCCGGAGTGTTATTCTCATCATAGATTGATTGGGTGTGTATCATGTGTGAAAACAAAGCGATTAATTACAGTTAAAAATCTTATTACTATGACGAAGGGCCGTTAGCTAAATATTGGCAGTGAAGTGGTGACATTTAAAAGTAACTTTGATGCATCTTTTTCACACATTGTAGACATGTGAGCCACGGATATAGTTATTTGCTTAATCATTTTTAAGCGCTCGATGATAAGTGGTCGTTGTGAGGCATTATTTGGACACGTTTGAGACCGTTCAACTGCAGTCTTCAGTGGGATTTAAGGATAAAGTGAAAGATTTGGTTGTCGTCAAGTCAGTGAAGATCAAGAACAGATTTGGGCTCGACTCCAGTGGATGAATCGTCGTCGTTGTGATTGTGGTCAAGTCAAGCGAGTTTCGGCTAGCGGCGAGAAAGTAAGTCACTCAAGTTCAAAGTGGCCGTTTTCAGACATTTTGGATAACATTTTGGACCATACAAATTCCAGATTTGTACTCTCAGCTGTTCCACGGAGCCTTCTAATTCGCCGACGTCGGCAGCACACGGTTGCAAGTTCTCTGTAAATTGGCCGAAAGGAAGACGAGATGCCAAAAAAAGTTCGTCGAATTCAAGCTTTAAATGCCGATGCGGGGTAGTAAAGTTACCGAGTTGCCAGACCGTTTCAACCCCGAGGGGCAGTCCGCTTCTTCCTTGACAATCACACCATGTTTTTGTGGTTCAATAAAAAAATAAGACGGTACAGTACATTGCAGGGGGAGCCTCGAAACCCGATACAGGGTCACAGTTTTTCCATTGCGGTTAACCTTAATTCATAGGTAAAGTCAATTATTAGTGATTAAAGGGTGGAAAATAAGACTCACTCTCGTTAAAATGAGTAATTATGAGGCATTTTTGACACGTTTTAGATCATTCAATGATTTTGTTATCAAGCGATAAAAAGTGACCACAGTATAAGTTCAAGACGCATTGTTGCGTTTACTCTTGGGAAATATTACTCTTTTGCCTTTGTACCTCCCCTAAAATGCTAGTACTTGGCGCGATCCATCAAACAGGTGTTTGTAAACGTTCCCCGTCAACTTGAAGTGAGTGTGTGTAATTTTTCCCTCCGAGCTTCCGTGTTATCGTCAAGACTCTTCAAGATTTCACGGGGAAAATGTCAGCGTCTGAATAAATCCATACAGTCGGAGGGGAAAGTGTGTCTTCTTTGCCGCTGATTTATCTCCTGACAGCAGGGGATACATCTTGCATGTGTGAGTACATGTCGGGCATGTGTGCACTTTTGCGGTGATTTGTGGCCCCCCCGCCCCCTCCGCTGAGGGTTTTTACAACGGAGGAACGCTGTCGTCTTGACTGTTGACTGTTAATATGAGGCTTCTATTTTGAAAACACGACTCAGGGAAGGAGAATCTGCGGCGGGTGGGGTGCCGGGAATGTCGCCAGACCGCACAATCGTCTAATCACGTTACTGTGCAACCGCTCGGTTTATATTTTGGGTTACATCGGTGATAGCAGTTTTTGTTTTTGTACTGTAACTGTACTGTAACACAGTTCCGGTTTGTCTTGGCTTCTGCATTTTGCTTTAAAAAAAAGAAAAAAAGGCGCCTCATCTGAATGAATATAAAATACAGTGACCTTTTAATTCATTCCGTGACCAAGCTTGTTACAATTTGTTTCCCCCATTGAAATGAATTGAAAGATGAAATATGTCAAATTAACTCATTCATTCATTCATTCATTCATTCGTTCTCAATATCGCTTATCCTGTTCAGGGGCGCGGGGTAAAATAACATTGTCATATAAAAACATGACTCAAAAGTTGTGCAAAACTGCCCTCAAAGGTTTGACTTTTCACAGGATGTGCTACATGGATGTTTGCTGAGCAGCCCGGGAGGCTTATTGCCTTGAGATGTTCATAAAGGCTTGCATTGTGAAATTCGCCATGCTGTCTGCTGAATCATTCACACGCAGCTTCGGATGAACGATTCCAGGAAACGGATGGCCAAGTAATGTGTTGTGTTTTTGTTTGTAAAAAGCCAGAACGGGGGACAAAATGGAAGTGGGGAAAAGTAGAATGTACGAAAACCGAGGTTCTACCGTATATATTGGAGTGGTACGGCTTAGCCGCGGCTAGCGGGATCTCGCTCGATACCCAGAAATGCCACTTTTGTTGGGGAAAGATCATGTGATCCATTTTGATGAGCCATTATGTCATTATGACATTGCTTCATCCATCATCTGTTATTCAAATGTCAAAACTCCCGAAAACTAGAGGCAGAACGCCCTGCACGCTGCGCTCGGTCGCGTCGCTCGATGTGCGGCGGGCTTTACCCAAATCGGACATGGCCACATTTGTTGCTTTTGACACTTGTGCGTATTAGCATTGGATTTGAACGCGGTGCTCTTCACCTAATCCCGCTGTTGACTCGCGCGCGCTAAACCCCGAGTGTGTTATTTTTTCTCTTTTTGAGGGAGCCCCTTTTGCCGCATAATCTCACGTAATCTAATCTATCCCCCGGCTATAATAGAGCGGCGATGATGTGACTCTATAGACGGGGAGCTTTAGCGCAGATCCATACCAAACAGACTAGCGTGCCGCTCGCCCCTCCGGCAAAGCTCTTGTGAAAATGCAAGTGACCCCCGCGCCCCCTTGTTAGCGCCGACAATGGAGCCGCCTGCTCGTACAGCTGCAGCCGCGCTGGCGGCCGACACAAAACACACACTCTTGTGATTAATAGTTGTAAACAGTGTTGCCGTGCCGCTAGTTCGCGGGTCCGGCCGGTATTTAAAGTTATGTCACTCGCAGGGTTTGTTTTCAAGTGCATAAAGTATCCGACGGGGTGGAGGGAGCTAACGTGCGGATGCGATCTTGACTGGTTAACCTAAGTCGCAACACGAGACGTACTTGTTCCCACTTCTTAAATGCGATACGATCAGTAGCGCCCTTTGGACTTTTTGGGGAAAAAAGTTCTCTCGCCAACAGTTTAGTTGAGATCGAATCAAGCACCCACATAACGACCACTTCTTTCGGCAGCTGACTTAGTAGAGACCGAATCAACGGCCTTAACGACCGCCGCTTCCTCGGCCGACAAACTAATCGATACCTGGTCCTTACGGACGCACTTCTTTAGCCAGCAAACTCGTTGAGACAAACTTTGTCAGTTTTAAAGTGAGACGAGACCTGAATGTTTTTTTTTTTTTTGGTCATACTTTCCGCTTTGTCATGCAGACAAACAAACGTTTTCGTGCCGAGTTGTGCGTCGGCAGCGTCCGGCCTCTATTTTGGAGCCGTCCGCCGCATAATACGCAATTCATTTGTTAGTCATCCACACCGCAGACGGGCGGAGAAAAGCGAGGAGGTCGAGGACGCGTCCTGAGGCTTGATTGATGGACGGGGGCGAACGTGGTCGCTGATGAAATCGTGTCCGGGTCAAGACGTCCAAAACAAAAGTGGGGGTGTCTCATTCCTCCCCAGTGTCTGTTTGTGTGTCAGTTGTGAGGTTGGAATGTGAAACCTAATCAGTGCTGGCTGGAGGGAGCATAAAAAAGGGCGGCGGTGTGTTTGGGGGTTCGATTGGAGAATGACCCTTCGGAGTCGCCACTTGTGGTAGTTTATGACTCTTTAGTGGTGGGGGCAGGGCACCCATAATACGTCCCCGCTCCCCCCCCCCCCCCCCCCCCAAAAAAAAAGGTTCTGACTTTACGTGAAGAGAAAGAAGACGAGGCGACGTGGGAGTCCGCTTGATGCAGCATGAATATTTAATGCTTGCATTTTAACCAGAGTCATAAAATCCGAGCGGAATGCGTGAGGGAAGCGAGAAGCGAAGTCTTCGTCACGCTTGAGAGCCGCAATCAAATATGTGGATTGTGTCTGGCTATCACAATTTGATTGTCTTTTTTTTTTTTTTTCCCCCTCAACCATATTACCACTTCTTTAGCTAGCGGACTCGAGAGTGAATTACCGCCGCCAGACTTAGTTGAGACTGACTCAACAGGCATTAGTTTCTTTTTCTTTCTTTCTTCTTTCTCCTCCGTCTGCTTCAGCCAGCAGACTATTTGAGACTGAACCAAGAGCTGTTACAACCGCCTCCCTTTTAGCCAGCAAATAATTTGTGCTTAAATCGACCGGCGTTACAAGCAATCCTTCTTTCGCCTCCGGTTAGTTGTGACTTAATCAACAGCCCTCTTCTTTAGCCACTCGACTATTTCAGACCCAATCGACAGCCGTTCCAAGACGCTTCCATAGAATCGGAGATTGAATGAAAAGCCCGTTGCGACGACGACTTCTTTAACAAGCAAACTTGCATAGAGTCCAACAAACGCCCTCGCAAACGGTACTTCTTCAGCCAGCAGACTAGCGGAGACCAAATCAACAGCCGTTAAGACGGCTGACTAGGTTCGACCGAACAGGCATCGCGACCACCTCCACCTTAGCCAGCAAACCAAATGTTTGTAAGTTTATTCGTAAACAATCATTAAGACGGCAACTTAACGATTGTTTACAACCATCCTGAAGGATCTTGGGTCCCAAGCATCCCCTTGTCCTCCTCCTCCTTCTGCTTTAGTCATGTTGCGCATTTTTTAAATTCTGTCCCAGCCTCCGCCGAGGCAGCCTTGTAGCAGACAGACACCGAGACGATTGTTAAGATTGATAATCTTTTTTGGAGCGCAGCGAGGTTGTTTCGGCGGCTCCGCTGCTTTTTATTCAATTGAGTTAAACGCACTCAAGAATGGCAATCAGCCCCAGCTTTGTTATGTTTAATAACGCCTTGTAAAAGGTCAACGTCGCAGACCGTTCCGCATCGTGGCGACCGTTTGGGTGCGCGATCCTTGCTTGTCCTCCGAGCTTGTGCCTGGCAGGTTGCGATCCCTGCGGCGGCCCCGAAGGGAAAGACAATGCAAGCTTTACAACCCCCAACGAGAGGTCCAAAGTGCAGTTGTCCGCACGGGGGCTGCTCCTTTATCCATTCAGCCAGAAAACTGGTTGAGACTGAATCGACAGGTTACAAGCACTTCTTCCTTTCATCAGCTGACTAGCTGAGACTAGTCAGCTGAATCACAAGCACTACTAATTTACCCAGCAGACTAGTTGAGGCAGAATCAACAACTGTTACAAGCACTTCTCTCCTTACCCATCAAACAAGTTGCTTGACGAAGATGTATGTATATATATATATATATATATATATATATATATAAATGTGATGATCGATCGGTTGTTGCTCCTCTAGTGCAAACTATATTGACCTTAGATTTAAGGACTTATTTTGCTTTACTTGCATGCATGTTTCCGGTACGTGGTGGGTTTACCTTGCGCCACCGTTAGTTATTCGATTATAGCCTCGTGAAACGGTCCAGATTCTATAAACCCTGTCAATGACGTCGATCAAAGTATCAGTCTTTACTTGCTAACTGCTGTCTTTGCGGATGAATCGCCACCTTTGCTTCACACAGGCATTCAAAGCGTTTGTCAGCGGCAAATACCTCTTCCGCCCCCAAATTGTTTGAGGCGTCGGGAGGATTGCGTGTGCCGTGCGCTCACAAGAGCGGAGTCGCTCGCAAAACTGTCGGCAGCGCGTTCGTTGCGTCTCCTTTGGGAGGCAACACTCGCAAAATGATGTCTCAAGGTGCGTGCGTTGAGCTTGAGATGTGACTCTGGGTGGGTAAATATTTTGAGAGCAAACATTTTGATACCAGCAGGGATTACCATAGAGGGGGAAACGCACTCTGTCTTCTATGAATTTAAATGTCAGCATCTTGCGAGGCAGAATGCAGTGCAGTTTCTGATTTTAAGACCAGCCTGTTAAAGAAAGTAGTGGCAACTTGAATTCCGCAGAGGAAATCCGATCCCTGTGAAGTCGCTCACCGACATTTGGTCTTTTGTTTTGAAGAGACGGCAGCGTTTGTTGCCACCCCCGAACAAACTCACAAATTTGCTCTGCTGCTACACCTTGTTGGCTTTGTGGAAGGCACGGGCCAAAGGTGGATGTTCAACATGTCAAAGCGTGCTATGCCTCATTTACTCGCTCACTCGATATTCATGAGCCCGATACGGGTGGCAGGCTTCAGCCGGCCGCGCGCAGGAAAAAAACATCTTGCTTCTCAAATGTTTTGCAACAAGTACCACCTAAAAAAAAAAAAAACCCACCATGACCAGCATTTAGTACAGTACAGCAGGTCGTAGGCCCACGTTTTCTTCAAAAAACGAGACAGAGGGTGCTGTGGATGTTTCTATTGGTTCGGTGCAATCCAACCGTTCGCTGCCACCGACGAATATATTTGTCAAATCGGTTTTTCAGCGCGTGGGCATGGAAGAAGGTCTCCCCCAGCTTGTCTGTGAATATCAAGTTTGTAAACTGCCGCAATGACCGACAGAACCCTGTAGATGGCGACGTTGCATCGCTTTGGATTTGAGATCAGCACAGCTTTTGAGTTGAAAAGCTAAAGATTAGGTGGCGAATCTCCGCTCGTCACATCGATTATGAGAGCGAAATCTCAACACGTTGGAAGTCGGACCAGTTTAGGCACCTCACACTCGAAGAGAGTCTGTACATGTACGGCACTATAAACAGAGTATTTGTCGCGGTAGGTAGGTAGGTGAACGTGTGTAGGTTGCGATCGTGAGGAAAACACGACGCAGTTCATGGAGCGACTGGCAAATGACGTTCTGGCAAAAGCCGCTGACGTTCAACTCGAACCGTGCGGTGAGTCAGCGTCGCTCAGGGCGCGTTTCTTAGTTGTGTATCTGTAAATAAAGGATTATTTTTGCCACGAAAAGTCATTTCTCAGTCTTGTTTCTGTTCTTTTACGGTTTGAGGTGTCCCAAAAGCAAAAAAATACTAGCGTCACAGTCATTGTTCTGCTCGACGTGTCAGTGTTTTTGGTGAAAACAACCCATGTTCTACTGCTGATTACTAAAGAACACAAAGAGGTAGAAACAAACTTTTTTTTGGGTAGTTTTGGTGCTTCGATAATTCTAGAACCCAATATTGTGTGGGTCTTGAAGGATCAGTCCAAAAGCTCTAAAGCGGCTGGCAATATGGGGAACGGCGCAGTGAATTGAAGCAGTTAATTGTCGCCACATTCACAACTCCTGCACTTTGTTAGCTTATAGAAATCCAGTCCAGTCCAGGTAATGTTTTTCATTTTTGGTGAAACATGCTGTTGGCCAGGACCCCTCGTAAATGCGACCTTGGTTATAACTGGTCTTTTACCTGGATTAAAAAAAAGATTAAATAGTTATATTCAGTCTAATATTATATATAACATTATATTCTTACACACAATTTGACCTCCGCTAGAATCTCCTGCCTCTCGGACGCTCGTTCATGCGTTTCGTCTCCAAACGGCCTCACTGGCCCCGCGAAGTCGTCGCCTGCTCAGCCTTCGTCTAGAAACGACGGCCGTGATGTTGTCGTGCCTCCGATGTACCGTACTTACTCGGTGCTTAATTTATTCAAGATTTGGTTCTGAGGTGGGAAAAAAATCATTTTCTGTCTACGTTTCTCCATCGATTAGTATCGACTTGTTAGCTAGCTCACGTAATCCCTCATTTTGGTGTCCCAAAGCCGACGTGAAAGCTGGGGAAGAATTGCGTTAGTGGCATTGCCAGCGCACGGTGGCAAACTCAAACATTTCCTGTCGGGGTCCAGAGGAAGTGTTTCCCCCCCCCCCCCCCCCCGTTTTACCTCTTAAAAAGACACTGGGGCGGGGGGGTTGACCTTGCGAGTAATTGTGAAAACCATAGCGCACCGGTGGCGCTTCATGTACGCACCTGTGGTTTGTAAAGAATGTTTTTTTTTCCCAGACAAAATGAGGAATTTGCTGCCGCTTGGAAAGCTCTCCCCTGCGGTGCGCAGATGACACGGTCTGCTGTGCTGCTGCTGGTTAGCATTCAAAGGAGGGGGGAGCCTGAGGGTATTAACGGAAAAGTTGGAGGGCTTCACACATTCACACACTGATGGTGCACAATTACGACAAAAGTATTGGAGTATCTGGAAAAGCATTTCTGTAGAAATAGCCGGGTGGGCCCGCGAATGTTTTCTTCTTCTCCTGTTGAAATTTTGTGCATTTGTAACTAACAGCACTTGAGATCCCAAGCGGGGTCAAAAAGGGCATCTCTGCTCTGGCTTCAATTTTGATCAAGTTATGACATCTTTTCTGCATTGTTCATAGTCGGTCTTGTGCTGTCGTGTCCGTAGATATTTTGTGTGTCTGTAGCACACCGGTCCGTTTGAATGGCTTCCCGTTCATATTTGGTGCGTTTGCGACGACAGTAGTTGAGGTCTCGACGTGGAACAACAATTTGATCTCTGGCCTTCCCCGGTGAAGTTCTGACATCTTTTCTGTAGGAGACGTAGTCAGTTGTGCCCGCAGATCCAGTTTTGTGCATTGAACACTTTTTATTGGCATCCCAATCCATTTTAGTGTGCCTGAAGCAACACGTGGACCATAAAAGATATTTCTGACATCTTTTCTCATCGTCGTTTAGATATTATTTAGTACTTAGAACACAGGTCAGAGTTTTGTTAGCATTAGATTGAAATGAAAATATTGATTTTTAAAGTGATGACGTCTTTTGCTGTCGTTTTTTATTTCTTTATTGTTGCATTTCTTTCTGTCTGACACGGTTTCAGTTGACTTTCCCGCAGCCTTCGCCGACGCTGAGCTGTACTGTCCCGTTTAGAGTTTCTACAATTTGGTTGCCTCGTTTAGCGCCACGAAAGGGTCGGCGACAAACAACAAATGGGTTTTACTGAACAGAGCGGTACAGATTGCTTGGATCCTTGTTTCTGGTGTTGTTTTCGCCGGTCCAAGTCCCAATTGGCACGGCACGGTTTCTCAATGGAAAGCGGATGAATGATTGATACGCGCGGCTGCTTTCTGTTCCGGATCGCCCGGACGTTAATAATGAACGGGACTTGGAGCGTTTTAGTGTCAGATGGAAACACGAGATTTCATTACTGTCTTTTTATATATATATATATATATATATATATATATATATATATATATATTTTTCCCCTCATTAGTTTCCCCCAAGCCCCCTAAAAATAGATCCTCTGTCCAAGTGTCATCTTGATGCCACTTGAGTTGCAAAGGGGGGGGGGGGGGGAAATTTCCAGTAGATTTTGCAAAAGTTTCCATGGGAGATTTTGGAGAAGGCGTTCGACCGTGTGCTTCGGGGGGTCGTGTGGGGCGTGCTTCGGGAGCATGGACTCGTTTCCGGTGAGGGTTGGACTCCGCCAAGGCTGCCCTTTGTCACCGATTCTGTTCAGAACTTTTATGGACAGAATTTCTAGGCGCAGCCGAGGCGTTAGAGGGGGTCCGGTTTGGTGGCCTCGGTATTGCATCTCTGCTTTTTACAGATGATGTGGTTCTGTTGGCTTCATCAGGCCGTGATCTCCAACTCTCACTGGAGCGGTTCGCAGCAGAGTGTGAAGCGGCTGGAATGAGAATCGGCACCTCCAAATCTGAGACCGTGGTCCTCAGTCGGAAAAGGTTGGAGTGCCCGCTCCGGGTCGGGGATGAGATCCTCCCCCAAGTGCAGGAGTTCAAGTATCTTGGGGTCTTGATCACGAGTGAGGAACGGGAGATCGACAGGCGGATCGGTCCAGCGTCTGCAGTGATGCGGACTTTGTACACGCCGTAGAGACTACGTCTTTCGGCTGGCCCGGGAACGCCTCGGGATCTCCCCGGAAGAGCTGGATGAAGTGGCTGGGGAGAGGGAAGTCTGGGCTTCTGCCCCCGCGACCCGACCTCGGATAAGCGCTAGAAAATGGATGGATGGATGGATTTTGGAAATTCAAAGTCAAGCATAAAACAATCCATCCATTTTCTGAACTTACCTTTGTGGCAGACACACTTCTTTCTGTGCTGAAGCCTTACAGCAATCCAGTTTCAACAAACAAGCTTATTCCAATATATTTAACTTCTTTTCACTCATTATTGTCATAGGAGCATTCAGACTTTTCAGAAAAGGAACGAAAATGCTCCCCAGTCTCCTTCAAACAAGGTCTCGATTTGAGACAACCATCTTCCCTATTGGGAGCCAACTTTCAATGTTGTACATTTCTGCTTTACTTGCATTTATTCCCATCAGTTTAACCTTAGGTGCCACATTTGCGGTGTGGACGTTGGATCTCGAAAGCTTTCATGCTGTTCTTCCCTCGTTTGTGGCCGTTAATGAGCGTAAGACCGTGTTGCTGTACGGGCTCCGCGGTCGGCTTTCCCGACGGACGAGCGTCCCGGCCTGCGGCGAACCTCGCGTCACGCGAGCCGTCCCCCGTGAAGGCGAGTCGCGAGTGCCGCAATTAAGGCTAATGGCGGCGGCCGGCGATGAGCGCAGTTAGCTCGATTCGTGACTCGAGCGGGCCGTTTGTTTTTTTGCCCTAAATATCTTATATTTATTCTTGTTTGCAATGTATTATTATTTTATTTTTTTACTTTACTGTACCGAATGTGAACCGAACTGTGACCCTGAAATCAAGATATGTGATGCAGAAGACGCCCTCTCAGTTCGGTCTACAGTGGACCCCCGCATGCTCGCAGTTTGGAACCCACGGATTCACCTATCTGCAATTTTTGGTCTTTTTTTGAATTTTTTCCAATTTTTTTTTTCAGGGGAGCCAACCCCGAAAACACTTATTGGTGGTGCATCAGCACTTATTAAAAAATGTTTTGGGTTTAAAAAAAAAAAAAAAAAAAAAAAAGAAAGAAAGAAATAATAATAATTATAATATATATAAAATGGGTGTTTTGGGATTTTCGCTATTCATGGTCCGGCCTGGTCCCTCGCCAATAGCCGCTGTGTTCATTTGAAAATAATTCAGACTGTTTCAACTGAAACTGTTGCACTTGTCTGCACCGTTCATTTCGTAAAGGGAAGACAAACCCTTTCCTAAAAACGAAACGAACAAATAACTCTGCTAAGTCGACTTCAAAAATGGGTCGCCATTATTATTCGATTACTTGATCAATAATTAATCGCAGAAAACATATTGGATAGTAACAGCACTACTGCTAGCAGTTTGCAGTTGTCATTAAATGTGTTCCTGTTTACACCGATCTTTCCTTTTAATTTTTAAATTAGTTTTATTTCTCCCTTCCCGCACAGTACCCGAACCTTAAAACCAATTAACCGCCTGTGATTAGCCAGGATGTTAAAGTGGTCCTCTGCAAGTTCAGCAGATTTTTTGGGGAGATCACTGCTGGCCACCACGGAAGCACTTCTTTCTCCGCCTCGAGTGTTTCTGTTTAATGCGTTGTAATGGTGGACTATTATTTACAGCGCGGCTGAACAAAGAGAAGCGAGGAACCGACGGGAATAATCCACTCTGGCCGTCATTAGGCGTGCAGACTGAGGAGCTGGCGGGAGAAGGCTCCTCGCGGTGCCTCTGGAGTCGAGCGCCTAATGGAAATGGGACTCATTAAGACACCTTCCACTCCGCCGCTGCCGAGATCAGGAGAAAGTGCTAATTGATTGTCGTTAGTGCCCCGACGCGATGAGATGCTTCGGCTGATTTCGAGTTCGTTACGGGCGCCTTTTGTTCTCTTCCGCTTGTGCTACGTTTACAGTCTTTTCCTGCTGGCCTAGTAGTGCGCTTTGGGATTTGGTATACGATTCCTTTTTCAAGTTTTGCAAAGTTTTCTCCCGGTCAATCAAGGCATCCGTGACGGGAAGGGGCTGTACTACTGTTGGGGCGGCGCCGCGGTCTACCTCTGACGCCCGGTCCGTTTTCCTCCTGGCCCGTCACGTTCTGATCAAGGTCTGACGCGATTTTCATGTTTCATGTTCAAGGCTTTCTTGGAGCTTGTTTGTGGCAAGGCAGACTTGAGTGAATCTCTGCCGGGCCTCTCTACTCACCGCCGGACCGTACGCGCCGTGTCAGACCGTAGTCGGACGCAACGAGTGTTATCGTGTCATCAAACGCAGCAGAATGGGAAAACATCTCGAAAGGGCCGTGACGTCCCGAGTAATTCATCTGCTTCCCGCTTCCAATTTGCTTTCCAGGTTTTGTTGCAAGCACCCCGTTTTCCTACGGCAGACACATCGGCACTGTCACTGCCGCGTCAAAGTTTTTGACGGTTTAGGAATGGTTTGCCGATCCCGTCGCCCCCGCGTTGTCACGTCCGTCCCGTTTTGTCTACGACGGCCAGAAACGGGATTGCCGTAGCCGCCGGAAACCTAGTGTAAACGTACTGTAGCGTTATTGTCGTTTTCCGCCACAAACCCCGTCAGCACGATCCCCGTTTTCTCGATTCTGCCGAGCTGCGGGACTGCTGTAAAAATCAATATTCCAAGCACCGCTAGCATGCACGCTGAGGGCTATTTTAAAGAGCGGATGTAAGAAATCTGACTCGGCCAGCCCGGTCAGGGTTGAGTAGCGGCGAAAGGTAGGACCCCCCCCCCCCCCCCCACACACACACACATATCCCCCCTGTGATGCTTCACTTATTGGCCCTGGAAATTCCTTCCCCCTTTCCTCTGGCACCAGCAGATTGTGTTCATCTCAGCCTTTAATCATTTTCCCTCCCAATAGTCATGTGCTGCCTTTTCCCGCCCCGGATTCCTCAGAGGACATTCCCCCCCCCCCCCCAATTCTTCTTTAGGTTTTTCTTTTTCTTTTTTTTTTTTTTTTACAAGAAGGAATGGTTACAGAGGAAAAAAGATTTTAATATAGGGCCGCTAGCATTCCAGTTGATTTAGCCATAGTCGCGTTTGTTTCCACAACATGGTTTGTTGTTGGTAGCTCCTAGTTGTAATGTGCGGCATTATTTTAAAAAAAAATGTGTGTTTTGTGTTGGGGAGTGTGGACGAGCGGTGCCGAAAAGTGTAGAAGCGGAGGAAAGTGTCACGGGTGAGTTGTGACAGAAGAGCAGCGGCTAAAGTGAAAGGGAAGGTTTAGAAAGTGGCAATGCACCTAAACATTTGCCAAACTATTGCTATTAATTATTTGGTCCCCTTCACTATCATAATGTGGAGAACAGGTTGTTACATCATCTTCCCAAACACTTTTTAAAGGTCTATTAAGAGCCATGAGTGATGAAATAAAAACAAAACAAAACGCTGAGTTGGCTGATAATCGGTAGATATTATTATAATATAATAATTATGATATAATTAATCTGCACGCACATTTGTGGCTGATGGCCTTCCAAGCATGACAACGATCCATTTTTCTCAAAACAGGCCTAATCGAACCGAACTATGTGCACTGGGTTTTTTTCGAAAAAGCATCCAGACTTTCAATCTTGAGGCGACAAAATGCCGCAAGGCTCCCGCAGAATGATGAAGTGGATTGAAACAACACCTCCCAGACAGTTGAAGTGTCCAAGAGAGTTAATGGGTTTTTTTCTCCAGCTATTTGCAACACTTTCAATTGGTTTAATAATGTTTCATAATCACAGAAGACGTGGGGAAAGACCAATAGTATCAATTTGCGAAAATATAGGACCATATTTGGACATACGGGGTTTCTACCTGACAGCTTCGTCATGTTTTTTTGCAATTACAGCAGCAGCGCTTAAAATGCATTTGGAGCGAATCAACACGGAGCGAGCCAACCTGCGATCGGCACCGCAACCATTCATCTTTGCCTTCTTTATGGCTTTGCACAACGTCGCCGCGCGTCTCCGCCGCCTTATCTAATCGCGCCGCGCTCGTGTTGTCACAGACCTGCAGCGTGTGTGTGTATGTGTGTGTGTGTGTGTTTAGGAAACACTGGGTCATCACACTCCACTGCTGAACCCGGATAACAAAGTTTATAACATACAGGACTGAAAAAAAAAAAAAAATCAAATTTTGCTATTTATACGTTTTTGTTTGAGTAAAGTAATTTTTTGTGTGTTTTAGTCTATAAACTACTAACATAACTCCCACATTTGAAATACACAATTCCTAAATTATAGTGGTTTAAAAGTCTTTTTTTTTTTTAAATCCAGGACTGTTAATTTTCTTTCAACTGTTCTTTTCTTAGTGCAGTTGGAGGAATGTCTCAATTCTCAATTTCATTATTATTATTTTTTTTTAGTGCTTCAAATTTCCAAGATTTTTTTTGGTCCCTTTACTGGGCCTTTATCATGCTTATGCAAACCTTACAGAAAGTTAGTTTTTAGCATGTACAATGAATACTCGCTATTGGCAAAAAAGTGCGAAAAATGGATGAACCCCCGCCCCCCCCCCCCCAAAAAAAAAAATAACGGGCCTGTTGGGGACCAGTGAACCCTCAAAGGCAAATTTTGTTTGTCGTGGTTTTCAGTTCAGGTCAGCCAGCGCCCAGAAGAAAAGGGTGATGGTTGTGAGTTAAGAGTCCATCAGCTAGCGCGCTGCAGAGCAGAGCTTTTCACGGCCACTTTGCTCCGGACGACTGCTCTTCCTTCAGCCGGCAAAAAAGCCCCGACGCAGAGCGCTTGCGGCCAAAGTCAACCGGCAGGGATTTGGACTCCATGAGGACCCAATTAAATGCAGGGGGGCCTCTCGGAAGAATAATAACAATGATGAATGCACCTTTGCGGCAGGCAGGCAGGCAGGCAGGCAGAGGCGTTTTATGTCTTGACATAATTTACTCTCCCGGTTAGTGTTTTTATTTTTGTATTTCAGATTTTTATTTTGTATTTTTTTGCACACATCAGGAGGTTGCAAATGGAACCATCCCGAGGAATTCTGATGACTTAGCGCCACGCGGCATCGTATCGCAGTTTGCTCCGGATGCATCGACTCTTTTCCCATATGTGGGGCCGGACCACCCGCTGCTGTGGTCTGAGTCGCAACGCATTATGGGTACGGTCACGCGGGAGCTTCCCGCTCGTACCCGACGACGAGCTTCGGATTGCAAAAATGGCCTGCTTTTTATTTAGTCGTTTATGTATTGGCTTTTATTCATACAATATAAGAAATCAACAACACGGGTCAGACATTATATGTGGAAAGTAAAATAAACATATATTATATAAGAATGATAATAATATATCATTAAATATGAAATCAAACTTTTTCATTATTTATAAAACAATTTTGTAATGAAAGTAATCAAAATAATGAAAAACAGATGAGTGAGTAAACTTAACGTGAAAGTTGCTGAAAAAAAAAAGCACATTGGGAATATTTTTCTGTTTTCTCTTTTGATAGAATTTTTTTTTCATGAATGTAAAGGGACATATGAATGTTAGTTTTAATGAGCCCATTTGTGAAACATGACCTGATTTCACACGTTTCCCAAACAGGAAGTACTGTCACATTTTACTCTATATCTCCTCGTCCAATGGAGAGTGTGCTGTCTTTATTGTCTTTAATTGGGCTAAATCAAAGTGTATTTTTCTCAGTCGGGACAATAAAAGAACTTCCTTAATGGGATAACAAGCGTGTGTATTTCGCATATGCACTTTGCCAGCAGTCAGTCAGCCGTTCAATTACTGCTTGCGGTTTGGTTTGCTGGTGCCAATGATTCACTTCTCTCAAGTCTGTGCTGCTGAGCTGTGTTATTGTGCTTAAAACAAATCAATTCTTTTGCAGTTGAGCTTTTTCCATCCCGTGTTATTGTAAACTGTTTGCCGCAAGGAGAGCATTGATTTTCATTTTTTTTTTTTTTCTCACCGCTCACCCAGGAAACGATGTTGGCGAATAGCACTGAGGCGTCTGTAGGGGGAAGAGTGTGGCTTTAAAACGCGGGCATCCAGTGCTGCTTGACCCATTGAGCCACCCCACAGCGACCCCTCTATACTTTCTTTTTTTAACACTAGGGCGAAAAAAAAAACTTGCCACAAAAACAAAAAGTGCAGGACATAAAGGATTGCTGCTGGGTTTTGGTGGTTTTTATATTTGGAGCTTTTAGCCTTGTCCTGTCAAGCGCAACCTTGAGTCGAGGTGATCGGCTTGGATGGATTTTTACAAGCTTTGATGTCTGATGATGTGATATTCCTAATAGGCTCCAACTCGAGCGGGAAATTGTAGTAGAACTGCAGCAGAAAAAAAAAAAAATGCAGTTGACATGTTTTCCTAACAGGATGCAAACTGAAGTGCGATTTAGTCGTAGACTTGTCGGAGCGAGTACATGCGATAGACGCTCATTTGTGAAATTGGACTGGATCAAACTCGCATTCCGAGTCGGTAGCAACAGAAGTGGGAAGTAGTAATGTGGAGAAAAATGCAAATGGCGCAAATTTCCAACGACGTCGTTAATGGTACCGTACCTCCTTTTGCACCATGTTGCTTCATGCGGTGAACCGGGAAGTAGCCTAAAAAAACAACAACCTTAAAAAACACAAGAATGAATACTCCGTGTTTTGGCCTCGGCGGAGGCCTAAATCTTGCTTTGCCGCGTTTATTTGATTGGATTATCTTTGAACTTTTTTTTCTCTCTCCATAGGTCTGGAAGTCTTGCGGTGCTGGGGTTTTTCTCCTCCTGGTGTGTGGATGGGTGGGGGGGTCTTCCGAGGTGAAGAAGTGAGCATTAACGGCAACAAAGGTGAGTTGTTGTTGTTGTTGTTGTTGTTTTTTTTTGGCATCCAGCAGAGGCGTCTGGGTTTACAGTGGAACCTCGATTTCGTCCGTTACAGCTTGACCGATTGACCGTGATGTTGAGTCATGTTTTCTCATGGCCGTTATACAACCATACTGTACCCAATTGTTGTTTTTATACTTTTTTCCATGGGCTAAGACACACATACCGTGCAAAATTACTGTTAAATAAAGCTCGGAAATAGTTTAGTTGATCGAAATGTAGCTCCTCCAGCCGGGATTTGAACTGGCGTTTTTCAAGAGTGCATCAAGCACATGGCTAATTTGCATGCCGGCGCATGTAAATTTAGCCACATGCGTTCCCATGTCCGTCGCTTCCGAGATCCGTTAAATCGTTCCGTTAAAATGAGGTTCCACTGTATTTTGAGTTTGTCACTGTTTCTGGAGGAAATGTGTTTGTTGTTGGTCAGGAGCTGTGTTTTGACCCTGGGTGTTCACAAATGGTTTGCCTCATTTTACCATTATTGGACCACATGAAATATAGTTCTAATAATAATAATTTGTGGAGGAGTAGCTAGCGTTGGCCAACAGCTGAGCAAGCAGGGTGGTAAGCTAATGTTGAAGTTAACGTTGGAAGCTAGGCCAACATTGGTGCTAACTTTGAAAGCTCACGTTGGAGGAAATGTTGTTGCTGACTTCAGAATCTAACGTTGGATGCTAACATTGGAAGCTAACGCTGGGAACTCAATTTTAAGCTAACATCAGAAGGTAATGTCCTTCGAGGTAACGTTGGATGGTTGCTCATGTAGCCATGCTCCGTTTTAAAGGCCTGTGATCAATGTGTATGATATGAAATACAGTATATTTTATATATATGAATTCTGAGTGGTTTGTGATTTACTAACTAGCTAATCCTGGTCTTGCTTTGCTAACATGCTAGTTCATCTTACATTAGGGATCAATTTTTGTGAACGATTTCGCTTGAAATAGCCTTGAAAAGTACTCGAATCCAAATCACTAATAGAACAAATGTTTTTTTTTTTTGGTTTGTGATTTTATTGGCGAGCAAACACGGTCTTTGCTTGCTAACATGCTAGCTCATCAGCTATGCAAGCTCTGCTATTAGCCTCAAGAAAAGCTTGGATCTAATCAACTGATAATGAAAATAAATGAATAAATATGTTTTTGAGATGAATAGTACATTTCTTTGAGCTGGGATGAATTATTTAGAATGTTTTCACTCCAATGAACGGACGGTAGTTACAAATTGAGTGCTCCGATATGTATAAAAGAGCCTTACTGGTGTTAGTTAGTCAACCACTGTATTATACAATAGCAGCAATGGCTTCGTGGATTAAGAATTGGGGCATCCACAGCGTAGATGAGAGTTAATCTTGATGGATGCTGAGAAATAATACACTTCTACTGACAAACATCTGCCTGAGTGGGATAAACCCAAGCGATTATTGTGAAAAATGTCGTGCGAGGTAGTACAGAGCCTGTGGTGTTTTTTTTCCCTTTTGTCGATGGACGGCTGCAGTTTGTGAAATTCTGTCTCCGGAAAATGAAACATGTGCCCGACTGTGATTAATGACTATTTCCCTGTTTTTGTCCGGTCCGGTTTCAACTTCTGTTCCTTTACTGTGCATTTCTGTTCCCTGGAGTATCAAGCATGAAATTTAAAGCACGGCATTTTGTTCTTTTTGGGACGTCTGGAACTACTACTACGACTACTAGTGTTTTTAATGATACATATCCATAAACAATTGTAGCCTACCTTGGTTATAAAGCCGCAGTAAAGGATCTAAATGTATGATGTAAAACTGCTTTTCTTTTTGTGCAAACAGGAATGGATTTAATGACGTTTAAAATGGAAAAACAAAAATATGCAAACTGCTGGCAGTAAATTCGGCAATAAATAAAGGATTCTCACATAAATTCGTATGAATGTGTACAATAACAGGACGATTACAAATGAGAAGATTGGCTCCTATTTGGGAACTCAAAGAGAGTCAATATTTTAGCATAATCTTGACTAAAAGAACTACGTTCCATGCAAGTAGTACCTTGACTTACAAGAGCCCCGATTTACGTGTTTTTGAAGTTACGAGCCATCTCTTGGTTTCAAGCCAAAAAAAAAGTGGGGGGAGAAAAATGGCAATTCAGTCACTGAAATGCTCTCGCATGTGGACAAGGAGAGCTACAGCTATTTGCTGTATATGGCAACACTCTTTTAATTCATGCCAAAATGTGATACCTCGACATGAAATTACCCTGACTTCCAATTTGTTTCTAGTGGGAAGTTTCCAATTTGGAATACTTCTGAAATTGCCCATTTTAACTTAAAAAATGACCGGAAACTTCCGCCCTTTTCAACCTGAGCTGTTACTCCCCTAATTTCTAGCTATCGTGAATTTCACACCAGAGCCCACTTGTAAATATAACTTTCAAGCGTTGTGTTGTGAAAGGTTTAATTGATGATTTTTGTTTCGCCCATGTGCAAGCGGCACTTGGCTTCATCGCTGACGTCTGAAGCCTTCCAGGCTGTTTGTCGACGGCGGCGGTGTGTAGGCCTAATGAATAATTGCTTTCCTCTGTGAAATGTGAGGGACAGACATTCTGTTAAAGGAAAACGTGGAGGGGGCGGAGGGAGGGAGGAGAGTTAAAAATCCCCTTCCTGTCAGTGGTCTCTCTTTCTTTTCTGCTCTGGTGAGATCTGGAACTGATAAGCGCGAGAGGCCTCTGGTAACCGAACAGGAAGGATAGAGGGTCCGGCCTTGGAGCCCCGTCCCGCCCCTCCGCCTCTGCACACATGTCCACCTTCGCTGCACAAACAAACGCAGCGGGGCCTGCCACCACACTTGAGGTCGCGAAACATCCGAGGCTTGCTGCTGTTGTTGTTAGGGCGAGGCGTTTCCACTGGAAGGATGATAGCGCGAAGCAAGTCGAGTGAAAGTCCTTCGTTGCCGTGTCCGTCAGAGGGAAGGGGGAGGACTGAAGACCCAACTGTCAGAATGTTCGAGAACAGTCGTTCTCCACCGTAGCCTCCCACCTCAAAAAATGCTTCGCTCTCAAAGTACCAGCATAATGGCTAACATCAAAATACAGTAGGTAGCAGGCTTAAGTGTTCATCAAAAACGTATATTTCATATTACTGTAAGTAGGGCGGCATTGATTATTCCACATAGCTCCAATAATTCGGTTAGAAAAAAAAGTCGAAGCAAAATCCATGACCATTTTCCCAGACTCGCGTAGAAATACGTTTGCACGATGGCGCCGAGGCAGGAGAAAAGAATGCGTCAAGGACGGACAATGTCCAACATTTGGGATCGTTTCACACTTAAAAAAAAAAAAAAAAGAAGAGCAAGTGCAAGTCAACAGGGCAGACCGGTGAACCTGAGCTGTCAACAGCCAATTGTATTTTTACATGCTGGCTCCCACGTCACTCACCAGGCCAGGCACCCCCGTGTAAACCCACACACATTCAAAATCGCAAACCTTTCAGGGCCGAACGTGAGGATGGCGACCCCAAGTGGACAGAAATAATACCTGCACCCCTCACGCATATTTTGTAGCGTTGCTTAATAATGAAATGTCCGATTAATTGAAGGGATAATGGCTAGAATAATTGATTTTGGAAATATGTGATAGCTGCAGGGGTAGTTTCCACTAAAACTTGGAGTCAGATTCGCAAAGACAAAACTGTTGTCGTGAAATGGATAGCGGGTTTTTCTGGGTCGTTTTGTGGTGGACCGGTTTGTTTCTGTTGATTCCCAATGTGACTCGACAAGAGGTTTCCAGTTCCTTCGAGTCCTGTTCACAAAGGCAACATTGACTTCAGTGTCACCCGCTCGCCCCATACTTTGGGATTCTCCGTCGTATATTTTCCCGGGCTTGACGTCGGCGGCGTTCCGGGGCGGCGCCCCCGCCGCGAGAAGGCACGAGATAACATCACAACAACGCCATCCAGGGTGACCGATAAATTATTAGCCCATTAGTCACCACAGAGAGGAAGAGGTGGAAGAACATGGCATCCATCAAAGCTTTTGGTGTGTGTGCGTTTCCCCGTCGAGATAGGCTGCCCTTAACTGGGGCCCGGGAATCTTGCGAGGCTCTCCCACTCACGTAGGAGCCGCGAGGTCGAGGTCAGGGAGCAGAGTCGGAGCCGTCGCGGCGCTGGCAAAAGCCAGCAACATAACACAAGTTGGCGCACTGGATAGGGATTGTTAACGTGATTCATTGCTTTTTTTTGGGGGGGGGGGCGTTTTATTTATGACCTTTTTAGCATCAACGGGGTAACGTTTTGTAGTCCCTTGAAGCAACTGGGCTTTTACAACAAGCAGCAGACGGACATCGAAAATATAACGTCAAAACTCTGAAGTGTTGTTTATGTAGAAGATTGGTTTTTATTTCTTCTTTCACAGCAAGAGTTTAACGTTAGGTAGTCTACGGCCCCAATGAGCAAAATAGTTGAGGGACTTTTTTTCAGAAGAATGGATTTCTTTGGGGGGGAGAAACGTTATATTTTTATAGAATGTCTTTTTTTAAATAAAAACTTGATTCTCTGCTTTTCTCACATGTGAGCATGTTTTATTGTTGATGTTGTGAGTTGTATGTTGTTTGTATGTTGCTAAACTCTTGCAACTATGTTCTAGTGCGGTGCTTCCACAAATGCAAATAAACTGATTTTGACTCAAAAGTTATATTTTTTGAGGATAGGATTTATTTATTTTTTTTTAAAGAAAAAAAGTCCAATTTTGCAGAGGAAAATTTTCTGGGCTGCTACTAGGCTGCAACCAGAAAAAGGCAGCTTGAAATCAGGCCCGATGGACTGACTTCAAAATCCAAAATACAAATATCTGTCATGAATGAAAACGTTTTTTTTTTTTTTTTTTTTCATATTTTTTTATCTTTTCAGGAAAAAATACCCTTTTTTTCTAGACAGTCTTGCATTTAAACAAAAAATCTTATTGAAGTGAGATTTTTGTTTTTGAGAAAAAGATGTCTTATGCAAGATGAAATCCATATTTTTAAAAGAAAAAAGGTCATCTTTTGTTTTTTTGTTTTGTTTTTTTATATAAGAAAACTCAAAAATAAACATGACATTATGTCTTGAATAAATGTTGCAATGGACATTTCGAGTCAGTGGAGTGCGACTCCCAGACCGGCAACGCTCGCGTGCTAATACTTGAGGCCCCATTTGGTGGGAATTTTTCTCTGTGGAATCTGGTCAATTCACTCAAATATACGTCTCGTTCTGGACCAAAGACGACGCGGCGAGGAGAATTAAGAACAAAGTCCGTCTCTGTCTGCCTTTGATGCGTTATTGTATTACGCCGATATCCCTTTGACATCTTGTCCACGGATAAGTCATCAATTTCCCACCGGTGGTGAACGGGGCCCCAAATGCGCTTTGGAGAGCCAGCAAATGAATCAATGGTCTGAGGCGAATACGCATTGAGGCGCTATCGGCTCTTTGCGAGCGCGTTAACAAGCCTGCCGCGCGGTTAACGCCGCCGGAATATCGCGTCGCTCTCCGTCATCATTCAAGCCGATCGCTTCGCTCTCATTAAGCGGCCACGTTCTCGTCAATGAATGTGATGGAGACCCGCTGGTTTGTCACTTGCCCGGCTGCTACTAAACCATCGTTGGGATGACCTGAACCTCGTTCTTTTTTTCAACATCCAAACAGAGTTTCCGCATCCCCTAAAAAAGTTTTTTTTTTTTCGAGTTACAAGCCATTGCTTGGCCGATTTTTTTTTTTTATTATTATGATTTGTTTTCATTTATTTTTGTTGTAAATTATTATTTTCAATTGTATTATTATTATTTTTAACACTTTGTGTTGCGAGCAAGAAATTGGACTTAGCTTCAGGCACTCCGCCACACTTATTCACGCTAAAACGATGACTTTATTCTCGTGCGACTTCGAGTTTAGACTTTATTTTAAAGACTTTACTTTTTTCTTGTTAAAATGAAGAGCTTTTTTTTCTGGTAATGTTACAACTACTGTATATTCTCAAAATATTCCAACTTTTTCCACATTCAAATGAAGACTTTATTCTCATGCAAATTCCTTTTTGTATTTTTGTAAGATTCCAACTTTCCTTTTGTGAAATTCTGACTTTCTTCTTGTTCAAATAATGACTTTCTGCTGGTAATGTTTGGACTTGATTCTCGAAATTTCCCAAATCAAGCACCTAAAAGGACAAGCATCCACGAAAAGGTGGCGGTCTCTTGACTTGATTAGTGCTCAACTTGTCCCCAGGTGCATGAATGATTCATGGGCACCACGCCGCCCGCTTCCTGCGCGCTTGGCATTCGGCCTTTCTCCCGCCTCCCCCGAGGACGCTGCCGCTCGCACTCACTTACACTTGGCTACTGTCGCGGGCGGGCGCCGGGGCGCTGTGCGGGAAACGGCTGTTTTCGCTGTCTTTTTGTCGCTGTCAAATGTCGAAATGCGATCATCGTGTATGGCTTAAAAACGTTTGGCAAGTGAGTCCTGTAGAAAAATGTTGCGGCTGCAAATCAATGCGGAACGGCTACCTGTCCTGCTTCCGTAACGTCCTCGCGGCGTCTGTGCGAGACGGCCGGCCGTCCGCCTCGTGGTAGCGCACGGCGGCCGACGGGCCCGATTCACAGGCGACGCCGCTTTTGTGTTTTGTAAGCCGCCGCTCACAATGGGCCGAGTCACAAGAGTCGGCAATCTTTTCATTGGCGTTACAGGAAATCTTATGTTTGGCGTCTTTGTTGCTGGCCGTTTTCGCGTGAAGAAGAAGAAGAATCCTCTTTATTGTCATAAACAGTCATGCATGCACGCGGAATTTGTTCTCTGCGTTTTTCAAACTCACACCGGAGCAGGGGGTCAGCCGAAGCGCCCGGGGAGCAATTCGGGGTATCGGTGTCTCGCTCAAGGTCACCGCAGTCGTGAGTCCGAGGGATCTTGGCGGATGGTCGGGTCGGGGTCTCGAACCGAGGTGCCCACGCTGGAAGGCGATGGCAGCATAACCATTGGGCCACGGCTTCTTCTTTTTCTCCCTTGCGTCGTTCATTTTGCGTTGTTCATCTTTGCTTACTTTGTGACCTAAAAGGTCACCGGTCATAAGCAAACTGGCATCAGCGCATCTGCAGGTTCAATCTGGTTTGGTTGGTTTATTCCTGTTTTCCCAAGATTTAAGAGATGTTTGTTGTCATGTGCAAAACAAAACAAAAAAAAAGACCGCACAAACGCTTTTTAAAGACCCTGTTCAGTGAATTCAGGGATTTGTTTTCGAAACACATTACACCTTTGAAGATAATTGCTGAAAATGTTCAAAGATTGAGACTCATAGACTCCTCGCCCACTATATAAAAACTTCAGCACATTCCTCCGCGTCAGTCCGCTGGTGTGGCCGCTTTAGAGCGCCTCGTTCTCGGCCGTGAGTGCACGCACCCCACAGGTGGAAAAGCCGAAGAAAAAAAGTTCGACTTAACGACGTTGCGCTGTTGTGGCCCCTTTAGAGTGCCTCGTTGTCGCAGCGTAGAGGAGCCCCGTGATGACACGGTGGTCAAGTAGTAATGTGAAGGCATCAGACTAGCATCTATTTTTCCATACATGCACCCTTCTAGTCATTCCAAGTATTAGCAACTGTTTAAGCAAGTGATGAAATTGATTGTATGAGGAAGTTCCATCCCCACCCCCCCTTTTTTTTAATAATGTCCAACATTATGTTTTTCCGCTCGTGCCCAGAGAACATTTAGCACAAAGGTCCTATTGAAATGAATAAAGAGGCTTTGTTTTTATGGTCCCAGCATCAGTTTGACTTTTTTTTTTTTTTTTTTTTTGGTAATAGTGTGGATGTACTGAATGTGGACCTTTTTAAGAGCGAGCAGAAAACTAGAATGGCGGTGACCTGGTAGAACCTCCGCCGACTCACCTTATTGAAAAACCGCAACGTGTCAAGCCATGTTGTTCCACCTGGGACCTGTAGGTGGCGGTAATACATTTTACAAACCAACAAATGGCAATCAAAACATAACTTCAAACTGACCTTGTTCCCCTTTTTTGGGTCGTTAGTAAAGGCGCGCCCCCAAAACAGGACAACAAAATTAGTCATCCAGATAATGCACAACATCCATGGCAGCGTTTTACGCGGCGACACGGAGGCATCAAAGCGGAAAACCCAGTCAAGTTCCAGCAAAAGCGCTCGCCGCTTGCCAGGCACCAAACTAAGACAAGCGTGCGTGCGAGCTCTTCGCTGAAAGGGGTTTCGATAGGAAAATGAAAAAGCTCATGCAGCATGGTGCTCCCGATTTTTCACGTTTCAATGGCAACACGCTGGATTGTGAAAGTCACATGACTTGACTCCAGTCACACTTAAGTCGCTAATTTAGGAGGCTTGGGACTTAATTGCCAACATTTGTAAAATACTTCACGAGAGATAAACAGATATGTTTTTTTTTTTTCATGGCCGATACCGATTTTTAGAAGTCACGGAGTCCGATAACCGATATTTGGAGCCGATTTTCATTTGCAGTCAAAGGGAAAATATTGGCTTCAAAAATTTTGAATAATACAAACACTTAACTTTGTTTAAATGCCTTTAAGCACATGTTTATTAAACAGCTTCTCAGATTTGCAACATGTTAAAGTTTTAAAATTTGAACAAAATATCCAGGAAGCTCCCACGCTCAATTCAATGGAAAACGTCAACAAATAAATAGCTCCCTAAAGTTTTCTGCAGTAAAGTAAGGGCCTCTTTTAATGTAAACTAGAACATTGAAATAAATAAATAAATAAATAGGTAGTTCCCTGAAGTTTACCCAGTTTTAAATTGACCTCTTATCGGGTGTCGGATTAAAAAAGACAGATACCGACACGTGTTAAAATGCCGAATATCTGCGGCGTTAATCGGGCCCGCCGGTAATCGGTCTATCCTCCGACTCTGCTCGGCTCGACTCAGACGTGAGCTACGTGACTTGACGAGTAACTTGCGACTTGCTGGAAACGTGAAGCGGAAAACCCGAGACGTACTTCTGAGTCGCACTCGCAGTATGTGACCTCCTCCTGCCTTTCGAAGCAAACACGAAAACTGCTCTCAGACGTGAGCGCCGCGTTGACATTTCTCCCAATCCAAATGTTCTTATCGGTCGGCCTCGGAGCAAACATGCAAACAATCTGGCCTGTGTGTGTGTGTGTGTGTGTGTGTGTGTGTGTTTCCAGTCACATGGGCTGGACGGGCTCGCAAAGAGAGTCATGGTGCCTGTCCTGGTATTTCCTGACAGTTCATAAACAAACGGACCCCGTTGTTCCCGGGCTTTCTTTCCATCCGTCAGCCGCTCAATAAAACGATAATATGATGGTAAAGGGAAGGAAAATGGTGAATGTTTACAAAAAAATAGCACAATGCAGCCTGTGTTTATATTCCATGTAAAATACCTTTTCTGAATGAGAAGCTTCTTTTAAAAGAAACACATTTGTATTCGTTTTTTTAAAGTCTGGATGCACTGGCTTTTTATGATTTTCAAGTTTCAACAGTGGCGCCTTGTGATACAAATGACCCAACTTGTGAATGTTTCAAGATACGAGTCGTCATTTATTGCTTTGATTTGAGAGCAAAAATTTGAGCAACGAGCTCTGTTTGGGGGTAGTGACCTCAACTCGACTCGCAACCAATTCTCAAGCTGGCTATTGCCTCTCCCAGTTTATTGTCTAACTAATCCTAAAACCAATAGAATTACATGTTGTGTATTAATAACAACCTAGCTTAACGCTAACAAGCAATGCAAAACACCGTAGACAAGCTCAGAAATAGCATCGGTGTTGCGGTGTTTTAAGCAACAAACGTATGGAACAACATGTATGCAGATAATAGAACACTACTCACAGGCATATATTTTTTATCCTCTGTGAAGAATGACTAATATTACAGCAGCTTACTGAGCAATTGTGACAGCCTCCTTCACGTATAGCTGTTGTATACTGCCCCCAGGTGGCCAAGGAGCGCACATCAGAAGGAGCAGCACAATGGTCATTAAATTGAAGCTAACAATGTTGCAAAAACTGTTGAATTCCTCACATTTGATTTGTGTTAGTACAATGTTTTTATGAAGTACAATGTTATAGTGCGCTATTAATTCTTACTAAAAAAAAAATACCTGACATCTGTGCAGTGCCGTTTTTTTCAGGGTGGGCGCCAACTCTGTCGGGATGTTGACGGAGCTGCGTGACTGTAAACGTCGGGAAAGGCGAATCCAAGCGAATGAACACAACTGTCATGTTTCTGTATATTTTCACGGGACAGCGGGGCTGGTGCTTGAAACCGTCTAGAACTGTCTGCGTTCCCACCACATTTGCACAGGTTCCATCAGGAACACGCACCTGTTGCTCGAAACAGTGAACGAGTAAAACAGCATAAGAACAATCATGCACGCTAAATTCTAAAAACTCGGGGCCCGTAGATATTTTGATCTAGTTTATAATTAGATATTGACAATTGTTAAGAGGCTGGTGTCGGTCAAACTTGACCTGTAACACGCTCGGTGTGGAGATGAAGAGCGCGTAATTAACGAGTTGCGTTCAATGAGTGCGCTGAAGTCGGGTAGCTGCCGAACGAATGAGCGTCGCATTCATCGCCTCGACTTCCGTATGTTCTGCCATCGGTCGGCACCAAAAGTGGTTTCGTGCTTTAGCCTTCAGAATGTCGAAGTTCAAAAGGCGCGCGACGACTCGGGGGGGGGGGGGGGGGGGGGGGGGGGGGGGATTACAATTATGTAGGTCAACCCAAAGACTTGATTTCCTCAAATATTGTAATCTGCATTTGTTCTGCCAGATACACAGCTTTCCGGTCTTTTGTCAGACAACAATGCCCCGCCCCCTGCGCCGACCCTCCCCCGACAGTGGTGGTTGCGCTGAGGTTTTTAGCTTGGCGCGGTTGTGTGGTGGACACGGGGGCAGCAGGATGTGACCCCAGACGGGCGAGGGCAAAGGAAGTCATTGATACAGTTTTGCAGTAACCTGTTGCTAATAGCAACGCTGCCCCCCATAAAATATTTTAGAATTGCAAAAAAAACAACAACATAACTACAGTGATAGCTTTATTCAGGAGTTTCATTGATTTCATTTGACGGTGCAGAAAATGCACAAACATAAATTGATTATGACTCAGTTACCGGTTTGGTCCGTAATGTTCGTCAGAAAATGGGCAAAAATGTTGATAGTTGTCGTAAAACCAAATGTTTGCAAATGTCTCATTTTGAATAAACGAGCGTAATCAGTCTGCTCCCAAGGAGGGCTCCAAAATTGGAGAATATTTACTGCAATTCTGAAGATTTGTACATTTTCAATTCAGCTATTTCTCGAAACGATGACTCAATGATCAAAATAGTTGTCCATTCATTTGATAATTGAGTAGTTGTTGTAATTACTGTATGCACTCTATGCACTCTATGGGTCAGCACTGTATGTACTGACCCGCGTACCGTCACGTCCTGCATTCGTTAAATCACGTCTGCCGGTCTGTCTGTCTGTCGGTTCTCGTCTATGAATCGCATTCCGCCTCAGCCAATCATATCTCCTTTACTAAGAAGTCAGAAGGTTGCTTTAGAAGGGGAGTGGGAGCGGGGGAGGGCGCGGGCGCGGGGGTAAATATGTCACAGTTATGGAGGACATAGCTGGATGCTCTGAATAGCCCTTCCATCTGTCCGCATGACTGCGCGGTACATGGAGCTTTGTGGCGGCCGATCCGCTCGAGGGGGTTGTAGCATAGCAGTGAGTTGGTGGTTTCTGTAAATAGCCCACCCTGCGCTAAGAACCAACATGACCTCACCAAGCCGACAAAAAGAGGCTGCTGCGACTGTTCCTCCGCTCCATCCGGGTCGGATCTACCAGTAACGATGGCAGAGGTGGGAGTGAGTTACAAGTCGCAAATTGGAAGTCTTAAGGCCTCTTTATACTCCCGCGCCGTTGCGTCACGTGACCGACGCATTGCCCCGCGCGGCCCCTCTGCGCGGCTCGACGCGCACATGGCAAACATTGTTGCTGAGCGGCGTTCATCTCCCGTGATTGCTCCGTTTTAGTCACATGCTGTGACGACGTACTCGCCGTGCCCCTCGGTTCCACGTACCATCTACGCCGCCGCCTTCTCGATGGATTTTGCAGCATCGTTTAACGTATCATCTGGTCATCTAGGTCCATTTGTTCGAGCAGACACCGTTCCACCGTGGGGTGGCCATTGTTGTCGCTTTGTTCCTTGTTACTGAAAGGAAAGTGAAAAACGGCTAGCGGAAATGGCCCAAAAAATGCAGAGGAAACGCCACCCTGCGGCGTCCTAGCCAATAGCAGCCGTAGCGGTACATTTTCAAAAGTGTACTCGCGTATAAAGGCAAACTGCACGCGGGACAGCCGCAGTGACGTCAGCGCGAATTTAAAGAAGGCTTTAACCTTCACGTTCAAGCAAACGTTATTGTGGCAAAAATCTAGCAAGTCCAGTCGAGTCCCAACTAAATTTCCAGCAAGTCTCGTTAAGCGAGTCAAAGAATTCTTGCTCGGCCGCAACATTTATTCCAGTGATTGTCAACCAGTGTGCCGTGGGAAACGAGCAAATTTTACACCATTGCTCCAAAAATTATTTGGGAGAAATAATGTATCTCTGTTCATCTATTTCTGCCAGTGAGGCATAGTGACAGACGGAACAACTAAATGCTATTCTATTGGATGGCAGGAAGTACATACAGTCATTAATGTCGTCATTTTTGTTTGTGAGATATTACAATTGTAAAATCTGTTCCTTGGCTCCATAAAGGTTGGAAATCGCTGATCTCTTCGCACATGGGCCACTTTGCATCCCATAGTCGTGCTTGCGGGTTTTGTTAGCTGTGCGAAAACCTGCGCAGTATCACGTTTTTGATGGCCCCAAACCAATCTGTGGTAGAGACCACATGAGTCACACGCGGGCCTGTTCTAAGAATTGCTCACCCGTGATGAGACATTGTGATTTTCTAGGAATGTTGCGGAAGTAAGTGATCGTTTGAAAATGTAAACACTGGCAGAGATTTTTAGACATAAAGTGGTTGCATTTTGATATTTCTGTTTCCTAATTGTCGTCAGAAATGATGAGTGTTTCCGCATAAATAAATATCATTATTAATAATAACATAAAAACATTAAATGTAATTGGTGCAAATCTGTTATTTAAAAAGACTTTTTTATATTTTTTTTAATAACAAAAATAACATCACAGTATAATATTGTTTTTTTAAATAAAAACATAGTATAACAAAAACAAAATAAATGGAATGTAAAGAATTTAACAGTATGCAGATGATGATTTATTAATTGCGGCTCCTTATGGTGTGCAGGGCTCGGCCCCTGGGGGGCAGTATAATACAGTCATGCAGATACAGACGAAGAAGAGTTACACAACTACTGTGAGTGACTCGGTAAACTGTAGTAATATTAGCCGTTTTTCGCAGAGGATCAAGAATATATGCCTGTTAAGTATTGTTATATTGCCAGTTTACATGTGCGTTTGCGTTTAAATATCAATTAAAGTTTTATAAGACCGCCACATAGTTGCTATTCTTTAGCCCGTCGATGGCGCTTCTGTTAGTGTTTCCTAAGGCAAAGCAGTGTGGCTCATACCCATTGGATCAAAAAAGCAAAACAAATGACACGCTACTACGAAAATGCAGATTTCCAACATGTAAATGTAGGATGTAAAAAACAAAATGTAAACGAGCAAGACTTGTCCAAGTCATGTAGTTCAAGTCCACATCAGGTTGAGTCTTTGATAAGTTCCAGCCAAGCAAGTCCCAAGACCAAAAAAGTGGTGACTCAAGTCTGACTCGAGTCAAGTGACACGAGTCAAGTCATGTTTGCTACAAATCACGCGCGACGGTATCCATACAACGTTTTGGCTCTCAAAAAGAGGATTTGCAGCGGTGCTGGAAGTAGGCCGTTTGGAAGTTTGACGGCGATAGAAACGAGCGATGCTAATCGGCGTCGCTCGCAGCGTAAGTCGCGCTTAATTCAAGGTCAGGACGACAATTAGGGTGTCGTCGACGCCTCCTCTGTTTTAACGCTGGACATTTGAATAAGTACGTTGATTCCGAAATAAACTTGGTGGAAATTCAGACCGTTAAAAAAAAAAAAAAAAACATCACGAGGGATGAGCTTAAAGGAAGCGGCTAGGAAGCGCCGGGCCACGTCCGCCCGGCCCCGGCTCGTGTCGGGGTCCTGCGCTTGGACTCCCTCTTGCTTGGAAACCCCGCCCACCTCCGCCGCCGCTCGTCACGGCTCACCTCGTCGGAACAAAACGATCCGCTCTTTGTGCGCGCGGGTCATCTCGGTCACCGTTTCCATTACGTGTGGATCGCTCATGTCTGTGTCAAGATAATAACATTTTGCTGACTCATTTGGATAAAATGTCTCGTATGCAGGATATGGGGCTTATTATTTCATAGTTATTGGATTATACGCACACAAAAATTCAGCGACTAAAAAAAAAAAAAAAAAAAACCTTTGACCTCTTTTGTAATTTTGAGCATTTTTCATTTATTTAAAAAAAGTGCTCAAAATGGCAATATGTTTATGGAATAAAACAAAACTGTTCAGTTTACTCAAATATATAATATATAATCAGAGAAATTGATCATTTTGTATGCAGTGGTCTCTTCCTTTATTTCAGAGCTGTCGAGAAGGCTCCATTTTAACGTTTCAAAAGTTTTTTTCTCTGTTGAATAATAATGCAGTTATTAGATTTTTTTTAGATTTAGTTATTTAAATTTGTGTTCTATTATTTTGTCCTGTTAATTTTTTTAATTAATAATTTAATATACATAATATACAATAACTACAACAAGAAAAACAATTACACATAATATGAGATAAATATATTTTAAACATAAAAAAGTAAGCGATGCTTCCCGTAGTTTTTTAATTTCTCAGTTGAATGATAAGGCCAAATTTTAATGTATTTGTATTTCTTGGATTAATAATTAAATACATAAAATAACAATGACAACAATAATAATAATAATAATAAAATAAAATAGTCAATTTAAAAATATATATAAAATATATATATTTTTAAAATGCTTCCCAGATATTAGAGTAAGAGTAATCATGCCTAATTTTAATGTATCTTTATTTCTAGATAATGATTAAATACATAAATAATCTCTGATGATAAGCAATACATAGAATTATACAGACGTTAGAAAGAATGTAATAAAATACGGTAAATAGAAAAAATTGCGTATTTTTTTGACTGAATGTTGAAGTTTAGGATCAACATTTGTGCGTTCTGTGTAAAAGGCAGTTGCGGCTCAATGTTCTGCTGTGTCGATTTTCCAGGTTTTGTGTGTGTAATTTGGTGGCGCTCTTGGCCGTAAATCACAGTTCAAGTTCATCTTTTCCTGAGTGCTTGTGTTGTTTGTTGCTCGTGTCATGAATTAATCCTAATCACGATCATCATTAGAGCTTTTTAAACCAAATACCCGGGAGCAAGCCTAATAAAATAAATCAATTCCCTCCCCCTTCTCTCTCTTTTGGCTTTTGGACGGGCGGGGGGACGTTTTCGCCAAACAGACGGCGCGCCTCATTTGCATCGCATTTAAGCATGTGGCTGAGGGAGCCTTTATTAGATTCATCCCTGCTGGGGACGGGGGGGGGGGGGCAAGCAAGCATGGATGGATGTACGTTGGCGGAGGGCGCAACCGTATGAGCCGTTTTGTTGGTCGCAATAATCATTTATTAGCTCTTCAAAAGTGGCCCAAAATGTCATTGACAATGTATTTCTTTTTGCCTATTAAAAAGATACACAAACAGATTTGTTTTGCATCATGCTTGGGGGGGTTGTGTACGTCTTAAGAGCAGGTTTTAATTAATTAGCCGCTAAGCCGGAACACATGGAACAGCGTGCACAAACCCCATTAAACACGCAAACTCCACCAGCCAAATGCCATTCGATATGTGCTTGTGCCCCCGTCCCCCGCTAACTAACGTGAAGCTGCTTAGCATGTTAGCTCTGCTAATGAGACATTTGGGTAAACAAGCAAACAAGCCTGACAACAAGAAGAAACCATGCGTGCAACGTGACATTTAACTGCTTTTCACTCAACTCAACAAGCAGCGTGCAGTTTGGAAGATGGTAAACAATTCTCTTTGCTGTGTTCTTTATCTTCAGCGACCACCGACTAATATTCTTGGTTTGGTTTTGTTAAAAAAACCAAATGTTGTCCAATGTTCAATGAATTCTACTAAGCCGTTCTTGATTGTTTAAAGGGTCCCGGTGGTTGTGGTCGAGTTACCGAAAACCACAAAGTGCAATCGAGTCATGTTTGTTGGAATTGACTTTGTCTCCCGGGGACATGGCAATCGACGCTTCTTACCAAACAAAACAAAACAAAAAAATCTGTTTTCTGAAGGCCCAATGAAGGCAGATGTCAGTCTGCGTGATCTCCTTCCCCTTTACACACTTCCTGCACAATCTGCCTCCCCCCTCCCCTCTCCCCTTCCAAAAAAACCTTCTCCGAGCCTCATTAGCCAGCCGGAGAATGCGGCTTTACTTCTCGCGTCACGAACATTATTTTTGGCTCGGCTCTTGCTTATTCATGAGCCAATGAAGCTCTTAGCGCCGCGGGCTTGTCTGTCCGAGTGCCTGGCAGGCCGCGAGGGCTTCGGGTTTGGCCTTTGGCCTCGGCGCGACGTCACCCTCGCCCGCCCGCCCCGCCCGCACGCACGCACGCCGACAACCAATATTTTCGTATTTTTTTTCTCATATTTAGCTATTCTTTGTATATTTTTAAAATATCTTTTCAAATATTTTGGGATGTTTTAGTAATACTTTTGTATCTTTCCCAATGTTTTAGTGTTTTTAGGTTGATTTAATAGTTTCTTGACTTTACTCAAATATTTTTCATTTTTGAATATTTTTGTGAGAATATTTACATTCATTATTTGGGTATTTTCATCTGTTATAGTTGTCCTTATTTCCCTTTCATCCTTTTGTATTTTAGTCCAATATTTTTCTTAATATTTGCCGATTTTTTTATTTATTTTTTTTCTCCCTGAAATATTTTTGGGTTTTTATTCAAATGTTTTTATGTAATTTTTTTGGTCGCTTTTCCCAACTATATTGTGTTCTTTAATATTTTTGTATTTGCCTTTAATATTTTGGTATTTTCCACCTAATGTGTTTTATTTTCGCGCATTTCAATTTGTGTGCGAATAATATATTAGAATATTAATGTAGTATTTGTTCAAATAATTTAGTAATTTGAGATATTTGTCTTGTAATATCACAAGCCTTATTGCTTTGGCTCTCGTCAGACCCACGCGTCACTCCGTGCTGTTACTTCCTGGTTCTCCACCAATCATCACAAACATGCACGTGCGTTGCCTTCACGGACCCTCAGGAATGTGGAAACGCCACCACATTCGACAGTACTCCAAGCGTCACCGCAGTCTGTTCCAACATTTTCCATCCACCATCCGTTTTCTGAGCCGCTTATCGTCACAAGGGTCGCGGGACTGCCGGAGCCTACATTTTTCATTTGATTGATGTATTTATTTTTCAGGACTAATACATTTTCTGACGTTTTAGCTGCGCTTCGAAAGGCCGTACGATGTTAACAAAGGTCGAGAAGTGGTGCAGTAAAAAGTTTTTCCTCCCAAGGGACAGGAACTGGCTAATTTCCTGAACTCGATTCCCCATTTGGTCAACACGGAATGGGAACATCAGAGAGGGAGCGAGTCTGAAGAATCCTGCGCGTAATGCGTGTCGATTGTTGCCTTGAAGCTTTTTAACGTTTTGCAGGTGGCACCTGGAGGAGGACAGGAAATGAAAAGTTTTGCTGGGTAGCGAGCGGCAAGCGTTTATTTGCTTTGAGTCATTGACAGAATTTGGGATCACGGAGGCTCGCGCCGTTTCTCTTGCTCAAGGAGAGCCACTGTATCGGTTTCTCCGGCCTCGGTGGCGATCGGTGTCGAAGGTCGTGACCCCGGGCTCGTGGTCACCCCACCTCCTCCCCCCCCCCCCCCCTCTCAGCTGACCTCAGTTGACCTCCAGCACCGCTTTGTTCCTCCCTTGTTGGCTGTGGCTTTTTTTTTTTTTGTATTTCTGTATTTTGGAGTATTTGCTCTAATATGTTAGAATATCTTACAAAAATAGAACAATAATTCAACTTTTCATTTAAAAAAAAAAATCAAAGAATTATCATTTAAATTATTCAAATGAATTAATCACAATCACTCAAATTTCCCTTACAATCAGTAAAATGTAATAAATCAATAATATAAACTAATATCTGATTTTCTATCTAATATTTTTCTGTAATATTTTGTATTGTTTTCCAATATGTTTTGTATTTTCTACTAATATTTTTCTTTAGCAACATTGTATTTTGTCACGTTTTTGTATTAAGTCAGATTTTTTTGAGTCACTCATTATATACAAAATATATATGTATTTTAAAATGTGTATACAGTATCAGATTATTTCCAATGTTTTTGTATTAAGTAATATTTTTGTATTTTCTTCTTTAGTCTTTTAGAGCATATTTTTTGTGTTTCTCCTCTTAAATTTATGTATGTTTTAAAATATGTGAGTATAGATCATCTTATTTTCTAATAGTTTAATATTTGTTTTGAATATATTTTTGTATTTTTCCATCTAATCGTTTTGTAGTTTTTAAAATGTTTCTAAGTGTTTTTTTTTTTTTCAATGTTTAAAAAATACATATCTTTTGCAATTCTTCGTAGATTGATTTCTTTTGGTAATATTTTTGTGTTTGAAAATATTTCTCGATAGTATTCTTTTTTTAATAATAATAGACGTGGTGGAAATTGCTGCAACTATTTACGACGTCCGCTCGATTTCTCCTCGTCACCGACGGGTCCCGCTGGATTCATTTTCGATTTTTTGGAAGGATTAAAATTTTTGGAAACTTCAACGTTTTTGTCATTGTTGTCATGGTGCTGGCGCAAATGGCGGACAAAGATGAAAAGGTCTTTCCGAGCTTTCGCTTGATCCGATATTGCCGAATGAAGCGCCGGGCCAAAATATAACCTCCGTTTCGACTCCTCTGGCCTTTGCGCAGATTCTCAGTCCGAGTCGGACAGAGCAAGACAGACAGGGCGGCGGGCAAACAGGAAGAAGCCTGGCGACGGGCAAGCGGTGCTTTTTGGCTAAGGACGGGCCATTGTGCCCCCCGGCCACCCCCCCTCCCCCCCGGCTGAAGGTTGACGCTGCGATTCAGCCGGGCAGGAAGTGTTAGCTGCACTTTTCCCATCCGCGGCCTCTGCCAAGCGGGCCCGAGCGGAACAATCCCGCTCCTGTGAGCGCCACCGGGGAAGGCGAAGGCGAAGGGGGAGGAAGAGAGAGAAGCGGTCCGATTGGGCTGGGGTAACATCAGGCTCCTGCGTTACGCAAGCGTTCCCTTTTGTCTTTTTTTCGATCCAGATTGCGATGAGGCACGGCGACGGTTCTGCTCCCGCCGAAGCCATTTAAGGCAGCTCGCATATGGGCCCCGCCCGGCGCCGGCAACACAGTCTGAAAAGCGGCCAGCTGGAGAGCAAATCAAGATATCTCGCACCAACGTCGCATCTTTTTTGCTTAATTATCCAGGAAATTGTCGGCGCTTTTGAGATAACGCAGGTGTTTGTACGATAATAGCGGCCGGTGGCTGCATGGGAGCGAAACAATAAAGTCGTTCGGGTGTTACGAGAAGAAATGAAAGCGGAAACACCCCCGCCCCTTCCCTTGTCCCCGACGCTTACGCACAAATTCATTGGAAAGGCCTGAATGACTCTCGCGTGTGTGTGAACTTGTGCCAAGGTAGAAAGACATTTATTTTCACTAGGTCAACGAGGCGTAGGCTTTATTCCTCAAGTATTAGGCACTGTAACATTATGCGCAGTTTGAACAATAGCACAGCGCTTAAATATAGGCGAATACAAATGTCCTTAGAAAGTGACTCGATTCAAATGTATTGCACATAAGTTCAATCAAAGTTGTACCAAAATAAATGTTTGGAAACAAACAGTTCTAAAAGATTAACTGCAAATGTATTGTACTTCAAAGTTGAATACAACTGAACTTTTTGGCGGAACCTTGGTTTTCTTAGGAAAACTGGGGTGTACAAAAACCGAGGTTCAGCTATAACAAATGTACTGTTCTGGATTTTAAAAAGAGTTTAAGCCACTTTGTAACATTGGGCGCAGTTTGAATAATCGATTCAGTGGTTCCTTTGTGTGCCACTAGAGGGAGGCTGCGCACCACTAGTTGAAATGAACTCATCTGTTGATCAGGTTAATGACGCAGAGGAACTCTTTGGACACTGAAATGGATTGCGCACTATACAGCTGGCATCAGCCGGCAGACTTCTTCTTTTGATAAGTTACGCAAAGACAACCCGACCAAACATTTTCCACATATCGGAGAGAAAATTCCTTCAAGGTCTGGTTCCCAGTCTGTCATCAAGGCTGGCCACTGGTTCCGCAGGATTAATATTGATTTTTAAAAAATCAAATACAAATTTTACAAAACTAAACCGTTTGGGGTATATTTGCTAGCTCAAACCCAAACACAAGACGTTTCTGCCATCGTTTTCACATTCTGCCACTCAGAATTTTACAAACCTTGTGAAAAGATGGAAGTAGAAATACACAATATGTAAAAACAACTTCCCGAGTGGAGTCATCGGAACATATTTCATGACGTCTGTTGTATCGCCGTTCCCCCCGCGGAGCAACTTAATGTGCGATTGTGCGCCGGCGAGGAGGAATCGCACTATTAAGCCCCTTTAATGAAACAGTCAGGACGGACTCTCATATCTTCTTTAAAAAAAAAAAAAAGCAGCTCATCTAAATGGAAAACACATTGTCTTCATTATTTGCAACTGTTGAATGAAGGCAGTTTCCATGGTTACGGCCATTGGCGGCTGAAGTCTGGCTGGTCTGAGGCCAGAGGGGGGGCGGCGGCAGCGGCTGGGGGCGGGGGGGGGTTATATACGCGGGAACAAAGCGGCTCCTAATGGCGAGCCGGTACCGACGGCTCAGTCAGGAGCGATGGCGCGCTTCTACCTCCGTGCTCCCAAATGACACAGAAACTCGCGTCAACAAACGATATATGTCGGAAAGAAAGCTCACGGTAACGGCAGCTCATCCCGAAAACGTATCGTAAGCTTTGGTATCGATACAAAATACAGCGGAACTCTGCTTACGAATTGAATTAGTTTAGTGAGCCCGTCGGTTGTGGTCACCGCTAGCCCAGAATGGCCGCCACCTCCCTCATAGTTTTCCGTTCTAGTCGGCTCGCTGCTGTACTCGCAATAGTCAACGCGCGATATAGCGACTGGGAAACACGAAGGCCGCTCGGTTGCGGTGTGCTTTTGCCGCATCCGGCGCAGGTTGTCTCGAATCAGCGCCGACGACGACATTGTTCCCCACTTCTCAAGCGCTACAAAAGGTAGATGAGCGCACTGCTACTTAAAAACAACGAAGAAAGGCGAAGAAAGGCATTCAAGTGGCTTTGTTAATAATTACAAGAAAAGGACGTGTTTGCGCACGTGCGGGTTTCGGTGAGCAGCCAGGATCCTCGCAGCCGCTAATGAGATTAGCGACACAATGGCCGGCCGGGCTCCTGGGCGATCGGCGCGTTTTCACGGGCGCCTTTTCCAACATTTCATCGTGCCACAATGCAGAGCGGAGGCGTTCTGAACAACAGGCTGGAATACTCATTTGCTATTGTTAAGGCTACGTATTTAGGGATTTTTTTGAAAGTGCTTCCGACTTTCAGGTTAAATTGAGTTTTCCCTACACAGTTACATAGCTATGTTTATTTTTTAACATTCTATTTTATTATGTTATGACTGACCAATGTATGATTTTTTTTTTTTTTTTTTTTTTTTTTGGAGATCCATGCCGATTCCGATATTAGTAAAATTTCCGATAACCGATTAATTGGCCGATTAATTTAAAAATGTCAAATTTAAAATGAAAACAATTTTTGGTCCCTTAATGCTTACAAAAACTTGAATTACAGCCCGAACATTTGACTGTTTTACAATACTTTGCCCTTTTAGTATTTAACTTAAGAACCAAGCCTTTTTTTTGTTTGTTTGTATGTTTGAATGTCGTTATCTTTGTCCTGTGTTGTATTGTGTCAATGTGTTTAAAAAAAAAAAAAAAAAAAAAAAAAATCTGAGATGCAAAGAAGAAGAGAGATTTGAAAATGGCCGATTAATCGGTCGGGCCCTAATTCCGACTGTAGGTACGATCTACTTGCAATGTATGCTATTGTGCCACGGTGTGCCGAGATCCACCTGCAGGCAGCGTTGTTTACGTTCGCCCGTCATTCTATTTCAACTCGCCTGATGGATGGCGGGCCGGGTCGTCGCGCAGCTAACGCGTTACTGGGTTAGCAATTAGTTAGCTATTTAGGCTACAATATTATTACAAATGGTGTTCTCACAAGGAATTAGTATTAAATTGTACAAAATTACAAGGAAATTGTACAGTGTTCTACTGCATTCCAACCTCATGAATGTATTTTAATCATGTAACAAAAAAAAAGACATTTTCTTTAAGGAACACCCGAAAGATTTTACATTTTCTACTAATGCCAGTGCACACAAAGAATTAGTAGGAAATCGTACAAAATTAGTAGGAAATAAAAAATGAAATACATTTCATTGATGATGCTTTTTTTCATTTAAATGAAAATCGCAAAGTGCTTCAGAGATAAAAGCAGTAAAAACCAGAAATCAAAATGAAACAATCTAAAAACACATTGACATGACATTAATTCAAAATTACAGTTCAATCGTAACATTACATTTTTACATGAAAACCAAAATCTCCATTTTGATGCTGTCGTAGTATGATGACGTTGATTTTCTCCTTTTTGCCTCCCTATCACTGTATTTGACTGCGCCACAATGTAACGTCCACATTTTCAACGAACTACTTGATATCTTTTTCATCTGCGTCGTGTGGTATGCTGCTCATACTTTGACGGCGTATAATAAACGGAATGCATATTTCTGGCATCTGGCTGCAAAAAAACCAAGTGGCATATTTGTGCGCGCTGAAGGGGTTCTTATTGCTTCATTTGACAGCATAAATTGTACACGCCTGCTGCAACAAGACCCCCCCCCCCCCCCCCAACCCTCTTGTGCTTGCATACAGTATTTATTTAATGCTATTTATAGCACGCTGTACAATTACATGAAATGAGACGTACTGTTCTGCGAACGTGTGAACCGCTCGGACTACTTGCACGCTTACGATTGAAGCTTTTAAGTGTTAAAAGATTTTACATTTGGATTTGGATACTGTTGAAGTGTATCGTCACAATCCTGACAATATCATGGTAAGGGTACAGTACTGCCGCAGATTTGATATCTAATGCCGGTGTATCGAAACTGCGCCGTGCGCGATAACGGTACGATCCGCAATGATATCGACACAAGATACGATATCCATAGTAACGTGATTGTGAGCTGCATCTTCAGTCCATAAGTACAGTCAATGGAGATACTCGGTAACGGTGGTAGTTTTGATATCTTGTGTATTGATGATGAATGATTCGACGAGGTATCAAATACTTTGAATTTATTGTTCCTATTATCCTATTGATTATTGGAGTAATTGTATAAAAAAAAAAGCTTTATTAAACAATGGTACCTACACGAAATATGCTTATGAGGTGCAGGCAGTCATTTTTGTGCACTTGGGATTGCCATCCTCGCATTCTACACAGTAGTATCTGTGACTTTGAATGTGCGCGGCTTCAAAAGGCGGGGCCTGGCCCGGCGAGTGACGCGGGAGTCGGCGAATGAGAGTGTAACTAGCTGTCGTTAGCTCAGATTAGCCAGTCTATGTGTTGTGCCATTGTGCTGCTGCCGGCCTTGGCCACCTGGGGGCAGGATAAGACAGACATGGGGACAGACGGACGGACGGATATACGTACATGGACGTCTGTGCCGTGTCGCTCGTCTCTGCTCCACGTAGAGGATAAAGAATATATGACTGTGTGTACTATTGTATTGAATGTGTGATTGCTGCACAGTTAATGTTGAAATATCAGTTTCCTAATAGGTTATTTTCAAGGTCAACGCCGCCCTCCGGCCCTCCCTTTTTTACACATTCACTGCCATTGACGGCTTTAGAAGTCAAATATCCATGTCAACTGGGAAGGCTGGCAGTGAATGAGTTTTAAGTGACCCACTCGGGAAGGGGAAGGGGCGGGGGGGTCAAAAGCCTCCTGAGTTGCATGTCCGCTAATGTGTTGTCATTGACCAATTAGGAGCTCCGCATCAAACAAGTGCAGGCCGGGGGCTCGCGGCGCCTCCTGTTGTTTTTAATTGAGCACGTTTGCAGCATGAGGACCCCTCCCACCGTCACCACCGAGTCCCCCTCCCCATCTCCCCCTTTTTCCACCAACGCCCGAGCTGCTAGGATCAGTCCACTCAGCAAGGCTATCAAACGAGCTGCTGATATCACACATTGTACCTTTTAATAGTTAGATGACACGGGCCATCTCGGGAGAATTTAATTGCAAACGCTACAAAAAGTCAAGATTCCAATTCCACGCACCACTGGACTCTTGTAGCGTTTTATGTTATTGCACCTGCAAGGGAAGGCTTATGAAGGCAGGATATATATATATATATATATATATATATATATATATATATTTTTTTTTTTTGGTTCAAAATCCCACTCCTTAATTGCTTATTTATGTTTCATAGTCATTTCCTGATGGTTTCCCGAAGTATTTGAATGTAAATGTGGATTGTGCTTTTTGTACAAATTCCTACTAATACCAACCAAAACTTTGAAATGGAAAAAAAGTGGGCGAATCGTCACATAAAATCAAATAATTACAAATAAAATGCGATACGGCAAATAAAATACAATAAGAGACTTTGACGTATAAAGTGAAGTAGAATGAAATTAAATAATTAGATCAAATTTGATGTTATATAATAAAGTGAAATGAACCCAATTAAAACAATTAAAGGTACAGTAAACAAAGTCAAGTAAAAAAAAGGAAAATTGAATAAATAAATAAAATAAATTTAATTGCAAATGAAATATAATCAGCAAATAAAATAAACCAATTAAGTAAAGACATCAAATACAATAAAATGTCAAATGAATATATAGTCAGAAAAAAGTAGCAGTCTACAAATAAAGAAAATAATGTGAAAATAAAATATTTAAAAAACAGATGCAATTTAAATTTGACTAATAAAATCAGATAAAACTTAAATCCTGCATGTGCAAAAAAATCTGGAGGCAAATCTAGTCAAATAAAGTCAACAAATTGCATAAATGAATCAAGTGGAATAAATGAACAACATTCTGCCAACTAAAAGAGATTTTTTTTTTTTTTGTCCAATTCGAAAAACTGACGATTGATTTTTGAAATTTGAAATCCTAGCAGATTGTTTGGGACCATCTTTGGGGAGCTCCAGGCTAAAGTAGCTTTTTGCTTCCACCTCCTACGGTGGCTCATCTGTTTGTGACCCCCCCCCCCCCCCCCCCCCCCCACTTGCCCCTCTCCCCTCACCCATTTTGCTATTAGTGTGAGGGCTGGAAGCAAATTAAAAGAGTAGCTGTTTGCTGTGGGGGAGGGGGGGTTGAGGGTGAAGCAGGATGGACCACCTTCTCCCCCATGCGAGATGATGATGGTGTGCTGGTGCTGGTGGGAGGGGCTATGTGAAGCGTTACACTTGGTTGGAGAGGACATATTGCTTTGGCCCCTCTTGTTTTCCTTGCCTAGTAATTGTGTGTGTGTGTGTGTGTTGGGGGGGGGGGGGGGGGGGGGGGGGTTGTGGAGGACCCACCATCACGAAGACCCCCCCCCCCCCCACCGCTGCTGTGCTCCTTTCGCTTTTGCAATCACGCTGCAGATGTGCGTGATGGCTGAACAATCTCTCGTGCGCTTCCGAACGTGTGGGGCTGCTCCCGCAGGAATTTCGGGAGGGGTCGCTTATGTGAGAGAGGGGGCGGGGTCAGGGACGGGGGGCCGGGGGGGCGGGGTGTAGTGGAGATCAGTGAAGTGTGTGCGTGCCCTCGCTCACATTTTGCCACTGCACACCCAACCACATAAAATAAATCCATTCCCAGGCCTGTTACGGAGCCGTGTGGGGAAGTGTGAGTGCGCATACGTGGGGGGCACGGGGGTGCCCGGGCTCATATTATCCTCTGTGCCAGCTCTGCATGGAGCCCGCTGGGGATTAGGGCACATTCTGTGAGGCAACAATGGAAGTCATCCACATTTCCATCCTCCTTTTGCCGCTTCTCCCGCACGGAACAAACGCAGCCTTGTCCCTCGAGCGGGCACCTGGAGGAGGACGAGGCGCACACATCCCCCGCGCCCCCGCCCGCCATAAGTGTCCCGTCTAAACGGCCCCCACCCCCACACACTTCCACTCGGCTTGCTCAAACGTCAGCACAATGGTAACTTAATTAAAGGCCAGCTTGGAGGTTGTTTACACGTTGACGCTTTTTTCAAGTGACGATGGCTCAAAAGCACAAATCGGCGCTTGAAAACGCAAAAAGTTGAAAAGCCCTTTTTGTACTATCCAATTTCACTAAATTGCTTGGAAAATTACGATTCATCTCTTACAAATAAATTAGTTTTGGTGTTATTCTTTTTAACACTGGTAATGTTTGAGGCTAGTAAGCATTTATTTTACCATTCAAAAGCCCACGATGTGGCAAATATACGATATGCCGAGGGAACACTATTCAATCCATTTCGCTGACGTGAGTTTTGTCAATCAGATTCCAGATTTTCTCTATTAATATGGACGGGAATTCCTTGAATCCCCTCGAGCACCCCGGAAAAAACGCGTTTTGGTGTTTTCTCAAATCGTCGCCTCGCCGGGGTTAATTCGCTGGAGCTCCGCACATTCACATAGTTTGGTTGACTTCTCGCAGCTTTATGCGTGCGATGTTCTACGCCGTCAACAGTGGTGGGAAGAGTTTCACAACGGACTCCGTAAACCGCAGTAATATAATAAAGCATATATGCCTGTGAGATTCATTATATTGTCTGTGTTGTGTCGCTCCGCCGTTTGTGTTCAAATATCCGTTGCTTAACACCGCTACGGTGATGCTATTCGTTAGCCCGTCTATGGTGTTTTACATTGTGTGTTAGCATTAAGCTAGCAGAAGCCAAAGTTGTGACGTTGCGACAAAATCAGCTTAATGACGGCTCGTATCTCCAAAAGATTGTAAGTCGGGTCAGTCGCATCTCAAGGCGTCAGCGCATGAAGATTATCTGACCTTTCCGTTTCACTTGCCCGAACATCAGAGTAGGGAACAAGTGCATCCCGTCGACGTTCACCTAATGAAAGGCGAGCGCCGTTTGGGAGAAAGGAGATATCGCGATGGCGCGGATTAGTCCTCAGTTGCGTCTCGCTGGCCTCCGTTAGACGGACGGCGGCGGCGCCGCCTTGAGCCACGCGTCTCCACGTGTGGCCGTCAGGTGACGCGCTGACGCCGGCCGGGGCCGCCTCGCTCCCGTTCAATTGTGTCGTGCGTGTTGCTTGAGCCGCTATTGCGGAGGCGTATCTATCTTCTATCACGCCGCGCTGTTGCCGTGGAGCACATTAGGCGTGACGCAGGGGCTGTGAGGCTATCATGAGCTTGGCACGGCACTCCTTACAAAGTGTGTGCGCGCGCGCTTGTGTATGTTTTTGCATATTTTCTTTTTGGTCACGTGAAATTGCTCTGTATTTTTCCTAATATTTCCGTATTTTTCAGCAGGTATTTTTTTCAGTTTTTGTCTATTATTTCTGTATTTTTGTCTAATATTGGATATTACCTTTCTCGTATTTTCTCTAATAATTACTGGTTATTTTTCAAATTGATTTCACTTTTTCCCCTCCAATCATTGTGTGTTTATGTCTAATAGTATTTAGTATTTTCTTGCCCTAATCATTTATTTTCGGACTTGATCAGAATGCGTTTCTTGCCGTTTTCAGTGAAAGTTACATTCACAACTGGGAATTTTTCTGGGTCCGACGGTGCGACGTAAAACATAGATGGTACTAATGAAAATGAAAATGAAAATAGACGAAGAAGAAGGAAAATAAATAATGTGCAATCAGCAAGGGGGGGAGGTGTCTATTCGAAAAGAGGCGTCCATTTTTAGGGGAGGTGTTGATTGCAGAGGAGGGGTTTATTGGCACTTTGCATTTGTTTGAGGGGGTGGTGTCTATTTGAGAGTTAGGCCTTTATTGGAGGGGGAGGCATTTATTTTTGGAGTAGGCATGTATTTGAGGACCAGGTGTTTATTTGAGTGGCATATGTACATTTCAGGAGGAGGCATCTATTTGGGGAGGAGCCGTGGATTTGAGGGGGAGGCATTTATTGGAGGAGGAGGCGTTAATTTGAGTGTGAGGCGTTGTCTTGTCCCTTTAAGTGGCTCAATTAGCGGCACTTCAAAGAGCTGCACGCGGAAGCAAAGTGGCGGGGCCTCCGATAACTCACCGCGGGGTGAGGCGCGAAGAGGCCAGGCATGCAGAGAGTGAAGGGAGGCGGCGGCGGCGGCGGCGGCTCGAGTTATGAACCGGCAGGCGAGGATTTGTGGCGCTTGTTTAAAAGGCTTAAAGCGACGCCTCTCCAACGTCATCGCCATCACCAGCGCCACCGTGCGGCAGGCCGGGGGAGAGAGAGCCACCTGCTGGCTGGATTAGAGAAGCGCCCGGGGCACGACCCGGATCAATTCTTTCACAAAAATGCTTGTCATCAACACTTGACGACATAAACATTTTGAAATGACTTTCAACAATAAACAACATGGATTTCGCTCATAGTTACATGAGCGAAACGGTCTTTTTGTAATAATACTTTTAGAATTATCTGCTGTAATATTTAGCAAGCGGGAAGTAACGGCAGGACTCCTCTGTATTATTAATAATAATTCATACATACATTATTAAAGTACAAAATAGAATTGAAAATACATTCTAAAAAAAATAAAAATCAAAAAGACCAAATGAAATTCAATTGCAATTCAATGATAAAATGATCCAAATAATTTAGGTTTGTATTATATATCCCTCTATAATATTTTTGGAACTTTCTGGCTGTGTGCGGTAATGGAAGCACACCCCCGTTGCGCTGAAAAGATGTTATTATGCGCGACATATACTGTCGTAGCCAGGGTTGTTTACTCAACTGCAGAGTGTACACCATGGTGCGCTATTGGTAAGGCGTTTTTTTCTGAAAATACATATATTTTAGTCATATAACTTTTTTTTTTTTTTATTTTGTCCATTTTATTTTCCGTTTTATTTCATTTAATATTTTTCATTTTTTTTCAAATATTGTTCTACTTTTTCTACCATTTAGTTTGTTTTTATATATTTTATTATGTTTTAGCCAATAAGTTTGTATTTTCTATTTTTTTATGTCTAATTCTAATAATTTCTGCTATTCTTTTTTTATACATTTATTTTTAGTATTTCATCTAATTCTTCTAAAAAAATAAAATTCCTATATTCTATTTTTTGCTAACATTTGTGCACTGTATTTTGGCTATTATTTTCGTATTTTTCATCCAATATGTTTGATTTTCCAATATTTGTTTTGTTGTATTTTTGAATGTCAAATATTTTGTAGCTTTTCTGGATGCCTCTTTTTGAGTCATTTGTATTTTTCAGCTAATATTTGGTAATTTATTTTATACAGTATTACAATTGTCTACTACTGCAGTAGTTTTTTTGTAATATTTTGTTATATTTTTTCATATTTCTTTTCCTTCATTTTTTCTACTGTAAATAATTTGTATTTTTTAGAAAAATGTGTCTATTTTCCATCCAATATTCTTGGATTTTTGCCCATTATTTAGTACTTTTCTTTTTTTTTTCCCTCCATTTTTTTCAGTGTTTGTATATTTTTCATGTCATATTTGTCATTTTTATCATCTACTTCAGAATGTTTGCAAATTTGTTTTGCATTTTGCATAGTTTTGTATTTTTTTCCAAACATTTATTTGTCATCCAATGTTCGAGTGTTTTTATACATTTATATTCTATCCTTGGTATTTTTTTAATAATAGTTTTCTACTTTTCTTAATATTTTTCTACTTTTGTGTCTAATATTATGTTATTTTGGCTCACATTTTTCTACTTGTTTTTTTGTTTCTTTTTTTGTTCTTATGATTAGTTTTTTTCTTCTCGTGTACTTTTTTTCCCCACAAAGTGTGCGCTTTTTGTATATTTTGAATGGTCTCATATTTCTTCTCTTATGTGTACTTTCAAAATGTAATATTTCCCTATGTTTCGAATCCATTTTGTATTTCTTTGGCTAATATTTGTTGCCATTTCATGTCCTATTTCTTGCGTGCGTGGAGAGGGCGGGGGGGGGCGAGGCCTCGTTTAGCGGGCGCCGCAGGAGCTAAGAGGGACGTCGTCGTCCGCGCTCGCTCGTCAGCCGCCCGCCCGACCGACCGCTAGCTCCCGTCCCCCGTCGCGCGCATGTGACAACACTGTGCGCGTTGTTTGTGTTTCAGCTCGATGGCCGGCAGGTAGAGCGCGAGGAGGCTAACGAGGGACAATCAACATGAACTCCATTCCGTCCATGGACAGACACATCCAGCAGACCAATGACCGGCTGCAGTGTATCAAACAGGTGAGCTGTGGCGCACGGAAAAGCCGCCTCATTTATTCGTGTCAAGGGAGTGATGTGCACCCCCCGAAAAATGGGAACATGTTTGGAATAAGAAAAATAGCACAAAACGGTATCGTACTGTATGAAAGCATATGCGCTGGCCGGACCGCGAATAGCGAAAACCCGTGGATAATTGACACCCATTAGAATTGTATTGAATTATTATTCTTATTTTTTTTTTAAACCCCAAAATTCTTGAACGAGCGGGGATAAACCGCCGCTATGCGTTTTCGGGGATGGTTCCAATGCCAAAAAAGAAAAAATAGGTCCACTGTAGTTATAATAAAGTAGAATGTAAGGAAATAAAGTTATTTCTTCATTGCTACATTATGATTATTATTTTCCCCCACTTCAATTTCACTGTAGTCCCGCTTCAGTATCGTGCGTGTCGTAGAAGTGCTACTTCGCCAAGTCGACTTTGTGCACATCTTGCTGATGTTTTTCTATGATTTCAAGTACGGCTGCAACTAACCATTATTTTAATAATTGATTCGTGAATGAATCAGATTTTTAAAAAACATCTTTTAGTAGGGAAATTAAACAATTGTTTTCATCCGATGATTCAAAAATAGGACATGATTTGAAATTGCAGAAAATGTACAAACAAAAATCTGATAACAAAATTATGATTCAGTTCCGGGTTTTGGTGTGTCACATCCATCAGAAAATTGTTTTCCAAAGTCAAAGCAGATGTTTGATTTAGTGTGAAATTCAAAGCTGACATGTAGAGGATTCGGACAAGTAAAAGAAATGTCTTTAAACGACTAAAGTATGGGAAATTGCGAGCCCAAAACACAACACTTTGGTTCTGAGGTAACCATGTAAAGTGATGGTGGGCACACGTGTGAAGTTTGCTGGCGCCATCTGGTGGCCGAGTGTCTGAATCGCAAAAGAATGGACCGATTGTAGCACCCCAACATGCAAGTTTTTCCTGTGTGTAAATGTGCGGCAGGTTAAGCGAATGAACCCCGATGAGGCCAAAATGGAAACAAACACCGTGTTAGCGTCTTTTGCCAATTAGCTCGATCCGTCGCGCGTGTTAAACGATTTAGCGTGTGGGATCATTTCACAACAATCGGGGTTATGTTTTTTTTTTTTTGGGGGGGGGGGGGCGCATAATACATACTCTGCCAATGAGATCATCGGCAGCCCGTCTATTCGCCTTCCTCGCACACAAAGATGAGCATCAGGGGAGGTCGGAACAATTAACTCGCTGTCTTTTGCGCCCCCCCCCCCCCCCCCCCCCCTCCCCCCACACATTGTGCCGCATCAAGCCGTTCAAATAATTAAGGAACGACTGCCAGCCAGTCCAGCTGTTGGCTTTCAGTCACAGTTTTTGGAATCCAAATCAAGCCTGGCTCATTGTGTGTCACAAACTGTGAGAGGTGACACGCCAGCCTAAGTAGCCCCCCTAGCCCCCCCCCCCCCCCCCCCCCCCCCCCCCCCCCCCCCCAAAACAAAACAAAAACCTCTCGGTCTGGGGGACAAATTGATTTTGTTGCGGTGATGATGAATTAGCGCCGAACAGGATTATAAAGTGGAGGAAATTGGAATCTGTCAGCCTGATTGAATCACGCGCTCCGACGCAAAATCAGAAATCATTACGCTGCTAATTTCTCCATGCTGCTGAATTACGCTAATTCGATTTTTAAACATGACTTGAGGTCATTTAAATGACGGAATCGCAGCAGTGGCGGCACGTGGGAGAATTGAGTTGGCTTTGTACGAAACACTATTTTTGTGTGTGTTTTTTTTTATTGTTTGTCTTTATGTATGCGCTATAAATTCCATTTCTGGTTCCAGGATTATCCTACATCCCACAAATTCATCTGCAAAAAAAGGCTAATTAACTAATTTGTCTGTTGTATTTTGTAATTATTTTTATTTTATTATTACATTACATTATTACATTATAACAAAGACATAGACGTTTAATGTTAGTTTCATTACATCTATTTAATTATTTAATTAACAAAGACACTAGCATTTTTATTTAACTGTTAGGTTTTATATTCTATTATAATTTATTATACAATCATTTTATTTTATTATTTTCATTTAATGTTCCCTTAAAAACATTTTATTGTTTTACTGTTGGTTTATTTTTAATGATTTTGTTATAGTTTATTGTAGGTATTTTATGGTATTTCATGTATTTATTTCAATTTATTTCAAATTAAATAATTGAACTACCATTTCCTTGCATGATTATTTTGACCTTTTTATTCATTTATTTAACGTGATTGATTTTGTCCATATGTATAAAGTTTCCATTTTCCAGCGACTATGACGTTAGCTGTGCAGAAACTCCACAAATAAATGCTCGAGTCATCTGACTACATTTTGTGATTTCATTGGCTCGTGTGCATTAGTTCAAAGTTCCATTTCTAGTCCTACTCTATGTCATTCCTTGCTTTTCTCGAACTTTTGGGAAAGATTTTATTGAAATGTTTTTTTTGTTTTTTTTTCCACCCTCCGCAGCACTTACAAAATCCGGCCAATTTCCAAACGGCGGCGACCGAGTTGTTGGACTGGTGCGGCGACCCCCGAGCCTTCCAGCGTCCCTTCGAGCAAAGCCTGATGGGATGTCTGACGGTAAGCCGCCGCCCCCCGCGCGCACACACACACACACACACACACACACACCTTCCCGAAAAAGAGCGGCTGTGGCGCCCCCTCTCAGCGCTCGAGTGCAATATAAAGTCCTCAAAGCACAAAGCGACGAGTGGCGGAATAAAGGAAGTCGACTTTGAAAGCTTGCTGATTCCTTGAATAATCAGCATCGCGAGACGTCTGAGGGAGAAGCGAGCTGCGGACGAGCTTCACAGGAGCTACCAGATGATTTGCATACTCGGACGCCGTTTGTTGACAAGAGTAGCTTGAAAAAGTAAGTGAAGGCCACATATGGGAACCCTGGAGAACTTCTTTCCAAAGCCTCCTTTCAAACTCTTCAAACTGCTCCAAACTACTTCAGCATGGCATATATTTCCACCCAAAAAAAAAAATCCATTCTAGTTAGGTCCTTTCAAGCCTTTATTTCATTTGTTTATAAAGCCAAGTAGGGATTGAGCAACTGAAAATATTTTGTTTAGAATATAATGTGGCAGTAACAATAACATTTAATAATATTGAATAAGTAAATTCCTTGAATGAAAGTCGAGTCAAAGTGGATTAGTCGATATTTTTTCAGCACAAATAGACGACTCGATGAATTGACAACTAAGTGATTGATATATCAGACGTTTAAAGACCTTGTTTAACTTAATTGTCCAAATTCTGGGAATTTCAGCCTCTCGCTTTCTGTCCGATGGATTTTCTTCCAAATCCGACATTTGCAAACGTCTCCTTTTGCTGTGGATCCACATGTCCCCCCCAATTTTCTGACGGATGTTAAAGACCAAAGCACACACTGAATCATAATCATGTTTATTTTCTGCACTTGTCGATTTCAAATCGTATTTAATGTTCAAACTGATCAAGTTGAGGAAGTCTCATCAAACGCGTGTTTGGAACATCCCACAGGCGAACAGGCTCATTGGGAACGGGGTGGGTGATCGCCATGATTGCTTGCCTCAATTGCTCCGTCATTCCCAAGCAAAGATGGGGCGAGGTTCACCTCTTTGTGAACACGTGTGTGAGAAAATAGTCCCAACAGTTTGAATTGCAAGGGATTGAGGGATTTCATCATCTCCGGTCCATAATATCGTCAAAAGGTTCAGAGAATCTGGAGAAAGCGCTGCATGGAAGCGGCGAGGCCCAAAAATTTAGCTTGAAGAGGATTTGCAAGTCATTGTATTCTGTTTGGATTTCTGTTTAACACAAAGTGCCAACTTCTTTGGCATTGGGGTTGTGCACACTTGGAAAGTGCTCGACTGAAACATTCTCATATTCACAACGGAATGTTTGGTTTGCACTCACACGCAGTAATGACACGCTGGCATCCACTCGATACAAATGCGTCTTTCAGAATATTATGTGAGCGTATTTCAGCGATTTCCAGCTTTTGCGCGTGAGACGAGAGCGTTTCGGTCGTGTGTCTGAGAGCGTGTGGTTTGACCGTCGCATCTGCTTTCACAGTTCTGGATTTGAATTTCAGGTTTCGTTTTCACGTTGCGCCCTAGAAAGCGGACGGATGAATTTCAGGTTTCGTTTTCATGTGAAAAGCGTGGGACTCAGCGGCGTTGTCCCGCCTTTCCTTTCCTTCCCCCCCCGCCCCCCCCCCCCCGTTCAGGTGGTGAGCCGCGTGGCAGCGCAGCAGGGCTTCGACTTGGACCTCGGCTACCGACTCCTGGCCGTGTGCGCCGCCAACCGGGACAAGTTCACGCCAAAGTCGGCAGGTAAGAACGGCGGTTTTTAGCGTTTCCGAGCAGGGCCGCCGTCCGTCCGTCCGTCTTCGTCGTCCCCCCTCTCGCCGACTCCGACCTTTAAAAAAGATGCGACTGCATCAGGCGTGATGAGATTCGTCATCCCGGGAAAAAGCTTGCTGTCGCGTGTCGCTAATGAAGACGTAGAGGCTGTCGGCGGCTGGCCGGATCACCGGGATTTGCTTCTGGCCCCCTTCACAGTTGTTGGATATTTGATATTGTTTTGAGTTTTCCCTTTTGTTTAGTTTTTTCCGATGACTGATTGACAGCTCATCCCGGTTTTACACGGAGGTTACACGAGGCCTCGACTCGCTCTACGCGAGCCCAAATGAACTTTGGGCTGCCAGTTTTGCGCCGTGACGTGATGTGAAATCGAATCTCCTGACGTTTTTGTGGGTTTCGATAACTCAACGGTAGTCGTTCGGGGAGGATCCCACCCAGTGTGCAACACAAACACGACGATGTGCTCATATGCATGATAACAACCACAGGGCTGACTTCTTGCAGAATGGCAAATAATGACCTAATAATAATATACGTGACAATAGGCAACTTGTTCTGTGTACACAAATTTAGTTTATTAGCAAGTCTGCCGTTGACCTAATGTTAGCTTATAATGTGCAGTGAACTTTTGTGATGCGTCATTGCTGTAAGTGGGAAAATTGTGTTTTGTTGTTGTTTCTTTTCGCGTGTCCTGAGCGATCCGTTGGCTTCCTTTTGTTCTGCTGAACACGTACACTGTATTTCCAACGCGCGCGCTAATTAGAGCGCTCTCCGACGGCCAACGTGTCATCGCGGTGTCTGTTCGGAGTTGGGTCATTGATATCGCCCCCTTTTGTCAGCGAGGGACCCCCTTTGCGCGGGTTGCTGACAGCCACATGTTGTCGTCGTCGTGCTTTTTGATTGATGTCAGCCGTCCTGCGGGGCCCTCGACGGCCGCCTGTCCCGCCTACTCTGCTGCGACGCGTCTGGGTGGGAGTAAGTCGCGCGTCGTCGCTGTCGGGCGGAATCCTCGCATCTCCAAAGTCGCAACTTTTCAGAAGATTCAAAGAAAATGCATCGTCAACGCCACATCATTCAAGTTGCTATAGAATATACCCATTGTGCGCCAACGTCAACACAGCACCATCCCAAAATCATCTTTAAATGCTAAAAAAATAGCTAATCTTGTCGTTTAATAAAATAGTGCGCAGAACCAGTTCCTTCTGCAACAAAGCAGGACAGCTATCCATTTTTAACAAAACAGGCTTGCTCGGATGTAGCTAACCTTTCACTCGTTATTGTCAAAACAAAACAAAAACAATCTAGATTTTCAGTCTTGAGGCGACATAATGTCACATGGCTCCCGCAAAGTCAGGGACAGGCGGAGTTTGATGACACTAGTCAGACATTAGAAGTGTCTAACATCGTTAATTGATTTGTTATCGAGCTATTATAACACTTTCAAATGGTTAACAATGCGTAAAAAGGACAGAACAATAGTATCAATATGTGGAAAAAATAGGAAATTGACCATAATTGGACATACGGGGTTACCGCCCAACAGCGACGATAAATAAGTAAAGGCTTCTTTATACTACCCGGCGCGTAGTTTGCAAGTACATCCGTGCGAATGTGTATCGCGAACACAGTGAGGGAGCGGTTAGCGCGTCCGCCTCTCACTTCTAAGGCCGGGGGTTCAAATCCGGAATCCGGCCGCCCCGTTTAAAAGTTAGCATGTTTGCCCGTGCGGGCCTGCGTAGGTTTTCTCCGGGTACTCCTCCGGCTTGTCAAAATGTCGCTCCTCCCGCATTTCGGGAGGCCCTCGTCAAGGCGCCGCTGTGGCAGCCAGGGAAACGGCCCTTCACCCGCTCTTCCCCCGCAGGCCTCAGGGCCAGGACCCGTTCCCCTGACATTCAGCGGCGCCGTTGCCGAGCGACCCGAGTCACGTGACGGCATCCAGAAACGCGGGGGTGTCTATAAACGTTTTTGCCACCGAGGACAGGAAAATTGAAGGATACGGGGGGGGGGGGCACTTGTTTATCCAACACACTAAATCCAAACCGTCGAGCAAAATAAACAAGCAATTCTATCGTTCAAGAAGAACTGCTTCCAGCTCAGCTTTCTGCAAATAGTTGAGGATTCTGGGGTGATCGCAGGACACGAGAATGTAAAAGCTGACAACAACTCATGTAAGAGTTATTTTGCAAATTAGGGCTCTTTATTCAAAATGTATTTCAATCCTTTTGATTGAAATAGCTTGATTTGAGTCAATGAAGTCAACATATGAACTATTTTCAGTTCTTAAAACCCATAAAATGTCTTGAAACTTTGTTGCGCGTAATAATTTGGAACAGTGTGCATTTTAGGGTTTGTATTTTCCCCCCCAAAAGACGTTTTTCTTTTGTTCAAAAACATTGCCAGAAAGCTGTCGCAGTTGATGTCTTGAAAGTTTTGCTGACTGTCAAATAGCATTTGAAAATCAGTGTCAAAGAAAGAGGAGACTCACTTTCAGCAGGAAAAAAGCTTATTCCACCAAAAACCCGAAAGCGGAGAAAACGAGCTTTTTGAAACACGTCACGCAGAATGCAGAGTGACTTTGCCGTTAATATTGCTTGCTTTTGTGACGCCTCAAACTAGAAAACAACAAAGCAAGACTGAGAAAGCACTCCTGATGTCCAAATCACCATTTATTGACAGATATACGATTAAGCAACGCTGACTCGGCGCATGGGTCGAGTTGAACGCCGCTGGCTTTTTTGAAAAAATTTTTTTTATACATGCCGTTTGGCCACTCCCTCCACGAATTGCGTGCTCTTTTCTCATGATGGCGACACATTCTCCGTTTATACCGCACACACTGGATACGTACTCTGTTGGAGCGCGAGGATCCTAAAGAAATGTCGGCATTTCCTGCCCTCATAAGGCGAGAGTCGCCGCTTCATCTTTGCCTTCAACTCAAAAGCCGTGCTGATATCAAATTGTAAAGCGAGTATGTGGCCGCCCCAGACTTGGCCCGACCTTGGTGTAGCCCTATTTTCTGACGCTTGTGGACATTAGCCCCGCGAAAGGAATTTCAGCTTCTGTTCGAAGCGTTCCGTTGCAATTCTGTCGAGTCTTCGGAATCGGACGGAGAAATCGATGCTCGCGTATTCCTTCGTTGCGGAAAAGCCCCTTTGAGGCCGTCCTCGGCTGCTCGGACGTGCGCGACTTGTGGAAATAAAACGTCGAAATAAAGCGAGCGCGTTTTGCCCGCGATGCGTGTTGTACTTAAGCGTAATTGCTTTTTACTGTTGAATGGAGCTTCGCCTGACAAGAGCAGAAAAGGCGGCGGTGTAATTTAGTGGGTTGAACAAGTGATAGCTTGAATGGCTGCACTCGGGGGAAGCGAGTGAGACGTGGGAGGGGAGGGCCCACAATGCACCGGGGCGGGCGGCGGAGAAGGGGGGGGATGGGTGCCAGTCGTGACCTCTTTGTGAGCAAGATTAGCCTGTTCTATTAATCCGTGATTACGCGGAGACATCAAAGTAAGGGGGCGCCGGTCGCCACAACCCCCGTATCGTCGTCACGCTTTACGATCGCAAAAGGCGTCAGTTCGGGTCCCCCAAAAGTAAAAGAGCCGGGGGCTTAATCACCGTTTTTTCAGGATGGTACACTCCCGATTGTTTGCGCTTCAACAGGCTCTCGGAATTCCTGGCTCCAGAAGAGTAAAAGGACAGGGGGGGGGTGGCAAACAAACGGGGCGAGTAAACAAGCTTTTCAGCAAGGTAATCGGTCGGGCCGGGGCTCGTTGCTCTTCGACGCTCGTTGTTGTTGGGTTTTCCCCCCACACACACGACGGTTTGTCAGCTGTTTCAGGATCGGCGTCGGTCGTCGGCATCGGTGCGCAGCTGCACTCGACGGAACTGGACCATCGCAAACAAATTAGCCCACCTACTAACTGCAATTCCCCGTGTGCCAATCACAAAACAAAACCACAAAAACATGGTGTGATTGTCAAGGAGAAAGCGGATTGCAACATTACAAGAACACAAAGTCTACAGTGAACCTCCGTTTCTTGCGCAAAATTTGAAGCCACGACGTACCTTAGGTCCAGCCAATTATACGCCATTAGCTTTGTGATGTCATTTCTGCTGAGTCATGTATCTCACTTGTTTCCTCTTCCTCGAGATGGCTAAAAAGGTTTTCGGAACAAGTTGGCATATAAGTTGAGACGCAACTTCAGAGCATCATCAATAATACTGCGTATTTCAAATATGTTTGCGATAAACCGACTACAAGGAAGTCCTGTCAACAGAACCATACCCAAAAAAGGCAGATCTGATCTTTTATATCCGATGCGCAAGTTGGTCATCAACCAGAGGGTTTGCAGCAGCGGGAGGCGAGTCAGGTGATCGCATCGCATGAAAATTCCTTTTCAAATGAGCCCACAGCCAGTGTCCAGCGTACGGGATGCAGGCCAAAACCGGCCCGCTCGGGGGTGCAATTCGGCCCGCGGGATGAATTTGTAAGACATTGGGATGGTGGGGACTCATTTTGATGCTCAATTTTTCACTTCCAAATACAGATCAGTTATTCTGCACACATGTGGATGACGAGCTGAAGCGAAATGTTCTTTTCTTTCAAAAGTCATTCAATGTAAAGATTTTCCTTGCGTACTTGTTTTGTTCTACATGAAAACAAAGGGCCCAGAGATTTCTCATGATATTAAGTACGCGATGATTTTAGTGGCCACGCACGGCCATCAAATTGGGCCGTATGTGGCCCCTGAACGACAAGTTTGACGCCCTTGCGTTAAACTCTTCTGCTTTTTGGTCATTTTTTGAAGCTCACTAAGTCTTCTTGTTCTCCTTTTTGTGTGCGCATGACATTTGAGGCCTCGGGCGCTCGCTGCTAGTAGCGCTATTATTTTCCTTGTGTAATTATTTATCCAAGCGTCGTGAGCGCTAATTGGCCCTTCCCTCGCCCACCAGGAAGCCACACGAACATTTACCCTCCTCCTCTTATTGCCCTTTAATGACTATCTTTGATGAATCAAGTCACCCGTGAAGAACAGTCACTAACATTTTTATTTTATTTTATTTTTTTATATATATGTTGCTTATTTGGGGTGGGGGGTTGGTTTAACTGGAGTGAGGCCAAGACGGAGACCGTCTTGCACATGAGGCACCACCCCCTCTCTTTGCAAGTTTGAAATGTGAGCCGCCTGTGTGTTTTTTTTCCCCCCCCCCCTTCCTTTTCTCCTTCCTCCCCTCCCCTCCCCTCCCCTCCCCTCGCCTCCCCTCGCCTCGCCTCGCCTCGCCTCCCCGCCCGCCTACTGGCTGGCGAGAAGTGTCTGCTGGTCGAGTGAGTGTGTGTGAGAGTGCGTGATGTGTGTATTGCGAGAGCATGCACTGGATCACTAGACAGAAAAACGGAAGCCACATCAAGACGGAGGTGAGGAGATAAGCATTCCCTTGACACTCTCGCTCCCTCTCTCCTTCCTTCCTTCCTTCCTTCCTTCACTGCTTTGGTGATCATTTGTGACCTCCTCTCGTCGGACTACAAACATGGCTCCTCTCTCCAGCTCCGCGCCGCGTTATTCCCTCCCGGGTCGTCTCTGGGGCGCTCAGCGCGCACGGGAGCCGCTGGCGAGTGGAGCAACGGCTCCGTCTGTGATTGGCGTTGCTGTCTTTTCTTTTTTTTTTTTTTTTTTTTTTTTTTTTTTTCTTGCAAGCCAGCCATGAATAATTGATGTGCATTGTGCAGTCAGGCACTGGACACGCCGGGGGGGGGGGGGGGGGGAGAGAGAGAGAGAGGAGGCGCTGCCCCAAGCGAGACGCTCAGAGAAACGAGGTGGAAGAGGAAGAATGCCACAGCGAAAGGAGGGAAAGGCCTTGAAACGCGCTGCCTTTTTGACACCCTCGCTCGCTGTCGCCACCGTCAGTTCGGCGCAACGAGGTGTTCGGAAACGGTCGCTCAGGGTCTTGCCTTTTCACATGAGGGGCAATCAATGCTTTGTAACTCGTTTTAGGAAAGTGCAACATTCGTAGCGTTTGCTCTTTTTACGGAAGTGTAGCGTCAATAGTTGCTCTGGTTTTTTTAGGATGGGGCAACGTCAATAGTTGGCCTTCTCAGGACGGTGCGACGTGAATGTTTTTTCGAAGTTTTAGAAGAGCGCCACAAAAATAGCTTGTCTTCGTTTTAGGAAGTGGAACAGATCAGTAGTTTGTCGTATTTGAAGGATGTTCGACATCAGTAGTTTGTGTTCTTTTCAGGTGAGCGCAACATGAATTTGTCAAATCTTCAACTTCAACACGAATGTGTGTAATTCTTCGGAAAGTACAACCTCGATAGCGTGATTTGTTTTGAGGAAAGTGCGGCATCGACAGTTTGTCAAAGGAAACACAAAAACGAATGAACCAAGCACCGAGCGGCTTGGCGGTGAAGGCGAAATCTGCGACGTGAGCGGAACGGCGTCGCGTTTGCCTTGCGGGGCCGCCCGCCATAACAGCTGACTGGCGCATTTGACCCACTTGCGCTTTGCGCACAAGGGTTGAAAATGCCGACCTAGTTGAGGCGCCGTTTCCAGCCAGACCGTCGGCGCCCTCCCTCACCTCACAGATGCTGCGTTGGCCCGGGCGTTTGGGTCTTGGGGATTTGGGACGGTGTCGCAACAACAGGTCTTAATGGGAACTTGATCAGGACATAAAATGCACTAATGGAGAAAACGTCAGGAACTGTTATGAAAAGACAGATTTCGTATTTGTAGGTTCCGCACTCCTGTCTTGACATTTCCAATGATTTGTTAGATTTGTTTGTCATTTTGGACCTTTTGGGTGTCAAAAGAATCAATTTCAAGCCATCCAGGCAAGTTCAGTTCTTGGTACTTCCAAGAAGGTCAAGAGTACAGTAGCCTTCTTCCTTTGGCCCTGATAATGGTCTTGGTACTAATAATTCCTGGAACTAAAAGGTTCCAGTCGGATGTGTCCAAAGCTGCAGACCACACTCCTTGACGGTGGCATCTTATGACCCAGATAGAGTTCTTGGTACTTTCTAGTTCCTGGAACTACAAGTTTGCAGTCATGTCCAGAGTTGCAGACTCCATCCACCCCGGATCATTCGTACACCTCTCGAAAGTACTACCCGAACAGGGTCTTCTGTAAGCACCAATCGAGTTCTTTGTTCTTGTAGTTCCTGGAGCTACAAGCTTCCAATCATCTTCCAGCACGGCAGACCCCGCCCCAGAGGTTCTTGGACCTCTTAAAAGTAGCACCCCACACCTTGGCACGGTCTTCTTTTGGTTGTTGGTCCCTGTTGTTCCTGGAATGAAAAGGTTCCAACCATGACCAGAGCTCCGGCTGGTTCTTGGAAATACCGAAAGTACTACCCCGCCCCTTGGAGGCACCTGGACACTTCTGCTCACTGAAAGGTCCAATCATGTCCGACACTGCGGATCCCAACCCTGATGGTTCTTGGGCCTCTCAGAAGTCTTCTTTTGAGCCCAGATGAATGACCCCGGAACTAAACTTAGGCACACAGCCGTCTTTGAAAAGTTCTAGTTCCGGGTTACAGTTATTGAATCCTCTTTATTGATTTTGAGAGCCCAGCTTGTATCGGTAATAAACGAATCGTTCTTCGAAGAGGATAAAGAATACAGTATATGCCGGCCTTTTTTTTTTTTTTTTTTGCCTTTCTTTCCATTCTCACTCATATTTTTCTACCATTTCATGCTTTCATTTAATTGACATTATCTGTTTCTTTTCAGCACTTACTTTTTTTTTTTTAGGTTAGATGGTTAGAACAAAAGCATTTCGGCACAATAACTGCAGAACAAATGGAAAGTGCCAGCACAAAACACAACAGTAGCTGAACTTGACTGCGACGTAACCACGTGAACTGATGGCGGCCGGACGTTTCTGAAGCTCACTCGAAAAATCACATTTTTCTTTGCGACACAAAGCAACAACAAAAAAAAAGACCGATTGTAAGCTAGGGCCACCGGTAAGTGTGTGTAAGTGTGTGTGCGTGCGTGTGCGTGCGTGTGCGTGCGTGCTTGTGTGCGTGTGTGTGTGTGCGTGTGTGCGCGCGCAGCCTAGTAAAAATGTAAAATTTGAACCCTACAGAAATCAACTGCTGCAGGAGGTGTCGGTCCGACTCAGGTACTGCTTGTGTGTCCCAGCGCAGGAAACTGTTACGCACACCAAGTCGTCATCATCATCATCATCACCACGCCATTCCGTACAGTGTGGCTGCGTGGAATGATGTCATCACCCGTATTGTTCTGCTTTTCTTCTTTGGCTGCTGCGGTGTGGTGCATGTCACACGTGCCGATGTTGTGCGTCCAAAGCTTTTGCCTGCGTCATGTTTCATCTCACGCACTGAAAGTTGTGTGTGTGTGTGTGTGTGTGTCATATACTGTCCAGCGTTCTGTGGATGGTTTGGCTGTACCTAATGATTTGGCTAGGGAGTGTATTTATTAAGACGGATACAGGGACGCTCATATTTGGTCACTTTCTCTCTCTCTAAATAATAATACTAATACATCAACTAAGGCAGGAGAACAATGTGGTTGTTTGTTTTGTTTTTTTTTTCCTCCCTCCCTCGCCCAATCAGCAAAGCAAGGTGATAATAATAATAATAAAATAAATGAAATAATTATGTGGCATAAAACAAATGATGAACAATTAAATAATAATAAATATCAAATACAACAATCCATCCATTTTCTGAGCCGCTTCTCTTGACGCGGGTCGCGGGAGTGCTGGAGCCAATCCCAGCTATCATCGGGCAGGAGGCGGGGTGCACCCTGAACTGGGTGCCAGCCAATCGCAGGGCACATAGAAACAAACAATCGTTCGCACCTACGGGCAATTTAGAGTTGTCAATTAACCTCGCACGCATGCTTTTGGGATGCGGGAGGAAAGCGGAGTGCCCGGAGAAAAGCCACGCAGGCACGGGGAGAACATGCAAAGTCCACCCAGGCGGGGCCGGGATTTGAACCCGCAACCTCACAACTGTGAGGCTGACGCTCTAACCAGTCTCCACTGTGCCGCCTATATATATATATATATATATATATATATAAAATACAAAAGTAGGAATACATTTTTAAAAAATTGCATTTTTAATAAGACAAATCATGAATGCATGTCGTCCATACAACAATTAACCACAACTAAAATAGTGATAGTTACTGAATCATAAGGTATAATTATTGAAATAAAAGTATATTTGACTGGAACTAGAATAATAATGATTCATTTTAAGGGACAAAAGAAACTAACCCTAACAAAAGAAATTGAACCCGTACGCTAATATTTATTTATTGATGATGTTTATTTAGGCGATGTGCGTGGATACTGTTATATGCGAGTCATGTTTTATTGTTTGTTCACTGAAAGGTACTTGAGCATTCCACTACGAGTGGTTTTACCTGTACAAGCGATATCTGAACAAAGAGCCGCAAAACAACATTGTGCAGCGGTGCTTTGACGTACGAGTCACCCAACTAAGGTGCTTTTGTTTTTTAGATATGAGCTGTCATTGGGTTGATATTTCTTTTTTTTTTTTTTTTTTTTCTCCCCCTCCCCTTTGGCTTGCTCGCAAAAATTGGAGACGCAAGCGCCGTATGCAGTCAGTGCACGCAACTCCTCTCATTTCACAACGAGCAGCAGTTTGTCTATTTAAAACAACCGCATAAATTTGCCTTAAAGCCCACTTAGCTTAATGCTAACAAACAATGCAAAACACCATAGACAGGTTAACGACTAGCACTGATGGTGCGGTGTTGTGACCAATGTAACAAATGATGGAGCAACACATGAAGACAGACAATATAACAACACTCACCGGCATATATTCTTCATCCTCTGCGAAGAAGGACTAATATTACTATAGCTTACAGAAGCGTGACCGTCTCCTTTATGTATATTCATACGTCTGTTAATACTGCCTGCGGCTGCCCAACCCGCGCACCAAAAGGGCAGCACAATGTCCGTTGAATTGGAGCAAAAAGAGTGGCAAAAACTGTCGCAATCTTTCCATTTGGTTTAATTGGGTCATTACTCTGCTTTTTTCTAAAGTACAATATTATAGAGTTCTACTTTTTCTCATTTAAAACACATTACATTTTTTCGGGGGGGGGGGGGGGGCGAGAAGGGGTGAATCAGGTTTCCAATCATTTCAATAGGGAAAGATGATTTGACATACGAATGTTGAAGTTTTAAGTTTCATCGTTGCCATTTGGCACGAGCGCCAATCCCGACTTTTCCTCCCAAATCCCAAGCGATCGCACATATGGACGACGCTAATGAGCCCGCAGGGGTGCCTGGACGCGACCCCTGGGGTCTTTGACTCCCCCTCGCCAGGCTCCCATCGCAGACTGGTCTCAGGTGAACCGGGCTGGGCCGGTTTGGTCCCGAGCACCCCGAGGTGGACGCGGGGCCGGGCACATCTGCGCCTCGCCTAATTAGCTTCGCCGCTCGGTTTTTGGCCTCGGTTTATAGCGAGTCGCTCGGGGCGACGCTCTGGAAGCCGTTGCTGGGTGGAGGAGCGCTCGTTTCTGCAACTCTGGTCAATAAAGTTGTTTTTGTTCAAGGGCCTGATAGCCCAAGCGTGTTAGCATTTGCATTATCATAATCAAACATGTATGCTAGGTTGATTGAAGACTCTCAATTGCCCGTAGGTGTGAATGTGTTTGTTTCGAAAGTATGTGCCCTGCGATTGGCTGGCGACCAGTTCAGGGCACTTCAGTTGATTAAATAGCTGATGAATTCAAATGAAATTTATTATAAATAATACAATGAAAATAGATTCTTTTATTAAAACAATTGTGTATATACACATTGCGTTGAATAATTGTTCATTTAATTTTAAGTTTATAACTAAGCGAATAAATTCAAAATAACGGATAAAAATAAGAATCGATTTTTTATGAAATGAAACTAATTTCCATATTTCCATAGACATTTAACTCTTTCTCATAATTTTTTATGTCATTAAATAATTGTTCCATTACAATTGAATGGACTACAATAATAGTAGTAATAATAATGACAGCACAATAAAATGATCAAAATAAAATATTTGAAACTATACTTTTGAACATTTGAATAGAAAAATAGAATTCAATTATCTATAACTGGCCTGGAGTCTCACGAGATGTACTCAAATCACCCACAACAACGGGTCCGATCGTGTTGGTTTGTTGGTTTGTTGGTTTTGTGGCGTGTGTGCAAATGTACGCTCCATGAAGCCTGTTGATCAAATAACCAATGATCAAATTGGCGAAGGCAAGTTGCAGGTTTGCGGGCGGTTTTGCGTCCCTTCCCAATCAGCTTACAGTAACAGATTGAACGCGGGTTGGGCTCGGGCCACGTTTGCCTTTGACACGCGAGGAATTATTTCTCAGCGGGGCGGCGAAATGCGATAGATGTCCACCTCCTTGCTTTATCGGCGCTCCGGATGGCTTGCCCTGTTTTTAATGAGGAGATTTGCGTGCGCCAAAGAGAGATTATGGTGGCAAACGTCGCAAGCTGCCGCCTGTCACGCGTCGCCATCAACACGAGATGACGCGTTGTCACATTGATGTGTGGAATTTTGACATTTGGTCCACGGAGCACTTTTTCCAAACAAATAATTGCTTTTTTTTTTTTTGGTCCAAGCGTCCAGCCCTTCCTCTTTGTTTGTGGCCAGCAGGAGGCTGGAGGCTTTAAGCCTGCCAGCCAGCAAGTCTGGCATCCCGTGAGGCGACAGGCCTAAGTACCCATTGACCAGACTCCAGCAGCACCAGAAAATGAAAAGAAGGTATAGACAAACATGAGCTGCAGTTGTCTGCCCTATTTAGCACTCAGCGCATTCTTGCGGTTCTCGTAGCACCTTAAAGAAAGGTACCGCCGTCATAACTTTGAGTACGTCAGACGCATTTGATCCTGGAGGAGACTAAGGGGTTCATCAGCAAATTGGAGACTGCGGAGCATGAGATTGTTTTCACTTTCATCTTTTCTAGCGGCGTACACGCAAATGTAACGGCGGCGAGTCTGCTCAACCGATGACAAACAAGCAGTAGTTTACATCAGACGCACTTAATCCAAGAGGCCCTCTGCAGCAATGTGGGGACTGCGGAGCATATTGTGTTCATGTTTGCCGTTACTCAAATGTTGCAATAATGCCTCCACGACTAATCGCCTCGACCAGCGGTGTTTATGTCAGAGACATCGATCAGCAATGTGGAGACTGCGAAGGATAATATTGTTTGTTTTTTGCCATTTCTAGCCGCGTATGCTCAAACATTATAGTTGTGAGTCTGATACATTTTATCCAAGAGGAGACTAAGGGACGCTACAGCAAATGAAAGACTTCCTTTCATCATTTCTGGCCGCGTATATTCAAACGTTACAATGACCAATGAGCAACCTGTAGCCGTTTACCCGAGACGACGTTTAATCCAAGAGGAGACTAAGGGATGCTGCAGCAAAGTGGAGACTGTTTGCGGAGCATAACAGTGTGTTTATTCTTGCCATTTCTAGCCGCGTATGCGACTCCAATGTTACAATGACGCGATGAGCAGCGGTTTACGTCGGACACATTTGATCCGAGAGGAGGCTAGGGGCTGCGGCAGCTTCGAAATCCAAAATCCTCTCGGCCGCCCTCAGTAACCGGGGACACTGCGGCTCTCGGGGCTGGCTTGAACTGACTGGAGGCGTGCGGGAGAGCGTCGGCAGCGTCGCAAACGAGGTGTTTGTTTGTGATCGGGCCGAGAGAGGACAATGCCTCGGGTGGGGGGTCGACGAGGGAGCAGGTGTCCATTAGGTAGTGAGCCGGAGATGAGGAAGGAGGAGGGAGGAACCTTCTGGCGTCGCTGCCGCCAGCCATTCACTGCTGCTGCCGCCTTTTATTCAGTACGCTGCAGTTCCCTTCTTGAAGCTTGATTCAAATGAACTCGGTTTTCTGGAGTTTTCTGGGCGTTTGTTCCAGATTCGGGGGCACAGAAGTGAAAAGCTGTTGAGTTCGGACTGTAGGAACGGAGAGCAGACCTGTCTCGGAGGACGTCTGCGTTCTAGATGGTCCACACTCAATGACGAGGTCCGTGATCTATTTGGGCCCGAAAACCGTTTTGAGCTTTATACACTCGCAGGTGTATTTTCGAATCAATCCTCAGGCAGACGGGGAGCCTGAAGCCTGTAAGGATCTCAGGACAATGTCATCATGCGTCATGGTTGACCGTTCAGCTCACCTGCGCCTATCATTTACAAACATTTGGAAAAGGTCTAGAATGATGATGAGCATCATTATTGTACTCGAATCCGGTCGAATCCAGCTGCTTTGATCACGCGTGAAAGATGGAGGACTCCCTAACGAAAGGCTTCGATCGACCGATGATGTTTGGGAGACCCGATCGAGAGAGAGAGAGAGAGAGAGACAGAAAAATGTGCTGCCAAGTCAGAAGCCGGTTTCTTTTCTGAACAGTGCCTGACTGAAAATGACATGTACTCTGAAGTAATCAGCTTCCATGTCGCAAAGCTTCATTTGAAAAGCTTTGAGGAGATGAAGCGACGCAACTCACTGGCAACGTCTCGCCTCTTCATTGAGCTGAGGGAAAATGATCCCAGTGCACCTTTTAGCTCGTTAGCGCTCCCACTTATCGGCTAAATAGCGGAGACGTGTTTAGCAACACGCGAGAGGGGTGCGAGTTAGCGCTTGTTGCTATTGAGTAACGGGACCTAATTGAGCTGTTGCACGCTGGCGGAGGGCCAAGCCCTTGAGTGGAGATGGAAAAACAAAAACCTCCAGTCAGACGTCTCCTGTTTTAATTCAACCTTTTGTGGAATTCCTGCACTGGAGAAATACGACGTTGTCTTTATTCTGTAAAGGGGAAGTTGGCGCCCAGGACTCACAAGTGAGATGCTGCTTTGGGTCGTGGCGAGTAAAGGGGGTCTTCGGTTCCTACGGGAACGACGTAAGCCGTCTCATGTCCACTTTTGCGGCTGTCGCGACACAGCATCGATATTCCACTTCTGACACGATTCCATACCCAGAAGCGAGGCTCTTCCTTGACACCAATGATATTGTGTTGTCTTAGAGCAATATAGGAAGAGCACCAAAAAATACAAAATGCAAATAGTGAACCACGAAGACTTTTTCATCAAGTCGGACGTACTCCCAATAGCTCTTGCTTGAGAAAACCGGCTAAAAAGCTTGAGTGGATGATTTCAGCCATAATTGACATTTGGACAGTTGGTTCTTGTTTGAAAAATAGACCTGGTGGAAAGTCACACATAGTTAACACGATCATTTTTGGGCAAACTAATGGCACAGAAATGCTCCTTTGTGGCGACAGAGCTGACGTTAGCTAGCAGGCTAGCCATTACGTTTGGCTACATGACCGCAAACACAAGCCGTTTTGTCACGGCTTTCAGTTGAGGTCAGCGGTCGCCGCTCACTTTTCTGCCGCCTGGAAGTACCCCGGCGCCTATTGTTGACAAACATTGTGAAGGGCCCTGTGTTGTTTTGTTCTGGGAGGAGAGGCTGCCGGCACCATCTGTACGCGGCTTTTGTATCGCATCTGTCATCTTTGCACCAATCGAGAGAGGACGTGCCTTTCGCCGTGGAAATTCTCCCGTCAGAGGACAGCTTGTGTCCTATTTGTTGTGCCAGTGTTTGTGTGTAGGAGTCGGCCTGGGTTTTCTCTTTTTCCTGCGCTGGTGTGCAGCCGCTCGGTTGCCATGTTTGCGCCAAACGGCTTTTATGTTTGTTCCCGTCAGCCCCATTAGTCAGAGACCTACTCCGTCGCCACCCGTGTGCCTGGGAACACGGCGTACGGACCTCGGCTCGTAAGCACCGACCCCTCCCGGCCGACGAGTGATGTGAATCTCAAGAGGGGGAGGCTGCTTTTTTGATCCAATCCACTTTCCGATTTTGACGCCTCCGAGAGGCTATTAGCAGTCAGAGAGCGAGAGAGACAGAAAACACTGCAGATGAAAAAGACATCATTCCGTCACTTTGCACTACCCGAACAGGCGTACGACGCAGACCTAGAGTGAACCCTCGTGGCCAAGAGCAGGCAAGACATGCTGGATCTGATTCTGCTGCAGCAGGAACCTTCTCATCACCGACACGAGACATACAATTTTCCTTCATTTATCAATACATAATGCCTACGTGTCAAAGACAAACCGTATGTGCTGACCCATGACAGGATTGTTGATGCTCCCATTGACTCACTCGTGTCGCTTTTCGCAACAAAGGATCATGAGCAAACATCTGAGCCACTCCTTTCCGCTTCCTTTTTCTTCTAGCTCTTCTGTCCTCCTGGTGCGAGGAACTGGGACGCCTCCTCCTGCTGCGTCACCAAAAGAACCGACAGAACGAGCCCCCGGGAAAAGTGCCCATGCAGCCCCCCATGAGCTCCATGAAGCCCGGCCTCTCGCACGGGTCAGTGTTCACCCGCTGAAACGGCCATGAGAATTGTCTCTGTTTCCACGACATTTCGACAGGTTCCCGCGGAAACATGCGCCTGTTGGTCTTTGGCGGGTCAGGGGAGAATCTTGAAACGGTGAAAGAGTAAGAGAGCATGAAATCGATCATGCATATGAAACGTAAGGAACGGAAGTCACACAGAAGTCGGGGGGCGCCGTGACAATCTCCCTTCTGTATGAATGATGATTAATCCTCAATGTATTAACATCAGATAGGCCAGTTCATCATTGAACCCGGATCATACTGCGGCGTGTGCATGGCAAAATGAACAAGTCACCTATGACACTTCCAGTTATGTACGAATGTCAAGAAATTTCCATCATTGAGTAGACGGAGAACCATCAGACGCACTCCACCGAAGAGGATGAAGCTGCTCACAATCAATGACGGCAAATGTGTGCAATTCCACAGAAACGATTTACTTGATTTCCCCACAGAGATGGGTCTTTTCCCTACGACTCGGTTCCCTGGCAACAGAACACCAATCAGCCTCCAGGTTCCCTGTCGGTGGTGACCACCGTCTGGGGCGTCACCAACACCTCGCAGAGCCAGGTGACAATTCAGTCCCCTACAGATTAGCGAGCGAGCAGGAATGAACATGTCCCATAAGCCTCTCCGCCGACCCTGATTGTGTCCAGGTTTTGGGGAATCCCATGACCACCAACAACAATCCCATGAACCCGGGCGGCAACCCAATGGCTTCGGGGATGTCTGGTAATAATCCTGGGATGAACCCCTCTCAGTTCAGCGGTCCGCAGCAGCAGTTCCCCAGCAAGGGCACCGCCAACCAGGGCTACATGCAGCAGGGCATGTACGGACGACCCAACTATCCCGGCGGAGGCGGCTTTGCTGGCAGGTAAGTTGGGCTGTGCTCATGAAAAGTTGTCCGATCGGTGAAATGCTACTTTGACTTACAAGTTTCATTTGTTCTCTGACGACGCTCGGCTCTCAAATCACTTTCCCCATTAAAATGAATGGACATGCTGTTCGACAAATGTGTGTACTGATGGTGGTCGAATGTTGTAATGTTGTGAGTATCTGAAGCTAACTCGCAGGTCAAATTTGCAAAGCAAAAACTCGGCCAAGCCACGGTTCAGAACTCCAAACACTTGTAAGTTGGGGCAACCGTGAGTCAAGGTACCACTGTCCTATGTTCCGTTGCTTTTAAAGCTATCCTGGGGGCCCCAATGCTGGACCCGGAGGAATGGGCATGCCTCCGCACTCGCGTCCGCCGTCGGACTTCGCTCAGCCTGCGGCCGCCGCCGCCGCCGCCGCGGTGGCCGCCGCCGCCGCCACGGCGACCGCCACTGCCACCGCCACTGTAGCCGCTCTGCAGGAGACTCAGAACAAGGACATGAATCAATACGGACCAGTAAGACCGAATGCAGTAACAAAAGCAACCTTTACACCTCCGAGACGCAGACCGAGCCCCTTTTTGTCTTCCAGATGAGTTCCTCTTTCCAGATGGCACCAAACCAGGCCTACAATAGCCAGTTCATGAACCAGCCAGCACCACGTGGGCCCGCATCCCACCCCGGGAACATGGGCTCAGGCATGAATGCGTCCAACATGAGCGGCCCCCCAATGGGGATGAACCAACCCAGGGCTCAAGGCATGGGACCCTTTGGAGGTCACGGCCAAAGGATGCCCCAGCACGGGTATGCGGGAGCCCGGCCTCAGGGCGTGCCTATGCAGGGCATGAAGAGGCCCTATCCAGGCGAGGTGCGTGCGTGTACGTGAAGGCGTTGCTCTCTCCGAGGGACAGCCTGGAATTTGGCAAACCTTTCCTGTCCATTGCGCGGTTCTGAATGTCTTTCTGAATTACAGCCTAACTACGGGGGGCAGCAGTATGGACCAAACAACCAGTTCCCCAGCCAGCAGGGCCAGTACCCGACACCCAATGCTTCCAGGCCGCTGCCGTCCAGCAACTACCCCGGCCAACGGACGCCAGGACAGCAGCTCCAATCCCTATATCCGCCACCCAGCGGTCCCATGGGACAGTATTACAAGGTACAGCACGTCAAATGTTAACTAGAATTAGAATTACAGCGCTTCGCCCTTGGGGGATTATTGTTATGACGACTGGGAGAATGGTTCTAATATTGTGGCCTCCTTTTTTTGCATGACTACAGCAAGAGCCGCCTTTTAATGGCCAAAGCACCAACTTTTCTGGGAGTGGTTATCAGTACAGCCAGGGCAATATGAATGGGGCAAGTCCACACTATCAACCCGAGGTTTGGCACTTATGAATCCTTGGATTTGATCTCAAATGTTCTCATTTTTCTTCCGTCCAGCCACCCAGACCAATGGGCAACTACCCCCACTCCCCAGTACCGGGCAACCCCACCCCTCCGATGACCCCGGGAAGCAACATCCCTCCGTATTTATCACCCAGTCAGGACGTGAAGCCGCCATTTCCTCCGGACATCAAACCAAATATTACTGCTCTTCCTCCACTGCCCGGTCAGTAACTGTTTCATTTCCGAATAGAGGAAGTGCTCCTTGATGTTTTGCGACGGCTCTGACTGCTCGTCATCTTCTATAGCCAACCACAACGAGGAGCTGCGCCTCACCTTCCCGGTGCGTGACGGGGTTGTCCTGGAGCCTTTCAGGCTGGAGCATAACCTGGCAGTCAGCAATCACGTCTTCCACTTACGGCCCTCGGTGCACCAGACACTCATGTGGAGGTAAGACTTCATGTGATCTGGTAAATGTCAACGGTCAGGATACAAGGTCGATCCATGTAAAGGTTTGTGGAAGAAGCGGGTTAGTAGCATGTATTTCATTACTGTTAATTAGAGACCAAGACTTTGAGGCCAAGTTAAAACGAAGACCAAGGCAGCTTGAAACCAAGACCGAAGTAGATCAAGGCAGAGTCGATACCAAGTTTGATTGAGTCCACGATGGGGCAATGTCACACCAAGTTGAGACAAAAACCCAGGCAATGTGAGGCCAAAACCATGTGAGACATGTGAGTGGAGAACAAGACTAAGAACAAGTCAAGAATAAGACCGCGGCAATGTGAAACAGAGTTGAGAACAAGACCAAGGTGAGACCAAGACAGAGGCAACGTAAGACAAAGTTCAACTCAAGACCATGGCAGATTGAGACCCAGACCAATGCAAAATAAGACAGAGTCAAGAACAAGCTCAAGACAGGTCAAACCCGGACCGAGGCAAGGTGAGACCGAGTTGAGAGCAAGACGGATCAAGACCGAAACCAAGTCAAGAACAACACCGAGACAGATCAAGACCAAGGGATTGTGAGACTGAATTAAGAACAAGACCAAGTCGAAACCAAAGCTTGACGCAAGGTTAGATGGAGTTGAACTCAAGACCAAGGCAGATTTAAGATCCAGAGCAAGGAAAAGGTAAAGACAGAGTTGAGACTAAGTTGAAGGCAGAGAAAGACCAAGACCGGGTTAAAGCTACTGTACCATCAAAATATTTGCTGGTCTTTGTCCCAATACTTGAATCCTCAGAGAAGCACTGCCATCCTTGCACATCTTGTCTGAGGTCTTGAGAATGAATCCGAAGTACCCCTTTCCAGGTCGGATCTGGAGCTGCAATTCAAGTGCTACCACCACGAGGACCGGCAGATGAACACCAACTGGCCGGCGTCGGTGCAGGTCAGCGTCAACGCCACGCCGCTCACCATCGAGCGCGGCGATAACAAGACTTCCCACAAGCCCTTGCACCTGAAGCACGTCTGCCAACCGGGCAGGAACACCATCCAGATCACCGTCACAGCCTGCTGCTGTGTAAGTGCAACACTTACCAAAAAAAAAGTGTGTCAAATGCGGGCTTTGCGTTAACGTGCGGGTTTCCTCCCGCAGTCGCACTTGTTTGTGCTGCAACTGGTCCACAGGCCGTCGGTCCGCTCCGTCCTCCAGGGTTTACTGAAGAAGAGGCTCTTACCGGCCGAGCACTGCATCACCAAAGGTATACGGTGAACCCCAACGGCAAAAGCAAACATTTGCCAAGAATGTCAATGTATATATTTGTATAATTGATATGCAGTGCACTTTCCCGACTCACCTGTCTCCTTCCCCCCATGACCCTCAAAGTCAAGAGGAACTTCAGCAGCGTGGCGTCGTCGTCGGGCAACGCCGCCCTCAACGGCGAGGACGGCGTGGAGCAGACGGCCATCAAGGTCTCACTTAAATGTCCCATCACTTTCCGGCGAATACAGCTCCCAGCCAGAGGGCACGACTGCAAGCACGTTCAGGTACACCCGGCGGCGAATACGCCATAATGGAAGTGACCAGAAATGACACAAGAGTCGTGTGGATTTCTTGCAGTGTTTCGATTTGGAATCGTATCTACAATTGAACTGCGAGCGGGGCACGTGGCGATGTCCTGTGTGCAAGTACGTTTACACACGCACGGGGGGGGGAAACAAATGAAAAGGATTAGATTAGGAATGATTGATTTGAGTTTTTCACTAAGCGGTCCTTTGCGGGTTCTCTCCTCAGCAAAACGGCATTGTTGGAAGGGTTGGAGGTGGACCAGTACATGTGGGGCATCTTGAATGCCATTCAAAAGTAAGCCGGTAAAAACGCTTCAACTCCAGTATTATTCAAGTTGTTTTAAAAGGGGATTTTGTAACTAAAAATATCGCAATATTTTTCAAAGTGAAGACAAGTGATTTGCCCTCGTGGGCCACATAAAATGATGTGGTGGGCCGGATCCAGCCCCGGAGCTACCAGTTTGACACCTGTGCTGTATTGTCTTTTATTCTAAAAATGATTTTCATCTTCCGTGATCCATTTTTTTTATGTTTTTGTGGTTATCATTTTTTTTTTCCCCACTAATGGTTGGCAGAATTTAGATTTTTTTTTTCCTTTCCAAATGATTTATGAATAGTGGCACTTTGATTTCTTCAATAATTTACCATGCGTCCTCGTTAGTTACCAAACACGTGTTTTTGCGTCGTCAGCTCCGAGTTCGAGGAAGTGACGATCGACCCGACGTGTAGCTGGCGGCCGGTAGCCATCAAGTCGGAACTCCACATCAAGGAGGACCCGGACGGTCCTCTGGCCAAGCGCTTCAAGACCATGAGCCCCAGCCAGATGATCATGCCCAACGTCGTGGACATGATCGCCCAGCTCGGCCCCGGACCCTCGCCGTACCCCTCGCAGCACGGGGGCATCAACGGCGAATACGGCGGTCAAGGTAGGGCGTCGACAAAGAAAGCGAGCGTAGGTTGAAGCCCGTTACTGAGGTGGCGTTTTCATCTCCTAGGCAACAGTTACCAGGGCCACGGCAACTTTGAGTTCCCGCACGGAACGCCGGGCGCGACGTCCATGAACGATTTTATGCACGGACCCCAACTGTCGCACCCGCCCGATATGTCCAACAGCCTGATGAGCACGGACAAGCCTCTTTCCCACAGCATGCCCGACACGGTGAGGTGGCCCATTGACAATTTGAGGAAAAGATATTTTGCCCTGAGTCTCCTCTTGGATAATATTTGAGAGGAGAAGTACAGGAGACCCACTGTTGTTTTTTTGTTTGCATGTCTTAATTGCATATTACCATAGTCTTCACTTTGCTGCCCTTAGTCTCCTCTGGGATAACATTTCTTATTACAGAGTTCAGTGCCACATGGTTGTCAGAATGTCACAGATGCCCTTAGTCTCATTTTGGAAGAAATGTTTCTCTTTAGCGTGGAGAAGGAAATACAGGAGACTCTTGTTCTGCACCACGGTTGTCAGCGTGTCTCTTTCCAATTGCTGCCTTCGATGCTTCTGGATTATGAGTTTCACAGTTGCCCTTAGTCTTGTCTTGGATAAACTGTGTCTCCTTACAGTAGAGAAGGAAATGCAGGATACCCTCACTCTGCACTCTCACTCTTGTCAGTGTGTCTTGTTTCGACCAATAAGTTCAGTGCCACATGGTTGTCAGAATTTCGCTTTTGCCCTTAGTCTCCTCTTGGATGAAGTGTCTCCATAGAGTAGAGAAGTAAGACCCTGGTTCTCCTTAGCGTGTCTTGTCGCGACGTGTATTGACATTTTCCCTTTATCCTCGCAGATACCTCACTCCTCCGTCAACGAGCCGTCGCACGGCACGTTGCAGCAAAGCATGCACGGGTCGCCGCGTCCGGGCGGCCAATCGGGGCAGCAGCAGCGCCACCACAGCGGACCCCCGCCCCCTTCGCGGCAACCCCCGCCGCCCCCTCCTCCTCCTCCTCCTCCTCAGCAGCAGCAGCAGCAGCAGCAGCAGCAGCCCGGTCCAAACAGCCACCCCCACGGCGATCTGACATTCAACACCTCCAGCGGTTTGGACAGCCAGGCCGGGTCGGACATGCCCGAACCTTCTTTAGACGTGAGTTGCACCGTGACACTAAACACTTTTTGAATGTCCAGACGGACGGAAAGATGGACAGGTAAGTCGGTTGCTCGGTAGATTGATAGATGCCAGATGGGATAGATACTGTAGGTTAGCTAGGTACTGATAGACTCTCATTTAAGGAGTTTGAAGTGATGAGGGTGTGCACACTTTTGCAACCACCTCATCTGAGTTGTTTATTTTTTACTTTTGCTTCCTCCTCTCGCAGCTTCTTCCAGAGCTGGCCAACCCGGACGAGCTGTTGTCCTACTTGGACCCGCCGGACCTCCCCAGCAACAGCAACGACGACCTCTTGTCGCTCTTCGAAAACAATTGAGGCTCGTCGGGGACTGAAAACAAAAACAAACAAAAAAAGACTCAGTACTTGACGAACACAACAAAGATGCACTCCCCTTCTCTTCTTCCTCTTGTATAGTTTGGCTTCAGAAAGGACGTTTTTAAAAAAAAAAAAAAAAAAAAAAAAAAAAAAAAAAAGCCGTCGGGAGGTAACGTTTGAATTGTGCGGCTATAATCAATTGTTTTGACTCCACGTGCATCCACTTGCAGCATTTATGATCATCATAATTGAAGGAACCGGGTTTGACGAACAATCCGCCCTATGTCATTTCAAAAGCACAAGATAATTCATTACTTCCCTCAACATTCGGAATCTCTGAAAGTGAAGCGCTGTGAATACTTTCCTGATGCACCGAGTGCATTCAGAAAGTATTCGCAACGCTTCCCTTTCTCCACATTATGCTATGTTAAATCCATGTTTCAGAATGTAAGCAAATGTTGTCAAATAAAATCACATTTCATTTCAGATGGCCGTAAATACAAAGGAAAGTGTTTTTCCACATACACTTCAGCCCAAAATTGTTCACGCATGAGTAAATAAATTCACAGTTTCTCACACTGGACGCTGCAGTTTTGTGCTCCGCAGTCTCCAAGTTGCTGCAGCGGCCCTTAGTTTCCTCTTGATACAATTTTCTCTGGAGAAGTACAGGAGACGCTAGTTCTGCCAGTGTCTCTTTTAGGCTGATGCGTTTAATGGAGGACAGTTTTCACAGCTTTCCTGCTCTGCCATTCGTCCCCTCTTGGAGAAAACATATCTTCTCACCATGGATAACTTCAGCAAACACGTATTTTTTTTCGTGTTTATAGTCTCCATGTTGCTGCAGTGACCCTTAGTCGTGCATTTTCTTACTGTGGAGTATTTGCTTTTTTTCAGACCTATATATTTTAAAATTTGTCAAAAGTTCTAAATCAATTTAGGCTTGGAAATCTCTTTATTTATATAAAATGAGTATGAAAAGAATTTCAATGCTTCATTTGTAATGAGTCCCAATCATTGATTAAATGCCCATTCCTTCGTTCTCTATTTTCTGCTACACAACAACGGTATCGCTCAGTCTGTTAAATGAGGCTCAGTGTGCTAAGCTAATGTGTTTTGTATTTTTTTTTATTTTATAGAAACGCTAACATAGAAGGCAAATTGTTAATGCACCGATTTACTGGATTTTTCTTTTGTTTTTGTTTCTTTGTTTGTTGTCTCATTGAAGCAAACATGATTTGGGAAACTGCTCACCAAAGTTGGAAGGGTGAGAATGACGTTTGTGTGTGTGTGTGTGTGTGCGTGTTGAAAGTTATAGTTGATCCATCGCAACATGGATCGTAAACGCAGTATTTGTGCTACATTTCCTTGACTGTGTGTTTGATGCAAAGAGTGCTGTTCAAGTATGCAAATGTATTATTATTTTCTAAGAAATGCTATTGTGATTGTAAAATATCATTGTGAATATTTTTCTATCATCTCGATGAAGAAACAAAACAAAAAAAACTTTCTTTCATCCTCTTCCTCCTCACATTAACCACCCACACTTGGCAGCCCAAAATGTCTCCTAAGTTATTTCCTGTCTGTCATTTAAAAAAAACATTTTTTTTTAAAGTAAACACATAAGCCAGCCAGAGATACGGAACTGTCTGTCCATCCATCCATCCATTTATTTTTATTTTATTTTTTTTTATATTTGCTGGTATTTACTGTATGAATCATTGTTGTCAACACGTTGGTATATTAAGTTATATCAGGCGTATATTTGAAGGAAAAAAAAAACATTTTAAAAGATTATTTTTTAAAGTTGTTTTGGTTGTTGTAATATATACTATATGTCATCTCCTTGCCCCAACCTTTTCTTGTGGTAAGTTGTTTTGTACTTTTTGATTATTATTATTATCTAAGGCTAGAAATCAAAATGTCTCTCACTGTTGACTTTTTAAATTATTGTTTTCATAAAATTTCTGCCTTATTGGTTGCCATATACATGCTATCCCCCAACATCTCCCTTCTTGAAATTTATTTTTTTGACTATTAATCAGTAAGGCTAAAATTTCAATATCTCGCTGTAGCCTGTTTTTTTTATTTTTATTATTATTATTACTGCATTTTTTTTGTTGCTCTATACATTCCACCTTTTTTGTAATTTATTTTGTACTACTTTTCTGGGTGTTGTTTAAAAAAAAAAAAATTCCTTACTGGCTTTCATGTAATGTGAACATCATTGTTGTCAATACGGTGGAATTTTAATGAGCATATTTTAAAGACTGTCACAGTATTGTTCATATTGTTTGTTGTTAAATGAATCTGGCTTTTTTACTATATTGTATACGTTTCAACCCCTTCTTGTTTTTTTTGTTTTGTTAATTTGTCTTTCTTTTTATTCATATCTAAGGCTAGAACTCAATTGTCTCTCACTGTAGCCTCCCTCAGCATTTTATGTCATTGAATTCACTTCTTCCAGTTCAGAACACTGACAAAAAAAAAATCTTTGACTATACACTGCCACATAATTTTATTTATTTTTTTATACTATCTGAAAGGAGAGGTTGGATGAATTCATGTTTATTTCTTGCATACAGGTGAGCCACTTTTGTGTACCCTCAATCTGTAGTTGCACAATCACATTAAAGGATCTTGCTTGAAAGAATTTTTTTTAAAATGAAGCGCGGAGGGCAAAGCGAGGTCATGTGTGCTAAAGATGTCTGTAAATATGTAAATGAATATAGAGACGTGAACAGAAATGTATTCCTGTTCCCTGGGAATGTGCATTGTTTCCTCCGAATAATAAAAAAAGCTTGCAACCCCTCTATTGGAAGTGGAAGATTGGTAGTTTTATGCCCCCCTCCTCCCTTTTTGGGACTGTCCGTGTTGTTGTACGTTCTCGTCTGTCGCTTGTATACTTAAAAAAAACAAAAAGTCCAAAAGATTGTAAGTAACATTTTTTAAATATCATCGAAAAGCCACTGTCTGTGTTTGTACATTGTAGTATGTACAATCATTTCATACTGCTCGGAATTTTTTTTTTTTTTTTTTTGTAGTTTTGCAGAGCTGTATGTACTTAGACCATGTGACACCCTCATATTTATCTAATAAATATGTATTCAGATAATACCTGGTCTTTATTTTTCACTTAGTGTCTTTTAATTTGTTTTTATTTTAAAAGGAAAACTATTAACAATGGGTATCACAGTTTACAAGCTAACCATTAAAAACTAAATCTACTATGAAATGAGGCAGGAGATAGTCTATACATATGAAGGACTTTTTTTCAACATTTTTCTTTTCTGGTTTTGATTCAGCGATCATTTTGGGCTGATTTGTATTATTTGAATCCAAAATGTTTTGTTTTAATCTTAAGTCTTTTACTACGCTACTCCACTGGCTGCTGTCAATGGAGTGCTATAGGGCGCTAGCCCACCACGTTACCTTGAATAAAACAATTAATAAATATGTGTATCTATTTTTAGATGAACATGATAAATATAAAGTTAATGACAACGTTTTGTTCATCTGTGTTGTCTGAATTGTGACGTGTTTCTGTTCATTTAAATGTTTTTGCCAGTTATGGCCATAACGCAATCAAATCAATGTTGTTGCTAATCATTTACTTATTCAAGACTCCAATCCACCTTATTATTTATTATATAAAACAATAATTGATTGATTGTGTGTGTTTTGTGATAAAGGAAATGAAAAATTACCAGATATTTAAAGGACTGAAAATTGAACAAATATTTGATGATTTCAATCAGGACTGAAGTTGATGAAGCGATTCAAGAAAAAAAAATTGATGTATGAAAAGAACTATAAATTTTTAAGTGTTTGCAAGAGTGAAAAACAAGAATAAAAAAAAAAAACAATAAGAAATCCTTAAATGCAAAAAAACGAAAAGAAAAATTAACTAATACAGTCGTTACATAGTTTTAACAATACAAACCTGGCAAAAAAAATCACTTTTTATGGAATGTTAACATAACTTCCGCCATATGATAAACAAGCACACACAAAAATACATGATAAAAGAATCCAAATCGACAAATAAAAGGAGTATTTAGCAAACAAGTTAGTGCGTGACCATACGCCATATTGTTTCGACCGTAGTCATCTCGCGATGTTTGGAACGCGATCTCGCCATAGTGTTTACTTCCGTTTTTACCGACATGTACTTCCGAGTTGCGTCTGCGTAAGGCGGGCGGCGTGACTTTGGCACGCCAGTGAGTGACGTCAAGCGGTTCGTGACACCGTGAGGCAAATTGAAACATTTCGTCATTTCCAAGACAAAATGATGTTCGTATCGAACCGCGTGAAACTGTGTTCGCTGGCGTCCACTGCCGCGAGGCTGTGCAGCAGCGGCCCGGCGGCTGGCAACAGCAACCCGTCCGTCTACTTCGACATTTCGGCCGATAACGAGCCTCTTGGCAGGGTAACCTTCGAGGTGAGGACTCATTGACACGAGAACAAAACCTGACCTTTATTTGACTTTCAAGACGTGTTTATAGTTTTGTCACACACCAACTAACGAGTGCAGTTTTCATTCCTCTTGCGTTTTGTCTCTCTTTTTTTGGCAAGCTCAACGCTGAAGTTGTGCCAAAAACTGCAGGTAAGCGGATAACTATGTTTACTCATGTTTGGCGGTCGCTAAAGGCTACAGGTTACGGACTACTAGATCAATAAATTAAAAGACCGTCGTTTAAATGCAATGGTCTTTTCATTTTACGAGAATAAAGCTGTAATGTTACACTTCACAATGTAATGTCAAGTTTACCTTACGTAAAGTAGAGAAGGGCGAGTAGCGGTATCGGGCCAAAAGCGACCTGATTTCAAGCTTTCGGGTACTTGTTAAGGCCGCTGATATCAGCCATTGATACTCAACAGTAAAACAAATCGGACATCGACGGAGTCCTCCTTGCCAGTAGTTGGCGCTACGCTGCGGCGGTTTGGCACATCAGGGACTCACGCGGTGTTGCCAACTTGGCGACTTTCTCACGAGATCTTGTTCAGACGTTGTGGAGACATAAACGCACGAATGACTCTGCGGTTAATCTCCTCAATGCTGCCGTGAGCCCTCCGCCATCGCAAGGCACGCACAGGCGGTCGGGTTCACGGTAGCCTCGCGCGGCAGTCATAGCACAGAGGAGACGCGCGCACGCCCGTCCGCGTCCAGACGGCAAATGAAATGCACGTGTGCAAAGCTGCCTCGCTTTCCGCCTTGTTTTCCAGAGCGAGACGCAAAAATAAATGGCTGTATTTGACTCGCTAACTTACCCCCAACCCCTGCAACATATCTCGTTTGGGTCACTTTGCCAGCCCCAAGCCCGCCTAACTCGTTGTTAGACTTCGGGCAAGAGGGTACCCCGTGTACACCCTCAAGTGGTTGCCAGCCAATCGCAGGCCACATAAACAAACAACCGTTCACACCTACGAGCAATTTAAGGCAGAGGTGTTTTCATTCTGATTTCTCTCAGAGGGCTGTTATGACTGTGAAACCTTCATGGTTGATTGCCCCATATTATTGCATATACACAACAAATTGATGGGTAACCAATTTTGAAATCAGAATTCAAGGATAATAGGATGATCACTTACTGTAAAAAAGGGGGGTGTTGGTAACAAAAAATGCTTGTAATATTTTAATGTTATTTATTACATATGACAATTTAAAATGTTGGTACAGATTTGAACAAGAATCACAGAAGTTGATAGACTTGATTTGCTTCCGCGGGCCGGATTTAGCCCCCGGGCCTTGAGTTTGGGACCTGTGATTTACAGTTTTGAATTAGCCTCCCGTGCATGTTTTTGCAATGTGGGACGAAACCAGAGTAACTGGAGAAAAGCCACACAGGCACGGGGGGAACATGCAAACTCCACACAACGAGGCCGGACTTGAACCCGCAACCTCTGAACTGTGAGGCAGATGTGCTCACCCGTCGAGCACCGATCCGCTAAGCCGCGTGTCTAAAATTAAAATGCTTCATTGCTAATGACAACTTTCCAGTCAGTTCATTCTTCAGATGGGAGTATATTGCGCAACCTTCTTGCATCATGTATTTAAAGGAAATAATTTCCTTCTGACAGAAAACTTCCGGGCCCTGTGCACGGGGGAGCATGGGTTCGGCTACAAGGGCTCCACGTTCCACCGGGTCATCCCTCAATTCATGTGCCAGGTACGTGCGTGCGTGCACACACATCTGCTGGAGCAGCTTTTTGTTTGTCACGCTTTGTTTTAAAATGTTTTTTAGGGTGGCGATTTCACAAACCACAACGGAACCGGTGGGAAGTCCATTTACGGATGGAAGTTTCCAGATGAAAACTTCAAGCTGAAGCACACCGGACCTGGTAGGGACCAACTGGACACGCTCAATGTTGCCAACTTGAAGAGAAATCATATCAAAACTTTTTCCACCATTAAGGTGGCTGATAAACCCTAAAACGCATGTCGAAGACACTTTTCATTTAAAAAAAAAAAAAAATAATAAATGAGGAATACACTGGATATAAAAGTCTGTACAACCCTGTTCAAATGGCAGATTTTGTCATCGAAAACAAGTGGGACCGAGATAAATCATTTCAAAACAGCTGAAGAAATATGGCTCCATAAGTGTGCACACCCTCTTATAACGTTGATGAGGCTGTGTTCACAATGAACCAATCAGATTCAGACCTTATGTTTTAAACGGCATCATCGCACACCTGCCACCGTTTAAAGGGCCTCCGCTTGACCCGATATAAAGTTCAGCTATTATAGTCTGGGTTCACTGTATTATTAGGAACAATATTAGCATATATACATTTCATTATTTGAATGTCTTAAATTACTCTGTCCAATTGGACAGAGTAATTTATGCATGCATACAAAATCTGGGACGGGTTCACAGGGCTTCACTTTTCCAGACAAAAAATAAATAGCTTTTCAGAATTTTGATGATGAAATGTTTATTTCCTCGAGGCATCTTGTCAATGGCCAACGCGGGACCCAACACCAACGGATCCCAGTTTTTCATCTGCACCAGTAAGACCGAATGGTATGACTGCATACTTTATCATATTTCTCTTTTGCAAAAACTTTATTGTGTTCTTTAAAGTTCTGCCGTTATGTGGTCATCTCGGAGTCGCTGGCCACTCAAAACTCGCGTTTCTTCGCAAAATAAAAATGTTAAATACACTAAAATACAGAAACCTGTGAGGGATTAAAACTTTGAGCGAGAGATGAAAAAGGAAAAAAGAAACCACTTTTCATCTCTCCTGGACTTGATGGGGTGATTCAGCAAAGGCTAGGAAATGTGACTTTCTGCGTCTTTTTCCAAAGGGCTGCCGTTAGTTACATTTGTAGCAAATGCTGTCCGCGTCGGGGTCATCCGGGAGTCCTTAACCACGCCAATCCACTGACTTTTTTTCTGAAATAGTTTTGGGAGGTTGCATTAGGCAGCTTTTCCAAGGGGGCCGCCACTAGCTCCATCGGTGGTAAATGTTCCGCTCTAACGGCCCGGCGCCCTCACGCAGGCTGGACGGCAGACACGTGGTGTTCGGCAGCGTGAAGGAGGGACTGGACGTGGTGAAGAAAGTGGAATCTTTCGGCTCGCGGTCGGGACGCACCTCCAAGAAGATCACCATCGCGGACTGCGGCGAGCTCAACTAGTCTCCTGCTCTTAAAATTCCCAACGGGAAGCTCTTTTGTCGTCCCGAGGGCGGGCGTCTCTTGTCACACTGTTTTAGGTCAGGCAACCGCTTGATGCACTTGAATGTCTCACCATGAAATGTGAACTTGAGCCATTATGTCATTTAACTTTATTTTCCAACAATAAAGTCTATTTTTTTTTTTTTTTAAGAACAAACTGGTTGTCATTTAGCCTAAACATTTAGTTGTGTGTTTGTGTGTGTAAGAAAACTGAACAGGTAGGCTTTAATGCCGCTGCAATATGATTGGCTGCAGCATCCAGGTAAGACACGCCCTCCTGCATCCTCTGACCTGACTTCAGTGTGGCCAGGGGCGTCGTTATGAATCTCATGAAGCAAAAGCCCCCCTTTCCTTTACATCGATCCTCAATCAGTGTTGGAAAGGTGACTTTGCAAATGCAGTTGGTTACAATTACAGGTTACCTGGTTCAAAATGTAACCATTTCAATTACTTTCTCAAAGTAATATAATTATTGACATTTGATGATTTTTATTTTTTTTATTTTGAACGAATGCGGCAACATGATCTTTTTTTTAAAAAGGCCGATGCCGATGTGTGTCAGAAAGCCAAATAATCGGTGCCGATAATCGTTTTGTCCCTAATCTTGACAGCCTGATGGATGAAACTCTGGTACCTCATCCCTAAAGAGGGAGAAGTGAGGGGTGGGCGCTGTCACCAGGGATGGCTGATGCAGTACTTTAGGAGTTCTCTTCTTTTTTTTTTTTTTTATAAACACAAGAATCTCTACTACTTCTTACTTTTTGCCACTTCTGCTTCTTGGTCACAAACGAGCATATTGTCCAGCCCATAATTGTTGGCACAGCTGTTGCATTGTCCGCATTTTGAGTGTGCTTGGCAACACAACAACAACAACGAGTGAAAGCCGAGAAGCTCGCGTTGCGCTCCAAGGACACACCCTTGTCAACCCTCTTCTTCTTCCCGGAGCGCACAGCAGCCGCACGTAAGTCAAGTTCCTCTACCTCTCATTTGAAGCACATTAATGGTGCTGTTGTTTTGCAACGACAAAGACGTTCATTACTGAGTGTTAGTGCTGTTGTTGAATCCCCCCGCTGACTTGCCCATAGAGTGTAACATGAACATCGGTTCATTTCCGCCCGGACAACAAGAGCAACTGGAATCTTAGCATAATAGCATCGCGACCAAACGAGCGGATCTCACTTTTGAGTCGTTTTAGTGCAATTTCCTTTTGCGCTATTTTGCGTTGAACTAATCAACGAGCTAATAATAGCGGGTGCTAAAAGGCAGCTAACTCCCTCGAGGGCTGGGTGGGGGGAAATTATATAACGTGAAATGACATCAGGCGAATACGTGGTCCCATCAAATATTTGAAAATGAACTTTCCGTCATTGGACCGTCGTCGCTAAGCCGAGCTGCTGCCCAGTTCCCCAATCTCAGGCCGTGTTGTGTTGTGATGCTAACCTTCCCGTGACCTTTCGAAAATCGGGAGGTAAAAACACGTTCACCATCATCTTCTTTAACTTAATATTATACATGTATTTTGGGGCGTGTTCACTATTACTTGGTTTTAATTTCTAAACAAATAGTTTGTGCTTCCCTTTAGTGTCGTGTTTGTGAACATTCGGTGCGTTGAAGGAAACCGGAAACGGAAACGGGTGACCATCAACCGTCTCATGAAGTGTTTTTGTTGTTTTTTCTCAACGTACGCTTTCACTATCAAGGAACATAATTCGATAGTTCAAATGTGTAATGAATGAAAACATCGCTTAGGTTACAATAAAAAAATGTCATTTATTTAACGGCACCTTTTCAAAGCACGTAAGGACACTGTACAATCAAACAGTTGGGTAAAAACAAATCAACACAATAAGAGACTAGGCGTAATTGTACGTGAAAATACAAGATGTCGTCCTGGCTCGAGTATTAGTCGGTCAGTAGCAACAGTTGTGGTAGGTCAACAGCAAGCTCTTGTGAAACAGAAATTTAGGCTGCTCTGTAAATATTCAGTCTTTTGTTAGCCTAACCGTAACTAACAACGGTCAATTCTGTAGCCGACCACATTTATTTATGGCTGCCGTGTTAAAACAAATGAACATGCAAGGTTTTCGGGAACCAATCACAAGATGGGGAACCAAAATGTCCCACTGAGCAAGTACCTGTTTGGATGAGATTTGAAGAAGTAGCTATGACCGAACTTCCTGTCACCCTCAGCTTGTGGAGATGAGCTACCCAGGTTATCCTCCTCAGTCGGGTGGCTACCCACAGCAAGCGGGCGGATACCCACCCCAAGGGGGAGGCTACCCCCAGGCCGGCGGCTACCCACCACAGGCGGGAGGGGGTTATCCGCCCCAGGCCGGCGGCTACCCGACACAGCCCGGAGGCGGCTACCCGCCCCAGGCCGGCGGTTACCCTCCTGCGGGTGGTGGCTACCCACCGTCAGCGGGGGGTTACCCGCCGCAGGGTGGCGGCTACCCTGCCCCAGCTGGAGGTTTCCCACCTCAGGCCGGAGGATACCAACAGCCTCAGGCCGGAGGATACCAACAGCCTCAGGCCGGAGGATACCAACAGCCTCAGGCCGGCGGATACCAACAGCCTCAGGCAGGAGGCTTTCCGTCCATGCCTCCAGGAGGTAAGATCTGAAGTCGTTCATTTGGACGGCGTCGTCAAGAAAAATGGATGAAACGTAAGCGTTTTTCACAGGTGGCGGCTGGGGAGCGGCACCAGGAGGCTACGGCGTGGTATGTGCAATCTTTTCTGAATTATACAGAAACTTTATACAAAGTTTTATTTTATGCAGTTTTACAACTCCTACACTCATTTTAACAGATACATGTATTAAAACACACCTTTAAAACATTGGAAATGTGTTTGAAGACAAAAAACTCCCGTGTTGGCATAAAATGTGTGTGTGTGTGTGTGTGTGTGTCTGGCCCTTTCGCGAGCACAGTTTCCCAAATAAGAGGCAAATTGTGCTTGCTTTAAGCGGTTTCTATGACACTCTCGGTTGAATTTTACTGTACAACTGACAGACTGACTCAACAACAACAAAATCAAACCTTTTTAAACACCAAAATGTTCATTTAACAGAAGTCAGCTAGCGTAATGCTAACGTATTATACAAAATGCCATAACGGAAATGAGCTCAGATATTATAGCTCTAAAAACAGGAGTCAGCAACCTTTTTAAAACTGAGAGCTACTTCTTGATTACTGATCTGTACAAGTTTGATGCACAGAAATAACACATTTACTCAAAATATTTGGGCGTGAATCATTACATCATTGTTGCGCTCGCTAGCTTGTCTCCACAACTATTTCTGGAGACTAGTTGCGGACCTTCTTTTCCTCTTCTTCTTGCTCTCAATTCCGCTGCATCTCTTCCAGTACACGTCATTACTGCCCGGCATGTTTTGGGACAACGCGGTACTACGCTTAAGCCGCACAACTCTAAATTCAGACTTGCTTGTACGCTGTGAAAATCCCCCAAAACGACAGCTTCAAAATTCGCAATGTAGCAGGAGTTCACTCGTGTATAACATCATCCATAATATTGCATTCAACATTTACAACTGTCATCTGCTTTCAGCCCGGGGGGGCTCCACAGGGATACCCTGGGGGGGCAGCACCGGGCCAGCAACCCATGCCCAGCAACCCCAGCGGAGGCGGATATGGAAGCGGCGCTCCAGCCAATCCTCAGGCACCCGCCATACCGGTAACGTGACTGATGCACTCGTTTTTTTCCCCACAAGGCAAAATGCACTTAAAGTTGTAGCTTTTGGTCTCTTTGAATAAATAGACGGGCTACAGGGGCTCTATTAAGGACTTCCCTGGAGCCGATCCACTGAGGGATGTGGAAGTTCTTCGCAAGGCCATGAAGGGTTTCGGTGAGTCACTTCCTTTGGCTTCCACACGGAACATATTAAGAGACAGCACGTGTCACCGCCTCGCACTCTCGGTACTCGTCATCACCGGAAACAAAGCCCGGTCTCTGGCTCACGGACGTTGTGGCTAGCGATATGAACGATAATAATGCCATTTATATCGTAGAATAATTCAGACTATATAAACTGTTACTGTCGCACTTGTCTGCGTCTTTCATATAGGCTTCCTTCGGCTCCGGCAATGCGCTCAGGTGCCAACTTCAAAATCAAATTCTAAAATTGAATTGATATATTAAGCTTTTATTTGGAAGTTGGCGCTCTCATTTTATATATACACACACACACACACCTTGACGATGGAATGTTTTACACAGGCACGGACGAAAACGCAATCATTGAACTTCTGGGAAGCCGAACCAACAAGCAGAGAGTTCCCATGGTGGCAGCCTACAAAACAACTTATGGAAAGGTGGTTTGTTTGCTGACTCTTGTTTATGATCTGATCTGAGAATCTTGCTTGTTGTGACATCGCTCTCTGGTTTTATTTTCCGCGTTTCCCTCCCTCAGGATTTGTTCCACGATCTCAAGTCTGAGCTGACTGGAAACTTTGAGCATCTTGTTGTTTCCATGATGAAGAGACCGGCATATTTCGACGCGTCCGAACTCAGAGAGGCAATAAAGGTCGGCAGGTTGCCAAATAGTCTTCTTTTTATTGACCCCAAGGCCTTGTTGGATTTTTACTATTCTGTCCAGCTTGTTTGTAGCCATTTTCGGCCAGCAGAGGGAGCGCTCAAATTTTGGGGGAATTGAGTGAAATGAGTTTTTTCTTTGTGGTTCCAGGTCAAAGCTAATAATTTTAATCAGGGTATTCTAAGTTAATTTAAGCAGTTAAGAGGCTAATTTGGAAATAAGATGATAAAAATGAAAGTCGTATCTCAAGGCAGCACAGTAACCATTCTGAACATTCCACTGATAATCTTGCCTTTGCCTTTCAGGGCGCCGGGACAGATGAGGCTTGTCTGATCGAGATCCTCTCGTCTCGCTCCAACTCTGAGATTCGGGAAATAGTGGGGGTTTACAAAGCAGGTTAGTGATCAACTTTTTTTTTTTTTCTACAGGAAATAATATTGAAACAACCTGAATATAGCGGTACTCGACTTAGTTTTCCAAACTACCAGCCGTCGCCATTTTGTTGTTGTTGAGGTTGTTCTTTTGCTCTTTATTTTTTTTTTTTCTGCTTTGTTTTGTTGTGTTACGAGGTTGCTTCAGACACTCCACCACTAGGTGGCGGTAGCCATCCTCACAACAGCCAGCCACCATCAGTTCACATGATTATTTCGCAGTGAAAGCACAGATACAATTGTGTTTTGCGCTCGCAGTTTCCATTTTTGTGCAGATATTTATTCTGTATGCTGGTTTGGTTGTCTTTCTGTGAAAGACAAGAAGTGTCTGAATGGCATCATTAAAATATGCTCCAAAATTACTTGAGTCCATCTTAAGGACTTGGGCTTCCGTTGGACAACAGGGGTCGTCCAGAAAGCAAATAAAATTTGAACCCAACCCGATCGCGTACTTGGCATTGAATTTTCCATAAGGCCCTCAGGTTGTATTTCGTATTGGTACCGCGTGGTGACGGAACAAATCGACCTCATATGTCAAGGTACTGCTGTACTTTGAATATTTTGGGGAGTGTCACTCTGGCTGCGTGACTTTACAGCACGTTATCTGTCCATTTGCGCTTGAACATTCATAGACTCCAATTCCCTAAAATGCCACACTTTGTTTCCAGAGTACGGGAAAAGTCTGGAGGACGCCATCAACAGTGACACCTCCGGTCACTTCCGAAGACTCCTGGTTTCTCTCTGCCAGGTAGATAACCGCTCTGCATGCACCGTATTTCCTCAAATAGTGGCCTCCCCTCTGTTAGACGATGTGCCCCCCCCAAAAAAAAATGTCTCCGGGTGCCTAGTCTAACTAAAGACAAATTAATGCATTCCTTTTCCCATCAGGGGGAAAAAAAACAAAGATACTTGCCTTTAGTGTAATTATCCTTAGCTATTGTTCACGCACGGACTTTGAATTTCAACGCATTGCTAACCAAAACAGCAGCACCGTCCGAAACACAGAGTGACAAAATCACATCTATGCAAGTCAGTCAAGTTTTAGGTCTTAACCTTCGAGTGCCAAGCGAGTGCCAAGTGACTGCGGCAAGTCAAGCCCCCACCAAATTTCAACAAAGTCCGGGCAAGTCAGAAATCAAGTCTTACAATCTTGCGCAATCACAACATCAGTTATATTGCAGCGATAACATGTTTCTTCACTAATCATAATCATAGTCTCTACACCGTGTACAAGTCAAAAGAACAACAACAGAGTATGAAGTTAAATTCATATATACTGTAGGGTTTCGCAGTGTACCGTTACTAAAACGTACTACGATATTTGGCTGTCCAAATGCTACGATACCACTTTTTTTTAGTAGCCGTATTTTTAAGAGTGGTTGTGCGCAGTTTGACAGATGGCGAACAATTCCTCAAATACGAGGTAAAACATGCTTGCTTCAAGCTGTAAAACTCGCGCGCAAAACCAGGAAAATATTTAAAGGAACAAACTTAATTTACACACAGCAACGTGGGTCGTGTTAACTCAGCACTCTGACTGAAATATAGAAATACTAATGCATAGTGTATTTAAACATGTATGTAAAAAAGGTATAGACTGTACATCCATTATAACTGGACATGAAAAGAATCAAAGAGAAGTGAACTGTTTGATTGCTTCAGGGCAACCGTGACGAAAGAGACAACGTCGACATATCGCTTGCCAAACAGGACGCTCAGGTAGCACCCCGCAATCGGCTCGTTTTGCCAGCTTCAAGAGTCAACGTCTTCCCGCCACTTTCTGTTTGAACATTTGTGCGCATCCCCCACGACAGAAACTGTACGCCGCGGGCGAGAATAAAGTGGGCACAGACGAATCCCAGTTCAACGCCATCCTGTGCGCCCGCAGCAAGCGTCACCTGCAGGCTGGTGGGTACCACTATGTGTTGTCCGACTTTCATTTTGCCCCTCAAAAGTCTGTTCTCGGCCTGAAGCAAATCATTTGACACGGTCCACATTTTCCATTTCGAAATAGACCGCCAACATCTGATTATTCTTGTAGTCTTCCAGGAGTACCAGCAGATGTGCGGTCGAGACGTCGAGAAGAGCATCTGCAGAGAAATGTCGGGCAACGTGGAGTCTGGCATGGTGGCGGTGGGTAAGTGCACCGTGAGCTTAACCGCGCTAGAAATGCAACTAAACTACAGTCAAAACTACTCACCCTTTAACAGACAGTAAACAAAAAAAAAATTGCTTCGCTGTTACCAATTAGGTTAACTCTTGAGTGCCCTTGCTTTTTTTGTTTTGTTTTTGTCATTGCCAGTAATTAAGTGTAAAGTTGAACATTATCACACATAATATTAACATAGGCATAATAAGTCGGGCCTGACCAATTAATTGCCGATTTTACCACTTTTCAAATCGGCAAAATAGGGTACATTTTTGCAAGTCATTTTTTGTTTTTTTTTGGTTAACGTTAACACATTACAAAATCAGACAAAGATAACATTCAGACAAACAAAAAAAGGGCAAAAAATCAGCAGATTTTTCTGCCTGTTGTAAAGTTAAACAAATAGTTAAGGACAAAGGATTGTAAAATTGTTATGTTCCACCTTTAATTCTCATCTTTATGTATTGTCCCTTAGCGTTAAGGGACTAAAAATAAGTAATTTGATTCATGATGTATATTTATTAAACTAATCGGCCGATTAATGGGTTATGGGAATTTTATTCTGCCTTAATTGGAAAAAAGCCTCTGCGATTGGCCGGCGACCAGTTCAGGGTGTACCCCGCCTCTCGCCCGAAAATAGCCGGGATAGGCTCCTGCACGCCCGCGACCCGCGTGATGTGAAGCGGAACGGAAGATGAATGAACGAATGGAAAAAGCCTCGGCCTCAGAAATTCGTCGTAAGTAAGGTAAACATGAGGAATGTGTGTGTGTTCCTTCCCTAGTGAAATGCATCAAGAATACCCCCGCCTACTTTGCCGAGCGACTGCACAAGGCCATGCAGGTGCAGCCCTCTTTTCATTTGCCTCATGACGTCATTGCCTCACTTTTTTTCCAGAAAACAAAAACACAACAAATTAAACAAACTAGAAGAGTCCAGTTGACTCCATTTAAACTTTGCGCTTCTCAGGGTGCCGGGACCAAGGACAGGACCCTGGTCCGGATCATGGTGTCCCGCTCCGAGATCGACCTGCTGGACATCAGGCAGGCGTACGTGAGGACCTACGGGAAGTCGCTGTACACCCACATCTCCGTAAGTGCCGTCGTCACACTCGCCAGTTGCCTCCCGGTTTCACCTCGACTTAAATGGCGCCAATCATTAACGCGCACGCAGAACGCTTTGCAGTTGCCACAAGATGGCAGCAAAAAGGCTAATGAAGCTCCTCCCCTCACTTCAACATGCCAAGATGTCCCAAGAAATGTATAATTTGCCACCTTGACGACGAAGTGTTGCACAATCCGCGCTTTACACTCTCCCTGCGGATGCTGCCCACCTCGTCGCCATAGCAACGAAAGCCGTCCTCTTGCAGGGTGAGCGGTGGCTCATTTGCATGAGACAGGACCACCCCCTCAAAACAGGCTCATTTCTGCTCAATAACATCTATTAGTTCGCAACAGAGAAATTTAAGTGTGACAAAATATTAAAATAAATGTCACTAAATATCATTAGACTAAAATATAAAAATATAATAAGATGACTTAAATACTATAATCCACTTAAATAATAATATCTTTTATTGAAACCTACAGGGAAACTTCAGGTTTACAAAATAATAATGCATAAAAAGAAATAAAGAAATACATTTAAAAAAAATTAATATTAATTTTAAATACAAATAAGAGAATCATTCCTAACCCATGAATGTATTTTGATGGAAGCCCGTCACACACGACCTCGGAGATTGTTTGGGGGGTAAAAAAAAAAAAAAAAAAATCTGTCTTTTTTTAATGTGCGTTAACCTGCACGTGTGTGCGTGTGTTTGTTCGTTGTCAGGGCGACACCTCCGGCGACTACAAGAAGCTGTTGTTGAAGCTTTGCGGCGGTAACGACTAAAACGGACGTCGTATCACGAGGACGGGACACAATTGGCACTCGATACGACCTTGCAGCAAGTTGGTCCATATCCACGTCGTCTCTTATTTAGACGCATTGTCATTATTTTTGCGTCTTTGTTGTAGCCATTGCTTGCCAAATAGCCTAGATTATACATTTTAACATTACCAAATCGAAGAAGTGCGTGCCTGGAAATTTCACATTGAATGAAATCACCATGCGGAAGAATGTCTAACACTGTGTGTCCATATATTAATCGATATGCTATTAAGTGGTTCATTGCAATTACAAAATTCTGTGAAAGTGAAGCGCTGTAAATACTTCAGTGCATCCGTAAAGTATTTACAGTGCTTTTTCCACATTTTATGTTACTTATTCTAAAATGTAATCACAATTCTACACACAGCACCATCATGTAAACCTGAAACAGTATTTTTTTTTTTTTAAAACATTTTTAGCGAATGTATGCGGAAAAAGTGACATGTACAGTGGTACCTTGTCTCAAAACATTTGTATCGCCAATACATTTCCTTTTATGATTTACGTGCGAAATATCTGCAATGTTAATGCCTGTGTACTAACCTGAAGTATACCCGTGCCTGCTAGCCTATGCAACGTAACCACCGCTTCATACGCTTCGCTTAGGTTACTCAAACCTTTTTTTTTTTTTTTTTTTCCCCTTGTCATTGCGAGCGAGTTCATCCAGTGGTCTTCTGCGTCGGTGCCACTAGATGGCCCTGTCAACACATTTTGCAACTGAATTCCTTTTTCCACTTGACAATCTTGTCATTTTAAAGCTTGACATGTTCAAAACATACAAACTAATAACACAGTTGTAATTTCAATTAAAGGAAAAAAAAAACACACGTTACATCATATCTGCTTGTCTTTTTTTTTTTTTTTTTTCCTTTTCTCTTCTACAGAGCTTCCCAGGCTGCACGTTGTGCGTTTAAAGGTGCGATTAATGTGCCTTACATAAGCGATAGTGTGTGATGAAATGATTCAGGACAGCGAACGACGTCCTGCGGGCTATAAATAGCGTCCATATTGCGGACGCGTGGATGTCCACGGGCCGCAGCCCTCGGAGGGGCCGACAAATGGCTGAGCTCGGTGCTGCCGCACCTTTTCCCCTTCACTAGCGCTCATCCATTATCAAACGGGAGCAGATGCATAAATATTTGATCTTAATATTGAAGAGTTTTTTTGGGTGATACCTCTCTCAAAATAGAGGATCTTGCTTTTAGAGAGAAAACAAAACCCTGATCCTGATTTCCAGACACGGATGGGGGGCTTGAATTATGAACTCTGCAAGCTGCACGCTCGTTTGTGCACACGCAGCTCGCATTGTTGTTAGGGACACCGGCACTATCTTGGTCCGCTATCGATCGATGAAATAGACTGCAACTGATTCAAATTGAATTCGATTTGTGCATTTTCACCCAATGAATGCTAACTCAAGAGGGGCACATGACAGGGTTTTGTTGCAGCACTGTGGAATGATACAACTGAAAATATGAATACAATTTTAAAAAACAAAACAAAATAGAAATAAAAGTTATCAGGTTGGGCGATTAGAATAAGGGATAACCTAATTTATTGAAGTAGTTTAATTATTTGTCTTAATCAAATGTGTAATACATTTAAATGTTCATGTCAAATATTTTTTACATTTAATTTAAATGTATATTTCAAATGTTTGTCTTTATTTGTACTTCATTTTATTTAACTTGTTAAATAATTTACTTTATTACTAAATTCAATTTAAATGTATATGTCAGTTTATTTGTACATGATACATACATTTTAATTTTATATTTTACTAAATCAGTTAAATGCATGTTAAATGTTTAATTTAATGCATTTTATTTTCACTTAATTTAATTTCAATGTACATCATTATTTGACTAAAATCTATTTAAATCTATACATGTATTTTTGAATTTTTACTTTGTTTTATTTAAATATTGTATCTAATTTTATTTTACATTTGCTAAAATTCAATTTTAATATCTGTTTAAGGGCATTTGTCAAATGTTTAATTTTATTCGATTTATTTGTATTACATTTGTTTTGAACATTACCCATTTTTAATGAATCTTATTTGAGCTGTATTTCATTTATGTACATACTTTACACGCATAAGGATTTTCAGGGAAAGAAGTTTACTATACTTAAACATAACAGTATAATGTAATCTCCATATTATAATCCAAAAGAATGACTAAATAGCCCTTGTGACTAGCTATCTATTGCTATGCTATGCTATGCTATGCCGCTTTATGTTCCGGGTTGGGTTTGCTGTTCTATGGTTCTCATCACCTCAATGTCTCCTGCGGTTCTACAAAAAAACAAAACCTGCCTGTCCTGTTTTTTTTTTTCCCTTTTTAAAAAAAAATGTGCACTCTCTTTTAAAAACGGCGGTCCAGAATGACGACCCCACACGCTCGCTCGCTCGCTCCGAGACGACGACAACAGTGTGACATTTATGCGTTTCTATTTTTTTTAATTGTAGTTAATTTTTTTTTTTTTTTTTTTTTTTTATGGGCCCCTAACACTCGTAGCGGGGAATTTACATTCCAAATTCTTGCCGAGAGCCACATGGCTTTTCTCTGCGGGAAAGTCTTACATAACCATTTCATTGTTTAAACATGGTGTGTGTGTGTTGTGTGTGCGCACGCGCTCCGATCTGTAATAACACAGCCTCTTGTATTGAAGTAGATTTTCACGACATATCGAGATGATTTCACCAAGGATGAAATGCTCCCGATTGCATTTTCGTAAGGATTTGGGCCTCGTGCAATGTAATGACAATCTCTCGTTATTATTATGGTATGAAGATCGTTGCACTTGTCTTGCGATCTCGCATTCGCGCAAAATTTCAGCGGCGACCCCATTCTCTAGTTGTTGTTGTTGTTGTTGTGACTTTCGGCTTGTCCCATCAGGCGTCGCCACTGTCAGTGTGATTTGTTTGTTGTACTTTTTTTTAAGCTTACCGTTTATGCTAGCAATCATGCAAAATGGCATAGACGAATGAAAACTAGCATTTATGCGGCGGTTGTTATAAGCCTTTAAACGGCAGATTTTTGAACACAAGTGCTGCGGCAACACCTGCAGACAGCTAATATAACAATACTCACAGGCATTTATTCTTTATCCTCAGCGAAAAAAAAACGACTGCTATTACTGTGTTTCTGTCCCATCACCCATCTATCTGTAGTATGGGGTCAAACTCAAGGCCCGGGGGCCAGATCTAGCCCACCATATGATTTCATGTGGCCCGTGGCAGCAAATCATGTGCGTCCACGTTCTGGACCGAAATGTCTTAATTGTCACCACTTTTAATAATCTTGAAAATTGCAAGCAACAAAGCGGATGGACAAGAACTGGGACAAAATCTACGTGGGAAAAAAATGTCAAAAACCGAATCATACGAAAACCGAGGTTCAACTGTATATAATGAGGCCATTATACATCGATGGTTCCACAGTCAGAACGGAACTCTGAGGGAAAACATAACTACAGTGTGACCTGCGACAAAAATGAGTTGGACACAATATCTGTCTGCAACTGTGCATCTATCGACTGCAGGGGTGTCCAACTCATTTTTCTGGCGGGTAGTTATGGTTTCCAGCGGAGGTCTGTTATGACTCTGAACACACATACACTACCTGTAAATATATATATATATATATATATATATATGTAAATGTATACATTTACAACAACAAATTGATGTAACTGTGTGTTTCTATGCTTTGTTGACAATTACGTGTGTGGCGAGCCAGGTGTGTCCAACCGCGAGGCCCCGCCCCCTTTTAAACTCTTACCAAAAAAAAAAAAACAACAAATCCCGTGCTGGGAAACATGAGTGCTGTTGTTTCTTCTTCTTCTTCTTCTTCTTCTTCTTGTTGTGCTTGTGTTGGGGCTCGCCGGGGCACGAGCCACGAAGCGCGTTCGAAGCGGACTCCTTTTTGGCCACTTTTCAGCATGTCCCAACCTCAACTCGAGTGCACTTCGCCAGCGGCTCGTCGCGCCGACCGAGCGGGGCTGTAAGGACGACTTTCCGCTGGGAGGGACGGAGAGAGAGAGAGAGCGCGAGAGAGAGAGAGAGAAAAGAAAAGGAAAGGGGGGAAAAAAGTGTCGTCGTCTCGGCGCCGTCAACAAACATGGCTACTCGTCGTCTAGCACCGACCGAACCGGGTCGCCTCCCCGCCGCCGCCTCCTCCTCCTCGTTCGTCGTCGTCTTCTCGCCTAAATAGCTTCGAAAGTCTCTCGCGGAAGGATTTGATTAGCCCGGCGGAGGAGGAGGAGGAGGTGGTGGTGGGGGGGGTGGGAGCCATGGATCCGCGGCACAGGGACTTTCTGGAGAAGTGTCACCACAACTTGGCCCAGTCCGTCACCGTCACCGACGCCGACCAGCTCGTGGAGGTTCTGTCCCGGGGAGGGACGCTGAGCCCGGCCGAGCGCCACGAGCTGGCCCGAGGCGGCGGCGGCGGCAGGGAGAAAGTGGAGCTCCTCGTCAAGATCCTGCTCCGCAAGGACCGGGACCACTTCGCCGACTTCTGCTCGGCCCTGGAGGAGACCAACCCTCACCTGCGCTCGGTCCTGCTCACCGGTACCGGGCCAGTGGAGCATTGCACCGGTAAGACGAAAACTTTCGCGACTGCATGAAATCAACTTTTATTAGGCCGAGGTGCAAATTTTACAATAAGTATATACAGTCAACTCTCACATATTCGTACATTTGCTTTTTTTTAATTTATTTAAACTCCCTCTGTTACTTTTTTAAAAACTTATTTATTTACTGTTGGTGCTCTTGCCAAAAACAATAAAACTATCTTGTGGCATTTTAGGCCAAGGAACTATGTTGAAGTCAGTTGAAGAGCTTCATTTCAACCAAAGTAGTCCTTTGGTTCCCTCTTGTGACTTGGTTAGAAGTGCAGCAATTAAGTGATTACTTAACAACTAACGGATTATCAAATTATTCAACAACTGTATTGTTAATGCAGTTAGAAACCTTGTTTAACTTTACATTCTCCAAATCCTCTGAATTTCAGCCTGCCAACAGTAAATATTCTGATTTCCGTAGTCCACAATGAAAGCAGACTGATTATCTTTGTGTTGAACCCAAATAAGACATTTGCACACATCTGCTTTCACTTTGTAAAACAATGATCAACAATTTTGACTCTTTTCCAGAATGTTTTGGAGCAAACCAGTAACTGAAACACTATTTATGTTTGTGCATTTTCTGCACTGTCAATTTGAAATAATTTTCTGTTTTTGAATAAAGGGGTGGAAATGAAAAACTTTTTTTTTTTTAAATCGGATTCAATCGATTAATTGAAAAAAGATCAATCGAGTAATCAATTATTCAATTAATCGGCAGTTGCAGCGTTGCATATTCGTGGTTTGGCATTTGTAAATTTGCAGATTTTTCATTTTTTTCAAACTATTGTCCATTATTTGCTGAAAAACTCACCATCTAATAACTAATATAGGGATTGGCAAGTACCGATAATATAAGTTTACCTATCAAAAGTACTAGTGGTATCGGTAATCAGTATCGGTATCAGTGAGTGACTCGAGGGAGTACTCATACTAGTATCGGTCTGGGGGAAAAAAGTATTTAAACTGATAACACTGTCTCGTCACATCTTAGTGCCAAGGAAACAATTTAGAATGAGTTGAGGAGTTTCATTCAGAAAAATGTAGTCCTTTGCCACCACCTTGTGGCGTCTGTAGGCAATTACAAATCATTTTAGGGACGTGTCCATATTTATTTCCGAACCTATTGTCCATTATTTGCTGAAAACTCACCATCTTCTAACGAATATCACCATCCTGGTACTAAGGGGATGATTCAAAGTGAGTTGAGGAGCTTCATTTAGACAGTCATTGGGCCAAATTTGGACAGAGAAGGTTTCGCCCGGACGCCCGCGATATATTATTTCTAGTAAATTTTTTGCCCGTCCGTCCATATTCTACAGCGTTTATCCGGTTGAGGGTTCGCGTGGAGCAGGAGCCTCCCCCGGCTGGCTTGGCGCAAAAGGGGGCCTTCGCCAGGGATCGGTTGCCAGTCAATCACAGGGCATAAATTTGACCTGACGCCACTGCCACTAAATGCCACTAACCCCCACACCTGCCCCTCCCCACTCTCGGCATGTTTTAATGGAGCTAAAAGCCAATCTAACCATTAACTAAATCAATGTCGCCTGCAGTGCTTTGTAAGGACGAAAGGTCAATGTGGCGTCACGCATACAAGACGACACCATTTCGTTTCGCTTGGCAAACGGTGTCCACCCTTTTTTAAAGGGTGGAAAAATTCCGGTAAACTTCCCTGGGAAGTGAAGTTGGGGAATTGGGGAAATATTCCAAATTGTTTGCGGTGAGTTGGGTATACAAGCATAAATATTGTGGCGTCACGTTTATGTTTCGCATGTTGTTCACTCACCGGCGTACCGAATGCGAACTGAACTGCGACCTTAACACCAAAGTATATGCCAAAGTGATTTCCATTGCAATTTGAAAATCTGGCTCCATTTCCATCGCTATTTGCATCGCCAGCTAGTTTTTTGACTCTCCGCTCTCGTGGCAGCGGGCCGGACGGCGACGTGTCAATTATGCATTTATTCTCCACGTGTTATTTCTAGGAGGACGGGCTCCGCGCCGCGAGCATCCCTGGCTTTTTACCATTTTGTTTCCGCTGCATTTCACAGTCGGGCAGCGCGCGATGATACGTTAAAGAGCTCTTTTGTACGCCGTGCGAGGGGTGCAGCCCGCCGGTGCACAAAAGTGGGCAGAGTTGGCGTTGAGTACAGGGCGGACAGGTTCTTCCGGTGTGCGCGTGCAAAAAGAGGACAAGCGTAGCGAACAAAGTGTGAAGCCACTTACCACCCACGATCTGTTTGCGTCGCTAAAATCATTCATCACGCACACGTGTGCCCTGTGAGCCTTTTAATTTGATCAAACTATATATTATTTCTCGCAGCGTGGATGCAGGGCAAAGAGAGAACGTCTTCTGTGAGTGCAGCAACAACGTGTAATAGCAGCACACGATGCCGGCCGGCCGGGCGCGCGCCGGGACGTGACTGTGCCGCGCGCGGCGCGACACTCATCGTTTGTTGGTAGGAAACCGTGCTGGCACAGAATGCTTCCAGTCGGTGGCGGACGGCCGATCGCGGGCACGAGGGTGCCGCCCGCCCGCTAACCACCTTCATCACATTGAATAGGAATGAAGAAAATACAAATATTTCAAAAGATCTGTACACAAAGGTGCATTGAGATATGAGTTTTTCAAGATGTGAACCGTCATTTGGATGATTATTTATTTATTCATGATTACTTTTTATTTGCTTTGAATTTGAGTAACAATTGCTGTATGGTGGCCGTGAACTCGACAATATAACAATACTCACAGGGATATATTCTTTATCCTCTGCATAAAATGACTAATATTACTGCAGTCCACTGAGATGTTTTTATTCATTCATTCATTCATTCATTGTCTAGCTCGTTAACAATACAATTCGCTGTGGTGTCTCAAGTTTAACTGACATTTTTTTGGTGTGTACTGATGTGTACTGTATGACTTGTTCATTTATTGTGTGTGTGTATATATATATATATATACATCCTTCAGGTGCCCGATCAAATTTGCTGTGTTGAAGCATTTCGATGACGTTCCCCACGGCGTACTTCAGTTGTGCACAGACACCGCAAAATACTCCCACACCGATGACGTGTTTTTTCACCGACAAGATTGAAAAAACTTTATTGGCCGTCAGATAGTTACAGTACAGTGCCACGAGACAAGTGACAAACGTAAAAATAAACTAGCTTTTGGATTCATACGCAACGGCGACGCGGAGTTACATTTCTTGTGCGGAGCCGATCGATGATGTAATTGATCGGATTGGCGAATTATGACATGAAAGCCGATCAGCATAAAATGCTAATTAGCGGCCGATACCGATCGCACCGATCAGATCGGCATAAAGTCGACTCCGAGAAAGGTCGTCTTCCGCTTTGCCGGAACTACTCTCTGAGGCGAACCTAGATGAGATGCTGGAGTGTCAAAGGTCAGAAGCTAGCGGGCGCACGTGACTCGTACGGGCGAGCTGGCCACACGGTGAACCTTGGACGCCGACATGCTTTCAAACAGTCATGGGAAACTTTGGCGGGCGCCAGAACAAAAGAGGGCTTGATCCATGAGATGTCGCGGTTCCTGAGGCACATCACATTTTTTTTTTAACCTCCCATCCATCACTCCTTGCCTGAGGGGGGGAAAAAAGAGGGGCAAGAATCAAAACTAATAGTCTGTTTCACGAGCAGGAGTTTGGACTCTTCTGGAGCCCTAAATGGAGAGATACTGGCGTGTATTCTTTCCGTATGACTGCAAATACAGTGGAACTTCTTAGGTTGGTAGTCCCAAGTTCAGAATTTCTTTGAATGTGGCGCACAGTTTGCGCCATTCTGGACAAAAACCTCAGCTAAAAGCATGATGGCTAATGCCTAGCATGAACATGACCGGAGCAGCATCGGTACTGCTCTGGAAACGTGGATTTGTCGTCAAAGGGTCAGTAGTGTTACTTCATTTACTTTTAACGTCTCCAGTTGGTCTTTTAACTGGAGCACGTAAGAGGGAGCAGCATACAGTGGATCGCCACGATTCGCAGGGAATAGGGTCTGGGCTGTACCACGAATAGTGAACATCCGCGGACAATTGACGCCCATTATAAATGCGTAGGGGACTTTTTGGTTTGTTTGCTTAATCCCCCAAATTTTTGAATAAGAGGGGATAAGTGGCTAATGAGCATTTTTGGGTTGGTTCCTCTGAAAAAAGAAAAGAAAAGAAAAAAAGCCGTGAATAGTCTATGCCTTCATCACATCTCCGCTGATTTCCTGTCATTTTTCTAATTTACTTTGGAGTCAGCCAGTCCTCCCTCAAACGTCTCCACTCGGTTCCAAATGCTGTTGCTCATCTCTTAACTGGAGCACATAAGAGGGAGCATATCTCGTCACTGTTTTGTTTTTAACTTGTTTTCAATTCTTATCTCATATTTGATTTGTATCTGTCTAAAGCACTTTGTTCCAGCTGAGGCTGTTTTGAAAGTGCTTTATGAATAAAGTCGATTTGATTATTTCTTTTTTTTTTGCGAGTAATTGATGCCCCCGCAAAAAGCTTTATACTGCACTGTAATTGCCTTTCGATGCTACAAGATGGTGGCAAAGCATTACTGTTGTCGAAATGAAACGACTCAGCTCACTTCAACGTACAGTCGTTCCTTGCCACAGGATGGCATCAAAGTAACACTTTAATTTCTTGTTATTCAATGAAAAATGGATGTTAGGCTGAGGGTTTACTACAAATTCCTCAAACAGATGACTTTGCAAATAGCGAACCACGGTTTCACTGTACGTGCAACTTCTCCTAGTTTTTTTTCTCTTGTTTTTTTAACCCTTACTCCCAAAGAAGCTCAACAAGAAATGTTAAAATAGCATTTTTTTTCCCCCCGCCCCATTATTTCCAATGCAAAAATCGTTCTAAACGGCGGATTGCATCGGCTCTTCAGCTTCCACTGTAATATCTTTACATGTGCTTTTGCCCAACTGTGACCAATCGAACAGTATTTTGCCTCTAGATTTCCTCCACTTTGATTTGTATTCACACTTGACAATTCCCATCTGACAAGAAGTACAGTGTTTGGCTTTTCCAGCTGACTGACTTTCTAGCCGTGTCTTGTGTTTATCCCCTACTGTCACTTGTGAGTCACACAGTGGGCTATAAAAGAAGGGGGCTTTCAGTGGGCCGCTGTGCGATCTTGTCACCGCAGATAAAAGGCCGCGGCCTCTTCGGGGCCCCGGCCAGTCGCTATTCAAGCTCCCGGGCCCGACGGATAATTAGCAACACTCCGCCGTCATCCGGATTCGGGGAAAGTCCCACCTTATTATTCTCCCAGCTGGCCTTTTTTGGTTGTTGTTTTTCTTTCTTTCTTTCTTTCTTCTGAATGTAACCCAAGACGTCCAGTCCGATGCTGGAAAAGACCACCTGAGTGACTCGTGGTTTGTTTTTACCTCCTCGCAGGGTCCACCTACAGCGTCTTGTCCACCATGCCGTCAGACTCCGAGAGCAGCGGCTCTCTCAGCAGCGTGGGTGAGTTGCTGCTCTTCTGGCGATTGTGCACTACGGTTCAGTCCGCTACGCCACGGTACGGAAGGTTAGCCCCTCATCCAGCTCGTGTTTGTAACGTGAGGGGCAACAACAGCTGAGTCAGTGGCAAAAGGGGGGGAGATCGCTGCAATGTTTGCGGTAAATTGACATGGGAAGTTAGTTAAGCTGGGGTGGGAGCCGTTTCTGGGGGACTGCCGATCGAATTCATCGTCAAACGAGGCCCGCCAAAGTATATTTAAGGTATAAATAGAAAAATGTAACATGTCAACATTAGCTACTGTATCGATCCAGTTATCGATACCAGTCGGCCGTTGGTGATTAACGAATCGGTTAGGATTTACTGTAAACTGTAAATAAATGTAATATATACCGTAGGTATGAGGCTTTGCACGATCAGGATTTTTGGGACCGATCGGCGAGTTGCAAAAAACGATAACCGATCGCTGATCCAATCACATGATGGAGCAACGTGTCTATTTAAACGACCTGTTCATTTGCTGTATATACTTGTGTACTTAATTGCTCAAAAAATTACATTTACAATCAATAATGTATCTTTGTGCCTCCGTTTATGCCAGCGAGACATAGTGACAGACAGAACAAATGAATGGTCTTCTATTCGATGTTAGGAAGTACATACAGCCGTTAATGCATCCACTTTTTTTTGTGACATAAAAATCTAAAAATAAAGTAGCTTTTGGATTTAAATATACTGTGCAGGATGGCGACGCGGAGTAAATGAGTAAATTATGACATTAAAGCCGATCGGCATAAAATGCTAATTATCGGCCGATACCGATAAGGCCCTGGGGACGACCCAGGACACGCCGGAGAGACAACGTCTCTCGGCTCGCCTGGGAACGCCTCGGGATCCCCTCGGAAGAGGTGGCGGAAGTAGCTGTGGAGAGGGAAGTCCGGGCTTCCCTGCTGAAGCTGCTGCCCCCGCGACCCGACCTCAGATAAGCGGTAGAAAATGGATGAATGGATGGTATATTTTCAATGAATGATATATTCATTTTCAGTGAATAATTGTTCTCCAATGGTGATTCACCCAACTTCATTCACTTGGCAAAGGTTAACTGTAAATAATGGTACCATAAGATTTTTCGGTACCCTCCAATTGGGGCACCGCAACAGCGTGGTGCCAAAAAGAGGGTACGGCGCAGTCACGTGGGTCCCGTACGTAAACGGCAAGCACAGCGTAGCGAACGGCACGCTGGCGAACGTGGTGGAGTCTGGGGCCGCGTATTAGCCACTGGCCGTTGCCTGTTCAGACTGAGCACATGCTGCCGATTACACAGATGTGAGAAGGATTTAGTGACGCCACGCGCGCACAGACTTGCTTCTTTCGGTCACCCCCCCGACTCGACTATGCCGACTGAAATAGAAACTGAGCTTTGCTTGCGGCCGTGAGTGCAGGAAGTTATGCCGGATTGCTGGCATGTGTCGAAGTTACAAATTACAGAGAATTACACGACGAGGTACAAAAACAAAACCAAATAAACCTCCAAAAAACGTTGGAAAATGGGTCGAGGTCTTTCACGTACCACCGTATGTCGTGGCTAAATCCGGCAGGCACGCCCACTCCGGCCTCCTCGCCACCGCTGGCCCACGTGGACGGTCACCGGGTGAACGAGAAGATGGAGACCGTCCTGTTGCAGCTCCGCCACGTGTCCCGGGAGCGCGACGAGCTACGCAAGCGGCTGGCGCTCTCCTCGCCCGGGAGTACCTTCGACGACTGCAGGTATGCTATCGGAGATTTTTTCGTAACTTCTGGCTAGCAAAAGCGCAAACGTTTTCATTAGGGGTGTCCCGAATCCGATCTTTAAGATCGGAAATCTGAGCGCACGCGATCACGACAACAGCTTGCTGAGGTGCTAACGTAGTAGCAAGGAGGAAGAGTGAAGGTTACCCGCTTAAAGTTGTGTATTGACACTCCGGTTGGAAGTTCGCTCCAAAACTAAACTCATATACAATAATTACACAAAGCTCAGAGTGCCCGCATAAAAGAACAAGTGAACAAGTCGAATGTGACAGCGTGCTGTTTTGCGCTACTTACTCGAAACTCGGTCAGACGAGGATCCCGTTCAAATTTAAATGCACATAGATGTTGGTGTCTTTTAAAAGTTGGGTGGTGTGTGTGTGTGTGTGTGTGTGTTTTTGCGGTTGCGGCACAGGCCCAACTCGAAAGCGGGCCACGACTACGAGCGGCTCAAGCTGCAGTGCATGAAGGCCATGGCCGAGCTGCAGTCCCTGCAGAACCAGCACAGCGGCACCCTCAAGAGGTGCGAGGAGGCCGTCAAGAAGGCCGACTTCTACCAGTGAGTGACAAATTATCCAAATTATGGAGTAGTTGTCCAAATTGTTTCTTTATACAATCCTAAATGTCTTCCGCCATTATATTTTGACTTTATTCGCATAGAATTAGAATTGTATTTCTTGTCATATTCTGACTTTATCCTCCTAAAATGAACTTTTTTTTCTTGTAATGTTCCAATGTTATTCAAATAAAAACTATTTTGCGTTCGTGCGTGTCGTGCTGCGATTTACGTTGTGCGCCAAAAACTAGCGTCGTCGTCTTCTACACGCTGGAGGGATCTGCGCATGCCCAAACCCTGGTGCATTATGGGAAACGGTCATATGTTAAGCTTATATATATATATATATATATATAAATATTAGCCGCATCGTTGCATAGGCCGCAGGGTTCAGAGCGCGGGGAAAAAAGTAGCGGCTTATAGTCCAGAAAATACAGTATTTCTTAAATTTACAACTGTTTTCTCATTTTTTTTATTTTTATAAAATTCAAACTTTTTCCCTGTAGTATTCAGGCTATTGTATTAGAATTACATTTTGTTTGTAATATTTAAATTTGACTTGCATAAAAGGACAACTTTTTCTCATATTCCAATTTCATTTCTCGTAATATTCTGGCTTTATTCTCACAAGTCTACATTAAAATTACAACTTAATATTTGAAATTTACAGTCAAAAAAATGTAACTTTTTTCCCCCTTTTTTTATTCTCATTAGAATTCCATCAATTCAGCGTTCACATTTCATAAAATCCTATTTAAAACATTTGTATTGTGATATTTGTGTTGAAGAAGGCCAACTGGACTACTTGGGCTTGGGGAGGTTTGCATTTTGAAAGACGCCACTTCTGTGCTGCTCAGCCTGTGTGTGTGTGTGTGTGTGTGTGTGTGTGTTTCGTTTGATTTGATTTAATTCACGAATTTTTTTTTAGATCCATATTCGCAGCAGATTGCACAGAGCAGATGTTTATTTGTGACGGTAATAGGGATGTACTCTTCATCGCCGTCCGCAAGCTGCCGAGTGCGTTAAGCCCCTAAAAAGCCTTTCCATCAACTTCATTTCATCTTTGCGATAGCCCAAGAGCAGCCCTGTCTGCAACCCAGCGAATCCTTTTTTGTTTTTGTCAAGGCCGACATCACCGAGGCGGGAGAATTTGGAAGGAACGGCCATCTTGGAGAAGGCACGCCAAATGACCCTCTGTAATTAGCGTCGCGACGCAGATGCCACGGGCGCAGCATTTGTTGTCGCCTTGACGGGTTGAAAAAAGAAAAAGCGAGCGTAGCGTCTCCTCCCGTGCAACATCTGGCCGCGGCATAAACACGCAGATGTCAAGACGAGATTATTATTAAGATTATTGCCGTGTTTAAGCCGTTTGCACAAAGCCTCATCATGTTCGCGCTTCAGTCTCATTCAATTTAGAACTTTCACAATTTGAACTAAAAATGGAAAACAATCAAGAAAGAAATCAGCAAACGGGTGAATCCACGGGTGCCGAACCGCAAACGTGGGAGTCCGCTGTAAAAAAAAAAATTTAAAATCCTATCAAGGCTTTGACTTTTTTCCCTGCATTTCTATCTTTTCCCCTCATAGTTGTGTGACTTTATTCTCTTAGAATTAACAAACTATTTTCATAAAATTCAAACTTTTTCTACGCAACACATTCCAACTTTCTTCTCATAAAATTAAAAAGAAATTCTCGTTATATATTGACTTTATTTTCATAAAATTCAATACTTGTCTGCTGCAATATTCTGACTTCATTTTCTTAAAATTACATTTTGATTTCTTGAAAATTGCAGCTTTGTTTGCGTAAAATTCCACCTTATTTATTGTGATATTCCAATGTTATTGTCATAATTTTTCTCATAAAGTTGAACGTTTTTGTCGTAATATTCTGACTTTATTCTCTGAATTAAAAAAATATTTCCAGTAATATTACAACTTTGTTTCTATAAAATCCTAACTTTGTTCTCGTACTATTCCAATGTTATTTTCTTAAATTTCATTTTTTCTTTTCACATTGTGACTTTTTTTCTCATATTTTGACTTTTTCATAAAATTCAAAACTTTTTTCCTGTAATATTGTGACATTATTCTCACAAAATTACAATTTTTAAATTTTTATTTTTTTAAATATTGATATTCAGATTCAGATTTCCTTTTTCCTGTCACATTCCACTTTACTCTCACAAAATTTGTATAACTTTTTTTCCCCTCATATTTGGACTTTTTCAAAACAACAAATCCGGAATATTCTAAGAGTTTGGTCAAATTACATTTTCTTCTCATCATATCGCTGCTATATTTTGATCAAATTGGAACTTTCTCATAGTATTCCAATGTTATTCATATACATGGACTTTTCCCTCATCACATTCCAACTTTTGATGACAAAATCTCATCAATCGACATCAAATTCCAAATGGATTTGCGATTATTGCCGTGCTTCCTAAGCCGCTCCTTTTACACATCTTCTGCTGCGCAGTCCAAGTTGCACTTTGAAGCGTCATTGCATAAGACGATCTTTTGACTGTCAGCACAATTGAAGTCCATTAATGTGAAAATGAGCTCGAACGCGAACATCTGGCCTTTTGACAGACTATATTTAGCCTGTGCAACTCCTGGGGGGGAAACAATCTTCTCTCCGCTGCGAACCTTTTTCCTCTTCAAGCTGGTTTGGCGGCTTGGTGTGCTTTTTTTAAATTGTTTGATTTTTTTTTAGATGTATAAACTCTGCCAAGTCTCAAGGAGGTTATGAAATCGGCAAAGCACTTTCATTCAGATCCAGTTGTTGGCGTGGCTCGACAAACATTTGTGCTCGAGAGCCACATGTGATTTCAAGTACAGTTGTGTTCATTTGAATAACATAATTCTCATTTCTTTATCGGAACAAGTTAGCTCATTTTATGGATTACACAATTTGGTCTGACAAAGTGCTTCAAATAGTTATGGTATCATTCACAATGAAATTATGATGAATTATACCATTCATTTAATAGATACAACATTGTTAAATGCATACGGAAATGCCTTTTTTTTTGTACTCGTTTGTTTTTAGTCACAATCAAATAAATGTATAAATGTAAACGTTTCATACACTGTAAAGCTGGGTGTTATAATCCAATGTTATTATATATCGCTATCAATAAATCCCACTTTGCATTAATTGTAGAAATATTAGTTCAACGTGGTTAGAATAAAATTACTACTTGAAGTCCCACCATAATGACGAATATTAGAAAGTTTTCATCAAAAACAAGGCGGAAGTTTGATTCCTAAAAAGTCCATTTTCACATTATGCACAGTTTGGTCACTAGTGCTGCGCTTAATTATAAAAAATAAGATAAAATAAGGGCACTTAAATAATGATTTAATCTAAATGTATTGCACATAAAAGTTAAATATACCTGATTATTATTATTTTTTTTTAGAACAAATGTCTAAAATATGATATATGTAAATATGTTGTACTGAAAAGTTGAATAAAACTGAACTGTACTTAATAAATGTCCAAAAAAACAAAAAACAAACCTGCAACTTTATATGCAAACTTTGAACATTTAATTCAGTGATTCTTTCACATACCACTAGAGGGAGCTTGCGAACCGCTGTACTACATACTGCTTTTAAATCAATGCAATGTTTATGCGTGAATGTTGTCAGCACGCTGCACGGCCGCCTGGCCGGCGAGCACGGCCAGCTGAAGGACGAGCTGGAGGCGCTGAGGCTGGACAACGTGCGGCTGCTCCGCGAGCACGACCACGCCAAGCAGACCTGCGAGGAACTGCGCAGGCTGCGCGACCGCGACCAGCGGGAGGTGGCCGACATGCGCGCGCTGCACCAACAGGTACCCGGCCGGCAGACAAGTGCAAAAATTGGACTTCACACACACTGCCGCTAAATGGCGGCGGCCAACTTCACAACATCCGCCCACCGTCGGTTCGCAGTGTTTCAAGAAAGTTAGGATTGTAATAATCCGATTATTAAATTATGCCCTAATTCTCATTATTTTCCCTCAATATGTTGACTATTCTCCATTTTGTCTCATAATAGAATGACTTTATTCTCATAAAATTGCATCTTTTTTCCAAAAAATACTTCTCATTAAAACTAGAAACTTCTTTTCATAATCGTCCAACTTTATACTCCAAACTTTGCTTTCTTAATATTCCGACTTTTTCATAAAGTACTTAATTTTCTCCTAATATTTTGGATTCACCAAAAACTTTTTTGTACTTTCAAATTTGTGATTTATTTTATTTTTTTTCCCCTCTTAATTTCCAAATATGCGCTCACGAAATTAACTTTTTTCTTGTAACATTTCAGCTTTATTCTTATTGCTTTTTTTTTCTTGCACTAGTTTCCCCCCCCCTCTTAGTATCTTGACTTTATTCTTATGAAAGTTTTTTTCTCATATTTAGACTTCATTCTTTTTTCATGTAATGTGTAGCCTTTATTCTGATAACATTTAAACTTGTTTAACTTTTTTTTGTATTTCACCTATCTCAAATTTTGATAAACTGACTTTTTTTCTTGTATTTGAAATTGATTCTCATGAATTCTTGTCATAGTTTAACATTTTCTCTTAAATTCCATGGGGCAGTTGAGTATTTTTCTGTGTATTAAAAAAACTTTTGTCCCTCTTAATATTGCGACCTTGTTGTCGTAAGATTTTTTTTTTCGGATGCATCAGTGAGTGAGTCTGCGGGTTAATCGCTAGGTGATCCGGGAGGGCTCGTCGGACGCCCTGAACAAGCTGTACGACTCCGCCGTGGACAAACTGGAGAGCGTGAGGAGCGACTACGAGGGTCTGCGGAAGATCTACGAGGACACGACGGCCGATCGCAACGGCGACCTGAGTCGCCTGGACCGCGCCGAGGAAGAGAAGCGGCGCCTCCAGAAGCAGCTGGACGTGCTGATGAAGCAGAGGGACGCCGCCATCCACTACCAGCAGCAGTACTCGTCGTCCGTACGCAGGTGAGAGAGAGAGGGAACAAAAAACACGAGTCAAATCTCATTCGCAACAGAAAAAATAACAGACCCATGTGAGGACTGCCCAATAGTATCGATTTGTGAATGCAAGTATGAAATTGACCAAATTTGGACATAGGAGGTTTCCGCCCGACAGTGACGATACGTGACGAACTCCCGCCTAATTTAGGTTGGACCAGCAGGAGCTGTCCAAGGCGGCCGCCCAGAACGTGGAGCTGCAGCACGAGATGGAGCGGCTGCAGTCGGAGGCCACGCGCTCCAAAACGCAGCAGCTCAAAGCGGCCAAGGAGTGCGAGAAGTACAAGGAGGAGCGCGACTCGGTCACGGGCGAGTACCGCCTGATCATGAGCGAGCGCGACCAGGTGATCAAGGAGGTGGAGCGGCTTCAGACCGGGCTGGAGCTGGCGGAGGCCAAGCTGAAGAACACGTCCTCGGAGCGGCGGGTGGCCAGCGAGGAGCTGGAGGCTCTCCGCCAGGTAGGTCGCGCTCGTACTTGCGCGCGGCACATCTTCGAAGCCTTGGTAGGATTTTTGGAGTACAGTGGACACCCACGTTTGCGGTTCGACACCCGTGGATTCACCTATTCGCTGATTTCTTTCTTTATTGTTTTGTATTTACTGCCATGTTTTGTATTTAGGGGAAAACGCTTATTGGTGGTTTATCCCCGCTCATTTGCGATTTATTTTTATGTATTATTTCTTTTTCCTCCCCCAATGTAATTAGAATGGGCGTCAATTATCCGCGGATTTTCGCTATTCGCCGTCCGGCCCAGTCCCTAAATCCTGCGAATAGCAGGGGTCCACTGTACAGGGAATCCCTCATTTATGTTCTACGTCCATTATTTTGCGTAAATATACATTTACAATGTGTTTCAAACGTATGTTTTAATAAGTTTATGAAGTGTGTGGGAGGCGTAACATTTTATATATATTTGGAGTTGTGCGACTAAAGGTATTTTGTGGTTGACTATAATGTGATGAAATTTGAGTCAAAGTTGATGAATCGATGACGTCGATATTTTTTTGGACTCGATTTTTTTTCAGTATTCTAGTCCCAGCGTCACGTCAAGACAAAATTGTCAATAAATTAGAATATTGTGGAAAACGAACACACGTAAGCACCCAAATTGAAGAAATCAAACCTTTTTTTTTGTTTCTCCGTTTAAAGAAAGGTTCTGAGATTGTAGTTGGTAAAAGTCGGTCAGGGTGAATATCAACGGGGCTACTAAAGTCAAGCGCAGCTACTCGAAAAGTCTACTTAACAACAACAAGTGGAAGCACTTTGGCAATAGTGAACAATTAAAAAAAAAAAAAAGAAAGATTTGAACGCAAACGGTGCAGCGAGACGCGTAGACAGACAATGTAACAGCACTCACAGTCACACGGTATATTCTTTGTCCTCTGCGAAGAATGACTAATATTGCTGTGGCTTACTGAGGAGTTCTGACCGGTTCCATGTCGTCCGTAGAGTATGTCTGTCTTACGCTGCCCTCTGGTGGCCGTGGTGTACAGCAGAAGGAATAACGGCCGGTCAGGTACAACAATCCGTGGCTGATTTCTGTGTTTCCAATGAGTAGCTTCTGTGTTTGCGTCCCTATAAGGAACTGTCGTCGTCGCTGATGGAGCGCGACCGTGCGGTGTGCGAGAAGAGCGAGCTTCTGGAGAAGTACTGCCACGAGGTGAAGGACAAGGCAGAGGCCCACAAGGTACTGAGCCAGGCCTGCAAGGACATGGAGACGGTGCGCGAGGAGCGAGACGTGGCCCGCAAGGAGAGGACGGAGGCCATCATCCAGCGGGACCAGCTGCTGCGCGAGTATTACCAGGCCAGACAGGTACAGACGGCCGGACGGGAGATTTATTTTTACAAATGGACAGATTGATTTATTCCCCTGACGATAATCCCTTCATCCCATCTCATATAATCGTCATGAATGTTGATTTATTTTTTTCCCTTCAGCTGCTGGCACGCTTCCACGCATTGTTTTTTTTTCTTTTCTTTTTTTTTCCCCTCTCCATCAGAAAATGATCAGTGCACACAGCTTTTCTTTCTCTAGAGGCCGAATAATTAATCCAAACAATAAACGATTCAGCCACGGGCTTCATTAATGCTCTCCCTAACTCCCTGTTTATTTTCTGGATGGAGAACGAGCGCACTGAGCGCTTTCTCCTTAATGATATGATGCCTGACCCATTTTTCAACCGCAGCAAATTGTCCAAAAAACGTAATGAGGGAATTTGTACAGCACAGCTAACTGCTAACTGCTAAAATAGACTTTTGTCAGGATTTTGGGGTGGGCCCCGTGGCCCTGTATCCCGCTAGAGTAGATCCGCCCCTGCACTGAGCAGATGTCCATTTTCAGAACCAAAACACGAGAAAACCTGGATTATGTTGACACTTTAAAAAAAAAAAAAAAAAAAAAAAGCAGTTACTTAAGGGTTGTTATTTGTTATTTGCTTGAAATAAAACCAATTGATTTTATTAGTTTATTATACTCGTTTATTACCCGCGACCCCAGTGACGATAAGTGGTACGGAAGATGAATGAATGAATATTACTTTACGCACTAATAACTACTACTGCTACGATACTATTATATTAAGTCGTAGATTCATAGACAATCTGTGGCTCAAAAACGAATCACAAGCCACTATTGCTCAAAAATTCGATGAAACGGTTTGGTACGATGTATTTTCCTTCTGTTTGTTTATTATCATCAAATAATTTCTGAAACCGCTGTAGCGCGCAGCTGTAACACTTGCATTTTCCTCCCGGAGATTATGAAATGATCATAATCTTACTTTAGTTGTTGTCAGGGGCGTCGCACCCACGGGAATGCGGGCGGCGCTTTTTCGACACTCGCCCTTTTCACGCTGGCCCCCACCCTTTTGTTTTTAAAGAGCCTTGCAGGCCGTGTCAAAGGTCACTTTCATCATATGCCGCTGACCGGAGTTTGGTCACCCCACCTTCCCTATCGCTGCAGTATTCGTCTGTACTCAATACAAGCGGCATAAATTCCCCCCGATGTTGCCGGCCAGAAACAAGACTCGGTCACTCTGGACGTGGAGCGGGCCGACAAGGAGATCGAGATGCTCCGGAAGCAATACGAGGCCGTCGGCCAGGAGCTGAAGGAGGCGCTGCAGGAGGCCGAGGTGGCCAAGTGTCGCAGGGACTGGGCCTTCCAGGAGCGGGACAAGATCGTGGGAGAGAGGGAAAGCGTTCGGTGAGTTTTCATCTTTTTCGACGCGCCGCGTTTTGTGCTCGCGCCGAGAACAAGTTTGACGTCTCTGTTTTAGCACCTTGTGCGACAACCTGAGGCGCGAGAGGGACAGAGCCGTGAGCGATCTGGCGGAGGCGCTGAGGAATCTGGACGACACCAGGAAGCAGAAGAACGACGCCGTGCGAGAGATCAAAGAACTCAAGTGAGTCATTGGCATTTTTATTTTTGCTTCGGGTTCACGGAGAGCACCCCCCCCACCATGTTGTCAGCGGAACTACACTTGAGTCTCATACAGGTGATTCACTGCCACCTGGTGGAAGAATCCTGTAATATTCATTCCATTCATTGAGGTCCATTTAAAAAAAACGTCTCATAATTTCGAAAGTGACAAATTCTTCGATTCCTTTCAAGATTGTGTCAAGTTGGATGCCTTCCTTTCCCACTCTGGAAGAAGAAGAAAAAAAATCGCTACACGCACTGCTGAGTGCATTTTTGAACTCTGTTGCTACCAAAAACGGCAGCACCCGAGTTCTCAGATGAATTGGTGTCTCCCGGTTCTCCCCGTTTGGGTCCTTTTTATTTTCAATCCTGTTGACATACTTTACATTGTAATATACCAGTACCCCTGTTTTGTTTTGACAGGGAACTCCCAATCGTAAAAATCCCCAAATAATTGACACCCACCTTAGAAGGGCTTGTAATTGCCTGTACATGCCTCAAGATGGCAGCAAAGTACTACTTTTGTCTCAATGAAGCTTCTCAACTCACTTCAAATTGTTTCTATGGCCCCAAAATGCCAAAGTAATACTTTTAAGTGTTGCAAAAAAAAATAACAGAATAGCTTCCCTAAAAATTTGGTGAATTTGCAAATGCAAACCGCATATATGCAAGGATTTTTTTTTTTTTTTTTTTTTTTTTTGCGTGCAGGGAAAAAATGGAGGACCAATTGGAGAAGGAGGCGCGGTTCCGCCAGCTCATGGCTCACAGTTCGCACGATTCCGCCATCGACATGGACTCGGTTGAATGGGAGACGGAAGTTGTAGAGTTTGATAAGTGCTGGGTAAGTCCACTGTCTGTTTTTATCTGCAGCCAAGCACCGAGTGACATCCGAGAAACGTCTTTTTTTTAATCATATTGCAGGACATGGATTTGAAAGCACTTGGCTTTGATATCGCAGAGGGGGTAAATGATCCTTACTTACCAGGAGATTGCGCTGTGTTTGTCAGTAAGGTGGACAAAGGAAGTCTAGCAGAAGGACGATTAAGGTAAGCATCTGCTGTGGATCAGACCATTTTTATTTTTTTATTTTTTTATTTTTTAAGCAGCAATTTGGCAGCTTGAACAATTTGACCCAAAATGTGTTTATTGACACTCCCAGATGAAGTTTACTGACAAACTAAATACACATTGTGTATTAAAAACAAGTATATAGCTGTTTAGCACAATTCTGAGAAAAACAATGCAACACTCCATAGACGGACTAAGAAATAATAGCATCGCTGTTGGCACGCTTGAAGCAACGGACATTTGAACGCAATTTAACAATACTCACATGCATATATTCTTTATCCTCTGCAAAGAATGAGGAAGATAACTACAGCTTACTGAAGATTTCTGACCGGTTTCATGTACGTAGAGCCGTATTTCTGTATCACACTGGCCTCAGGTCACCAAGGTTCAAGAATTGAAGAAAAAAATGTGGCAAAAACTGTTGGACTTCTTGACATTCTATTTAATCATGGTAGTAGTGTGTGTTTTTCTTTTTCATAAAGGACAGTGTTATAGAGTACTATTTTACTTACATTTTTACATTTTTGTGTGGGGAGCTGCAATGCATCATTGGCATTTGCATTCATTTCAATGTGGAAAGTTGATGTGCGAGATGCGCGTTTTGAGTTAAGACTGTGGTCGAATTAAACAAATTAAACTTGTATCTCAAAGCGCCACTGAATATCTGCTTTCAAACGTAGTATGTCAAAGTAACAAGTTGTCAGAAAAATAAAAAAAAAGTCAAATATTTGTACTTTGTTACTTCCCACCACTGCCGACCAGCGTGAGATTTCAGTCGCGTTCCCCCTTCCTCTTCTCTTCCGTGCAGGGTGAACGACTGGCTGCTGAAGATCAACAACGTGGACCTGACCAGCAAGGACAGGAAGCAGGCCATCAAAGCGGTGCTGAGTGGCGAGGGCGTGATCAACATGGTGGTCCGCCGCAGGAAGTCGCTTGGGGGGCGGGTCGCCACCCCTGTCCAGATTAACCTCGCCGGACACAAAGGTCCAACACACTCTTTGGATCATAATCGCACCAAGTTTGGGACGTTCAGCAAATTTCAGGATGAACCTAAAATGCACTGCAGCTGCGGTGTGATTACATCATCTTCCTCAACTCGTTCTCAAAGCTCTTGAAGCCATGAGTAATGCAATAAATCAAACGATGCGCTAGCTAAGCACTTTAATAGTTGGAAATGAATCTGTACACAAACCTACCTTCCTGGCTGCCACAGTTCTTTCTGCACTGAAGCATTACAGCGATCCATTTTTAGCAAAACGGGCTTACGGAAATGTTTCCAACCTAGCTAATTTCATTCATTCATTGTCTAAAAAAAAAAATCCAGATTTATGATCTTGAGGCGACATAATGTCGCGCAGCTCCCGCAGAGAGGGAGGTGAGAAAATATTAAATGAACCATAAATGGACATCCACCCTTAATAATTCAGTTAAAATATATTGCACAAAAATTGCACCCGAATACAAACAGTTCTATAAGATTAAATGCGAATGAAAATTCACCCGTAAGATGAATTTATCCCTGACTTTTTGTGAATAGTGCAAGTGCAGAATTTGAAGCGGCTATTAAATGACTTGCCATTGTCCTGTCAGACTGCGGCATCTGCCTGGAAAGCGGAGTGTTTGTTGCTTCGCTGGCGCCTGGCAGTCCGGCGGTCCGAGACAATGCGCTCACAGTTGGGGACAGGCTGCTCGCTGTGAGTACGGCGTGCCTCTAGCACCCCCTGCTGCGCAATACAAAAACAAATCCCTAACTTTGGTTTTTGTTTCGCACGTTTCAGATTAATGGCGTCTCGCTGGATAACAAGTCGCTGCCCGAGTGTGACGCTCTGCTGAGGACGTGTCGCGAGTCGCTCTGCATCTCCCTCGCCAAGGTGACCGCTGCACACTTCCGAAAAAGAAAACACCGCTTGGTCGATTTATAGCCAAGTGACCTCCTGACCGAGTTTTGCAGTTGTTTTTCAAAAGTCGACCAAAACTCGAAAGGACCTAGGACAGCCCCGTCCCCCGTTTTTCATGGAAAACGCTTATGAAGGTCTATCGCCGCTTTTTCAAGAATTCAATCTTTTGTCCCAATGCAATTATAATGGGCATCAATTATTCGCAGATCTTCGCTATTCGCAGTCTGACCCAGTCCATATCCGCCTCAAATAGCGGTGCTCGACTGTATATACTGTATTAATCAAGAATTAGCATACATGTGCGGCACGTAAATCGTTTTTCTTTGCTTATAATGTTTCTATGATCACAAGAGTCCCAAATCAAAATCACAATCAAAATGTCATTTATCATCCTGCCGTAGCAATTAGGAAAATTCACGAATGCAGAACTGTCAATAATAATTCGGGGATCTTTGTAATAACCGGGCCTTTGACGGCCTGGGTCACTCAAAATTTGTCCTGATCATCGGTATTTGTGAACCCCGCTTTAGCAATAATACAAATGTGTATTAAATATTGTACGTGTATGGGAAATAATGAGCCGTGTTTGTGGACAGTTCCTGCCTCAGAGCTGCTCCGGCCAGAGTTTATACGACAGCCTGAGGGACTCTGAGAAAGTCTCCAAAAACTGTCGCAACTCCAAGCACAGCTGTTCCACGCAGGCCGACGGCTGCGCCTGCGAGATGAGGTGCCGATTTGGCGGCGGCGGGGATGACGACGGAGCGCCCGGAGACGCCGGTCTTCATTGTCGACACGTGCCCGACGACTCCCTGCACTCCCGTAGCCCCTCGGAACCCCTGGCAGAGTTCTGCTACAGGAGGCAGGACTTCCACCGTCTCCCCTTCACCTTCACGCCTGTGCTCCCCGACTGCGGCCCTTCTTCGGGGAAGGCCGGCGGAGGCACGTGGCCCAAAGTCATTGCGGGACCCTCTATCCCGGAGCGTGCGCAGCTTTCCATCTACAAGAGATCCAAGCAACGCAAGTCCATCTTTGACATGAATACATTCAGGAGACCGGAAGCTCCTCCAAAACTGGACTACATGTCGCTTTCTCAGCTGCCCAAAGACTCGCCGCAGAGCTCGGTGGCCGAATCCTCTCAAGGTCCGCCCGCCCCGCCGACCAGGAGCGACTCGTTCAGATTCAAACACTCGCTGCAGAACAGCTCGGCGTCAGACTCCACCATCCCGGCCTCCCCGCCCCGAGGGAGCAGTCCGGTCGTGGAAGGCGACTGCGCCAAGCAGCTCTACTACACGGCGGAAGCTTCGCATCGAGAGTCCGAGTTGCTGGCGGAGGACGACGGGAGTCAACCGCGGGAGTCGGAGAAGAGAAGGTACCGGCCCAAATCGGCACCGGCGCTGCGGCGGAACGTGACGCCGTTACAGATCCCGGTTCCCATGCAGGTATGTTGAAAGTACAGTATAATACACTTTCTATTTCATGTACATTTTGGTTGTATTTTTTTTTACAGGGTGGGCCAGAAAAAAGAGTGGCGTCCCTGGATAGACGATATTGTATATTTAAATATTCAATGTTGCAATAAGAGATGAAGTTTTCTTTGTTTTTTTTCTTCCCCTCTTCCAGGTTCATAATTTCTCAAATGACGAGCACTCGCCCGAGCCGATGGATTTGTTGCGCTTCTCTCCGATGCGAAATAATCGCTACAGCATGCACTTTGCGCCCCCCAGCTACAGCGGCGGCGTGACACGTAAGGCGCCGAAACTACATCGGACCGGAGTGTTTTCAGTCCATATAGAAACCTTTTCAGAAGGATGTCGCACGTACGTCTGGGTGGCAAAAACGAATGCAGGAATAATTAACACCCCATCATAACGCATCAACAACATGCTTGTAGCATGTACACAGCCATGAACCCATGTTACATAAATGACCGTATTTAATAGTTACATTTTTCAACACAAACCTTCACATGAGGCTCCACGATGTTATTAATTAGCATACTGTCTTAGGATAAATAACACACTAGAACGCATGATGTGTTGTTTTTTTTTTAATCGTTTCAGTTCATATCAGTGGTCGTCACTCACTTTCTGCTTCCCGGAAGTAACCGGCGGGCCATGTTTTACAAACGTTATGACAGAGTCGATATGGTCAGACATTACGGTGTCCTTTCAGACTCCGCGCAGCGAGGCTTAGCTTCATGTCCAGCGAAGACGGCCGTGATGAGGAACCCGGTCTACGGCGCCTGGAGTCACGAAGTGCAGACCGGCAACTGTCCGGCAGGGCCCAGCTCCGGCGTCCACTCACATTCACGTGCCAAGTACTGTCCTGTGGACATCTTTTAAGAACACGTTTTTCCCGACAAGAAATGAATGAAATCGTTGCGTTTTGCCCACTCCACGTTTTTAGCCCCCAGTATCACGGTCGCCACAGTGTGGACCTCAACCACAAGCTCGCCGGGGACGTCGGTGACGCCGGCCGAGCACCTCACGGCACCAATTCCCTCCCCTCCAGCTCCAGACTGGGTAGGTACACCAGCGTCCGGGTTTAGTTTTGACATCACAACCCGTCTCTTGCGCCCGAGTCAGCTGGGGTGGGCTCCGGCTCACCCGAGACCATCTTCGAATAGAACGTCAAAGGCTGGCTAGAATACCGTCACGTCCAAATATTACATGAAAATGAAGTTGAAATAAAATGGTATATTTAAGAGAATACAAATCAGAATATGACAAGAATCTAATTGGAAAAAAATGGATTTTCTGAAAATAAACTTGAAATATGAGAAATAAAGTTGGAATTCTAAGAGAATAAAGTCAGACTATCAAGGGAAAAAAAGTATTTTTTTGACAATAAGATCAAAATATTCTAAGAATTGAAGCTGAAAGGTTCAACTTGAATTTCTCATTTCAGTCGTTTGTGCTTTTTAGGCTCCCTGAGTGCGTTGCAGTTTAGAGCCGAGCGCATTAGGATTCCACCGACTCGGTATCCGTGCTCCGCTGGATCGGATCGAGGTACATAGTGCGTTTACAGTCAGGGGTATTCAACTCATTTTTCCACAGAAAATGACACCCTCTGATCTCCACAGTCTGGGGAGCAAATATATTAAAAAAAAGACAAGTTTGGAGTTTGACACGTGCATTCTCCACCTCCAGGCTCCCGCTCCCATTCAGAGTGCAGCTCACCGACGACGCCTCCCAAGTCCCCCGTGGGCCCGGACGCGTCGTCCTTCGCCAGCAGCCAATCGTCGAGCTCCATCTCCACGCAGCTCAGGATAGCCGTCAGCCCCGCAGCGGTCGGTGACGGCCGGAAGGACGGGTAAGGCGGCCCCCTCGTTCGGGTCATTGAGCCACCATCGCTCAAACTGCGACATGTCGCCGCCATTCGTTCCGTAAAGCAGGTGGGGGGGAAAAAGCCCGGTGCGATGGATGTGTGCATCTTTTCCGCTTTCCTCTCTGCTGCTCATTTACAACTATTGTCACTCCTTCCTCTCTCCTGGTCTGCGTGCTTTCAGATTTGTCAGGCATCGGCTGGCTGCTCGGCCCAACTTCCTCTCTTTGAGATGCTTGAGGTTTGTTTCTTGTTGCTAGTAGACGCTTTCATAATGTTTGTGAACATTAAGCGCTAGAGTAGCAGAACACGGAAAATGGTGATTTAAAAAAAAAAAAAAAAATTCTTTTTTTTTTTTTTTTTTATTTTCTTAAACTAAAGGAACCGACTAGGAACCAAACCTCAAACACATTTTCTTACATTTGTGTATAGAATATTGGGTGCGGTTGTCTGAGTTAACCTTCACTCTACAATGCTGTAAATATTGCCTCCAACCGCCACTGGGGGCTAAAAAAACCCAAACCAAAACCCTAAAAACTCAACTCATACCGGAAAGTCTTTGCGGTTTTGAAACGATGACATTTTAAAACGGCGGTATATCTTGAAACCGGTAACCGGCTCATGTGTGTCTTTCACACTTGAAACTTTTCCAATTCAAATAGTTTATTCTTATACTCCTAATCCAAATATATCGTACATATTGTGTGTCATAAACATTATCTTGGCACTGATTGCATGGCTTTGACTGGCGTGTTCCCCACATTGTTCTTGTACTGAGACAGCGATGCATGTCCACTGTCCTGAGATGGCAATTACTGCTTGGAAGTCTGAAATTTGCACATATTGGTGGTGCTTACAATGTCAGCTTTAGTGTAAACATCAAAAATATCAAATATTTTCCTTTCCACTGACTTAATCTTATTTTAATCAAAGTAGAGTCCTCCTTTTCCTCCGATATGCGGAAAAAACAGGTCGGGGAGAGGAGAAGCAGCAGTATAACAGGCCAAAATCCAGATGTCAGGGGTGAGGTAGGGCCAGAGACGAGTTTCATGCTAGGTGTGCTTTAAACAAACGCGAGAGTGTAAGAATTCCCAAATCTTGCAGCTTTACTCTGTCAAACGTTGCATCCCATTTCTCTCCAAGGCCGTATTTGGAGGAGCCGCGCAACGTGACGGTGCAGAAAGGAGCCGAGCCGCTGGGTATCTCCATCGTGAGCGGCGAGAACGGCGGCGTGTTTGTGTCCAAAGTCACGGCGGGAAGCATCGCTCACCAAGCTCACTTGGAGTACGGAGATCAGCTGTTGGAGGTAAACCGAAAAAGTCACCTCGTCGATTCGCCGGCTCGCGTGACAAATGTCGGCTGTCTCCAGTTTAACGGCATCAACCTGCGGAATGCGAACGAGCAGCAGGCCCGCTTGGTGATCGGGCAGCAGTGCGACACGGTCACCATTTTGGCTCAGTACAACCCACACATGTTTCAGCTGGGCAATCACTCTCGATCCAGGTAACGAGTACGAGACGCCGCGGTCAAAACGGCATTGATTTCATTCATTCATTCATTCGTACTCCTCCTCCTCAGCTCTCGCATGGAGTCCAGCAGCGACCGACCGACCCCGCGCGACAGCGGCGCCACCACCCCGGACGACAGCTCCGTGGGCGACGGCCTCAGCGAGCAGGACGAGGGCACCGTGACGCCGCCATCCAAGCAGACCACTCCCGCCGCCAGCCCTCACAGCACCTTCAGGTACACACCGGAACACATTTAGCACTCACTGGTAGGGTTGCGTTCGGGAAAAATGTCCGATGCTTTTTTTTGTGGGAATTTGAGAAATATTGCGGATGAAACAATGAAAAGGTGTCATTCCTGCCTAGGCTTCCCGTTGCCGCTTTGCGTCGCACCGCGGATTCGCGACTGGTGAGGCTGAAGAGGATTCAGGCGGAGCTGGGAGTCCAGATATGCGGAGGCAACCTGTACGGTGTCTTTGTGGAGACTCTGGATGAAGATAGTCCCGCTAAAAGTCCTAATGGCCTGCTGCCCGGAGACCGGATCCTGGAGGTATCTTTCCATCGGCGTTTCCTACAGTGAGACCTTGACTTACGGGCGCCCTAACTTGCAAGTTTTCAACTTCTGGCTCAGTCGTTTTTGCTTTGTGTTGAGTCAGAAGAAAGTTGGTGCTGAGAAGAAGCGGATAATGTCAATCAATCAATCAATCAATCGCTCGCTGAGCATGCGACATGTGCTTGCTTCAAAGTTTACTGTCAGACTAAACGGAAAACAAAGGCGAAACATTGTGTATTTAACCAAACCACATAACATTGTCTTATGGAAGTCTGCTGCCTTAAGACTAGCACGCAATCCAAAACACCGTAAACCAGTGAATGTAACTCGCGTTGGTATTGGATATTAGAGCACGAACCATGCAGCAATACCTACAGAGCGTAGAACAATACTCACAAACATGCATTCTTTCTGCTCTGAGCAAACGAGTCACATTACTGCAGCTTAGTTGTCGTGTTTCATCATCAAATCTGTGTATTATATGGATATATTATTCCAACACAATGTCCATTTGAATTGAAGCCAAAACAGTTGAACTCTTACATTCTAGTTTTCACTGGATATTTGATACAGTACAATGCAATGCTACTCTACACGATACTAATGGACTGCTATTTTTCACTACAGTTGGCTATTAGCAAAAAGAAAAGGAAAACAAAATGTGCTCACGGATTGAATTCAACTTCTAAGTTGAGCTACCAACGTACTTTAATTGCATTTTGAAGCTCAATTTGAGAGGAAAAGTCGTGTAATTCATGTATGTGCGTATGCCTTTGTGTTGCACTTGCGTTTATGGAAAACGATGGCTCACTCCACGTTGACGCTCCTCTCTGGTATTTGGCCAAAAAGGAGTCAACAGTTTTGTTTTCCCGACAGTACAACGGCGTCAGCATGAAGAACAAAACCAAAGAGGAGGCTTACCTGGAATTGTTAAAGCCCGCCGAAACGGTCACGTTCAAGGTGCAAAACTGCCTGGACGAGCTGGCCGCCGTCAAAGAGACCCCCGGAGACGGAGTTTTCATCAGGTACACAAAATCACAATGAGTCTTTTTACACAGACAGTTGCGAGTTCGGACTCACGGTTTCAAATGCGCGCCGCCAGATCGCTGTACGAGAGGGTGGCCGACACGGAGCAAGAGCTGAGCTTCAAGAAGGACGACATCCTGTACGTGGAGGATACGCTGCCCAACGGCAACTTCGGCTACTGGATGGCGTGGCACCTTGACGAGAAGGGGCGGAAGTTGGAGAAAGGGCAGATTCCCAGCAAATTCATGTAAGTCATGCGAAGAACCGCTTCTCGTCGTAAGGAACATGCTGTGAATCTACTCGCTCGTCTCCCAAGGATGGACCAGGAGTTCTACAGGAGACACGGCATGAGCGACATGAAAGACGACGGCGGCGGGGGCAAAACTTTGTCGGCCGCCGCCCGGCGGTCCTTCTTCCGCCGGAGGCTGAAGCACAAGCGCAACGGATCCAAGGACGGGAAGGACCTCATGGCGTCTGAAGCCATGATGTCTGAATACTTGCCCATCACAGAAGGTGAGATGGAAACGTTTGTCGGCGTCGCAGATGTAACAGCCAATCAAAAATGCACCCGAATTTACACAACAACAAAAAAGTTTTAAGCGTAAGCGAGACCCAGCTGAGACTCTGCAAAAAGACAATGAAACCTAAAACTAACTAGCACCGGCATCGAGCGGAATCCTGGCATCTCCAAAACGTTTTGCACTTTTCAGGAAACCGCAAGACCGGCATATTTGTTTATCCGTTGACATTGCATCATCAAAGAGAGCAAACCATTTTCAACACTTTAGATTGATCAATAATTTGTTAAAAAAAATAAGAAGAAAATGTGAATTTAACCAAATGCGGCGGCCGTAGGACGTTTCGGCCCGACACCAGCGAATTGCGAAAGTGTGGGAAGTCTCAGTTGACACAATGCACACGTGCAGTCAGTGAATGGGCCGATTGAGCATTGCCAACAATCTCTCAAAATATCCTCTCTGTGGCCATATCTTTCTTCTTTGACAAACACACCATGTTTTTGTGGTTCGCCGGGGTACAGTACGGTATGTTGTCTGTGGAGCATCAAAACCCGATACAGGCTCAGTCGCGGTTTTTCTGTTGTAGGACGTGGATGTGCGGCGCTTAGTGTGGGCGCGGAGACGCCCCAAGGAGGAGTGGTCTCTCTCTTTTGGCTACTGTGATTGGTCTATTTTTCAAAGGTGTCGCAATACACAGCAACAAATCGTCTTCTCGCTCGCTCAGATGGCGTGAGCCTCATGTACCAGCGGGTCCAGAAGGTGGAGTGCTCGGCCCCCAGACCGGTGCTGATCCTGGGGCCGCTAGCCGAGGCCAGTAAGGACATGCTGGTCAACGAGGCGCCCGCCAAGTTTAGTCGCTGTCTGCCGGGTGAGATGAGCTTCCCCCCCGCCGAAGGAAAAAGTACGCGAGTCAGCCAGTCAATCGATTGACCCCCACGCGTTTCCCCCCCGAAGAGGTCATGAAAGCGTCTCAGCAGGCCATCGAGCGAGGCGTGAAGGACTGCGTGTTCATCGACTACAAGCGACGCAGCGGCCATTTTGACGTCACCACTGTGGCCTCCATCAAGGAGATCACGGAGAAGGTAGACTTTGTCGCTCCGAAAGTCGTCCGACACGCCGCAATACTCTGCGGATTCACGATGTTTCACTTTTTGCCACATTTGGTGAGGTTACAGCCTTCTTGCGAAATGGATTCAATTCATTTATTTCAATTTAAAATTCAAACAATCTATAAAAGTGAAGCCCTGTAAATACAGTATTATTCGCAGTGCTTCATTTTTACTGTCATTTATGTTACGGCCAAATTGCAAAATGCAATAGACTCATTTTTTCCCCCTCGAAATTCTACACACAGCACCCAAAAAATACTGTGGGAATTTTTTGCTAATTTATCAAAAATAAACCAACTAAGAACCCAAATGCACATACTGTAAGTATGCAGTACAACTGCATCTATCAACTTTAATAATCGATTACTTAGTTTACAGATGAATTGAGTCCGAAACATTTTTCAATTTACATCCCCATATTAAAAAAAAAAAAAATGAAGTGATGACGATTGAGTAACTTGTTTGGTCTGAAACAAGTCAGAAATGAGGCAAATATGTTGATCATTGTTTCCCAAAGTAAAAGCCGATGTTTGCAAATGTCTGAGGCTGTAATAACAACAGAAGGAAAATGTTGAAGAAGTGAAGCGCTGTGAATACAGCGTACATCCTATTGATTGGTTTCGCTGCGTTTGTGCGTTCTGCCACCCGCGGTCCATTCTCCCGCAGGACTCTAAGCACTGCTTGCTCGACATCGCCGCGCACGCCATCGAACGCCTGCACAGCGTCCACATCTACCCGATCGTCATATTCATTCGCTACAAAAACGCCAAGCAGATCAAGTGAGTAACTTCATGCCTGTTTGCAGCTTTTATTTTGTTTGCATTTCTTTTCCGTGATCGCACGGTGTCGCCGCCGACGACAAGAAATACTGTCGGCTACGAACCCGAGCCTCCGCCGTCTCGGGCCACCTGCCGCCTTATTATTTATGACAGTCAACCATCGCATTTTCGTGTTTTTGTCGTCGGCGTGTATGTTGGGCAAAAGCGGACGACGTTGACCGCTTGTGCGTCCTCCTCAGAGAGCAGAAGGATCCGATGTACCTGCGGGATAAACTCTCCCAGAAGCTCTCCAAGGAGCACTTTGAGGCAGCCCAGAAGACGGAGCAGGACTACAGCCGCTTCTTCACAGGTCAGCCCCAAAAAAAAAAGAAAAGGTCTTCTGTCAGCACTCTGAGGTTTTGCACAGTCCAAACAAAGCAGATCTATCGACTCGTCTGTAAACGACCACATTGTGACCTTAGGAGAGCAAGGCTTTGTTTGTACGAGGACATTTAAAGCATGCATTTTTAAACATATTTTTATTACAGCGGTACCTGTCGCTTTTATTTCTTAAATAGTTTTTTATTTTTTGTTTTGCTTTTGTATTGCGAGCAAAAATTGGACTTGCAGGTGAGCTTTAGATAAGCCGCCACTAGATGGCGACAGAAATCGTCGTCCGGCCACCATCAGGTCACACGGTTGGTTACCTTACAGTGAAAGTGTGTTTTGTGCTGGCATTCTTCTCTTTTTCTGCCAAATTAGAAGACGACGAAGTAAATGATGTCCAGTGAATGAAAGCAGGAAAGCATCGAAAAATATGAGCGAGTGTGGCAAAAAAGGCAAATAAAAAGTCTTTGTCTAAAAAGACTAAAAAGCTTTGTCGGCCGTTTTCGAGCAATTTGGCTGATCTTTCCAGACTTGCACAATGTTGTCTTCTGTGACAATAGAAGCATCGATCCTACCCAAAGAAAGCACAAGTTCTCTTCTTTCACCTTTTTCCTTTTTTTTTTTGTAGTTAGCTCTCAAACATGGGTTGGTTTGGCTAAAAACGGACTTCAGATTCTGAGCAAAAAGCTGGCAAACTGAGCTTTTCGTGACAGTGACCTTGTGACACCTCAAACTATAACTATACAAAAACAAGACCGAAAGAGCTTTTGATGGCAAAATATATTTTTTTTACACATCATCTGATTGTAGCATACATATACGAACGCTGCTGGAGTGTGAGGGGCCTTAACTCGTCCGCCTTCCAGCGTGTTGCCGTTTGCGACAGGACGCTAATCTTAATCGTCTACTCAAATCCAAAGCGATGCGATGCGTCCATCTCCGGGGACCTGTTAGTCATTACAGTGGTTCACAAACTTTGTATTCACAGACCAACTGCCTCCTCCAAGGCTTCAGCCGCAAATTCTCTACCCCCCACGCACACTTTCATGTACTTTTTCCCCCCCCCGCAGGTGTCGTCCAAGGCGGCAGCGTCTCCTTCATTTGCACTCAGATCGTCGCCGTCGTCGAGCAGGAGCAGAATAAAGTTCTGTGGATCCCCGACGGAGCGCAGTAGGGGGCCGGGGGGTGTAGAGAAAAATATCCACACGATGTCATCGTAGGCATGAATCGGTACATTAACTCTTTCCGTTTCACCTGAAGCCGCTGCCGTCGACGTAATATGCACGCTATACAATAGTCATGTGCTGCACTGCAGTTAGTTGTTTACACTAGTATTTAATACTACTTGAATTCACGTGTTTCTACTTTTAAACACACCGTGGACCACCGTGCAAGCGGGCTCCCGTCGCGATACGATATATTTATGTACATTTTTATCAAATCATGGAGATGTAGCTAAATAGTATTTGACATGGAGGATAACACCTTCCCCCCCCCCCCCAAGCTGTTTTTCATTTCAGGCCTCACATTATGATTTCATCATGCCAATCTTTTCTAATATTTATTTCAATACACGCGATGCAAAAAAGCTAAACAGCAGCTTTTCAGTGTGTGTGTGTGTGTGTTTTCTACGCAAGTTGCCAATTGCGTTATGAGCGTTCTTTTTGTCGTTCTTTTCTTGGATAGTTTCAAAGGGATTTTTTGTTTTTGTTTTTTTGTTTTTTGCCTGGTGCTTAGCCGCCGACAGTCCGGCTTAGCGACGCGCATCTTCCACAATTTCATCTGTCGGAACGTAAATCCAAAGTTTCTTACCGTGATTCAAAAGGGTACGAATGATGACGACGTCACAAGTTTCAGCGCATTCTTTTCCAAGAGCGTTTCTTACGTTGATTTCGTGCAATTTGAAAAACCGACGCACTGCGCACGCTACCCTGTGGGATACCAAAACCCACTGTACATATCTTTTGAAAAGTCAGCCCGAGATGGACGCGAGACAATGACCGATCAAATGATAGCATTCTGCACGTGGGACAAAATCGAGTAGTCAAACAGTTGAAGAGATGTAAAATACAGAGTGAAATAAATGATTTCAAAAATATTCAAGTTGTTGTTGTTGTTGTCCGTTTGATGCGGCGCAGGGGTCACCGACCTTTTTGAAACCGAGAGCTACTCGGTACCGATTACTGCTGAGGCCTACCGGTTTGAGATTTACTTCTGAAATAACAAATTTGCTCAAATAATCTTTAATTATGTGGGCGTTTTAAAATATTCATATTGTTGTTGAAGACATTGATCCTGTCAATGATTTCTCACAGTATTTATGAAGAATCATTTAGGAATCGGATAAAAATCAATACTCAACAATTGATTTCTTTAAATCTCTGCAAGTGTAGGAAATCAGTCCCATGTTCATCGCCGCCAACAATTTGTTTACGAATCATGAACTCTGTTGCGCCATGTTTGTACACGTTTATTTTGAATTATGTAACATACAGGGATCTGCTTTCAGACTTTGAGAAATCTCTTTTTGAACTTGGAAGCATTTTTAACAATTCTTCATTATTTGAATGTCTTTCATTACCACTGAGAACATGTTTGTTTGTTTGTTTGTTTGTGGCATTGCATGATGTGCACCTGTAAATATTGAAATAAACCAATATTGAGATCATCAAACATACTGAAATGAAAGTGAGATAAATATAGATTCCAATAAATGAAGCCCCAAGCCCCAGTGCGTGCGCGCTCGTTGTCTCCGGTGTCCGCCTCCCACCTGTGCACTCCCGGAGGCGAAGCGCAACCTAACGCCAGCGCCTCCGCTAACCTCTCCGGATTCTCGGGCCTGTCCCCCGTGGCGTCGTAACGCACGGCGGTCAGGTCTTCGGAAAGACCGACGTTCGCACCGGCCGCGTCGGGGTCCGGGACGACGGGACCGTAGGAGCGAGTCTCCTTCATGCGTTCCCACACGCCCGACTTCAGGTTGCCCACGTGTCGGGATTCGTCCAGCAGAGCTCCCGCCGGCGGCCGGGGCTCGTCGGGCAGCACTTCGATGCCGGTCATCGCGCTCTGGAAGTTCTTCATGAAGGACAGGGGGTCAGAGGTCAGCTGCTCCTCCGCGGTTCTGATCACATCCGAGAGCGCGGCCATCTCTACGCCGAGAGCCTCGATCTTCGATCTTCTCCATCATCTGGCGAGTCTTCTCCCACTCTTCCTCGCTCACGGCGGACAATCTGGCCTCCTCCTGCGCCTGCAGGAAGCCACGGAGTTCCCGGAAATCCTTCCGAATCTGCCTACCGACCTTCTCGGTCTGGACCGCGATGTAGTCCGCTTGCGCGATGCATTCGTCACTCACCTCGGCGTAACGGAGCAGTTTTTGCTTCACTCGCAGCACGGCTCGCTGGAGTTTCTTTCGATGCTTTTTGGCAATTTGATCGAAGGGACGGATCCTGTGGCCGGCGTGGACTTCAAGAGCTCCCGGTGGTCCAAGCAGAAGAGATTCAGTTCCTCCTTGTGCAACCCGCAGGTGTCCTCGGACTCCACGGAGGCTCGCGAAAAGGCCTCGCATAGCTTCCTCAGGGCCCGGTTTGAGGTGAAGGCGGCCCCCTCGAACTGCACTCGGTCCCGCAGACCGGACACGATCGCCCTCCTTTGTCCTCCCGCCGTTGCCGCACGCAACGTGCTGCCGTGTAGTCACAACGTTTGTCGCGCTTGCTTGCAGCAGTGGTGCAAGGACAAAGGAGAGGGATCGTGTCCGGTCTGCAGGACGCTGGTGGAGAGCAGACCGACGGATTTGCCTTCAAATGCACTGAGGAACGTGTGCGAGACCTTTACTCACGCCTCGGTGAAGTCGGAGCCCATCTGCAGGTTGCACGAGAAGAAACTGAAACTCTTCTGTTTGGACCACCAGGATTCGCCAGCAGATGTGGCAAAGCAATTCTTGCGCAATTTGGGGAGTCACTCGCAGTCACTCGTGTAGTTTTACTGCAATACTACGGCAGTACTTTTTGGGGGGCTCACAACCAGCGGCGGTTCTGGACCAATACTAGCACGGTTGACCGAAAGTGATTTCAGAATGTCGCCGCTGTATTGCCTCCCTGCTAAAAAGCATCAGGTCTGCTGTCTTTGGCCCCGCCCCCTCCGTCCATCCAGCCCCCCCCCCACCTGCTGATAAGCATCAGGTCTGCTGTCTTTGGCCCCGCCCCCTACGTCCATCCAGCCCCCCCCCCTGCTGATAAGCATCAGGTCTGCTGTCTTTGGCCCCGCCCCCTACGTCCATCCAGCCCCCCCCCCCCCACCTGCTGATAAGCATCAGGTCTGCTGTCTTTGGCCCCGCCCCCTACGTCCATCCAGCCCCCCCCCCCCCCCCCACCTGCTGATAAGCATCAGGTCTGCTGTCTTTGGCCCCGCCCCCTCCGTCCATCCAGCCCCACCTGTGCGTCTGCCACAATCCACAGTGCGACGCTCGCACGCGAGCGTCTTCTCTTCCCACACGGCCACTCGGATTATTATTGTTTGTTTTTTGTCTTTTTTCATCTTGAATTCGAGAAGAAGCCCCCCCCCCCGCCCTCCCCGTGGGATTCATCAGCACCGACAACGTCTTTCTCTCGCTCGCTTTTTCGCCACCTCGTCGTTATTTTCGGCGTCGGCGTCGCTCCCCGCCCGAAGCCCGCCGAACCGAGGCGAGCACCGCGCGCCCCCGCCGCTTCGAGGCCGCTCGCCCGCCCTCCGGCATGGCGAAGAGCCGGGAGCGCTGGACGGCGGCCCCGTCGGCGCACATCGCCAGGATGAGCGTCATCATCCCGTTCTCGGCCGACGTGCCGTGCGACAGCGGCGGCCAGCGCATGTGGTGGGCTTTCCTGGCCTCGTCCGTGGTCACCTTCTTCGGGGGGCTCTTCATCATCCTGCTGTGGCGGAGCCTCAAGTTCCTGGCCGCCGTCTGGTGCCGGTTCCGAGCCCGCAAGAAGGTAGGCGCGCCGAAATGCACCACGTTGGCGCGAACAACAGGTGCTTCGAAAACTTTGGACCAGCATATGAGCACGCGACATGCAGACTGGGCCCAAGTGCTCATCCAAACAAATCGGGGCGACCATCTCGCACACTTTCGTCATCAACAAAATGGGAAGGCAACAAAAAAAAATGTACTCGACTTCTTCACTAAAGCACTTTGACAGCGTTTGAACTGACAAACACAATATTGTGTTCTGCGACAACATAAACACCAAACTTACCAAAAGAAAACACTACAATGTCTTCTTTCAACAGAAACAGGTTTGGGTTTGGTTTTTTTCGAGTTTTTTGCGTTTTTTCGTCATCTGCTGTCGAACGGGGGTTGTTTCCAGGGGCGGAGTTACGCTACCCCGCCGTCGGGCTCGCCCCCCCACCCCCCCCAAATGTGTTTTGTTCTTAGTAGAATTTAGAAAGCCACGATTTTGTAGAACTTTGTACAAAAATATGGGAAGTACTAGCGTGACAATCTCAAATTGAATCGTCAGAAAGTTTGGTACAAAAATGACCATTCGGACAACTCTTGATTTAGTCGGCTTGACAACAAAAAATGTTTTCATAGAAAAGGGAAAGTTCTGAATTTAGACACCTGACAGTTTAGCTGGATTTACAACCCCAATTCCAATGAAGTTGGGACGTTGTGTTAAACATAAATAGAAACAGAATACAATGATTTGCAAATCATGTTCAACCTATATTTCAGGATATTTCATGTTCAAACTGACAAACTTTATTGTTTTTCGCAAATAATCGTGAAGTTAGAATTTTATGGCTGCAACACGTTCCAAAAAAGCTGCGACAGGCTCACGTTTACCACCGTGTTACATCACCTTTTCTTTCAACAACATTCAATAAAAAGTTTGGGAACTGAGGACACGAATTGTTGAAGCTTTGTAGGTGGAATTCTTTCCCATTCTTGCTCGATGTACAGCTTTAGTGTTCAACTGTCCGGGGTCTCCGTTGTCGGATTTTACGCTTCATAACGCGGCGCACATTTTCAATGGGAGACAGGTCTGCAGTCTACTACCCAGACTCTTTCACTTCGAAGCCACGCTGTTTTAACACGTGCAGAATGTGGTTTGGGATGAGAATCAGCACCTCCAAATCTGAGACCATGGTCCTCAGTCGGGAAAGGGTGGCATGCCATCTCCAGGTCGGGGATGAGATCCTGCCCCAAGTGGAGGAATTCAAGTATCTTGGGGTCTTGTTCACGAGTGACCCGACCCGGATAAGCGGTAGAGAATGGATGGATGGATGGATGGAGAATGTGGTTTGGCATTGTCTTGCTGAAATAAGCAGGGGCGTCCATGAAAAAGACGTCGCTTGGATGGCAGCATATGTTTCTGCAAAACCTGTATGTACCTTTCAGCACGAATGGTGCCTTCACAGATGTGTAAGTTTCCCACGCCATTGGCACTAACACAGCCCCATACCATCACACATGCTGGCTTTTGAACTTTGCGTCCATAACAGTCCGGATGGTTCTTTTCCTCTTTGGCCCGGAGGACACGACGTCCACAATTTCCAAAAACAATTTGAAATGCGGATTCGTCAGATCACAGAACACTTTTCCACTTTGCATCGGTTCTTCTTAGATGAGCTCGGGCCCAGAGAAGCCGGCGGCGTTTCTGGGCGTTGTTGATAAATGGCTTTTGCTTTGCATAGTAGAATTTCAAGTTGCACTTACGGATGTGGCGCCCAACTGTATTTACTGACGGTGGTTTTCTGAAGTGTTCCTGAGCCCATGCGGTGAGACCCTCGACACTTTGATGTCGGTTTTTGATGCGGTGCCACCTGAGGGATCGAAGGTCACGGGCATTTGCTAAAAACAATCAAGTTTCTCAGTTTGAACATGAAACAGCTTGTCTTTGTAGCGTATTCAATGAAATAGAGGTTGAAGGTGATTTGCAAATCATTGTATTCTGTTTTGATTTCTTTAACACAACGTCCCAACTTCATTGGAATTGGGCTTGTCGTACAAATAACAACAAATTTGACAACATGTTTTTAGTAGGATTTGTCGCAAAAAGCAATGCGCCGTGTTTGGTCAAGGAGCGACAATTTGGACTTGACTGAAGGACATTTGAAGAAAAATGCAGCATTTAGTGGAAAAGTAGCACACTTTCAATTTCGCCGCACTTGCGAACGTTCACCGTGCGCTTTGAACGCTTCCACAACAAGCGGCAACCGACCGGCAGCACGCCACAATTGTTTTCATCTTCTCGGTCTTCCTCTCTCCTCCTCCTCGTTCGCCTTTTCCTCCTTCCTCTTCGACTTGTTCCCCTCATTCTTCTTCTCCTTTGTCTTGTTCTTTTTCATCTTGTTCTCATTCTTCTTGTTACTACTACTACGACTGTTACTAATACAGTAGTTATTGTCGTCGTATTCATATTTGCAGATTCACCTATTTGCGGAGCCCCAAATTTCCAATGGCCAATCACGGGTCAAGTGAAGAAATCCTGCAAACAAATTGAATTCTTCATCGCGATGCGAAGAAAGTGTTGACGTCATTTTGCGTAAACGTCTGAGCACGGCAAGCCCCGCTCCAAAGTCCACCCTTGATTTTCCATCCTCTTATTTACTTCTGTATTTGAATAGAAAAGCAACAATTTCCAGTCTCGGGATTTAGTAGGATTACACCGTCGGCCCCAAAGTCCTTTTACGTTTTTTTTTTTTTTTTTTCTTGTTGAAAAAGTGCGTCAGTGTCAGAAATGCAGCATCAGGCACTTGCACGTGTAAATCTTTTTTTGTTGTTGTTGCTAAGCAACTAGCAAGCAAGCAAGGAGTGTGTGCGTGTGCTTCTGCGTGTGGTGTCGTGTGCACTTGCGTGCGTGTCGGAAAACCTCCCATCATCTGAGAAGAAGTTGTGGAAGAAGACGACATTTTCAGGCCAACATTTTATTTTGGATCCAAATATTGCGCTTTCTGGAAAAATGTTGACCTTTTTGGCAAGCTTTAGTGACCCCTGCTATTCGCGGGGTTAGCGACCGAGCCCAACTGCAAATAGCCAAAAGCCGCAAATAACTGATGGCCCATTATTACAGTCATTGTCGGCAAATAATAACAAAAACGATCTTTAAAAAAAACGCAAATTAGAGGCGAATATTTTGGGCTCCACTGTATTGCGTTTTCAGGAAAACTCTTTCGCTAAAAGTGTCCGCCTTTGAAATTTTCACAAAATATTATGTCGTCGTGAACATTTGAGGGAAAACGTCTTTTAAAATGTCAAAATTTGGCAGTTTCAGGGAAAATGTAGCGTTTGCACCATAATTCAGTGTGAAAAAAACCATTAGTGTTTTAGCAAAATATGTCCTGCAAATTTGGCCTTTTCATCAAAAGTTGTGCAGCTCTTGAAATGATGTCACAACGTTCTCTTCAGAGTGAAGCGGCCGCGGTCCGTCTTGTTGTTCACGTACGATTGGGTTAGCGTGCTCCCCTCCGCTTAATGCCGCGCCACCTAATTGAATTTTTGAGCGCGGCCATCAATTTTCCTGCCTGCCGACGGTGTCGGCGATTAACGCTGTTGGGAACAAGCCTCCCGGTTTTAGGGCATAATTAACGCTTCGCTATTTTCGTCTGCCCAAAATGAAGCAGCAGAGCGATGAGGCGACTGATGGCTTTTCCGACTCGGATTGGCCACGTGGCGCTTAAAGATCCGTCCGATCGATACTTTTGCCGGCGCGTAGTCGGCCTGTGCTTCTCGAGCGCCTTCTGTCCAGCTTGGCAGCCCCTAGCAACAGTAACTACGGTAACCGTGCTTCAGCACGGTACAGATGACGGCGCTTATGGTGTCGTTACGGTCGATTTTTCCAGCAGACTTTGGCTGAAATTTTAGTTGTAGCTGTCACACAAGCAGAAGAAAGAAGTACGGCACGCTGCGTCTGCGCGGAACGTGCCGCGCTAAGACGGCCGGCGCGGACAACAAGGCGCGCGCGTGTCGTCAAGAACACGCCGGCAGCTTTGGAGATGAAAAGCACAGATGACTTCATGGAGGCGGAGGTCAGAGGTCACGTTGGCGGACAACGTTTGAAGCGCTCTTCACACTCGCTGTTTACATACTGCACACGATGCGACCGATATATCGTACGCACACGCACGTGCGCACACTTGATTGTCATTCCATATACACACAAGTACACACACCGAGGAAAGGAAAATGACAACACAGTACAACAAATAAACCATGAAAAAACAACCAATTATTTCAAGAAATGTACCGGAATTATTAAGGATGTGAGAAACATAACAAATATTACGTACTGTAATTCTAATTTTAAAAAAAATGTTGTACATTAAAAAACAAAGCATGACAAATTGTAATAATTGGATTCTTTGGTAAAGAAAGAATAAAGACCATAATATAAGATTACCAGTATGTATATATTGTGCACGGATGTCATTCATGTTATTGAGCACAAGCACAACATTTTTCAAATCCTAAATAGAAAATGTTTTACAAGTTGGGATGTAGTTAATGTTATTAATGACAATAATTGTATCAAGTAAAACTGAGGGAACATTCAGATGAATCGAAATGTAGTTCCGCAACTTTTGTTGTTGTCTGAAATAAAAGGTCTACACACCCCTGTTGAAGGTTTGAGTGATATCAAAAGCTTTTCCATTTTTGTGACCTACAAACTGTACAATTAACATTTTCAATAAATTATTTAAATCTTTTTGGGAGACAATGTGGTTGCAAAAGTTTGCACACCCTCTTATAGCTTATGTGGCTGTGTTTAGAATGAACCAATCACTAGGCTTTTCCTTCTTCTTCTGGCATTTCAATAGGGGTGTTTGGACTTTTTCTAACCGCTGTATCTTCTTACTACTCGGACACGACTGAGTATTGATGCCGGCGTCCCGCTTTATTTCCCGTTCCCGGCGGCTCAGGACGTGCACCGGCTGACCACGGCCGACGGCGTCGTCAAGCGCGCCGACAAAGACGAGGCGGCGGCGGCGGCCGGCGAGGTGGGATGGATGACGTCGGTGAAGGACTGGGCGGGAGTGATGATCTCCGCGCAGACGCTGACGGGACGCGTCCTGGTGAGTGTCGGCTGGGCCGCGACGTCGTCGTGACCGTCGCCGGCCGGCTTATCGCCGCGCAGACAGAAAAAGAGGAGAGAGAGCTTTAAACGGCGTATTAAGGTCAGCCGCTGGCATCCCATAATGCCCCACGGAGAGCGCGAGCGAGGGATCGCATCAGGTCGAGTGAGGGCGGTCGCCATGGCGACCGCTGCACGTCTGACCAATGCCATCAACTAGAAGAAACGAGGATAGTGAGTGGAATTGTTTCGGTTTCGACAAGCCGCATATTTTATGACCTAAAAAAAAAAAAAAGTCGCATCCCAAAAATGTATATACACGAGTCCAAATATTGATGTTCAAAATGCAGAAATATGCACTTGTAGTGTAAAATACAGTTGTCTTGAGGAAAAATGGACCTGGAAGACGCTAACTCACCCAAGTGCTGTTGCCGACCAAAACAGCAGCACGTAAACGCACTTCTTTCTCTCGTTTTCTTATTCCGCAAACGGATGCGTGAACTCAAAGTACAGTAGTAGTAGCGAGCAGTGTCGCCACGGCAACGGCGGCTTAGCTAAATGTAGCAGATGTGTATTCGGCCCTTTTAATGGGCCGCGTTAAAGCCGTTTGTCACGCGCGCTCATACTTGCGTAGATGCGCGCGGATAGATCGATAGAAAGTTCCACTTTGTGTTTACTGGGTTGTCTGGCTTTCGGCACGCAGTGTTTAAGTCAATAAAGTTTTGTTTGCCGAAGATCCGGCTCCTCTTGGCCCTCGGGAGCCGGCGTCTGTCGTGCGGCGCCGCCTTCGCCCGAGGTACGATTTATTTATTTGGATTATTTCTTAATATCATTTGTAATTTAAAAAAAAAAAATATTCATATATTCTTCTTACTTTTATTGAATTATTTACTTGTATTTTCTACGTTGACGTTACGTCGGCGTTACTATTAGACACTTGCGCCGTATAAGAATAATATAAATAAACATACAGTTCTGAAAAAAATCAGACACCCCCCCCAAAAAAACAGCAAGTTTGAGTTTTTTTTAAGCAATTTAGTTTTTCTCCAAATAAATGAGACGATACATAACAATATTTTAAATAGGGAATTACATAGTCAGTAATTAACCTGATCACTTAATAGTGGTCCAGAGCTGCATTTAATGGGCCATTTGGGTCCCCGCCCCGCAGTTTGTGAACATTTGCCGTCCTCTCGTGCGAAGTCCGAGCAAGCGAGCAAACGGCGTACAAAGAGTAACGCCATCCAAAATGGATTCCTTTTGTCTCTTCATTTGACGGGAAGGCTGCAGGAGCTCGTTGCCGCAAACGAGACGCCCGCAAACGAGACGCCCGTCGTGTCCCACAGGAAGTGCGAGCGCCGCTTTAACAAATTTTGTACTTTCGAAAAACAAACAGTCATGACATTCTTCATTAAACTGGAAAGAATCAAACCGTTTTTGCCACATTTGTTGCTTCAATTCAATGGACATTGAGCTGCTCCTTCGAGTGTCCGCCCCTTGGCCACCAGGGGGCAGTATAATGCAAATGTGTCAAGCAAAATATCGACAAAGGTGGCTCGTAAGTTTCCAAAATGGTAAGTCGGTAAGTCTAATGGTACATTTTCCCCGTTGTGCTTCGCTGGCGTCAGCGTGGCCTTCTAATGAGGCTCCAAGGCCCAAACAACTTGTTTACATCCCGCTATCACTTATGGCGTAGTAGAAGCGTAGTCACCTGACTTTGGGACTAATAAAACAACAACAACAATGAATGTTTGAATGGTGTGGGCGGGTTACGACGTGATGTCAAAATGTTCTTCTTGTAATATCACAGCTTCGGCTTTCGACGGCAAGTTTTGGTCCTTGCTCACGAGCAAATGCAGCATTAGCGGTTGTGGCTCCACGGTTGTCGCGTGGAGCCACAAAGCCGTTTCCTCTCTCCAAAAAGAGGAGAAATGTTGATTAAAAATTCCTTTTTTTCCCCCCGCCGATGCCATTCCACATCGCGGCGATAAATTGGGGCCGCGCTCATTCATTATGGATGCGCGGCGCTCTCCTGTTCCCGGCGGCCTTTTGCGTCATTTGGAAACGGACGATCGCCATGCGCGGCTCGCGCGTGGGAGCCCCGCCCCGCCCCTCTCCGGCCCCGCCCCTCCCTCCGCGGAAGGCATTTGTGGCAGTTACGAGAGAACGTATTTCAGGAGGACTTGCGTTTCCGCGTCAGTCGATCCGAAAATGGGCTCGGAACTTCATCTAAGTCACAGCGATAAACTGTGATGTTTATCGCTGGGCCCGCCCGGCAAAGCAAAACATTTGCGTCAACTTCCACGATTCAAAATCTCAAATTGTCGTATGTAAAGAAAGAATAACATTGAGCTTTTTCTTTAGCAAACCCCTTTTTACAGTAACTTAAGTCCAACGCCGTACCTCAGTAACATCTTTTGCGTTTTACGAGGACCGATTACGCTTGCCAAACATTAAACGAGAGTCGATGGGAAAACGTCGACGCGCCCGAAACCGGAAGTTGCGTCATACGACGACACAACCGGAAATAAACAAATCCATTTTACTCATCGTTACCTGTTACTTATCGTTACTTATCCTACACCTAGTCTAAAAATAGATATTATCATATTTCATATTTTCTTTTTCATTTTCATTATTTGACTTTTGTCCTTTTCAAGGTGACTCAGCGGCGCCCCCTATTGACCGGCCGCCACTGAATACTACGACGAGGCGACCGAACCTGAATCGTAACGTAGCATAACGGAACGTAGCGTAGCATAACATACTGTAACTTCTGAGGAAAAGCGTAACAAGTACGACAAAAATCAGTCGGGCACCCGAGTTAGTGAGTTGCGGCGACACAGTTGAGAGTTTAAGAAAGCATTATTTATTTGGAGAAAAAAAAATGGAATTTGAAAAATGCCCAAGTGAAGGCCTTAGAACTGGAAACATAAAATAAAATAAAATTTAAAAAAACACCCCGAAAAAGACGTTTGCGAGTGGAACGACAGCGCTGATTGTGTGTTCTTCCTCTTTGCCGCCGCCGTCCGCCACCTCGCGTATTTATTTACACGAGGGCATGTTCACAGGATGTGGAAACGCATTTGGCTCATTTACGACAAATACCGGCGACCGTTAACCACCGGACGTCCACGTCGCGTCACACAAAACGGGAAAAAAACATTTTTCACGGCAGATGCTCGAAATGACACGCAAACCTTTGACGCCGTGCGACGCCCACAGGAAATTGCGTCGTTGTTGTTATTTTTTATTTTTTTAACCAAACTATTGGATCCCTTCACTCAAATCTCATCCAGCATTCCAAAAAATTCTTGTATATTACTACATAGAAAAATGGGTAATAAACATGAAGGAACAAGTTTTTTTGTTTTCATATATTCTGAAAAATCTGATTTGAAATTCAACGTCGATTGTAAAATTCTGTAATTTGAAATAATAATTAGGTGTTAATAAATATAAAAGTGTGAAATAAATACTATAATGTGAAACAATATTGTATTGTTTTAAGTAATTGAATTAAAAAAAATATCATTTTTTTCAATTTTGATCTCACTGCTCTAAACTGTATTTTATTTTATTTGTATTTTTCAAAATATCACCGAAAGTATGAATTACTGGTGTGTGTATATATATATTTATATTTTTAGGAAGCAAAATACAAAGAGATATTGACATTTTTATAAAATACAAAACAACTTTCAAAAAGTGAAATAAATATGAAGCGTTATTCATGTATTTATTATTATTATTAAAGTGCGTGTGTGTATATATATATATATATATATATATATTTTTTTTATTTTTTATTTTTTAAATTTCTTTTATTTTTCTTTTTTCCATTTGCGATACCGGTAGTAGTTTCTGAACAGAATCCTTCCAAATTGTCACGAGCTTAGCAACGTGAATTCCTTCGGAAGAGTTCGTGAACGTACGAGATTCGGAATTGGTCCCAGCCAAAACGGCCGACTTCCCGTTGACGTCGGGGCACGGGCCCTTGAGACTTTTTCGCGCGTCCTGTTACGATTGACCCGCCCGCCCGATTTCGTGTCGATCGGTGAAACTTCATTTGTAACGCGGGCTAACCTTGCGTCAACGACGACATCCAACGCAATCAACTGTTGTTGTCTTCCAGGTGGTGCTCGTGTTCGCTCTCAGCATCGGCGCTCTGGTCATTTACTTCATCGATTCCTCGGAGTGAGTATTCCTTTTTATTTGAATACATTTTTTTTTTAATTTTTCATTTTTTTGGGCGAGGCGGCTATAGATCTCACGTTAAACACTGACGCTACGAGGCTCGCTTTTGGATTTCACTTCGCAAAGATCGCGGTCGATCTTTTCATAATGTTGTTTCGTAAACAAAATGCGCCACGGGTGGCAGAAAAGTGAGTTAGTCGGAAAAAGGGGGAATAAAGTCATGAACGAGAATAAAGTCGGAAAAGTTGTCTTTTCAAGGTGAAAAAGAATTTTACAAGAATAAAGTCATCATCAGAAAAAAGTTTTACGAGACTTGAGTCAGAAATTGATGAGAATAAAGTCAGTATTTATTTCTATACAAAAGTCCGAATTTTGTGAAAATAAACTAGGACTCGCATTAAAACATTTTTTTAACATGGACAAATTTGGAGTTTTAATCATAATAAATAAAGAATAATATTTGTTTTTCTCATGATTTAATTTTGATTGGCTACTGCTGACTTGAAGTGAAAAAAAAAAATGCTTGTTGGGTTGCGGTAGCAAATGTATCGGAAAAGCTTTTGGTTTGATTCGATTTACTTGGAAAAAAAAAATACAAATGAATACCGTGTAACAGAAATGCTGAAATACGATAATTGCTTTTAGCGCAATTCGTGAGCAGAAAAGTCAACTCAATCCGGCCGGGCAAGGGAAAGTTCAAAGTTCCTGTTGTGGCTGAAAGCGATCGCTCATTAGACGACAGGAAGCAGCAGGAGACAAAGCAGGAAGTTGCCGTGGCATTACGCAACGCCGGTGTCCGCTTTCACCGAGCGCTCTCGTTACCTTTTCACCCGACGGGCGCTGACCTTTCGACCCTCGGCCTTACCCCACGGCTCATTTTTCACTTGTGCAGTCGAGTCGAGCGCGTTTGCGTGACGAGGTCCGCGCCCCGTGACGCACGCAGGCGCTGCTCTGGCTGGAAGCGACCCAGCAGAACCTTTTAGGCGGCTCTGCTTGAAGCTCGCCACTTCCGGCTTTTCTTGTTTATGATTGTCGGACTCGAAAAGAGAAGACCGCGCCAGCTAACCCAATCCTAGCTTGCATCCGTTTTCCTGTGGCGATTTTCCGCATCGGGGTTCGGCGGCAGGCGAGCTGGAGTCGATCTCGCCCGACTTTTGGCCGGCGAAGCGGGATCCGGCGGAGGCACGTTTTGAAAAACAACCGTTCAAGTTCACACCTATGGACGATTTACAGTACAATTTAGACCGAGGGCTCTATTTTCGCGACGCGTGGTGTAATTGCGCGCAGAGGCGGGCTGGACTCGGTGTCGGTAATTTGGTGGACCGGTGCCGAAATTGCCGTGAACAAAGTGGGGAGAACGCTCGTTGATAAATATATTCGCAAAAGTAATAAAACGTTTTTTTAAAGTTGTCGCTCACGTCACATTTGTAGCAGCACAGAACGGCGACATTTTTTTCACCTACATAAAAAAACCAAAAACAAATTGGGCATTGAGAAATATTAGGCAATTGTTGGGAAGAAGATTTTGAAAAGAATTTTTCTGCATTTTCTTTTTGTTTGCAAAATGTGATATGTGATCAGCAGGAGACTAAAAGTGGACCAAAAGCGCGATAGGAGTAAGTTATCGATCGCTACCTCGTGGAGAAGTTTGACATGAGCAATATTTCAACACAACAATCGATGAGATGAATCCACCCCGAACATCCATCCTTCCATTTTCAAGTGCGCTTATCTTGGTTAGGGTCACAGGGCGCTGGAGCCTATCACAGCTGACTTGGGGCGAAAGGCAGACGACACCCTGAACTGGTCGCCAGTCAGTCACGGGGCACACGCCCCAAACACGGATTTGCTCAAATCATCAATTCATGCACATCAATGAAACAATAAAGGAAGCAATTCATCATTTCTGTCAACCTTTTGGAAGTGTGGGGGCCAAGGAAGAAGGCACTTATTTCACAATTTGTTTTGGGTGAATATTGACAAATTAGTTTTTGGAGAATTAAAAATAGATATTATCATACACTTTTTTTTTTTTTTTTTTTCCCTTTCTAATGGATTGCAAGATTATGCAAGATTAAGCACGTGGACGAAAGCCAAATATAGTACGGGTACAACAGTGTCTGGACCTAATGGTGAGGTTTAAAATTGCACGTTTGATTAAAAAAAAAAAATAATAATAATAATAATTGAAGGAGATGACTCATCCAGGGATTCATTGGAATATGGCATCAATTAGAATGGATGTCGATATTTGTGCAAATCCATAATTATTATAGATTCTCGAAGGTACAAAAGGAGGCACTGCAGTAAATAATTATAATTCTAATCAATGAATTTAATATAATTATAATTTTAAAAAAAAGTTCTTAATGGGGCCATAAATGGAGGCCATTTATTTATTGAAGGAAATACAACATTTAGTTGAGGTTTGGTGCACACTACAGTATGTGGATGATGAACATGCAGAGTGCCAAAATCAATGCCGCATCCTACTAACTTGCGCCTGCTTAACGATTTGTGGCAGATACGAGCGTTTATCGAGGGTGAGGCTCCCCGACAACATTTCTTATGACTTCTGCATGCACTTAAGCCTTAAACCGCTGCTTTCGACACCACCACCCCAATAAAAATGCGCACACGCCCATGCTAGTGTGTGTGTGTGGCAGCTTTTTAAGGTTTAATGACGGTTATGCACCGAATTCCGAGGTAATGCTTGCGGGCGCATGTTAGCACCGAGCGCACTCGTCACCATGACGTCGCGCTGCTTTTTGACGTCTTTTCCGGGGAAAAAAAGACGATGACTTTTTTGTGTGTCGATGGCGAATGGGAATGGCGTGCTCGCGGATTTGGATTTTTTTGGTGGGCTTTGTGTGTCGCGCAGTCCCATCGAGTCGTGCCAGAACTTCTACAAGGACGTGACGCTGCAGATCGACATGGCCTTCAACATCTTCTTCCTCTTGTACTTCGGCCTACGAGTGAGTAAAACCACAAAATGCTCAGGACCAAATGATTATTATTTGTTTTTATTAGACTGAACTCACAGTAACGTGAACATTAGTCTATTTTCTTTTTTGTAACATTTTTAAGCTTCATGACTCTGCTGCATATCACATTTCTCCATTGTGTCTTACTGTTATATATTTAGTGCATATTTGAGTTTTGTTTAGTATAGTTTTCAATTTTTCCTATTTTTAAAACAAAACATTTTATTCTAATTCCATTCTAATATTTTAGTGAATGTATTATTTTGCGAATGTATTTTGCTAGCATTTGAGTGCAGTATTACACAGATATCGCCATTTTCGTATGAATGAAAAAATGACTCATCTAAAATAATATTTATATTTTTTTACAGTATTTCTAGTTTTTGTGTGCTTTTTATCCTATTACACAGTAGAACACATTTGTGTACTATAAATGAATTCCAGATCAATGTTTTTTAATTTAATTATACATTTTTAAATATGTTCAAAAGTATAATCAAACATGTATTGTTTTTAAATCACAATTATCCTATAGTTGTAAAATTAAAATATTTTTTAATGAGTTTTCTTTGTTTGTGTTTCAGATCTAGACATTTAGTATGAAATTAAACAAATAAATAAAATGAAATGTAAGCAAATCATTTTTGCTTAAATAAAATGTTTTTATTGGCTCTATAAATATGCCATAATTCTATTGAATACCTCAAAAAGATATTGTTGAGTTTTTGCTTGTTTGTTACGCAGATATTGTGATTTTGTATGATAAAGTCAAAAGGTAACGATTTAGAAAGAATTCCAAATCAAAATGTGAATCAAATGTATTGCAGAATTATGACTAGATCGGAATTGTAATACAGTCAATGGATATTTGAGAGTTGTTTCAAAATTCTACAAATGTTGCGTGCACAGGTATTATTTTTGTATGTGGAATGAATGCGCGCTCGTCTTTTGTCGACTTGTTTCCCTGACGAAACGACGACAGCACCGAGTGACAAAAACCAAACGTTGTCGCCCGCAGTTCATCGCCGCCAACAACAAGTTGTGCTTCTGGCTGGAGGTCAACTCGGTGGTGGACTTCTTCACGGTGCCGCCCGTCTTCGTGTCCGTCTACCTCAACCGCAGCTGGCTGGGTAACGTCGCCTCTCAAACCTTCGGGGTCCCCGGGGGGGGGGGTCACAATCGGAATCCCGACAGCAATTCAAGCTCACTAGCACGGGCGGTCCCCCCCACAGAAAGGAAAACGAAATGTTGTAATGTTACAATGGCAAATTCACATTTGGGCTGCGTTTTGCTTTGTTATGTTTGTTTTATGCACTTATTGAAATGATACCACACGATCATTTATTGAAAATGATTTTGCGGGCCCCCAAACAGACCCCAGGTGGTCTCCGGACCGTAGTTTGAGAACCCCTGCTCTAGTGTGTGTGTGTGTGTGTGCGGGCAACACGTGCGACCTTCACCTCTGCAGGCAAATTACATTGGAATGCAATCGAGCTATGATTGGGGGGAAAAAAACCCAAAACAAAAGTTCAGTAGATGAAAAAGGCTTTGGCGGTGACAGGAAATGAAGGATTACGGGGGATCATTTTGGACAGCTTTAAATGTTTTTTTTATCTTGTCTGGTGGAGAACAAATCCACGCACGCACGCACGCACTTTCCGACGCAAGCAAACCCAAAGTGTGATAAATGTGTTGCGTAATATCATCCTGGCTGTGAACGTGGTCGGAACTTTCGTTTTAACGGTGGCGCCGCCGCGTGGACATGTTGAGCCATTGCCACTGCACGCAAACTCCCCAGCCACTTCATTAGGTACGCCCGTATGCATAGCTTTTGAATAGATAATTTGATATGATTTTCTGATCATTTCAGTTGTAACATTTAAAAAAAAAAATGTGAGTAATTATTTAAACAATATAACTTATTATTTTTTTTTACATCTAGATGACTATTTTCTACTTTTTCATGTTTTAAAATAAATATTTTTCTCTATATACTGTAGGGTATACTTATATTTTGATAATTCAATAATAATTATATAATACAATTATTATTGTGGTTGCCTTATTTGATTGATAAATGACAAATACAATATTGTGACTAATACTAATATTGAACAATGTGTAAAATAGAACATCGAAATAAAACAATACATTAAAATGAATACATAAAATTGCCTTTTTAATATTGTAAACGGATGATAAAAATAAAATATTAAACATTAAAATCAATGAAATATACGATTGCAATGTAATAAAACAAATTTTGCGGCTAACGTGTGTAATGCTAACATTAAATATAATGCGGCGGTTTCTTTTCCTCTTATTCAACTTGCACAACAATAGCCGCGGCACTATGCAACATCTGTCGTTATTCCCGGGATTAAAAGCGAAAAGCTTTCCCCTTCGTCCCACACGCGCGCAACGTCACGTGATCGGCATTTTCCCGCTCAAAGACAACATGCTGTTCTTTTGCGAAGCTTAAAGGCAACAGGACATTTGTTGCGGGCTCTAAGGGACGACCCGGAGGTCAGGTCGATGAACACGCTAGCTTCCCGCTTCTCTGGATGAATCCCAAAGGAGCTTATACGCCGCCGCGCTAATATCCCGACGGCTTTAAGCTCGCCATAAGCGCGCTAGCGGCCTGGCGCGCGGGACAGAAGTTTCTCGTTCGGGGTCGAAGGCATCCAGAAATGATTCCCACCAAGATGTTAGCGTACAAGGGGCCCGACGGCGGCACGCAGACCGCGTCGGCCGCCGGGCGGCGGAAGAAATCCACCGGCGAGCTCTTCCAGAAAGGATACCGGGTCCGCAACGGCCACGACAAAGACGAGCGGGAGAACGATCGCGGCTCCGGTTTGGCTTCCTCCTTACGTGCCGTCTCCTACTGGGGTGAGGGGAAAAAAAACATCGCGGTGGCCGCATGGAACCGAGAACAAATACTTCGTCTACTTTTACAGACTTTGACAATTGTCCAATTTGAGGACAATGTAACAAAATGCAACATAAAATGTGGAAGTGAAGGACTTTATATACAAATCAAATTAGTCGTGTAAGTCGATGAATCGTTTCTGCCCTCGACCAGATGCTAACTTTCCTCTTCTTTCAAGTCTACAAATTATAGAATAAAAAAAAATTATAATAATTAAGTCTGATCTAACATAACGCCACACAAAATGTGGAGAAAGTGAAGCGCTCTTATTACTTTGCAAATGAAATCATTCTAGTAATTCGATTAATCGTTTCAGCCCTAGCCGGTTGCTTACTTGCCTGCGTGTGTGTGTGTTTCGGGGGTTTGCCGTCGGGGCTGCCGATTGGACCATTTTGGCGTGACGGTGACCCGCGTCCACGCGCTGCTGCTGTTCTTTAATCGTCTTCATCGAGTTTGAACCGAAGTGGTCTTTTAACATTCAAATATACGTTTGAACATTTGTTTCAAATAGCAGCAAGCGCTTCTTGAGTGTCAAAATGAATCCGCTGAAGCTGATGTGTGATTTGATGAGAAGTCATTTTCTTTTTGCATTCTTGTTCATTTTTTATGTCCATTGTCTTATATTATTTTCTTTTTATGTTTTTTTTTTTTTTGTCCCGCAGGCTTGAGGTTTTTAAGGGCCTTAAGGTTGATTCAGTTCTCGGAAATTTTGCAGTTTTTGAATATACTCAAGACGAGGTAAGTCTTTTTTTTGTTTTTGTTTTCAACTCTATTACTAGCTCGATGTGGTATGCCTTGGATTGCAAAATAATAATGAGTTTAAAAAAACCAAGTGGCTCTTTTGGAACGCTTGTACACGCGATCTAAGTATTGGGACAGCCGTAGCCAGTTCGATTTGGATTGCTTTCAATGAATTTTAAATTATTGAACACAATTAAAATGTATTTTCAAATATCTATTTTTTTATTTCACATAAAAATGAGATTTATTTTTAAAATGAAAAATAATTTTAAAAAGTATTGTGAAGTATACGTACTACTTTTTTTAAACTAATTAATCAGTCTAAGGTTTAAAATATTGGAACACATTTATCTAAATATAAAAATAAAATGTTATTGTAAAATTAAAAAAAATCTATCTTTTTTTTCTCCTGTACAATTAAATTATTTATGTAGTGTGTTTGAGATTTGTGTCTTTTAAAATGACAGCTCTTCCCCCTCATAATAGTTTCCATCAAATCTATTTCCATATTATTGTAACAATGTATTTTTTTGCTGCAAATCAAACATCCAATGAGACGAAGGTTTTTCTTTTCACCAGCAACTCCATCAAGCTGGTCAACTTGTGTTCCATCTTCATCAGCACGTGGCTGACGGCGGCGGGCTTCATCCATTTGGTAAGTGACAAGTTGCCGTGGAAACGCCACCGGAAGGTACGCGCGCCCGCAAATCCCGAGGCGCCGAGCAAGCGCGTACGAATAATTTGCGACCGTATTTGGCCTACTGACGATTTTTGTACTTTCTCTTTGGGCCGACATTTGACTTGGACTGCTTCCAGGTGGAAAATTCCGGAGATCCCTGGGAAAACTTCCAGAATTCTCAGGCGCTGTCGTACTGGGAATGCGTGTACCTGCTGATGGTCACCATGTCCACGGTGGGCTACGGCGACGTTTACGCCAAAACCACCCTGGGACGACTCTTTATGGTCTTCTTCATCCTTGGCGGTCTGGTAACGAAAAGCCTCTCATTCATAAATACTGATTATAATAATAATAATAATAATAATGATGATGACGGAGAACGGCGCTCCACAATATTGTCGTTGTGTTTTTGATTGTGCGAATGCTGAGGGATGAGCGTTCCTCCGCGTTTTGATTGATGATGATGATGATGATGATGATGATTATTAACTTGTTTCTTGGAATATTTCAATTTTATTTTCCCAATGTTGTGTCTTCTATCATAAAATATTTGTTTTTGTTCAGTAAGTATTTCTCTTACTTTTTTTCTTGCCATATTTCGACTTTATTCTTGAACTAAAAAAACAAAAACAAAAAAATCCCAAAATGCTTTGGGAAAATTTCTGGGAATTTTGAAAGCAGTGATAACCGGTGACGCCTTCACCCGTCGTGAAGGCGTCGTGGATACGTTTCTTTTCCGGGCGTGTCGACGCAGACGTCACCTCTCAGCACTCGCGCAATTGAGTTGTGTTAGTTCTTGATAATTGATTGATTGATTGATTGATTGATTTATTGTGAGTTGTTAAAGCACTTTGCGGTTTCAGGTGGCTCCGCCCCTCTGTGCCCCTTTTGCCCCATCCTGCCGACCTCTCAAACTTTCCAACCTCCGAACCTTCCTCTCGACTACAACAAACACCCACACTGGAATGATTCCTTCTGAGGCCCCGCTTACAAAAAACATTCATTCCGAATTATTTTCAAAATATAACAATAACGTACAAAAGATTTATTCCACTTCATTCAGGTACAATTATGAGTGGTTTTGTAAAATTAAAGAAATTACCTGAATAATTAAATATATATTTAAAAAAAAAAAAAAACATTTGTATTTTTTCCGTTGTAATATTCCAATTTTATTCTTGTAAAATTACTAGTAAACTTACACATTTTTCCTCATAAAATCAACTATGAGCTCAAAGTGTAACAAAATGTAAAATGAAGAATATTCTTGTCATATTCTCACTTCTCATATAATTTTCTCCTCATATTTTGCCTCAACACCAATTTTACACACATAGAATTGTGAATTATTCCGGTAAACTCTCAAAAATGCAACCCTTTTTCTTGTAAGAGTACACATTTTTCGTAATATTGAAACTTTACTGTCATAAAACAAACCGTAAAAAATAAAAATGTCAGTTTTTGTCCATCTAGCTTACTATTTTAATCTCCGACTTTATTCTTGTAGTGTTGCGTCTTTTCTTCAGTGTAGCCCTCATACGCCTTTCGTAAATTATGTCATAAAATAGAACACAATTTTATCTGCATAAATATTTACTCGTAACAAATATAACGTTTGAGTAGAGGGCATTATTGAAAATCATCATGTGGTGTGTTTGTTGATCAAAACATGGCACTTAAGGCTTTCTCTTTCATAATTTATAACAATATAGAATCATTTTCCTACCACAGATTGATTGGCTACCATTCTTTAGAACATTTGGGATATATATATTTTTCCAAATACGGTGGTACTTGACTTACAAATGTTATTCTTTTTGTGACCATGCTCGTAACTTAAATGAAAAAACCGCTAGGTAACCGATGTGAACTGACGGTGTCCGGATGTTGTGAAGTTTGTTGGCGCCATCTAGCGGGAGAATGTGTGAAGCGCACACGTAAGTCAAATGTTTGCTCTCGACACAAAGCAAAAAATATCAATCCAGTGACGGCTCCTCACTCTAAAAACTCGTACATTGGGGCACTCGATTGACCGATTTATTGGCTCGCCGATTTCATCGCCCGATATTAGCCCTTTGCAAATCTGCAAAAATTGTTCGATTTTTTTTTTTTTTTAACACAACACATTAAAACAGAGTGAGATAATTATGTTGAAACAAACCGTCCAGACAGAAACGTGTATTTATTATGTATCATTTATTTATATGCATAAATAATGTTGTGCCATTAACTTCACTCATGATGACACTTATATACTGTATACATTTATGGCCTGAATCGAAAGATACATTCCTCAATGAATACTTTTTTTTGCATGTTTTTGTACTTCAAAATTCCTCTGTGTTGTAAAGTTGAACAATTACTAAAAAAAGTCAAATGTTCTGCCTGTAATTCACATCTTTGTTGTTGCAAGCATGAAGGCACCGACATTATAATGAATTATCTTTCAAATTAATCGGCCATCTGATTTCCAGAATCGGCATCAGCCTAAAAAAAATAAAATAAAAAATCCATATCTGTCGCGTCCATTCGTAAGTCAAGGTACCACTGTGCCATTTTCCTTTTTTTGAATAATTTTTTTTTTTGCAATGTAACTGATTTCACGTCAGGCTACATTGCCCTAACATTTTCCAGTCATTGTTAACCATGGAATGCCCCCCAAAAACATTTCCTGCACTGGGATTCCATTAAAATCTTAACGGGCTTGCACTTGATTTCTCTGCCCGCCTCTTGTGTTTCCTCCTTAGGCCATGTTTGCGAGCTACGTGCCTGAAATCATAGAGTTAATAGGCAACCGCAAGAAATACGGTGGTTCCTATAGTGCTGTTAATGGCAGAAAGTAAGTATTCCGCGGGAGGCCGCAGCGGAGGCTCCTGTTGCATGACCCTTTGTTTTCTTTGTTTTCTTTCTTTTTTTTTTTTTTTGCTTTTTCTTTTCCACGCATGTAGGCCATGTTTGCTCGCTACGTGCCAGAAATTGCCGCTCTCATCCTAAATCGGAAGAAATACGGAGGGAGTTATAACTCGACCAGAGGCAGAAAGTAAGTCCACTAATGTGAACTGGTGTGGTTTATGTGTGTGACTTTTTCTTCTTTTTGTTTTTCTCCGAGTGAGAAATGCGAGATGTTCAAGTCACACCGTGACTGAAGAACTGGGCCATGGTTCCTTTTGTTGTGTTGTTGCTGCTTTGTGTCTGCTCGCTAGCAATTGTGGTTTTTACAAACGGCGGTTGAACCGACGAGTCGATGCATTGACTAGTCTTGTAATATTTCTCTCTATTCTCATAAAATTCCTTTTTTTTAATTTTTTTTTTATACAAATTCCAACATTTTTGTCTTTTTGACTTTCTTCTCATAGAATTATTCTACTCGTATTTTTTGTATTACTTTACTACGTTTGCCTGAATATTTAGATTTGATTCTTGTAAAAATTCACCCTTTTCTCATCGTATATCTACGTAGTCTTTTAAAATTACCTTTTATTCTCGTAAAATAATGACCTTTTTTCTTGTACTTGTTGAATTATTACTTTTTCCTGTAATATTTTCAATCTGTATAACTTTCATGTCATTGTAAAATTTAAATTTCTTTCGTAATATTTACAGTTTCATCTTGGAAATTTAGTTTGTAATCGTGATATTGGAATTTTATTTTTCGGATAATTATGACCAATTTCGCCTCGTAATAGTTTAACTTCGTTCACATAAAGTTGCAATTTGATTTTGGTAAAATTCCAACCTTTGCGCTCATATTTCCACTTCATTCTCGTAAAATTACGCTTCGTGATGACGGTTTTGGGTGTTTGATTTCTGTATGTTCCACGATACGTGTTCCATCAGACTTTTCATATTTGTGATGTTTCCCATGTCATAAGACCTGCTTATCGTCAGTGTGCATTTGTGTGTGTGTGTGTGTGTGTGTCTGTGTGTTTGCTTTCACTCCCAGATTGTGTGCATCATTTAGCGCATTCATTCATCATTCATTCATCTTTTAGCTCAAATACTTGTACTGTACATATATATACAAACACGTAAAATAGTAGCAGCTGAGTTTAGACAATTGTTTCCTAAACTATGCAATGTATGTTTAGTTTAATTTGATTGAATATGAGAAAATAAGGTTACATTATTTGTGCTGTAGCTTGCTGGTGTTTTTTTCCAGTGCTGGAAAAAAACAATTTGAATTGGCTTTGGCTGTGCTTTCTTGTTTTTCCTTCTTCATTTCTGGCGCTTTGCTTCCGGAACTTTCTTGGCCTTTATCTTCAGTCTGACCTACACCCTCAGGACTCGGCACAAATACGTCGGTGACCTTTTGACAAAACGTGTTTCCTTTGTTTTCTTGCTGAGGTAGTGGGATGAAAAGACTACTGCACTTTCTTGTCTGTTTTGTGTTTGCGTGCTAGCTGAACCCACGCTAGGTAGTGTACAAAAAAAACAACAACTGAGTAAGTAAGTAACTATTAGCTTGCTTTAGTCTACGTATTATAAGCTAATAAGTAAAACAGCACAGGAATGATCATAAATACTAAATCCTAAAAGTGATATTAGATGTTCTTGTGCCACATATTCTTATCAAACGAGTTCATTGTACAGATGTACAATAAGTCAACTTAGGAATGGTAATGGAATTGATTTGAAAATCACATGATAAAGTGAGCCAGGCGAGGCTCACTTTATGCTAATGCTAGGCTAACATAAATTGTGTTGTTTTTTTTTTTTTGTTGACTGCTGTGATTCTTAAAGGGCTCGTCTAAAGTCTCTTAATTGCAATGTTCAACGTTGAGAGATAATGGTCTGATGATTAAATGATTATTAACAAGCAAATAGTCGATGGGAGTGAATGCGAGCTTTTTTGCTCTTATTTTCAGTTTTTTTAAAATATAAGTTATGCTAGGCTAGCGCTGTAGTCTTATCACAAATATAGCGTGTTGTTTATTTTCATCCGTCTCTCGGCAAGAAGCTAATTAAACACCTTTTCCAAAGTGTTAAACCTGCCTCTGAAGAAAACCGTTATCTTAAATTATTGGAAGCATGGCACTTTTTTAGCTATAGTTTATTAGCATGTGTGCATTGGAGTTGTTCTTTTAACTCGTAAGTGAGGTGGAAAAGCAAAAAAATTATGTAAATTCCTGAACCGAAGGATTGGGAAAATGTTAAAAAAAAAAAAAAAAGGTATGTATGATATAATTTCATTTCCTGCATTGAATCTTGACATTAAACTGGTTCAGTTTAGTTTAATGTGGAAACCAGCTTGGATTGAATTGAATCATGTTTCCCTCGCTCTGTTTTTGCTTCCATTTTCTTTTGCCACTGGAACACCGCCGACAGAATTCAAACAAAGAGACTTGAAGATTTGAGATCCGGAGGCAAAATACATTTCAAAAGTATTGGAATTCAAACAACTGATATGCTTTATAAAAGTAAAATTCAAAGTAACATTTTTAAGATCAACTCTGGTATTTTACATATTTATTTATGAGTATATTTTTACATATTTACGAAATATGTAAAAATATTTTATTATTATTTACGAAATATTTACGAAATAAGAAATATTCTAATAACAGTTGAAATATTCTAATAACAGTTGAAAAAAATACATGACAACATCATCTAATAAACTATAACTAAAACAAATCACAGTTGTGAGGTTGCGGGTTCAAATCCTCGGCCCCCGCCAGTGTGGCGTTTGCATGTTCGCCCCGTGCCTGCGTGGCTTTTCTCCGGGCACTCCGCTTTCCTCCCACATCTCAAAAACATGCACGCTAGGTTCATTGAAGACTCTAAATTTCCCGTAGGTGCGAATGTGACTGCGAATGGTTGGTTGTTTCTATTTGCCCAGCGATTGGCTGGCGACCAGTTTGGGGTGTACCCCGCCTCTTGCCCGAAGATAGCTGGGATAGGCTCCAGTGCGCCCCCGCGACCCGCGTGAGGAGAAGCGCTACAGAAAATGGATGGATGAATGTTTTTTTTTCTTTTACATATTTGCACGATAGAATACTTCAATACAAAGTAAAAACTAAATCCTCAATTCAATAATAATAATAATAACAATTAAATCTAAAATAATGCAAAAATAAGCAAACTTTTTAAACTTATTTACAAAAATAAATTACATATAAAAAGTTTAAATTAATGAAAGGTAAATTGAAATAAATTGATTCATTGTAAATAGATCAATAGCAGTGAGAAAGGGGGGGGGGGGGGGAAGCATCGGTTTATTCCTACATAGTTTATTTTCTTTCTCCACCTATTTTGAAAGCAATTCAAGGCTCTTTTTAAAAAAAAAAAAAAACAAAAACAAAAAAAAAAATCAATTTTCTCGAATCCAAAGCAGCACGTAAAAATCTAAGCTCGTATTAAATATGAATTGTGTTTCTTGGACAAAGGAAAATCGAAAACGTGTGGATGTCCTAATTTCCTCTGAAATCAACTCTGATCCCTCGTAATCCCCCAACGCCCACTCGTTCTCTCTCTCCAGCTCATTCAGTGCTCGTTCGCCCTTCCACGTCGTTTCGCGGCCCGACCTATCACCTGAACGCTGCTGACTGCTTCTCATGTCCGTCGCATCACGTGACCCTCTCATCTCCGTCTGTCCCGTCGGAAGTGTGACTAAATCTCTGTCCGCTTCCCGTCAGGCACATCGTGGTGTGCGGCCACATCACGCTGGAGAGCGTCTCCAACTTCCTCAAAGACTTCCTACACAAGGACAGGGATGATGTCAATGTAGAAATCGTTTTTCTCCATAAGTGAGTAACAAAATAACATCTGGAAATTAGCCACAGTGCTTCACCTTTTCCACATTTTGTCCTGTTACTGCCTGTTGTGGAAATTTCTGTTCGTTCGTGTCAGATGAAGAAGTAAAGTAACGTGGAACTTCAGTTTGGTATGCCATAGTTTTCGGATGATTCTGTTTTTGGCAAGTCATTTAAATTTGGTCCTGGTTCATACAAAACAAACAAAACAACGTGACACGGCCATTCATTTCCCGGAATCGACGCACATTCATCCGAAGCATTTTTTTAAAGTTTATAAAGGGTTCAACTGACGGCAAGCCTTATTCCACAATACAAGCTTTTATCAACAACTCAAGGCAAGAACAACAACAACCCTTCCGGTCTGCTCGGCAACACCAGCGTAACGCAGCCTGTCAAAAGGCAGGCCATCAAAATTAAAGCAAGCAGTGTAAGAACATAGTTTCACTACACTTTCTTGCGCTGCGTGGCGGCTTATTTAACGGTCTCACTCAATAAACAAAAGGACAAAATAGCTTGAGTGGACCTGCTAAGTTCCAAGGCCCAAATAAAGTGTTGTGAACTGTTATTATACTGGCGGCCTTTTATTTTGAAGACCAGATTTTTTACATTTAATTAAATTTTTTTAAAGGACGTTACGCAGCTATTACCCCAACTTGTCCGAATGTTGCCGAGCAGAACGGGAGGCTTGTTATTGCCTTGATTTGTCAATAAAAGCTTGTATAGTTAAATACACACTGCCGTTTATCGAACGCTTTTTACACAATATGACAGAATCCTGTCTAATTCAGACACTTGTTTTTATTTGAATACTTTTTTTTATCTTCGTATTTAGAGAGGAAAAGAGTATGCGTCGAGCAAAGCATGTCCCCCTTTGTCTCCTCGCTTCTCTGATTCAATGTCATGGCAGTAACATTATTATATGTTGACATGGGAGGGGGCTGCCCCCCTACACCCAAATACCAGCAGAGCACAAATCATGGATTCAATTCCAAAACCGAACAAGCAAACATTCACTAAGCCCGTTGCTATCGCGACGTTTTGCAGAGCATAAGAGACACTTTTACGGCCTTGCCGACTCTCACACAAGACGAGGTAGCGGTTGCTCTTAACCCGTTTCGAAGGACAGATTTCTCAAAGCCTTCCATTCACGATTGTCGAGTTAGAAAACAAACAAACAAACAAAAAAACAAATGGATGGATCAAATTCATTTTACACATTAAAACAACAAAATGTGGAAAAAAGGAAACGTTGCAAATACTTTCCAGATGCACTGCACAGCAATTTGACAGTAAAAAAATAAGAAATGCAAGCCCTTTTTGTATTTGTCAGTATTTCCCCTAATCTTGAGCTGGAAGCCTTGTTCAAACGTCACTTCACCCAGGTGGAGTTCTACCAAGGCTCTGTCCTGAACCCTCATGACCTGGCCAGAGTCAAAGTAAGCGCACACGTTTATCGCCTTTCTCAACTGTAATTCACGTACATAAATCTTTCTTTTTTTTTTTTTTTTTTTTCCTCCGCAGATTGAATCAGCCGATGCCTGTTTGATCTTAGCGAACAAATACTGCGCCGATCCCGATGCTGAGGACGCCTCCAACATCATGAGGTGAAGCACCCGCAACGGTTGCCGTCACCATCGATCATCTTTTGCTGTTGTCATCTGTTACAAAACGCCAGTTTGGATTTCGAAACTAATTTCTCAGCAAATAATGGAAAAATATCCAATTGTCAGGTCTAACTGTCGCCATTCTAAACCGTTTTAATGGAGACATGCATTTTTTTTTCTTCTTCGCAATTTCAAACAGTTCCCAGATGTTTACAGAGCTAACAACTGAAGACAACAAAGTAGAAACACTTTCAATTTAATTAAAAATGACGTAGCTGTTAGGAATGGGAATAACTGACCGCACAACTTTGTCAGAATATTTTGCGATAGTAAAAGTAACTAAGAAAGTAATCATACCATTTATTTTTCCGTTTTTTCCAATTTTCCAAAATGTTAAATGTTGTCCAATTCGATTTTTTTTATTCCCCCTGCCACAGGAAATAACAGAAATAGAAACAACCTGTTTGTGGTGACCACTGTAAATGGGAAAAATTCACTTTTACGAAGTAACTTTTGAACATGCAAGTTTCGACATTGTTTTTATGTGGTGTTAGGGTAATATCCATCAAGAACTACCACCCAAAGATCCGCATCATCACTCAAATGTTGCAGTATCACAACAAGGTAGGCAATGTCAACCATATCTTTTTCCATTTCAAACCTTTATTTCAATCTTGAAAGATCATTGAGTGCAAGTTCTCATTTTCAGTGATGCCAAGAGGACATAGTACAGAAAGAGAAACATCAACAGAGAAAACATTACATTCAAACGCAAACTAGTTCTCGATCATATTATTGAAATGATACATGGTTAACAAATGTCTTGAGTTTCAGTGATTGTTGTGGACTATTCCTGAAAAACTAAAAGTGGTTTTACCAAGTTCAGTCACTTGAAAATCGTAAAGCTTAAGGATAATTGCTGTAGTCTGTTATGGAGGATATAATGCTATACAGTATATATAAATAGTGAACAGGAGAGGAACCAGTAATGAGCCTTGTGGAACACCTTTTGTCAATGGCATTTAAAGTGACCAAGAGTTAGGCTTTGCTGTCGTTTGGATAGATCCTTTTGAGACCAGTTAGATGTTTGCCTTTTTGACGTTTGGACATTTTCAGGCACACCTGTTGAACATCCCCAGCTGGAACTGGAAGGAGGGCGACGACGCCATCTGCCTGGCCGAGCTCAAGCTGGGCTTCATCGCTCAGAGCTGCCTGGCTCATGGCCTGTCCACCATGCTGGCCAACCTCTTCTCCATGAGGTCCTTCATCAAGGTACGTGCCGCTCGAAATCAACCTCCCTAAAGTGCTTTTTACGTTTATTTTGACGTTGGTGTCGCCCGCAGATCGAGGAGGACACATGGCAGAAGTATTACCTGGAGGGTGTCGCCAACGAGATGTACACCGAGTACCTGTCCAGTGCCTTTGTGGGCTTGTCCTTTCCTGTTATCTGCGAGTGAGTACTAAGTGACTCTGCTTACTGTGTTTGTGGAAGCAGTGCACATCAGCAAGAAAACTCTCCTGACATAATCAAATCCCTTCTTCTTCTTTTTCTTCTTCAGGCTGTGCTACGTGAAGCTGAAGCTGCTGCTGATAGCCATCGAGTACAAGTCTGATCAGAGGGAGAGCAGGTAACCCATTCTTCGATCATCATCGAGAATTCTGTTGATTGAAGCAACTGGAGTGCACTAATTGGCTGCGACCCGCAGCAGCAACTATTTTGCTGTCGAAAGAAGACAACATGGCATCCGCTGTGGCAGTTGGAGCCACATCCACAGCACAATCATTCTGTCTCCCATCCTTGACTCTAACATTGATCATTTGATTGGTAGTCAGTTTTGGTGGGCGTCAATTAAGGAAACTTATCATGAGCCAAATAGCATAATAGCCTGCTATCTTTTTATTTGTATTTTTTAAAACTTTTTCAGAAAACAACAAAAAGCGCAACAAATTCAAAAAACCAAGAGTCCAGTTGCCTCGATTCAACTTTCTCAAATGACCATGACCTGGATAACTGAGAATCTACACACGCGCAAAGAAAACACACACATTTGATCGAGCACATTGGTATTTCTTAGGGATGGGCGATACCGGCCTTATTTCTTGGTATCGGGGACTCGTGAAGGCTGCCGATACCAGCCACCGATACTTAAGGGGGGGGGGAAAAAAAAGAAAAAATCGGACATGGAGTAAATGCTCCTCACCATTAGTTGGCACTATAGTGCGACGATTAGACACATCAGTGAATCATCATGTGTGTCAGAAAGTAAGAAAGGTCTTTGTTTACTATTATCTGTCAATGCGTTAATTTAAATATTGTGCATCAAAAGTACTAGTGGTATCGGTACTCAGTATCAGTATCATGAATACTCGAGTTTGAATACTCGTACTGGTATTGATCTGAAATGAAATAAAGTGCTATCGAACAATCCAAGTATTTTTTAATTGACATTGTGACAGTAAGTGAAAAATGACATCGTCAATTATGCTATTAGGCTAAGGTGATATGAAACATTTGTACTAACATCTTTGACGAATGAATGATTTTTATGAATTTGGGATCTCAGAATTACTCAAGCAAGTGTGTTTTGCCGCCACAATGAAGTGCTCACAAATCGGAAGTCAAATTAATTTTATTTTGGAAAATATCTGAATGGCTCAAAGCAACTAGTCCTCACCTTTGCCCTCACACTCTATTTTAAAGTGTTTGCCCCCCAATAATGCGCTTCACTAAATGCAGACGAGAGTGAACCTAGCTTTGCGAAAAGCGAAAATCTGTGAGTAATTTATGCCCCCTTAAAAACCTTTAGACTGTACTGGCCACTCCAAAGCCTTATTGTTGTCTACATGAAACTCTGCAACTCACTTCTACATATTCCTTACCTCCAAGATTCCACAAGATGGCGCCCAAGTAATACTTTTATTGCTTCGGCATAAGTTCCCCAAAAAGAAGCGAATATGAAGCCATTCACTGTATGCAAAAGTTTTGTCAATGTACGCTTGCAATTGTTTTTTTTTTTCACGTAGAAGATGATGATAGTTCCTAACTTGGATATCATGTCACAATAAGGACTAATAATAATGAAATGGTTTGGATTGCTCTCGTTTTGCAGCACGCTCATCAACCCCGGCAACCACGTGAAGATGCAAGAGGGCACGTTGGGCTTCTTCATTGCCAGCGACGCCAAAGAAGTCAAGAGGTAACCACGACAAAGCATTGTTCATCTACACTTTTATTTTTTTTTAATGTCTCGCACGCTGATTACGTGAGATTTTGTTGACCTCCACAGGGCGTTGTTTTACTGCAAAGCATGCCACGATGATGTCACGGATCCTAAACGCATCAAGAAATGCGGATGCAAGAAATGTAAGTTTACTTGACTTTTGTACACTAAGGCTTCATTCATATGCCGCAATGGAATTTTAATGACAAGTATACATTGACAATTTTATTCCTGCTAATTGGGAAAGCATTACTACTTACTTAAGTCAGTAATACACCACATTACCGCTAGAGGTCGCTACAGTCCTTCAACAGAAAATTGCCTTCCTGAAAAAGAGCACACAGAGAGATTTGAAATAAGTTGAAAAAAAATAATGCTCAGTAATTTGGGACTTTATTTACAATTAATGATTAGACATAAAGCCTAATAAATATACAAATCTATAACACTAATTTAAAAAAATAAAATAAACGGTCATTTATGACAGCTTATTAATGATTTATGGGTTTATAACTGAGTACCTATGCCTGTTTTTATTTATCTAAAAATAGACATGCACGTTATACCTTAATATTGATTATTAAACTCATGGTTAATATTATTATTAGTAGTAGTATGATCACTTTTTAATCCATTTAATTAATAATTTGTAGTTACGTTTTAAAGTAGTTACGTTTATTAAAAAAATCAAATTATTTGTTTTTATTTTATAAACCAGATATAAAATTGGTACCAAATATTTCTATTATGTTATATTACTTACTAGTTATTATTGCTAAATTGGTACCTTTTTATATGTAGATTTAAGGAAAAAAAAAAAAAAAAAGTCAACTGTATTATCTAGTATTTGTATTACTAATGTTAATTAACAATTGTTTCTATATCATTACAATTTCTTGCTATTGTTGTTTTATACAGTAGGCGGGTTCTATGGGTAGTTCTCCACATAATTCATGTTCTATAGTTGTTTTATTACAAGGGCAACCAATAGTACAGAAGATGTGATAGGATTTGAGATGATGGAGTGCTCGTAGCTTGAAGGCCAGCGGGCTTGTGCGATTGTCGCGCTGTATCGCACCGGGCATCCCCACAATGTGTCCGCACGTGCAATCGGCCGCGAAACCTTGTCGACTGTCATCCATTTTTAGCAACAAAACCTCCTGATGGAGTCCGTGCACTTTGGTGTATAGCTGCCAGTCTGGCCCGGTTCAGCGGCGGACGGAGCCTTACATGGCCTGACGTGAAAATTATGTTTGCATTTTCATTTTTTTTTTTTTTTGAGGCAGCGCTTACCGGTCGTCACTAAAGTCGGCGTGACAGTTCCTCACCAGCAGGCAGCGGGACAGATGCTAGCCCGTTAGTGGCGCGACCCTCCGATTACTGGCGACACATGCCAGCGCGGGCGAGGCCGCCGCACAAATGCCGCTGTCACCGTGCCGCCTGAGGGGGCCCCGTGTGACCTTTAGAGACCTTTTCACGATGACATCACATGTACATCCGGGTGGCAAAGACTCACAAGACACAGCACTAGTAAACAAATCTGTACGTGTCATTTGACCCAGGAAGAGCGATTGAAAAAACACAGTAAATGGCTTGATGGGTGAGTTTAACATGGATGTTACAGTAATTGTAAAGCTTCAGGCAATTGTTAGCCAACACACACGGAGCAGCAACGCATACAACCGCAGCTTGCGCTTCTTCTTTTTCGGACTTGCTTGTATAATGGAATGGAAAGCCCCCTAAAAAAACGATCCGTTAAAAATCTGCGATATAAATTGGGGCCAGAAAGGTGAGCCGTGATATAGTGGGCTTTATTTGTAGTTATTTAAGGTCATTATTAGAAGTGGAAACAACCTAATTTTTTCACATTATTTTAAACCAAGGTATCAGACACCGCTGAAACCTCTCATCGATACTTAAGGCAAAAACAAAAAGTTCTCCTTGCCACTAGTTGGCGCTACACTGCGGCGGTTTGACATATTGCCGCTTTATCATGTGCGTCAGAAAGAAAGAAAGGTCTTTGTTTACAATTTTCTGTCAGTGTTAATTGAAATTTTATGTTTCAAAAGTAGTAGTGGTATCGGTACTATCCGTCTTGTATCGGTGGACTAAAAGGGCTCTCGAACATCCCCAGTTATTATACTTCTTTCCATCAAAATGTCTGTCATTTATATTCCATCGGGTTGGCCGATTAGAAAATACATTTCCGACATGGTTACAATGATCATCGAGGGAATGACGACGATACAGGAAATGATGCGGTCGCAACTAGAATCGAGTTTTGGTCAGAAATCCGATGGAAATCTTTGCAAAAAAAAAAAACAGCAAAATGATTCTTTGCATTTTTGATCAAATGAAATCATTTTGGAGGCGAAATTTTTGTCATCGTTTTCAGTTTGGTCAGCGGTGGTCACTCGCTTTCTGCCACATGGAATTGTTTACAAACGTTATGAAAAGATCAACAGGTTACGTTGAAGTCATAAAGAGCTCATTTCTGTGTTGCCTTCAAGAAACTGCCGTAAAAACGCTTGTCACCACCCCTGTAACATGTTTTTCCCTTTTATATTCTCAGCTAAAAACACCTATAATGGATACATCAAATCACGTAAGTGTGCATTTCTCTTGTCACGTTTCTCGTTATTTTTCTCCCGAAGAAGAAATTTGTCAAGTACAAGAAAATCCTTTTCTTCAAAAATAGTGAAGTTTATAAAATTACACTCCAATGTTTAAGTATTATACTTTGCGAATACAAAAGTAAGTGAGTGTACTCGGGCTCGTCCTTAACATCAATTCACTTCCTGTAAATGAACCGTGAACCCGTCGGAGGGAGAGAGACGAGTCCCATAAATTTGTTCCGTTCCGTCATGTGAGCAGCAGATGGTGCTCCGACATCACCGCCCGGCAAACGAAACACCGAGCTCGCCCACTCAGGCCCATTTGGAGACTAAAGAGCAGAAGAGAATCTTAAGCCACATTGTCAGCCGCCCGCGTTCCTGTGGCACAACAATTGACGGGAACACCTGAAAGCATACTTACTAATTCATGCTTGTTATAAATATAAATGTCCGACGCGGCGGTTAAGTGGTGTTTAATAGAAATGAGTCTTTTGTTGAATTATTCACATATTAGCATTCTTGTGCCAGGAAGAATTACGCTGATATTAATGCTTTAATGGCCAATAATGGCCACTTGATGATTTATTCAAATACTTCACCGCGCAGATATTATTCAACTTCAATTGTTTTGACTTGGGTTACACCCACCAAAATCACAATATTGATATAAAAAAAAAAAAAAAAAAAGTAACTTTTTGCTATCTATTAAAGGTTCAAGTAGTTTTAGTTTCATTTGTTTTATTATTATTATTATTAGTTTAACTAAAAATGTTTTACAATGGTGACAGTTCGTACTTTAGTTCCTGTGCGGATGTTTTTACATATTATATTTATTCACATAGAAGTAATCAGATTTTTTTTTAACATTATATAGAAACAACCTGTAAGAAATAAAATAAATACAAAAATCTAGCTTTTTATTTTATGTAAACTATTGGCTACTTCGATGAACACATTTTTTAAAATATTAAAGCACTTCAAATGCACAAAATTAGATTAAGAATATATGTGAACAGCTATAATTATTTAAATATAAACATAAATACATTTCTATGTAATTATTATTATTATATTAATATTTTATAATACATATTTATTTTTCACAAATATATAGTTTTATCCCTGAATTTAAACTCAATAAAAGAGTATTAAAGTATTCCTCAACGTCTGTCAATAGATGGAAGATTATCATATAACATCACTTTGAGGAAATGAAAGACATGCGTTTATTGTTGTTTGTCACTCCCAGTTGAACTATAAAGAGAATTACATGTATATTTATACACCAAATTCGTCAATCAAACCATATGATGATGAACATTTGCTAGCATGGTGATTTGGTTCCCAGTCTGTCCCTTTCGAAGTGGCCACGCCACCATCAGGCACTTTTGCGATCTTTTCTGTCCAACCATTTACGATGTCTACTCGATTAGAAAGGACGAAAAAGTTTATAATGTAATCATCTAAATTGACCCAGCAACGGTGTCGCTCCCCTGCGTTGAGCCTGTTGGTGAAGCTCACTTACTATGCCCGCGGGTCCCGGGACAGGTGCGCCACGGGCCTCCCCGGGCGGCGGAAGGCAGACGGCCGTGGGCGTCGTGACGGCGGCAGCGGTCGTCGTAGTAAGTGAGCGCTGCGTGCTAGCATTCCCGACTAATGAGGCGGCGTGTGCAGATGTCAGCTGCGCGACATGAAATATTCAACAGGCCGCCAACATGTGAGCGGACATTGTTGTCGGAGCGCCGCTGGAACAACTCCCACACCCCACCCCACCCCCGCCCTTTTCCATTATGGTGTCACACTCCAACATGTCGGCGGCGTTTGATACGTGTGCGTTCATATATAAACACGACATGTGCTCCGTGACATCGAAATACACTAACTCACTTGCATCTCGACTCAACTTTTCCCATTGAAATGAATGAAAATGCCATCCATCGTTCCGGGGGCACCAACCATTTTTTTTGGTAATGCTTTTTCGGCTCTTTACAGCATTGCATTGGACAGAAACGTAACAGTTTTTACATGATGACAAAGATTTGGAGGTGCAAAGTCATATTTTTGTGGCATGCCACATTTTTTGCTTCGGTTTCCCTCAGAGGGTCGTAACGACTGTGGAACCATATCAAGGTTTCGTCACCTCATCCTTTTTAACACATTGATGGATAGCTAATTTTCAAATCACAAGTCAAGGATAATAGCTTACTGTAAAAAGGGCTTTGATATAAACTCCTCCCTCCCCCCCGTCCACGATTGATTTCAGAGGGGGAAAAAAGTGCCCTCGGAGCAACAAAAAGTACCCCAAAAGTACTGTGCCCCACCATTTTCGTATTCGTTCCACCGGTCCTGAAATTATTATTTATTACATATGGCAAGTTGAAATTTTGGTCTAAATTGTAGCGAGAAGCATGGAGGTTCATGCACATGATTTGTTTTCGCGGGCCACATAAAATGATGTTGTGGGCTGGATCTGGCCCCCGGGCCTTGAGTTTGACACCTGTGAAATAGAATGTCTTCGTTGTTTTTTTTCCTTTTTCACCTCACTCGATCACATTTCCCCACGATTTCAAGCTTGAATTCAACAGACCTCGTCCGCTTTTTCTTCTTAGCCCAAACCTTCTCAGGACGCAGGGTTAGAACAAAAAAAAGTTTGGCAGTACAGCACTCAAAATTGCAAACGTGAACACAAATCACAACCGATACCCAACGTGAACTGATGGTGGGCGGAAGTTGGGGCGCTCGTTCGTGAAGGCGCCGCCGCCGCCGCTGTATTTGTCTTTGAAGTAACAGATGTGTGATGTCATTCTGCACGATCATCTAAATGGCCACAACCAATAAAAACGTGCTGTTACGTCAAATGTTTCGACATGATTTCAATTCCATTGACGTGTGTTGTGATTTGATGTGTACCTAATGTTGTGACTTCCTGGTTGAGCTAGCTGACGTCCTCGCTGTCGTTGCAGTCGAAGACGACCAGCAGTCGGTGGTGTCGTCTAAAAAAAAGCAGCGAAACGGAGGCACGAGAAGCTCCCCCAACTCCTCGCCAAAGATCATCAGGTAGGACATCGCTTGAACGTGGCCAGCTCAACAGTCTCGCTAAAGGTAGCGTTTAGCATTTCGAACATTATTGTGTAACGCAAAACAAAGTGTGCTGTTGCAGCCTACACTGATGAGATGAAGGCAGAAGTAGTCACGATCTTTTCAGCAATATTTTCATGCATCGCAAAACCTCCCGGCAATAAAATAATACAAAACAATTCAAAAATACAGTGAATCCAAACCTTTTCAGCTGTGTATTGCTTCTTCTGTTTTCCCGCATCAAGTGACATCTCAATTATTTGGTAGCGCCACATGAAGTTGGCGCTCCACTTACGCTTGACCGGACTTACGAGTTTTTCCAGATACCGGCTCTCTTTCGGCCAATTTTTGTGTCTTGATTTCTGAGCATTTTAAAAAAAAATGCTACTCCCAGTTGTTTACTGTAAAAGTAACCCTTTAAACAAAGAGAATTACGAATTTAACACAATCACATAACTCTCACGCGAGTCTGCTACGTTAATGCTAGCACACAATGCAAAACGCCATAGAGGGGCTAACAAAACAATCATTGCTGTTCAACCCTTTAAGCGACAGATATTTGAACACATGCAGACAGACAATGTAACAATACTCACAGGCATGTATTCTGTAGCCTCTGCTAAGAATGATGAATATTACTGCAGCTTAGTGAGCAGTTGTGACCGTCGTCTTTGTGTATTTACTGTGTAAGTATTATGCCGCCCTCTGGTGGCCAAATAAAATGCAAACCTTTTTGTTGGTTGTTAAAAGGATAGCTTAGTTACTGTACATGTTCGCTAATAACAATCAGGTTCTAATAGATCCTGCAAACAAGTGGCAATGTTAATCATTTTAGAAACGTATTTAAATGAATGCAAGCACTGTATCAATCCCTAAGGCTTTTTATTTTCTGAAAATGTTCTGCTGCTAAATGCTGGCACTATGTCCAGCAGATAGTCGCTGACTTTGTCGTTGTTGTTGACTCAACTGCGTCCCGCTGGGGGTAAAAACAAGTTTGACAAGAGTGCTCAAACGGGCTCGCCCGAGTGGGGAGCGCCTCGCTGAGCCACTGAAAGCAACTTCTGTCGCTTGCTTGCACGGCAACAACTTTCAAATAACAAAAATAATAAAATACATGAAACAGGCTAGTATCAATAAATAGGATTGTTTTTATGTAAAGAACTGTCATACTGAAAATAACTTAAAATTAAATAAGTTGATTTCAATTTGATTTGATTTCAATTTGATTTCAATTAAAATTAAATATATGAAAAATAAAGCAGGTTATTTCTGTTATATTACCAATACAATAAAAACACATTATTATAATAATTTAAATACTATATAATCAATTGGAAAAAAAATTGTTTTAATGGAAACATCTATAACAATTTAACATAGTGATTTAAAAATACAATAAAATAACAAGGCTGTTTACGTCTATGTAACTAAATGAATGAAATCCAAAAATATTCAAAACACAAGTAATAAACATGATTTATATATATGAACTTTAATATTAATATTTTAAAAATAAATACGAAACTAATTTATAACAAACAGGTTGTTTCCATGTAATAATACCAATTAAAAAAAAATCTGTAATCATTTAAAATAAAGTGATTTGAACATAAACTAAGTCTGGTCACCTCTATGTGATTAACATATTAAACACAGTAAATATTATAGTAAGTAATGTAATAAATTCAAATATAAAACAAATGTGATTTTTTTTTAAATGTAACTATAATAATAAAGTATTAAATACATGAAAAAATGTAACATGAACTGTAAAAATACTAATACAATAAAAAGATTTAATAATAATCGTTTAAAATAGACACACTGGAAACAGTGCAGACGAGGGAAAAGACTACAAAATGAATGGAACAACATAAGGAATATTGGAATTGAGCTTGTGAACGTAGGCCACCGCTTGTGCTCGCGCTCAGCCCGCCGTCGCCCGTTTTGAGGGCAAACGTGCCAGGCGCTTTCAAGCCACAAGCGCAGAGCGGCGCTAATGATAGCGGCAGCCAATCGCAGGACGGATGGCCCCGGGCTGTTCTTCTCTTGAGAGAGTCGCAGATTAGACGTATCGCAGCAGCCGTCGAAGGCTAACCGGAACGCTACCTTGCTTTTATCTTGTCCCGTGTAATTAAGCGGACGCTCATTGACGCTGTTATCGGTCACGAGGGGCGATAATTGGCGTTGTCGACGGGAGGGGAGGGGAGAGGAGAGGCTTCCCTTTGGCTGACGACGCAGCTCTTCACTTGACTTTTAGACGTGAAATCAAGTACGGTTTTACAGTGGAGCACCGTGACAGACAGTACACGATGCTTTTGGTACCTGGGCCTTCAGTGGGGATTTACCCGCCTTAACAAAACAATCGGTGTGTATTCTCAGGCAGATAAAACAGATTAATGGCCAAAATCTTCAAGTAATTGACAACCCCAAAATTGTTTGTAATTGCACTATTTTGTCTTAATGAAGCATCGCAACTCACTTCAACAGAGTTCCTTGCTACCAAGATGCCACCAGATGGCAGCAAAGCACTATTTTTGTCTTAATGAAGCATCTCAACTCAGTTCAACAGAGTTCCTCAACACCAAGATGCCACCAGATGCAGTCTGTCAACTCACTTCAACAGAAATCCTTGCCATCAGATGGTGGCAAAGCACTATTTTTGTCTTAATGAAATGTCTCAACTCACTTCGACAGCAAATGCGCATTTGCAGCCAATAATGGAGGACACGTTTCCCCCCAAAACCCGCAGATTGGTGAATTGGCGAATATACGGGGGCTTCAACTGTATTCCAGAAATTGCCTGCACTTGAAATATGAGTATTTCTATGTTTAGTATTTCAGTCAGTCAGTCCCTCGCAAAGGTTAGGGTACATTCAGCACGGCCTCTGACCTGAAAAGAAACAAAGCAAAGCGAGCGCGTCCATCTGTTTGTTCGCCGCATGCTGCAACACTGCGGCGAAGTCGCGCCGCCCGCAGTCGCGTTTCCTGACGTAGCCTCGGGCCGACTCCGCCGCAACAGCGAGCCGAGTGAGCGTGTTCTCGTTGAAACGCGGATCTCCCGTCAATGTGCGGCCTGCGGGCCTTTGTAAATAAGTCATGGCGGGCAGATTGGCTTTGGCTTTTGAAGCGCACTCCGTTGACAGGTCGCACGCCGGCCGAGCTCGCGTGTGTGTGAGCGAATAACAATTTTAAGAGCTGATGCAGGAGCAGGAACACTATATAACAAGGGTGTGTAAACCTTTAGGCTTAACATTTGATTCTTAAAAAGGGACAGATAGGCCAGCTCATTCAGAGATAAGGTCAGCAAAAGTAAAAATCATTAGCCCGACAGCATAATGGCTGATGTCATTTTGTAACATGACCATTACCAATATCAACAAAAAAACGTCCTTGCTAAAAACGGGATGTTGTCTTTGTGGCCGTGTAGATTCTCGTCGAATTTGTTGTTTTTTCACAGTTTCCAAACATTTTCAAAAATGACTTGGGCAATAATTTTATTAGCCTAACGAAATATAACTGTAAATTTATACTAATTTTTTTTTAGGGTTTGTGTCCCTTGAAAGGTCATTATATACAGTAAATCTAAGCTACTATTATAATTATGATATAATTCATTCAAATATATTGAATCATTTATAATTGGAATTAATCCATTACTAGATGTATTTGTAAAATGGTTTATTTATGAATATTTCTATTTTAGAGGAATAAATTGGATTTTTTTTACATTACAGTTCTATTAAATGAAACAATGAATAATGTTATTTCTAGGTAATAATAATAATAATAATAATAAAAAATCACAAATTAAAATAAAATTGATAAATGTATATTTTTCAACAACAGGTGCATGTTTCTGCAGCCGGGGAGGTGCAATTGTGGTGGGGACGCAGACAGTTCTGGGACTTGTTGTGAGCTTCCACAACACTGTTACAACCATCTCATAAGAAAAGTTCTGGAATGTACAGTTTCAAAATTCCCAACATTGCCACCATTTTCTTTGATTAACCCATTTTAGCAGACATGGGTCAAGTTTGACCTGACAACTTCAGTTTCCACAAACTTTGGAGCGCCCGCACAAAAGAATCACATCGAAAGTATCTTTAATGCTGTCAAATGTCAAAACGAGACAAACTTGACGCAAACAGTATGGTAAGGTCAACGTCATCCCGCGCACGTCGCCCTCTTCCATTTGGAACTCTTAAGTACGCCGCCGGTTGATGTTGTTCGCCTTCAACGCCGTTCCGGAAGCCCCCTCGAACGGTCGCAGGACTCGTCTGATGGTTAGCGTGTCACAGTGCGTTCGGTGGGACTCCGGGTAGCGACGGGGCCGTCACGGCTGACAGTGAGCGACGGCCGTCCCGGCGGGCTGCGACGAGCGAGCCGAAGTGACAGCGAGCACGTCGGAATATTTAGCTCGCGCGTAGAAGCACTAAATGCTTTGACGTTTATTAGTCGTCGTGTCGAAGGCAGACGATATGCTGTAGGAAATCAGAAATCCGATCAAGATGTTAACGCTTTTATTTGAATCTTCACATTTCCGATGAAATGACTTAAGTACGGCGTACTTCGAAATCTTCTATCTTTTTGGCCCTTGATTAAATGTGTCGTAGTTCCAAGTGGCAGCTGCGAGGCCGTCCAGCCGGGTGTCGCCTCGGGCTAGCGGCGACCCGTTCGCCTCGGCTGCGGCGCAGCCTGAAGGGATCGCTCGTTTCAGCACGCACTTTCATGCATACTTAACGTCGCATTCTTCTGGAGAGCCCATATGGACAAGGGGGACTCTGCGTTTTCTAAAAGGTTTTGGGCAGAGACAGAAGGCCGCTGTCTTTGCCTTTCAAGTCGATAACGTCGCCTACTTTGATGTCTCGAGTTTTTTGAAGTGCAAACGGAAGCGTGTCGCCCCGACAGTTGCGGCCGACGTCGTTCCAACCCCTCGGCTGATAACCGCTGTTCTCGTTTTACCCGAGTAGCTTCAAAGATCGGCTTGCTGCTACAGTCACCGTTCCACACTCATCCGAAAGAGGTGAAAAGCCGTAATGCGGAGAAAACGTTTTGGTATAGTTTGACTTGTCCCACACACTTCCAAAAACATTCTCCAATATTTCTTATACGTGATCTTCGCATTGTTTTAACCTTTTGCTTTTGTTCCTTTTTACCCGTTGATGGGCAACCCGCGGCTGCTTTTGTCGGACCTCGCAGTGCGACATTAGCTCGGCGTAGCCGCATCGCCCTGTTCAAACATTAATGGGGGCCGTCAGTTTGGATGTCAACGCGATTGGGCAAATTGCTGAAATATTTAAAGTATGGCCTGTTAAAGCTTTTACGGCACGCGCCGCAGCGTCAAGACGCCGCGCGGCGTGCAAAAGGAGGCCCTAATTGTCTTTGCGCTCGTGCCAGTCAACACCGTCGCCGTCATTTCCGCCCGGCCTGGCTGTCGCCGTCATCTACGGCATTCGTTTGACAGCGGCGCTTGCGTCGACCGCTACGCGGGACAGCGACGAACGTCCGATGAACTCTTTCTCTGTCAGGCACGACCTGCTCCCCATCTCCCTCAACAAGCAGATGGAAAGCGTGGACAAGAACGTGAAGAAGTACGACTCCACGGGGATGTTCCACTGGTGCCCGTCCAAGGACATCGAGAAGGTCGTCCTGGTGAGCGTCCCAAACGCACACGTGGCAAAAGTAGTCACACGCGCTACTTAAGTACAAGTACAGAGTTCACCTGAAAAAAAATCAATAAATACTGGTAATAGTAGAAGTACTGATTTAACTCTTTACCTAACCGTACGGCCTTGTTCGATTTTATTACCCTTTCCGCTCGTTTATGACCTTTTTTTTTTTGTGGCCCTGATTGAGCCAAAAGGAACAATTTAATGTAGACAGCATATTATTGATATATTTAAGTTGAAGTTTGAAATTACAAAATCAGACGAAAAATTCCCACCCTTGAGCAATTTCATTACATTGCCCTTAACATAGTAAAAAATAGGGCTCCAAACAGACAATTGCGATGTTCACAGTACTACCACAGTTACATAATACTGTTTTAAGTTAATTCAAAAACAAAAAAAATGTAACTCTACATTGAAGATAAATTTCCTCAAGCCTCCTCTGACCGGTGTGAGCAAAACTACGGCTATTGCTAATGCTAATTCCATGACTGATTACCTTATCCGTTTAAACACAAGCCAGAGTCAGAGTTTAAAGAAATAAATTCACAAAGACCAAGTTAATTCACACACTCATAACAATATCCACAGGAATAAATGCATGTAAAGAGCAACGCTGAGCTTGATTTTCTACAACTCCAGTACGGGAGTTAAAAACATCACCACAATAAATTATGGGTACCCTGAATGATTTTTGCTGACTACATTGTCAGGACCGTGAGTGTGAAGAACGTTGCAAATGGGATTCATGTCCTACCCCCACTGCCTAGACGTGATTTTCAATCCACATCCCGGTTCTTTTCTTCTCAGACTCGCATTGAGGCGGCCATGACGGTGCTGAGCGGTCACGTGGTGGTGTGCATCTTCGGTGACGTCAAGTCGGCGGTGATCGGCCTGCGCAACTTTGTCATGCCGCTGAGGGCCAGCAACTTCCACTACCACGAGCTCAAGCACATCGTCTTCGTGGGCTCGCTCGAGTACCTCAAGCGTGAGTGGGAGACGCTACACAACTTCCCCAAGGTCTCCATCCTGCCTGTGAGTCACACACACTGCTCAGTTTTTGAAAACATGCCGTCGCTGTCCGGCAGAAACCTCGTATGTCCAAATATGGTCAATTTCAGATTTTCTTCACAGATCCATACTGTTGGTCGGTCCCCATGTTATTTGTTCTCAAGCTATTTTCGACACTTTAAATTGGTTGATAATGTTTTAAAATAACAGACATCTTGGATGCTTTAACTGTCTGAGAAGTGTTGCGAAACTCTTCGCTCACGTCATTATGTCGCCTCAAGATTGAAATTCTGGATAATTTTCTTTCGACAATAACAACAACATCAATTGAGTAAAGAAGTGTTGGTGTGCTATGGCATATGACGGCATTAGCGATATATGGCATAACAACACCAACTTGATTGATGCCAAGTTTGGCAACTCAAAACAAGACGGTGTTTTTTTTTTCTTCACATTTCTGGAAAAGTCGGGATTTTGGAGATGCGAGGAAATGATATTTACAATAAATCAATTAAATACATCCACTTTAACCAATTTCAGGGGGACAACGGCTATATTAATGCAACAAATTAGAGGCACAACAACTAATCTATCAAATGAATGAAGTATTTGAATAATAGATTCATTGTTTAGACACCTTGTACAAATCTTCAGAAGTTCAACCTCAACAGAGAATTCTGCGGTCTTCCATGAAAGCAGACCGATTATCTTTTGTGTTGGATAGAAAACATTAGCAAACATTATTTGCTTTTACTTTGGAAAACAGTGATCAACATTTTTGCCTCATTTCTGACACGTTACAGACCAAACGAGGAACTGAATCATCGTCAATTCATGTTTGTGCATTTACTTCACTGGCAATTTGAAATAATGGCCCGTTTTTGAATAAAGGGATGGAAATGAAAAAATGTTTTTTAGTCCGATTCATCGAAAAAAATACTCCACAGATGAAGTGATTATTGTAGTAATCGTTACTTGCAGCCATACAACAAATATCTTGGAACTCAGCCCACCCCTGCTCTTAAAGCCAACGAGGAAAAAGCTGCACAGATGTTCCTCTGGAAAAGGTGTGCTAACGGAATTTGCACCCCCCCCCCCCCCCCCTTCTTGAAAAGGGCACGCCGCTGAGTCGAGCCGACCTGAGGGCTGTCAACATCAACCTCTGCGACATGTGTGTCATCCTGTCAGCCAATCAGAACAATATTGACGACACGTCGCTGCAGGACAAAGAGTGCATCTTGGCGTCGCTCAACATCAAGTCCATGCTGTTTGACGACAGCATCGGCGTCTTGCAGGCCAATTCCCAAGGTAAGCGGGGCTGTGTGTCACGGCGGTCTTCGGCGGGTTACCGTAGCAACCGGGATCAATAGGGCGAGGTACGCAGCGACAGACAGGATTATTCAGTTCGCTTCAATTGTTTTTTTTCAAGGTTCATTAAGAGAATACAATTAAGAAAACAAATCAAATCTAGATATACATTGGAAAAATTATTCTAGAAATTTAAAACAAGTTATTATAGTGTCTTATAAATGACGTGAAAACCACATTCAGACTGTTCCAAGTATTTGTACTTCTACTTAAGTGTGAGTATTTTTGCAGACCTCTGCGTCGAACAGTATTTTTATTTCTTTCTTTACACAATTATCAGTACTTCTACTTAAGTACAGAGTAGGGATGGGCGCGTATCGGAATCGGACCGATCCCGGGCTTATTTCAAGGTAACAGCTGCCAATAGCATTACATTATTAAATTGACATGGAGTACGTCCTCCATGCCAGCAGCTGGCGCTACACTGCGGTCGTTTGACATACTGGCAAATCATCGTGTGGATCGGAAAGAAAGACTTTTGCTCACCAATATCTGTCACTATATTAATTGAATTTGGATGTATCAAAAGTACGAGTGGTATCAGCATCATATTGGTATCGGTGAGAAAAAAAAGTGGTATCGAATATCCCTTGTACAGAGTGTGAATACTTTTGCCGCTTATGCTTTTACCAAAGCCGATTTTTTTGACATGCTTCTACTTAAGTACAGAGTATTCTATGTGTACTAATACCGCGCGTCGATGTGCTTGGCACGGCAGGCTTCACGCCGCCAGGAATGGACCGATCGTTCCCGGAGAACAGCCCGATCCACGGAATCGTGCGGCAGACCTCCGTGACCACAGGGGCCAACATTCCCATCATCACCGAACTGGGTAGGCTTGCTCGGAGTAAGCCGTGTTTAGCCCTCAACCGCCCGCTAGCGATTGGCCGAGCAAAAAGTGTCAGTCAGGATGAAAGCGTACGAATGATGACCGAGCTGCGTAAGAAAAGACGCATTTCTTCTTGCCTTTGAGCACACACGGTTACTCGGTGCAGCCGGAAAGTTTTCGCAGCGCTTCACTTTAAAGCCTAATTGCAAAATGAAACAAATTCAAATAGGGACTGAACCCTACTGCGAATAGTGAAAACTTGTCAGTACCCCCCAAAAAAGGTATAGAATTGCCTGTAGGTGCCATAAGGTGGCGTTAAAGCGCTACCTTTGTCTAAGTCAGAGCTCCTTCGCAAATGCTGAACCACGGATATGCAGGGCTTCACATTTCCGTTAACATTTTTGTATTACTAAAACCATAAAACAATCTTTATTAAAGGTTCAAAAAGTAAAATATTAAATGTATATTAAAAAACTCAATCATTTTGTATTATTATTTTGAAATCTGAAATGCGTCATTTTTATTTGTCAACATTCGTAGTTAACGATTCCAACGTCCAGTTCCTGGACCAAGACGACGACGACGACCCCGACACGGAGTTGTACCTGACTCAGCCGTTCGCCTGCGGCACCGCCTTCGCCGTCAGCGTGCTGGACTCCTTAATGAGCGCTGTAAGTACTCCGAATTTCAGAAAGTTTTCCGTCATAATGTGTCTTTCTCCAACACATTTCCTTCATTGACTATGAGGAAAATTCAGGACAACCTAAGCTTAACCTGTACAAAATCATCGCATGACAGAAACTAGAAAAAATAAAATGCTCTATGATACTATTAGGGGTATAGGTGGGGGGGGAAAAAACGAGGTGACGTTTCAGCGGGACCGATGGCTCGATTTGTCCGCCTTTCAATTTGAGTGAGGTTGGAACAAAGCTGCCGTCCGTCGGCGGTAATGCCACCTAATGGACGGGCCTCATCCATCATGCCGGGCGACGTGTCGCGCTGCAAGGAAAAGGCCTTTCCACTCGCTGCCACCTCCCCACACAACACAAAAAATACTCACACTCAGTACAGATACGTGTGTCAAAAAAAGACTGGAAGATGTAGTAAATGTACTTAAGCAGAATTACAGATCCTTGTTTAAACATGTCTCTCGGGAAAATTAGAAGTACAAAACAAAAACAAAAAATTGTTTGCATCGTGTTGTCAGGCACGTAGGTTGAAAAAAGGAATGAAACAAAGTAAAGATGTGGGGAGGAAAACTAAAAAGTCATCAGGAAAATAAATACTCAAGTACACGTACATGAAAAATGTATTATAGCTATGCTATTGAATTAAGTAGAGTAATACCGTATTTGTACGTCCCACCACTGACCTAGACGTACTTCAACGACAACATCCTGACCCTCATCCGCACGCTGGTGACGGGCGGCGCCACCCCCGAGCTGGAGGGCCTCCTGGCGGAGGAGAACGCCCTGCGCGGCGGCTACAGCACGCCGCAGACGCTGGCCAACAGGGACCGCTGTCGCGTGGCCCAGCTGGCCTTGTACGACGGGCCCTTCGCCGACCTCGGGGTGAGCCGCTGATGTCGGCGTACGCCGTATCTAAGTAGGCTAATGTGTGTTTTGTGGATTGGCTGGTTGGACAGATTCCCACACTGCGAGCTGCACTTTGCTGTGATAAAAATGCAACATAGCGCGCTAGTGTTGCCTTGTTATTGTTTTGTAGGACGGCGGTTGCTACGGCGACCTGTTCTGTAAAGTCCTGAAAACATACAACATGCTCTGCTTCGGCATCTATCGGCTACGTGACGCGCATCTAAACATGCAAAATCAATGCACCAAACGGTGAGTCTTCTGTCTTTAATTTTCCAAAAGTGTAACACAGTTTATTTCCATCTGCGTCTTCCGTGTCCTCCGTAGATACGTCATCACCAATCCGCCCTACGCCTTTGAGCTGGTGCCCTCCGACCTCATCTTCTGCCTCATGCAGTTCGACCACAACGCCGGCCAGTCGCGGACCAGCCTCTCGCACTCCTCCAGCAAGAAGAGCTCATCGGCGCACTCCATCGCCACCATCAACCGAGGCAACCGAAACAAGAGCAGGGACCCCCGGGACAAGTTAAAGTACGTAAAGGCAGTTCCAAAGCACATCGAGTCACACCTCAAATTAACGGTCCCGACGAAGGCTTTTCAAGATCACTCATTAGTTTGTTGATGTACTCTCACAGGACGACGTAATGACCCAAAAAACGGTTTTGTTTTTTTTCATTTCCTTTTAAAGCTCACCCGTCATCAGTTCAAAATGTCGTCATAACAAACCATGTGGAGTCGCAGGCTTTTCCAGATCACTCATTAGGTTGTCGATGTACTCTCATACAAAATTCATTCATTCATTACAAATTCTGCCTGGCTAATCAAAGATATGAGCACAACTGTGTGTTTTCTAATTTACTAAATAAAAGTAGGGCTGTGAATTTCAAAATACGAGCCAGTAAATTAAAAAAAGGTGCGGATTATACACGAGAAATTCCGGTAAGTGTTGAGAGAGGCCTTAAATGTGGCTGTATTGCATGCTAACACTTCTGTGCGTCACTATAGCATGTGTGTTGTGTGTTCATGAATTAGCTCTCATTCAATTAGCATACTTTCTGTTTTCCCTAAAGCGCTTCAAGAAAAAAGAGCGGCCCAAGGTATGCTTATTAGCTACATGCATCATGCATCTCATTTCGTTCTTCTGCTGGTTATCATCCGCATGTTATACTAGCACGGTGTACAACACGCAGACTCGACCTTTTAATCCGTCTTCTGTTGGTGCTGCTGTTGTGGTTAGCGATAGAGTTCAACTGGGCATTGTCAAATACACAGAAGGCCAAAGAGGGGAAAAAAAACGTATTACTTTTGGTGCCTTTGTGAAGCAGCAGCTATGTTGACGTGTGTTGAGGAGTTTCACTTACACAAAAATGTTTTGCCACCATCTTGTGGCATACATAGGCATTTACGACACAGAAATAACCTTCGCCATGCAGCGTACGATCGCATTAGGGGAACTCATTTGCAACATGCAACAAGACTCCACAATTCCATTTTTCTTGGCAGCAGAGTTCAAATGGGTTCCATTCAGTTGATGGTGGTATTGGAACGGTACCAGTCACTCTCATATGATGACGTAATGACCAAAACCCCTTTGGTTTTGCGTTTCACAGTTCACCAGTAATCTTTTCAAAAGCTCGTCATATAAAACCAAATGAATCGTCTCGACGAAGGCTTTCCAGATAACTCGTTTTTGGTTGATGGACTCTCTTATGATGACGTCATGGCCGAAAAACCTGTTGCGTTTCAATCAGTCGCCTGTTGATGTGTTCCAGAAAAGACGTGGTTTACAGATGAGCAGCGGGGGGGCCACGCACACCAAGCCTGTCAATACGCACGCCGCCGCTTCCAACCACCACGCTGCTCCAAGGCGCCCATCCGAGAAGCACAAGACGAACGCTGACGCCGGCGACTTCGGGACTCCTCCGAGACGATGAGGAAACAAACACACGGAGACAATCAACTATCAACTGCTGTTGCATTCTGGGAAATTAAGTCACAAGACGATTGTGTCTGCACCAAATCAAAGTTGCCTTGCCAGCTCTCGGCGTTTCCGTGGCGGCGACCGACTTCGCCGTTCGGCGCTTTGTTCAAAACATTCGTGATGGGTGTGATGTCCACCCACACAAAGCCCCCTCACACCGCGTACAAAAGCCGGCATTCTCCCCCCCATGTTCTGTATGCGCCGACATGGAATGGTGTGAATTCGATTTAGGAATGATGAGTTTCAAAGCCGTGACGCCCACCTGACTCTGAGGCATTTGGCTGCAAGCCTTACGTTGTCTTCTACTGGATCAGAAATATTCGGGGTAATCCCCTCTGACAAATGTTTTCTTCCAAATATGATAGAGCTGTTTTACAACCAAATATCGCATGAAGTGGGCCTCTAAGTCCTCCTTTGGCTTGAAGCACTGCCTGACACAAGCCCCGCCCCTCTCTCGTTTCGACACAACGAAAAAAAAAAAACAGCTCTATCATAATCCTCCACCCGCTTTTTACATCCCATCCTTAGGACTCGTTACGCTAACGGGTGCCAGGCGGTGCTTCAGCTGACGGAGGACCTCCACAGGGGCCCACCGCTGCGCAAAGAGGCTTCTAGAATGTTCTTCTCCCATTGTTGCAGCTCAGAATGTATTTGCGGAAAATTCTTAAAAAAAAAAACACTAGGAGACCCCTATGGAAATCTCTGAAGCTTCAAGTGTGTTCGACCTCCTGTTTTGTGTCCGTACTTCTTAACTTGTGACTACGACAACCCAGTGAACAGTACATTGAACCCCCGTTTACCGCGGGGGATACGTTCCACATCCACCAAATACACGACATAGAGAGACCACGTTTTACCCCTTCCGTTTGCATTTACACTTAACACAAATTCAAAAGTATTCCTTAGTGCCTGTTCCCACTTTCTCGCTGTCAAGAAATGGGATAACATCACTTTGAGGAAATGAAAAGAAGACTCATTCAGATAGTGCTTCGAGCTGGTTGTCGCTCCTAGTTGAAGTTTACACATTCAGTAAGAGAATTAAACACGAAAATATTCAACCAAAGTGTAGATTATATTTTTAATTATCTTAATTCAATTTCTTATTTGAGGTTCATACAAGATGTACGATTAAAATGAAGAGAAATAAAAAAATTTGTTATGCAGTGTAAAATACGTCTTCAACAATTTATGACAGTGTCTTAAGAATGAGAATGTGAAATAACATGACATGACAATTAATAGCAATAACTGCTACTCTACACGCGCGGAGCAGCAACACATACAAAAATACTGACAGCCAGTTATTTTTCCCTGCTCTGTGGGAACCGGAGCTTTTGGGGGGGGACCTTCTCTGCCTTGCCACTCGACTAAAGGCACACAACAATAGATTTGGACTTTCGTGTCTAGTGTAAAAACCCAAAACAAGCGATTTCTTAAAAATGAGTGATAAAGCAAAGGGCAGGAACGACGAATCGCGATACGCACGGGTTCACTGTACACTTGACTCTCAAGCACAAACACGCGAGTACATACATTGTACTTTTTTTTTTTTTTTGTATTTTCAATTAAATAAACACCTACCTGCTGTCTGCTCATGCATTTTATAGTTAGGGGTGGGAATCCTCCAGGGCGTGGGCCATAGACGGTCTGCCAGAGTGTTTGAGCTGGCCTGCCATGCAATTATGAAAAAAAACGTATAGAATTTATCATAAGACCACAAGTTAATGTCTTTAGCTTTTTTGTTATCTATGTCGACATTGCAATACGTAACTGCCTCAGTTTTAATCACTTTGCATGTATTCTTCTGCGTTTCTGTTTTGCGGCAAGCCTTCTTACGCCATACAGGCAACAAAAAGCTTTTTTGTTTTGATTTATCCAGAATATAATTTAAAAAACAAAAACTCCAAATTCAGAGATGCAGGACTGGAGTGGAACATTTGATGACAGATGTGTCATCAAATGCTTTCATTTTTAGGATCAGGTATTTTGCCAAATTTCTATTTTCGAATCAAGGGTGCTGAGAAGAAGTCGAGGTAGCACTATACTGTATGTACAGTACCTTCATTTCCCATTGGTGGCAGCGGTGCCACCAGACACAAGGGCGGCCACCCTGACAGCTACCCCTCACGTGTTTCGACAATGATCTGTAAAATATTTTCAGGTCAAAGTTCAATCAGCACCTCCGTCTACGATTTCATTTCGTGGCAACCGTACAAAATTTCGGACCACCGCACTGAAGAATTCCCGGCTCCACCCGTTTCCCCGACACCGACAACATACCGGCGCCATCCCGTTGAACGCACTGGGGAACCCGAGCGGTTTCCATGACTGACGACGGCCGTGCGAGTGCATCCTTGCCAGCCGGGATGGACGGTGATCCTTTGGCAAAACAAGGAGAGGGGGGAGTCATTACGGCAGCTTGTCAAATCAATGTTGAGAGCGTCCCGGCTGATTAAGGCGTCGCCCTCCGCCAGCTGACACGAGTGTCAATAGCGGCTGGCCCGTGGCGGCCGGCGCACTCCCATGATTGGAGCGAAATGCCCATCAGTCAGCCAGCTGAGCCGGACTAATGATTCCCTCCGCTGCCTATTAGAGCGACATGACAGTTTAATCCTGTGGCTGCACAAAAGTGACCTTGGTGCCGGCCACTGAAGCTGAGGTGAATTGACAAGAGCGGATAAATCTTTACCTTGGGCTATTAAGCGAATTACAAAAAGTGGACCAGCCAAAGGAATGCCCCACCAAAAAAAAAAAAGTCCATCTATTCAGTCAGTCATTCCCGCCAAGAAACATTTTGAAAGGGTAAAAATGCTTTTCACAATTTGAATGTCGTCATCATTTTGTTTAAAAGAAAGAAATTCCTCTTTAGTAGTTTGGCCAGGAAACTTACCCGGGACCACCTACCCAATCCTGAGAACAAGCAAAGGGCTCTAGAAAAAGTGCAATTCTCTTTAGATTACATAGCGGAGAGGGGCTATTGCTACCGGTGGCGTTCAAAGGGTTCTTGGTGAACATCTATCTGCGGGCTACGAGAACACGGTCTCCACGTTTGGGAAGAGGCCATGTGTTTACACAGATGTTCGGAGCTCTTAAGCGCACCGGCGCGCCATCTTTAGCGCCGGGGGCACGTCATGCATTTTGCACGAGTTTACCCTTTGATACGCAAATGGAGGAGGAGGAGGGCTCGCGCGCGGCGTGTAATGACAGCGTGAATGATTCAAAAGCAACGGGCCTTCCATCATTTGTTTCAACATCCCAATTAGTTATGCGCTGGTGACCACTTTCAAGGTATACTGCGCTTTTCAAGTCACTGTCGCGTTAGCTAACATACACAGGTTCTCCTGGATTTTGGGGGAAATTAAAAAAAATGATCTTTTTGGAATATTTAGCAGCGGAACCCCAAACAAAACAACTTTTTGTCATTGATTGAAGTTCAAGTTAGCGATAGTCAATCACTTTGGGTTAGGGTAGCACCCTGGAAGTATCCTGATGGCATTTTTGTACAACCGGAAACGATGTTATGAACTTGAATTAATTGCATGTATTTGTAATTGTATTAATGTTTTTCAGAATCCAATGAAAATTGGAGCACTTTTATCCATAAAACAACCAAATGTTTCTCAGCAAAATGAAATGTATTTGGATGTACAGTACATGCTTTTCATTGGACCGCTGGATGAATCCTATCACAGTGTCACTGTCCAATGAAATGCACCAAAATCTCCAAATTTTGTGTTTAGATTTTGTTTTATTTGACCCAAAATGCTAACAATTTCCCCCACTTATGTGTGGGTCTGGAATGCGCTAATCGGGGCTTCACCGTAAATGAACCATTTCGTTTCCTTGTTGGCCTCTATGCAGAGTACAAAGTCTCCCGCATCCTGCGCTGTTCAACGTGATTTACACTCTGCGGCGCATTATTAACACTTGATTCATGTCGCCGTCTGCGGCACACTGGAGGTTAATAGAAATGCCAGCGTGCTGCGGTGATTTACTTTAGTCAAATGTCCGCGGCCAAGGTTCCCCGGGATTCATGCATTATGCACAAAGACGCTGACGTGACCTTCAGCTGTCGCCGCGTCGTTCGCGTGTGCACGCGCGAGTCGGGCCGGACCCTGCCGAGGCCGCACACGTACGTTCAACCGGCAAGCCGGCGGCGCTGTTAAAGGACTCGGGTCCCGCAACGTGAGAGCTATAGAAGTCGGATTCGACGTCGCCGTATTTAAAGGGACGGGAGGTGAGCTAGTTAAGTCAAACGCAAACTACATGTCAGACGTATGCTGAGTCAGCACTCAGGCCTGCTGTTTCAATGTAAACAAAATACAAGAGGAACTAAAAGGCTTCAGAGTACCTTTTGTTAGCATGTCTATGGTGTTTATCATTATGTGTTAGCATTAAGCTAGCAGGCATTCATAAGGCAAGGTTCTATGGTTTGATTAAATACACGTGCAGTGATTCTCTGTTTTATGTTTAGTTTGACGGTCACCTTCAACCGGAAGTGGTATTCAACAGCTTGAAGCCTCTTTTTGGAAGAATTGCTGTACCTGCCAAACGGATGTGAAGTTCCATCCGTTTTCTAGCGCTTATCCGAGGTCGGGTCGCGGGGGCAGCAGCTTTAGCAGGGACGCCCAGACTTCCCTCTCCCCAGCCACTTCATCCCACTCTTCCGGGGGATCCCGAAGCGTTCCCGGGTCAGCCGAAAGACGAAGTCTCTCCGGCGTGTCCCGGGTCGTCCCCGGGGTCTCCTCCCGTTTGTACGTGCCCGGAACACCTCACCGGGGAGGCGTCCGGGCCCTAGAGCCAGCTTCTGTAGCCAGGGGTCGGATCGCCAAGGTCCCCGCCCAGTTCGCACTGCACGGCCCCTCCCGCAGGTGGTGAGCCCACGGGAAGGGGATGTGAAGTTCACTGCTGCAAAAAAAGTGCCGTGTGTATCAAAATAAGCAGTGAGACAGCTCATATCATGAAAAACTCTCAAGTCGGGGTACCACTGTACTTTCACTGTGACGTAACAACGTGAACTAATGGTGGCTGGATGTTGTGAAGAGTGCTGCTGCCATCTAGTGGCGGAGGGTCTGACGCACAAGTCCAAGTTTTGTTTATAACACAAAGCAAAAGAAAAAATTCAACAACAACAACAAATTCATAGAGGTACTGTCTGTACATTAATGCTATCCGAGGTGGTGAAGCAAAATGCTAATCTGTGGCGCTAACAAGCTTAGTCTGCTAAGCTAATAAGCTTGTACGGTACCTGCCGCCTCATCGAGTACTAAAAGCAACGCTATAATGTATTTCCAACGACTGCAAACCAGTCCAAATGGTCCTTTTTTTAATGACATATTTGCGCAGCTTCCAGCGGGTGACGCCGATGCGACTTGACGCGTACCAAACCCGCGATGTCCCAGAGCCATCTGCGCCTGTCAGCTCGGCCTACATCAGCGGCGCCCGTCGTCTCCACGCACGCCGCCGTGACACACGTCACAAACTTTTACGTGTCTGCTCTTTTTCGGCACAGCGCCGCGCTTGATCGGGGCGGACGGCCGGATACGTGGACAAAAATGAAACGGTCGTGTTAGCCAACGAAGCTAACGAGGCCGCGAGTCGGAGGGCGGAACGTGAGCGCTCAGTGGACACGTAATTAGGTACAGCTGAAAAGGAGCCCAAGGAGATGAGCACGGTGGGAAATGTTGTAAAATTGCCGTGTTTGACAAGTGGCACTAAAATGCAAACTCAAACGATGACAAGCAATATTATATAAACAAATACAATAAATAAAATAGATACAACAATTGAATAGTAATAATAATAATAAATCATGACGAAGCCAACATCAGCAATATTGTGGGCTGCGTTTGGACATCTGAGGCGATTGCACTTGAGCTCAGGCGACGTGAACTTTGAACCCCCTCTGATCAGCACTTTCGGCAAGCCGATCCGTCACGGTGCTCCTACTGTCACCACGACGACGAGGAAGAGGACGACGTGGCGGTGGTGGGTGCGAGTCAGCGGCTAAGAGGCGCCGCTCGCAGCCAATCGCGTCCGCCTGCACACGTCGCACGTTCCAGCGAGGACCCGACGGGCCCACGTCAACAAGTCATCGTGACGGCGGACGATAAAATGAGGGAAACAATTTTGATTTGTTCCACTTCATTTTTGATAGGACGTTGTTTTTTTTGTTTTTTTTTGTTATAACCCACAAATATTATTCATTTTCCATGCAACCATATAGTAGTGTGTTCTTGGTCACGTTTGACCCAGGCCATTAACATCCTCGTAATTATCAAGCACAGATTTTTTTCAAAATGTCTGACATTAATAAATGGGTGGATGTTTCGGAGAACCCCGAAAACCCCGAAAACGCTTTTTGCCGATTTATACCCACTTAGTCAAGATTTTCTTGGGTTGAAAAAAAACTAAAAAATTCAATGTAATTCTAATGGCCTGCAACGAACAGCTGTTGATTGCTATTGGCTGGCCAGCCCCGTCCCCTAACCCCCACTGTAAACACTTTGTGCTTCGCGATCATTCAATGAGCATTGCAGTTCTCCTTCTTGTGTGTACATTTTGGTCACCAGGGGGCAGTATAGTACATATATATGTAGCTACGCAAAGAAGACAATCACAGCTTCTTAGTAAGCTGCAGTAATCGTAGCCATTCTTCTCAGAGGATAAAGAAGATATGCCTGTGAGTATTGTTGTATGCTCTGTCGCCATATTTTGCTGCCGCTTGTTACCAAAACAATGATACTGGTTTATTTAGTCTTTCTATGGAGTTTTGCATTGTGTGTTAGCATTAAGCCAGAATTTTTTAGTTTATAATTAAAAAAAATAATTAAAAAATCTTAACGAAATTGAAAAAAAAAAATATCTGCAGGTGCCAAACCGCAAGTGTGCGGGGGTCTACTGTATATACAAGTACGTTTTTGTCAACATTTCAGTTTAGGTTAGCTAGCGTTAGCCACTCGTCTTTCTACCACCCGGAAGTACCTCGGCGCCAATTGTTTACAAACATGAATCTATAAATGTGAACCGCCAGCGGACGCCGTCACAAGGCAGCGGCGTGCGTGGCAATGGGAAGCAGAGACGAGGACAGAGACACCGGTGCCGTATTAGTGGCCGGCATAATCAAATGCGCGCGCGTGATGCTAAGCTAACTTGACATCACCTTGGATGGCGTCTCCGCCACACTTCCCTCTCTCAGTCACCAGCAGGCCCGTTCTGTCAGGGCGGCGGCGGCGGGGCCGGGGGCGACCCGGCCCGCGGACACCCCGAGTCAACGTGCGTTTGGCCACCTCGCCGGGGAAGTGTGCTCATTTTTCCCGATAGGCGCGCTACTGGAGGTGATCTGAACACTGGAGTGCGAGGAGCCGTCGCCTCGCGTTAGCGTCCGAACGTGACGCTCGACACGGACAGCTTGTTAGATCCTCTTTTTCTACCAATCCGCTATAAGCGGAACATCACGTGACCAACCCCGGAAAACAGGTGAACTGACTTCCTGTGTATGCTGCGAGAATCAGCGTAACTATGGATGGATGACGTGATGCTTTGAAGCCCAACTAGTTCAAATTTTGAGCGGGAACTCTCGCCGCCGGACACCCGAACCGGAAAGAACTACTTTTAGTTCAATATTACCGTATACTAAATTCACCTGGCACAGGGACTGAGGAAAAAAATAACATTTTAGACTGCATTTGTTTTTTTCCTAGAAAATACGCTGAATGACTTTTTGTTCAATATTAACTAAATTCTACTGATGTTTTACCGGCCGAGTTCACCTTAAATACCGAACACACGCGGCCAGCACGGACGTTAAAAGTGGGGGGAAAAAAAAAAAGTACGTGCGGAGAAGCATGTGGAAATGTCCTGACAGGCGGGGGGTTTCGGTAACACTGACGCAACGTAATGAGGGAGCCGGAGGTGAAGCCATGCCGGCGCGTCGCGGCGCATTTGGCCGCGGTGATTGAGGCGCGCCGGTCAGATGAGGCAGCGGCCTGAGTGATTTGACACTCGTCTCGCAGTGACACGCGCTAACGCTTATCGGTACTGATGGGCCCCGCTCCGCCCCGGCCGCCGCACTTATTTTTAATCCTTTGTTCTTTTTTATTCCTGCCTTCATCCCCCCTTCTCTGGTCTTCCTCGTCTCCGTGCCACTTCGAATCACAGTTCGGGAGACGGAGGCCCTCAGGTAGTCGCTTATTGAGCATGAGACGACGGGACGAGATGAAAGTAATAACTGGGAGCCGGCAGCCGGGTGAGCTTGTGACATCTGAAAACAAATGTTGGTCGCACAATACGCCTTTGACACTTCTTGGCTCGCATTAACGGTTGACATTTCTACTTTTGAATGACTTGTTTGACTGTTGGGACCGTTGCCGTAAGTGCAGCGGTGGCCGTGGGCCCCCCTTTTTTTCACTCGTGCGGCGGCGTATCTGAAGCTCGTAAAAAGTGGCAGTTTCTGGTATGTGCAATATGTGCGGCCGCACAGGACGGCAACACAAATTCTACGTTTAGTTTTTTGTTAATAGTTTTCTCCTGGCATCAAGACACGTACTCGCGGTTGTTTATATGGGGAATTTGCAAGGGGTCTTCAAGGATTAGGGTGGGGGGGCGGGGGGCACGCCATTCAAGCTTGGACTGCCACTGCTCGAAAGTGGAATTTTCTGCTTGCAAAATTGACCAAGCTGTTGGGGCACTCCTGTATTATTATCACATCATCTGCATGGCACTGCCTGGGCTCGGGCCCGACACCGCTAATCATAATTGGACATGATGCACAGCTCACAGCGCATTTCGCGCTCGGCCGCGTGACAGACTCGCAGCCGAGCGACGACGATGAAGACGAGGCGGTGAAGAAGCGCACTCACGGCAGCGACGATAACGGTCGGGCGCGTCGGTCGTCAAGACGGAGGGCTGTCACTTTTGGTTGCTGACTGCACCCTCGCCGGCTTATTTTAGTGTGCAACAACATCGACGCTACCGCGATAAATCAATTCAATAGAAAGTCCGACTCAATTCAAATGAGAGAAAAACCTGAAAGTAGGTTAGCACAGCTGCTATGTGAGAAGAATCCAACAGGTGGCGGAAGACCCCTTCCCTCTTGACAGCGAACAATTCAACCTCATTTGTGTATTTAAGCTGCTTCAATGAGAAAATAAACAATGGCGTGTTGTTCAGTGAAAAAACGTTGAAGTGAACATTAACGCGGTGGACCGCTCTCAACAATGCCAACCCTTTGGCGCCTGCTCACTTCAAGAAGCGCTTTCATTTTCTTGGGTACACTCTTTTAAAAGGACGCTCCCCGCCCTGACTCATTTCCTCTCGGCCTCACAGATCACAGGCCCGGCCCGACCACCAACGCCCGACGCGACCGAGACCCTCGTAATACGGCCGCTCGTCCGGAATTCGCCTTGCCACATTATTAACGCTGCCGCCCACGGGCGAGGCCGGGCAGCTCCCTCCTGGAAACACACTGTGGGAATCCCTTTGGCCTTTTTAGTCTTCTGTCAATGTTTTCCCTTTAACCGTCGCGCATACGTTGAGTGGCCACATCATTAGGTACACCTGCACAATCTAACAGCGGCTAGCTAGCACAGTCCATTTCGGAGAAAATAGGATGCTTTAGAAAATTCCTCCCCGGGAGCAACATGAAGTTTGGCAGGCCCATCAAGCATAAGTTAACCCACCAAAATGTCTCGAGAAGCCAGGCCCCAAAAGACACGGGACGGCTGCCATTTCCATGGGTCCTTAAAAAAAAATGAAATATGTGCCAAAGCCAGTTTCTCTCAGCAACATGAAATTTGGTAGCCGTGTCGGGCGTGAGTAGACCCACAAAAAGACTCAAAATCAAGACGCAGGAAGTCAGCCATTTTGGTTTGGAACAACCATGCTGAGGACATTTTGGATCTTTTCCATGGGTCCTTGGAAAGAAATAAAAAGAATTATGCCCCAATGCTAGTTTCACTTAACAACATGAAATTTGGTAGGCATGTCAAGCTCGAGTAGACCCACAAAAAAGTCTCAAGAAGCCATGCCTGAAAAGAAACAGAAAGTCTGCCATTTTGGTGTCAGTTGTAATGATGGCAACACATTTCGCACAGAGAATGAGACACATTTTTAAACATTATATATATTTTTTTCAAATGCTCATGACCTAACCCTTCACCAGATTCTTTCGCAGAAAAAAAAGGTCATTTTTGCTTAATCGAGTGATTAAAAAGTTGAAAGACTTAACGTCCCCTCAGGCAGGCTTGAGCAACGCGTGCTAACGCGATAGCCACGATTCAACAATCAGCCATCTGTAACATCGGCGCGGCGATGTCACGTAAACGCAGATAAACGTGAAACAATGCCGCCTTTGTCCGTCTTGTGTTCACAACATGTGATTAGCGGAGGGAGGGCAAGGCTGGGGGGGGCGGGGGGGGGCGGCGTAGCAGTCGCCTTAGCCACGAGCCCCCAAAACTCCACAAATCATCGTCCTGATCAAAGCTGCGAGAATAGCTTGGCATCACTTGAAAAGAATATGAAATAATGTCCCCGAGGAAAAGGGGAGAGTACAAGAAGACCCCCCCCCCCCCCCCCTCCCCCCTCGAGAAGTTGCTCGCTCTGTTTTGCCTTTTTTGCCACTTGTATGGCGATCGGAGCCCTTGGAGTTCAAACTCTATTATGCGTGTGCGACAAAGGCCGGCTTTCAGAGCGCCGCTCGGAAACGAGGCCTTCCGAGGTGAACTTCAAGCGGCGGGCAGACTTACAAATACAAACGCATTCGTACTGGCAAAGTAGCAAATTGCAAACATCCGCAGGTAAATGACGTTCACGATAACTGACGTCAAAAATAATGAATAAGTAAGGGATCGGGTAAAGAAGAATGCAAGTCACAAAAACCGGGGGGAGGTTCAAAAAAGGTGAATTCACCAATTCCCAACGGCGAAAATGCGCGTGTCCACTGTAAAAGTGCGACTTTGGCTTGTCATTGTTTGCTTTACTTAATTGGCGGCATCTTTTCGACTGTCATTCGGATTTCTTTGACACAAGCGCTCGATGAAATAAACAAAGAAATTCATCTACTGTGCGCGCTTTGTCAACCGGCAGGAGATAAATTGAAGACCATTAAAGTCCGCACACGGCACGATCATATTCTCTCATCTCCCTCGAAAAAGGTACATACAGTATAATGCACATGAATACATCAAAATCAAACAGACTACACATATTTTCTGTGTTGTCATGGAAACCCATAGGATAGAATTATGAGCGTGAGCAACAGCTTGTGTTGAATAATTGACACTTTTATTTGTTGATGTAACATGGGTTCATGATTGTGTTGACGCTAGATGCGTGGTGCTGATGCTTGATGGTCCTCTCCATTTTAAGTGCTCCACTGCCATCTTGTGGCATCTATATGCAATAAACAACTGAAGACGGGCGTCACTGAATGGCAGATTTTTGCTATTCGCTGTCACTGTATGGAACATTTGATTTTGGAAATGCGTGACGGGCCACTGACGGCCATTTTATACATCAGGAGCAGAACAATACTGCTTGAACGCTTCCGTCTGTCACTGGCGCCACAGCAACATCAAAAGCGTGGAAAGAGATGGCAGCATTGAGCGCCTTAGAAGATTATCCCGCTTTTTTTGTGTCATCAACTTTCACGGTGGCCCTGTTGATGCCTCACTTTCCACCTCGTCGCTTTTGTTTCGTGCCATAATTGGATGGGAAAGATGGCGGCCGCGATAGTGTCTGCGTGCCAAATCAGTAACGGAGGAACGAGTGTGGAAAAGTGTCTTTGGGGGGGGTTCGGGGGGCTTGTACACCTGTGGAGGGCTTCCAGAGATATGACTTATCTTGCAGCCCGCTACAGGATATGAACTCTTCAGTCGTGCTGATGCTGAAGGGGGGCTTTACACAGTGGGGCAGTGGGCGCTGAGAGACGGATGTCGCGCCAGGTGAACCCTTTGGCAGCCGGCATTCCCAAGTTTGACCCCCCCCGAGCCTCCGCATGTCTCCGATCTGCTCTCACACACGGACGGCCCTCGACCCTCAGAGCTGCTGCTGAGTGTTGCGCTGAATGGGATCCACCAAACCCCTCGCAGTGCACCGCCACGCCGCCACAATATCCCGCCGTCCATTTGATACAGACTTGTTTACAGACCAGGCATTCTCATCGTTAACAACCCATTTGGTGTCACTCACTTGACCGAGGCAGAGCCACTGAGAAAACGGGCGAAACGACCTCAATGTTGATTTCAGCCTTCTTCTCGATCATTGTAGTTTGAATGTGTGAAGTGTCAAACTGAGGTTCCGCGAGGCAAAGCGCTCGCAAACGTGACGTAACGCCGGCCGTAATCTAAATGTCAACATGGTCGTTGATGAAATAAAAGACGTGGCGGAAATTCAGACATAAAGCAAAGGCGAGCTCGTACTATTGACTAGCGTCGTGTGGAGGTGCTTTGTTTTTTGGTTTTTTTTGGAATAATTGAACTACTGAACTACTACTCATTTACATTTTATGTTGCATGTTGTGTGTGTGTACAGTCATGGGAAAAAATATTAGATTTCTTCACTTTCTTATTCATTTTTTTATGCCTGGTATAACTAAAATCGGACTCCGCCAAGGCTGCCCTTTGTCACCGATTCTGTTCAGAACTTTTATGGACAGAATTTCAAGGCGCAGAGGGGGTCCGGTTTGGTGGCCTCAGTATTGCATCTGCGCTTTTTGCAGATGATGCGGTTCTGTTGGCTTCATCAGGCCGTGATCTCCAACTCTCACTGGAGCGGCACCCGATTCGGATGCCTCCACGACGCCTCCCCGGCGAGGTGTTCGGGGCACGTCCCGCCGGGAGGAGACCCCGATGTCTCTCGGCCGGCCCGGGAACGCCTCGGGATCCCCCCGGAAGAGCTGGCGGAAGTGGCTGGGGAGAGGGAAGTCTGCTGAAGCTACTGCCCTGCCCCCGCGACCCGACCTCGGATAAGCGATGTATTTATGATAGCTACTCGAGTTATCGTTTCTTTGTTTTTGTTTTCTTTTTAAAGAAAATGAAAAGCAAAAAAAAAACCTGACCCTTTTGTGTCACCGTTTTCATTTCGGGTTAGCGGTAGCCACTCGCATTCGGCCACCTCGTCCTGAACAAGTTCTTCCAGTCACGAGTCATCACTCGGTCGAGGTTTTGCTTGGTGTTGTGGCCCAGAAGGAACTGAACGTCGTAAACCGAGGAACTCCCGGTACCGCACAGCTGGATCAGGAAGTGCAAATTTCCTGCCGGTGCTGTGCCGCTCTCTCCCTGCGGTAAAGAAACGCATCTTTCATCCTGATCAACAAAGCAAAAAAAGGACCTCCCGCATCCCAAAGACGGCAGATAAGCGGGATGAATTCTACTGAGAGAATCTGTTATCGAGGTCGCGGATGCGCACTGACATTAAGGATAATCATATCTATCAGCGCACTGCCTAACACGCCCGAGTCGGAACAAAACCCCTCGCACGGGTTCTTGAAGCGGATGATGATGATCCAGAATCGGAGATACGGATCAGGCCGCCGAGTTCGAGCATCTGCTCGTTTCCTTCGCGCGATTGTAGAACAAGGGAGCGGCGCGGACACTCCGGGCGCCGTCCAACGAGCCGGCCGCAGATAAAACGTGAAAAAAAAGAAAACGAGGACGGACGGTGGCCTCGGCAGTTGTTTGGGGGCGAGGGATCCTCGGGGTGTTTGTTCTGGTTTATCGCTCTCTGGCCACCCACCTTCTTTGAAAATGATCTCCGGTTTAGCTTTCAACAAGATGAAATACAGGGAACCCGTCACGAATAACAGCAATGAGACAATTCATAATCTTCATAGTTTGACTTCAATCAACATTAGAGACGTCAACCAGGTCTTCTGACTCGTCGGAATTACATTTGGAATAGTTGGAATTTTTATTCCGAAACGACCGATGTGTAAATGAGATTTGCCAGGTCAAAGCTGAATTCGGCATCTGCCATTCAGTTGCAAAGATATTTACAACACTCACTCAATGCGTCATTTTTTCAGTCGGCTGCGGTCGCATCGCGCGGTGATCGGCGGGCCTTCAAAATGGCTGCCAAACCGCCAGTCTTGCGATCTTTTGACTTTATTTATCTATTTACAACATCCACACACACTGGAATGATTTGGATTATTTATATATATATATATATTTTAATTCAATTGAAAAAAACTTCAACCTTTTGGGGTAAATGATATCTGGCAACGCAACCCTAAGCACAAGTTTTCCGTGGCTAACTTTACATTCCAGTCGCTAAAGTTGTGTGCCCATTGCTTGTGTTACAGGGGGCGACGCGCTTTATTTCTTCCGCCCGGTCGGCCTGTTTTCTCGCCATTTCATGCTGCATTCTACTGATACTGCCAAGAACATGTGTTTTTACTAATAATAAGATATACAGTTGTGCCATAAGCGTTGAATTACAGATACAATACAAAAAGCAAAGTCAAGCATGAACTCCGTTGGGCCTTCTGCTCACTTTTTGTTTGCATTTGGGCTGAAAGTATCACTCCTTCATATCCTGCCAGCAGGCTCAAATTCGCCACTCGGGGTCCACTCCGAGCCGTCTCCCCTCCAAGCAAAACTTTAACCACATTGTGTAACACTGCGCGTCGCAAATCAAATGAGATGTCGTTAACGCCACGCATCAGTGTAATCTGGACTTGATCCGGTGTGACTGCGAAAGATGGATTACCGTTTGCAAGTTGATCATTTCAATATGTTAGCACACGTCATTGCAAGCTTTCTTTCGGAAATTAAAGACGAAGCGGCGACGAGCGGGCCAACCGTCCAAATGATCGACGTACTTTGATGCAAAACTCGGGCCACGTTACGTGGCGTTAGCAACCACATCCCAGCCGTGTTTCAGAGAGCGGCGGGGTACGTCCTGGAGTGGTCGCCAGTAGAACGATAAACAAATGAGTGGTGATTCGGATTCAGTTCGCTTGAACTGAATCGAATACCGAGTCACAATGTTCAACGAGGATCTTTGAAAAATATATTTTCTTTTCACAGACGCCTTGCAATTACACCAATGACCACTAGGGGTCTACGGATCCCCGGTTGAGAACCACTGTCCTAGAGTAACACACATCAGCGTGCGTTGACAACATTGTGTTTCATGTCTTTGTCACCCGAGACCAAGAGAGACCTCACAGTGCCAGAACCACGTCCAACACTCACGCGGCGGAGGTGTGGGCTGACGAAACGGCTCTGCAGACCGGGGCGGCTCATCTCGGCTGCGCCGCCCCGGTGGGATCGTCTTGACTTCAGGCGGCCAAAAAACAAGTCTCTGTTTGCGTTTCCACGCAGCGGTGCTCTGCCTTTTGTTTCTGATCAAATGTATAAATGATGAGCTGCCTGACAAAGTACAGCATGGAGGCGGGTGGCTATCGGGGGCGCGGGGGCCTCGGGCGGCGCATCAGTCATGCTAGGCCTGTCAGCAGGTAACGGATGGGGGCCCTACAGGCACATAGACCCCTTTTAAGCAAAAGAGGGGGCGGAACTGAAGCTGTTGTATTTAACCAACTTTCTCCATTTGCAGACAATTTGTCCTGCGGTGGACTGCTGAACATCAAGGCTGCTTTTTGTGACGTTTCCCAGCTTCATGCGAGTTCCTATTTCTTAATCGTAGCTTTAACCGGGACCTCCGATCTCCAGGTTGGCTGAATCCTAATTCTCATCACACCTTAGTTTATGGAATTATTATATGATAAATTATAGGAAAAATAAACACATGCACACCAAAGTGAAACACTTTTTTTTGGACGCCAATGTATTAAAAACATGAATAAAAAGAGATACTATATATGCATAGATAAAACAACTACAGATAATATTAAAAAATAAATAGAAAATACATACCATGCATGTATAGATAAAACAGACAGAAATGTATATAGTACAACTCCAAATTAAAAATAAGTCTGACTGTCAACACATGAAAGCAGCAAAGTAATGAAAATTGGATGCGTTAACTTCACGAGCCTAATAATAGATTCCGAATACACGACGTAAAGTCCATGATAATGTTCTCACCACCCATTCCAATGACACCTACTTTGTTTCTGTAAATCTGAGAATACGACACTACTAAAATTAAGAAAATGCTCAGAAGCTTATCTCTGATACGCAGGATGAAGACCGACGCTGACAAACAATTCACCACCGTGTGAGTCGTTAGCCATTAAAAACATTTGAAACAATTGCCTCATGCACCATGTCCAAGCTTGTTACGATGACAAACAATAATAATTTAAAAAAAGACATCCATGAATACAATTTGACATATTAAAATATTTTCATTTATGCATTTTGAGTCAGTTTAGAAAAAGTCATCACATTTCAGGGTGAAAGACAGAATGACAAAGTTTTTGTTTTATTGCTGTCAAATGTCAAAACGGCTCACATTTGACCTGAGCAGTATGGAAGGGTTAACAATCGGCGCTAATCAATAGCGTTGCATGAGCGCTGTGAAAGAATTTCCATCCCGGGGATGAACTCACTGCGTGTGTAAATCTCTTTTAGCGGCTTCTGAACGCAACATTTAGCTTTATGCTTCTGTTTTGCTTTCGTCTCACTGCTCTCCGGAAGCATCAACCCTCCACAAATGTGTGACTACCGTGATCTCTAGACCAGATTGGAGCATCAGGGGATTAGCCTAGCATGCGTCCACAAGTGGACTCACGATGGTGGATTGGCCGTGAAGGTTAGCATGGTGTAAATTAAAATCAAGCGCCAACATCATGTAAATCAGTAACCCTTTGCACTTTTGATCATAAATTACTAAGATGCTAGCACAAGAAGCTAATGTAGCAGTCAACATCTTTACTCAGTGTTGGCAAAGGCAGGGTGACACTGAGCGCTAATGTCATGTAAAACGTTAACACACGACCTGTTGAGCACAAATTACGACTGTAAGGAGAGCTAGAGGAAAGTGGCGAGAAGCTAACCTAGCAGTCTACATCTTTAATTAGTGCTAGCGTACGGCATATAAAATGAAATCAAGTGCTAATGTCATGTAAAATATTAACACTTCACTTTATCCCAAATGACGGGCATATGGCTACGAGAGGCTAGTGCAAGAAGCTAACGCTGCAGTCTACGTTTTTACTCAGCGCTAGTGTACAAGTAAAATGGTAACATGCTACACTTTGATCACAAATGATGAGCGCATGGCGCACAAGAGGCTAGTGCGAGAAGCTACCATAGCATTTTATATCTTTACTCAGAGCTAGCATACGGATGTGTAAAATGAAATGTTCGCATGCAACCTTTGTGTTACAATTGACGAGGGTATGTCTAGCTAAATTAGCCAAGTTAATCATTTGATGCTGGCTGAAATGAGGCCCACAGACTCCAAGGTTCAAATTTCTCAGATTTTGATGAAATTACCAAAGTAAAATGTTGGGCCATTTTCTGCAAACTTGGAGGTTCCGGTGTAGCGGAGAAGTCAAAGGGTGTAATTCTAAGTCCAGGTGGGGGCGGGTGTTGATTGAGCACCTGCCGCAGCACAATTACCAAAACGTCCGCATTAAACTGATGTACGAGATCTTTATGTGACGGAACTGTTGAAATTTTAATATGCTTCTCATTAGGCGCCGCCGGAATGTCACTGCGATGGCGCCACTCCAAGGTCACACGAGAGGGGCAGAAAAAAATATGGAGGTAAATTAAATTCAAAGAGGATCTATTTTATGCAATAAAAGCTCAAAATATTATCCTAAAACGACAATGCGTGCTTGTACATGAACACAATGCATCCCCACCGTGTCATATTTCATGGCTACACTTTAGTAGAAACATATTTGGTCACTTAAATGGAAATTTATTAAGTGGAGCCAAATTTGGTCACTGAAATGGAACAATAGTTGGTCACTTGAATGGAACCATATTAAGTGGAACCATATTTGGTCACTTGAGTGGAACCATATTTGGTCACTTAAGGCCAACCATATTGGGTCACTTAAATGGGATCCCATTTGGTCACCTAAGTTGAACCCTATTTGGTCACTTCAGTGAAAACATTTACTCACTAAGCGGAACTATATTTTGGTCATTTTAGTGCAACCATATTAACTGGAAACATATTAAGTGGAACCATATTTGGTCACTCAAGTGGACTCATATACACCTTAATACACATGCACAGCATTTCCCCAGTTTTGTCATGAGGATTCATGTTTGGTTCATGGAGATGTTAAAAAATCTCCGAATATTATATTTTAAAAAAACTGTACCAAACCTGATAGGACAATCTCACAGTCACAACAACTGTAATGCTATATGCAATGTTTGAGCATTAATACTGCGATTTAACTATAAAAAAAATAAAATAAACTGTACTTAACCAATGCACTGAACTGAATTTAAATAAAGTTTAAAGCACTGTAACATTATACACCGTTGGAGCATTTAATCCAATGATTCTTTTGTGTACCACTACACATAAGCGCCCCAACAACAATAGCGGCTAACTCCATCATTCATTCCACATTGTATAAACAGTGTAAGCTATCAGTGCTGCCAATCAACATGATTGATTGTGGCCCGCCTCGCAAGAAGAGTGACGCATCAGGAAAAAGTTATTTATAAAAAAAAAAAAAAAAAAAAAAAAAAATTCCCTTCTCCCAAGCAGCACATTCGAGGGCTGCCACAAAAGCGGTGATTAATGTGCTCTCGACGGGTAATCCCACACCCCGGGCTAATGAAGGAGGAATCTATCAACGGGGCAGATGTCACTGTGACGCCACTCCAAGTAGCTGGGAACAATTTACTTTCTTTTCTGTAATGGTTCCTGGAAAGTCCGGACATGTCGGGAGTGAGGGAAAAACACTCAAGGATGACAACTTAAAATAGAAGTGCGCCCTGACCGCATCAGTTAGCGCTCACGCGGAAAAAAAAGACAATCGTGAATTGACCCTGTCGCACAGTATGTTGACTTTGGATCACAAGTGAGCATACTGTATGGCTAGCAAGGGCGTAGCACTAGAAGCAAACATAGCAGTCGCCGTCTTTACTTCGTGCTAGCCTACGCTACAGAAAAATGAAATCAAGCGCTAACGTCACGTAAAACAGTAACATGCTAGACTTTTGATAAAAATCATGTTACTAGCAAAAAGCTGACGTGGCACTCCACATCTTTATTCAGTGCTAGCATACACGCAAGTCTAAAATGAGAATCAGGCACGAACATCGGGGATGACATTTAAAAATTTTTTTTTTTTTTTTTTAGTACTTTTGTGTCTTTTACTTCACTGACGAAAATTCATCAAATTTCAGGGTGAAAGAATGAAATTTAGGTAAAAAAAATTGCCTTAAACATAGCGTAAAGGTTAACATGCAACATTGTTAGCGCAGCAGATGTGATTAATCTGGTGTCACGCCCGTAATAAAACCACCGACACGCCGCGGCATCTGCCTGTTGATGAGTCGTCACATGCTGCTCGTGGATGAATTATGAGCGCTGGCGCCGGCTTTAATGTTTAACGGCGCGCTTTACGAGGCGCACTCCGACGCTTCAACCGGCCCGATCGGCACGCCCTTCGTTTTGTTTTGAATGTAGAAGAATGACGCCCGTTCATGCTCTCATGCGCTGTGTGATCAGCACTACTGCACGTTGCACCGAAAACATATTGACATCCTCAATAGGTGCGACCCTTGTGAGAATAAGCGGCTCGGAAAATGGATGGATGGATGTATTGGTTAGCAAGAGAGTTCAAAAGGGTTGGACTCTTGCTACTTACCACTAGGGTTGCAAAATTGCAGGAATTTTCCGAGTTGGAAACTTTCCATGGGAATTCAGGAGAGTTTATTATTAAGAATACTTAGTACCTAACTATTAAAAAGTATAGCAATTAGAAAATACCATCAATCCATCCATACATTTTCTGTACTGCTTCTCCTCACGTGGTTCGTGGGTGTGCTGGCGCCTATACCCCCAATCTTCGGACGAGAGGCGGGGTACGTACACTCTGAACTGGTCGCCAGCCAATCACAGGGCACATAGAAACAAACAATCCATTCGCACTCACATTCACACCTACGGGCAATTTAGAGTCCTCAATCAACCTAGCATGCATGTTTTTGGGATGTGGGAGGAAACCGGAGGACCAGGAGAAAAGCCACGCAGGCACGGGGAGAACGTGCAAACTCCACACAGGCGGGGCCGGGGATTGAACCCGGAACCTCACAACTGTGAGGCAGATGTGCTAACCAGTCGGGCACTAGAAAAATCCCTATTTATTAAAATCTATCTAGTTATAAAAAACAACAACAACTAGTTCTCATTGAAAAACCTAGTCATAAAAAAAGTACCTAGTTATTATAGAAAATGTAGTCCTCATTGTTATGAATACTATCTAGTTAAATATATAAAAAAAGAGACTACTTATTTACAAAAAAAAACCATACTTATTAAAAATGCATGGTTATTTTTAAGAATATATAGTTCTTATTGGGAAAAAAAACGATTTAGTTATTAAAAAGAACCTAGTAATAATAATAAAAAACAAACTATGAAGCATTTTTAAAACACCAACTAGATAACAGCTTGAACCAAGGCAAAGAAAATAAAAAACATAAGCGTCCTCTTCACACTCGCGTAAGCAAAACAAGCGGAAACGACGCGGCATCAAAGAGCCGCCGCAACGACAACGAAGGAGCCGGCTGGCGGCCGGCCGGCCTGTTGTTGACACAGAGGGGGCAGGCGGAGGTCACGCATGCAGATCAAAGACTTCACAGCTGGCAGGTGGAGCTCAAGGAGTCATTGTTCGCCGAGCGGCTCAAATTAGAATCCCAAACGTGCGCTCTGACCGACGTGCCGAGTCTTGCAAATGTTTGTTTTGACACGCTTAATTGATGACGACTTCAAATACACTTTTGTAGCCCGTCATGATAACAGCTTGTCGTAAATATTCATGGCATGTAGTGACGTCAAACGTGCTAAACAGCCTGACATTCTTGCAGAAAAGTGCTTATGTTTTGTGTAAACAGGAACAGTTATGGTGGCGGTTTGTTTTCATTTGAAGAAATTGGAACATTAGTAGTTTGTCTTTCTTTTTAGGAAGGTGCAACATCAATACTTTTATCTTCTATGAAAGTGCAAAATCAATAGTGTCTTCTTTTTGGGAACGTCGACATCAGTAGTTGTGTTCATTTTAAAGACGTGCTTGTCTTCTTTTTAGGAAAGTGTAAATTCAGTTGTGTGTTTTCTGTCCACATCAGCATTTAAATTTATGTTTAGGAAAGTGCAACATCAAGAGTGCGTCTTTGTTTTGAGAAAAGCGCAAGATCAGTAGTTTGTGTTGACTTTAGGAAGTGCTTGTCTTCTTTTTCAGAAAGTACAACAATGACGGTTTGGCTTCTTTTGAGGAAATTGCATTGTCACTAGTTTGATGTGGCGCCAAAAGCGGTGACCGGCTAACCCTGACGTCCACCAGCCAGACGCCGAGCCGATTTGTCGTCTTCGGGTAGTTTCAAACCAAAACGGCAGACTTCCTGTCTTTTCAGGCAAGGCTTCTTGAGACTTTTTAGCGGGTCTCCCGGTAACAGACGTGCCTTAGAAATTTCACGTGGCTTCGGGGGCTCTCTCCCACAATGGGGTTCACGACACGCATGTAAACACGGCCCAACAGACAGGAAACACCTTCGTGCGTGCGCTGATAATACCGTCGAGGGTTATTCTTTGCTCGGGCCTCACAATGACTGACTCGCTCGTACCCACAAAACAATGAACCGTTCTCCGCCTAACGCGCACCGGCGTGACATGATAATAAATATTCCATCAGCCTGCCGGCATCAAACATCTCCCGCAGCAAACAATTCCTTTAAGGTATTCCGGTACGCTAAATGACTGACGGCGGCGGGCGCATTCTTCAAAAGGCCACTTAAGGGGGCAGCGCTTCACAGAAATAAAAGCTCGTCTGAAAGCATATTAATGCCCCGTGCAAGGGGAGCGCTTTGACTGGATCTAACCTGGCATCCCCCAAAAGAGGGATTCTCAAACTTTTTACACCAAGACGCACCTGAAAAAATGCTTAGCTCCACAAGTAACAACATAAACATGAAACTACAGTTACATAGAATGAGAGAAGTTTTATTCCCCAAAGGTACATTCATTATTGTAAGCCACTGTAACATTATGCACAGTTTGAAAATAAAAACTGCTTAAAAACGCTACAATGATTCTATTAAAAGTGTACACGTATTGCACATAAAAATTAAATAGAACATTTTTCCTAACTGAACTGTAGTTAAATAATGTACTTTATTTGTAAAAAAAAAAAAAAATTGTGCTGGATTAGACAAATAGGCTGTATACATAACTACAAACTTCATTCTAATATAATTGATTCTATTTAATTTTTTAAATGTCAATTTTGTCTTTAATGCAGTGATTCTTTCCCATACCACTAGAGGGAACTTGCATACCACACGTTGAGAATCCCGATGCTAAAAAATATAGACAAAATATGTACATAAATAAATACATTATAATAGAACATTTATTACAAAAATAAAAATAAAGGGACAATCAACGTAACAAACAAAAAAAATACAAGTACGATGGATAAAACAAACGAAGTTGAGGGAAATTTTGGAGGATTCTTGCAATTGGTACTAAAACATTAAGGATGACATTCCTGAAAAATTCCGAGCTGCATACGGGGAAATTCTGTACTCCCCACTGCAAATGTCAGCTTTACAGATGCCACATCCTTTCCAAATGTTGCAAGTAGCATACAGGGGTCGGTTTGTATTCTCCGCCGGAAATGTCAGCTTTACAGATACCATGCCATTCCCAAAAGTTCCAAGCTGTATAAAGGTTTTTTTTTTTTTTTTAACACACCACTGGAAACATCAGCTTTACAGATGCCACGCCATTCACAAATGTTCCATATCCTCCCCTCCATTTTTTACATGCCATATTTTTGGCAGTGTCGCAGATCCCAAAATGTTGGACATTGGCTGGAAAATACCGTAATGCTAAATGTCATATTTGATATTGCAAAACTTTATTGTTTTATTGTGTTTTTGTACCTTTAACAGCAAATCGCAACTCTTGGGTTTAATTCGGATACACAAGAAATGACTCCAGCCCGTCTGCTCAAGAACAAAAGCGAAAGGTGGAGGTGTGAAGCCGACACTTTGCAAAGTTAAACTAACTGTCTTCAAGTATTTGTTTCAGCTATCACGACAAGTATCCCCCCCATAAGAATTCTCTACAGATAAAATGTTAATATAATGCAATTTCTTTTTTCTATTTCCAACTGGAACATGATCAAAATTGACCCCGAGCGCATTTCCTGCTAACACACAAAATGTGCGCGATCTGAAACGTCGTGGTGTCACCGACGCGGCTAAACTGTTTTGTCTGCGTCGAGCTTGCGTGGGTCCAAAACATTCGGGCGTTGACAACATGATGGATGGCGCGTGGTTAAGTGGTTCGCCCGTCACACAGGCTCGGAAAACCTGTTCCAAAAGCACCAAAACAAACGAGTGTTTTCACGTGGCATCAAGCGCCGACGTGCTACTGATTGGAAAATGAGACCACAGACGCGTTGCACTAATATGCAAATGAATGCAATCATTAATATTAATTAGCGTTGTTTCCTTTGGGGCTGTTTAAGTTGTCCGAACAACCAGACTGTACCACTCTTTTCTAATTATGTTTTCGTATGAATTAAAAATAAGAGGGAAAAAATTTATTTTTCCAATTATCTTGGTGTCAAGGATTTATGTTGATGTGGGTTGAGGAGTTTTATTTAGACCTAAGTAGTGCTTTGCCACGATCTTGTGGCATCTATTAGAAAAAAACAGAACTTTTATTTTGTCTCTTGCCCTGCTTATAATTGCCACAGTATCTATAACTGCTCTATTATTGAATATTGCGTGATATGTTTGCAAAGTTAAGCTAGCTGACTTTCATTATATACAGTATAGTTCCGTTGAACATGTTGGTGTTAAAAAGATTGAATTTTCTTTGGTTTTATGTGTCGGTTTTACAGTAAACTTCAACTTGGAGTTACAAATTACCGGCCTGAAGCGCGCGTGCCGAACCGTGTGAGCAGGAGTCGTCGTTTCCTCAAGTGATGCTATACGAGCCTCCCGTTTCTAGGAGGATTCCTTCTGCCGTGAAGCATTTCAGCGATCCATTTGGAACAAAAACAGGCTTACTCCAATCCAACAAAAACATCCAGACTTCTAATCTTCATCGGCAAAATACTTCCACACGGCTCCTGCAGTTTTACGACACTTCTCATACAGTTCAAGTGTTCAAGAATGTTAATAGATTTGTTTGCAAGATATTTTTATCACTTGTCTCCCTATATCGCTGGTTTTTCACCCGGGTGGGTCTGGAACATATCATCTGCAATAAACCGGGTACTCTGTACTACTTTGGTATGAGCCAACACTTTGGCGGCATCTTGTGGCATGTTGGGGTGTTACAGCAATAGCACAAAAATACAACATACATCAGGTGAGTGAGCTGCCAATACGCAGGGGGTTCACTGTATGTTTTGACAACGGAACCAAAACAAGCCGACCCACACGAAGGTTCAAAACCGCTTTTAAAAAACCGATTCAGTGGTTTAGGTGAAGTCGGACCCACGCTGCGGCAGCAAGAGCGATGTGGGCGACCTGGGCCCGAGCGCTGGATAAATTTGCTGACGTCCTCGCCTGGTCTGACCCCGACCCCCTTTCTCAAGATAAATACCTCTCTCACCATTCACCTTCAGTCCCTGGACGCAAATTTTACTTGTCATCCATCATCCTTCCGTTTAATTTTCTTCCCCCGTTCAGTAATGAGTTTCGGACCTCGGCTGTGAACACGGCGAAGCGGGTTCCCCTGCGCCACCAAGTTAGCTTGTTGAAATGGGCGCCAGCTGACGAGCTCATATGTGGCCCTCTCTCGCTCCACTTGGACTTAATTGACATTTACGTCTGTGACTTCTTTTCATTCAAATTCTTTTTGTAATATTATGTTACAGCCTTTTTCCAAAATAGATTGAATTCAATTCTTTTTTTTTTCCCTCAAAAGTCTCTAAAAGTGAAGCCCTGTGAATACTTTGCGGATTCACGGCATTATTCGCAAAGTATTCACTGGGCTTCACTTTTCGCACATTTAAAGTTGCAGCCTGATTGTAAATTTGATGAAGCAAATTTTTCTCCTCAAAATTCTCCACCATGGCGGACAAATACCGATCATCTAGATCGCTTTCTGTGTTAGCGGTTGGGAAGTACGCTGCCACATATTGTTTACAAACATTATGAAAAGGTCACAAGGCCACCGTTTGCGGACGTGCTGTACATTCGTTTTTACATCAGCTGTGTGCTAACACGCTAATCCCTTTTCTGATTATGGTTTTGCTTTTTTTTTTAAATTTTTTTTTAAACTAACGTTATTAGCGGCCTGCTTCAAATAGAGCCGCTGTGCTCCGAGGTGCTCGAGCTTATTAATTGTTGTTTTGGTGTCACAGCCGCTGTGTGCACCCGGTGATGTAATCAGCTAAATTCACCGCCGCGGGAGCTAGCCTTAGCGCCGCGTGCGGCCGGTAAATGGCAAAGAAAGCCACGATCGCCGCGATTTACACATATGTCGTCGGTGTAACGCTGATGAGCCGAGCTGCGATGTTCATCGCATTGGCGTCGCGCTTTCGTAACGCAATTTTCAAGGAGTCTTTGTGGCGTGTGAATTTGCCCTCGGGTTGAGGGGTTAGCTTTGAGCGGCTCACGCAAGAGTCAGCCGAGTTAGTTTCTCCGACAACAGGCCGCTTAAACCTTTGCAATCAAGGGCCACGCTTTTTTTTTTTTATGTATTTATTTATAGATTATTAAATGGACAGATGGGCCAGGTCATTCATAGATGAGGTTAAAAAAAGAAAGGTATGTCAAATATATAGTTTTAATTATAATTAAATTATCCAATGTCCAATTTTTATTTTACTAATATTTTATCACGTCCTTTACAATAAATAAATGAACCAATTATTTAGTGAGATGAATCAATAAAAATGTATTAAAAAAACTAAATGAAGCCATTTTAATAAAAATCAATTTAGAGTTTTAAATGTATGTCTTTTTTATTTGACTAATAATTGTATTATTTACAATAAAGCAACCAACCAAATAAATGAATGAGATAACAGAGTAGTTAAAAATATACACATTTTAATTAACCAAAAATATATATTTGATTATTTACAATAAATCTAGTAACTAATAATTTAAGGAGAACGGAATCAAACAATTTAAACTTCAATAAATACACGATTTAATCAAATCAAAGTCTTAACTGTACGGCAAATGTTTCATTGACTAATATTTTATTTTATTTTATTTTATTATTTAAAAAAAATCAACTAATTACTTCAGAAAGGAATAAAAATGTTTACAAGTCACGTACATTTTGATTTCATAAAATAAATGGTCAAATGGTTTATTATACTAAAAATGTTTTATTTTATTAAATACAAGAAATCAACATATATAATGAGATAGTGAAATTAAAGGTGATAAATGAATAAAAATACTTTTTGATTAACCAAGTACTTAATGAAATAAATCAATAGTTAAACGGATGTATGCATTTTATTTTATTTTTTTATTTGAATATCTTCTTCTTTGGATTTGTTTTGTTTTTACGGCCGGAAATCCATCCTGACTCCATTTCTCAATATCTACTATGGCTGAATAATTCAACGACATAAATGAATGAAATGAACAAACATTTGAAATTCAACAATTTGAAGGAAAAAAATGGCTAAATTAATGCAACAAATATGACAGTAATCTTGATCATGTCAATTCTTGAAATAAACACTTCGCCCATCGTCTTCGGCACCGATAAGCAATGAGCTGTGTGCGCGTTTCCTCTAATGACTCGGGGGCCTGTCCGTGCCTCGCAGGTCCAATCTTGTTCGCCCGCGTCCCCTCAAGACCTCCCTTGGCCCCCACGAGACCTGAAGCGGCTTGTTTATCCTCACCTGGCTCCGTCTCGGCCGGCCGGCCCGATCAGGAGGGACGAGGGGGCCGCGTTGCAATTAAGGCAAAACGCTACGTCGGTCCCGGCGGGGCCGAAAGTTGCAAACGAGGCCCGATGAAGGTGGCGTCGCTTAATGACCCAGCCCCAGTGACGCACTTATGTACACCAATTCCCAGATTTTGTTCTTTAAACTCGGGTTTTCGGAATAGGGTTACGTTAGTTTTTTCCCCCCCCTTGAATAAATGTTTGCTTAAAAGGCATTTAAAGGAAGTGTTGGAGTTTCTTTTATTCCGAATTTTGAGGGCAATATTTTCCCTTTTAATGCAAATGAATACAGACTCCAAATATCGGCCTCCTTGTCTATTAATAATCGGTATCGGCCCGGGAAAAAATTTCCGTGTGTGTTTTCCCGAATCAATTCAAATCACTGCTGTCATTACTGATCAAGTAGATTTATTAGAAAATACTACAAAAAATGTCCATGAGATTAATAGACTTGAGAAAGAAGCTTCTATTACTTGATGACTACATTATGCGGGAACGCTCTCGCTAGCGCCGATAACCGTACAACCCCTGCGCCGAGGTGAAAGGCTCGCAAACCGAGGCCCCCCGCAAGCTGAGCGAACGCCAAGCGACGGCTACGTTGACGGCGAGGCGAGCGGACAGAGACGGACGGCCTATCGATAAACCCCCGCCGACAACGCCGAACACTTGGCGCTCGTCGGCCGAGCCGTCCGTCACGCCGGCCATTAGTTTGCGTGCACTTCAGGTCGGATGTCCTCAACCTGCGACCGCGGGGCGCCCGGGCCGGCCCGCCGGGCACGGAGCGTGCCAAAACACTTTTTCGTCACTTGTCACTCTGGATGGCGCGCCGCGTCACTCCGGACGTATGCGCTACTGTACGTGACAAGGAGGAAGCTCGCCGTGATGCCTCACTTCGGGTCTGACAGCTTCCAGGATGACCGAGCCTCTTCTCCAGTACAATACAGCCGTGCTTTGACATGTGAGTGAAATACGTTTCGCGCCCGTGCTCATTTGCGTCTACATTGTCATGAATAGAAAAGCCAGGAATCCGGAACAGAAATGTCACTGAATAAGTCAGTCCCACAATGATCATGTGGAAATTCCCACCACGTCTATTATTGAATCAACTTACCTGTCTCATTTCCAAGCGGTTTACCTCGCTATGCGTGATCTTTTCGACTGAGCCTTCACACATTCCAGCTTCGATTCAATTGCCGTAGAGCGGTTTGTTTACAGTGAGCATGCTGAAGTTTTTTGTCGCCTGGAAGCTTGCGTGACGTCACCGCGAAAAGCTCTTGACGTGACTACAAGTGAAGCCGCCCTGTGAACTGCGATGAATAATCGAGTGCTTCCCAGAGAAGGCAGCAGCACTCTTGGTGGTACGAGGTTAATATTCTCACGTCATTAGGTGGCCCGGCCGGACTGACGGCTCATTGAATCGGGCGGCGAATGATTTCCTCATGCCGCAGAGGACAGAGCACTTCAAAGGGAAGCGGGAGGGAAGGGGGTCTGTGGGTTGGGGGGCGTCTGAGGTCAGGACAAGCACTCCACTTTGATTAATGACCGGAGCTGGGCAGAGGTTGCCGGTAGGTAAGAATGTGACGGAGAATTGGATGTGAAAGCGGGGGAGCGACTTTAAGCAGGATTTGACCCGGCTGCGGAAAAAACTCCCGCCCGCCCGCTTGCGCTCGCTCCGTCACCGTCGGCCTGACTTGATGGCTTGTGACTGGCAAGCCGACGCACCCTCTGGCTCGTGTAGTCGCCACTTTCCACTTGTTGCCTGACAGCTTCACCTAATCGTCGCATGAGCACTCGCTGATACCGGACAGAATGGAGTCTAATGTAACCTCGATACGGGAAACGCTCGCAGGTGACGGATAGCCCACATTCGCAAGAAGTGATGAACGCCCCCCTGCCCCCCAAAAATGACAATTGCCTTTGCAGTGTTACCGTTGAACGAGTTCCGTGACCGATCTGGTAACTCATTTGACTCAGCTCTCACATACATTTCCCCCCTTGAAATGAATTGAAATTCGATTAACCCGTTACAGCCCCCCCCAAAAAAAATCTGTAAAGCGGTGCCTTGAGATACGAGTTAAATTTCTTCCACAGACACACTGGTAACTCAAAACACTCATATCGCAATGCATCTTTTACCACTTCTCTCAGTGACTCAATAAACTGTGATAATCCATCCATCCATCCATTTTCAGAGCCGCTTCGCCTCACGCGGGCCGCGGGCCGCGGGCGTGCTGTAGCCTATCCCAGCTATCTTCAGGCGAGAGGCGGGGTACACCCTGAACTGGTCGCCAGCCAATCGCAGAGCACATACAAACAAACAACCATTCGCACTCACATTCACACCTATGGGCAATTTAGAGTTGTCAATTAACCTAGCACGCATGTTTTTGGGATGTGGGAGGACACCGGAGTGCCCGGAGAAAACTCACGCAGGCACGGGGAGAACATGCAAATTCCACACAGGCGGGGCCGGGGATTGATCCCCGGTCCTCAGAACTGTGAGGCAGACGCTCTAACCAGTTGTCCACCGTTCCGCCAGCTGTGATAATATTAATAATTTTTCGCAGAGGATAAAGAATATATGGCTGAGAGTGCTGCGATATTTTCTGTCTATATGTGTTGTTCCACCGTTTGTGTTACAGGGGCACTCATAACTAAGGCCCAACTGATTAAACGGCCGGCCGATTTAATTGGCCGATATCAGCAAAGACTTATTTGCACATTGTCTCATGTTGTAATGTGTTAAAGTTAATGAGATTCAAACAAACAAATCAGCAACTATCGGCCGATTTTATTTGCCGATTTTTCTCAATGGAAAGTTAAACAAATACTGAAGCGCGTAGTGTTATAAAAAAAAAAATGAAACGTTCTCCCTGTAAGTCACATCATGTTGTAAGCATTAGGGGACCATAAACATTTATTATTCATTATGTATTTTATAATTTAATCAGTTATCGGAATTTGACTCTTCCAAAATCCGAATCGGCGTCGGTCCAGATCCATCCATATCGATTGGGCCCTTGGCGTTAGTCAAGGTAGCGGTGTAAACTGTGAAAAGCCACCAGAAATCAGCGCTTGAAAAAATGCTTGGTGAAAAAGTGCAGGTAAAGAGTGAAAAAGTTTCATTGTGTGTGAAAAGGCGAGCTCTCTTCACGGCTTTCCGCCGCCAATAGGTTTCACTCCTTTTGTAAACAACAAAAGTCCTAATCCGCTTGATCTCCGACTGTGAACGGGCAGTCAGGAATGCGAGCGGCGCTGAACGCAACGCACGCACCTGCGAGGGCAATGTGCTGCACGCACACACGCAACGACAACAAACGCACACTAGGCAGCTGGAAACCTTTTAATTAGCGCTAATTACCTTAGCCGAGAAGGCTCGTCAGGCTAGAAGGGATTTGTGTCAGCGCGCGAGAGATCAAAAAGACGGGAGGCGCTCACGTTTTTCTTCCGCTGAGTCAAAAACTAATAAGGAGGCCGATAATGGGGCCCGCGAGGATAACGACCCAGGTGGCGGCGCGTAATCCCCGCTCAGGACCAAAACCGCCGACACAAACGCTCCTTTGACTCTGGGCCGTTTCTCACCCTTCGACAGTTCAAGTCGAACATATTTGAACACGAAAACAAAGAGCAATCGTAAAACGTATATTGTGGTGCCGTTCAAACTGAAATGATGATGTAACCGTCTCGATGTGTCACAAAACTTTGCCGGTGCTAATAGAAAAAATACGATAGTGATATTTTCGCGACAGTATCACGATACAAATCCCAATAATTTATCAATGATAACATCAAGTTACAACTTGTGGTATCCTATTGCGATACTTTTCCATTTTGCCTTCTAGAATGATATCCCAATACAACTCGATAGCAAAATATTTTTCCAACAAAAACGATAATATTACGATACAGCCTTTTATAGGATATCACAATATTTTGACAATGAAAATAATATCACAATGCAACTCGTGATTATCGCAATATTTTTTGCAACAGTAGTGAACAATGCTGTGATATTTTGCCATCTGGACTGTTTCAGTGTCACGATACAGCTTGTGATTCAAGATATTTTTGCAACGGCGATATCACGATACAACACTCAATAGGATATCGCAAATTGGACTATTTCACATTGCAACTTGTGTTACACCATCCCCATACTTTTCCATTTTGCCATCTAGATTCATATCACGAGCGTCCACAACGGTAACAAATCGAGACGTTATCAAAATATTTTTCCCATCAACAATGTTAATATAAATCTTCACAGGCTGGCACGATATTTTGCCCACGATAATGATATCGCAATACTGCTTTCCACACGTGAAAGAGTCAGGCCTCTAAAGTGACAATTTGCAGGATTGCTGTGTGAAACCAGCTCAGGAATGTCTAATTGCTGATCAAATTTTCCCTTCAAAGTTCAAAGTGCCTAAAATTAAAGGGCCTATTCCCCCGCCCCCTTCCGTTACATACGAGGTGGTCTTTCTTGTGCAATGAGTCGGGGGTCTGAGAAGATTGTCACTTCAAAGCCGTGTCAAAATGGGATTAAGCGGTTTTTTTCTTTTTTTTACCTTCTTGTGTTACTTCCGAATGGGGCAAATTTCTGTGATCATTGCGTACAAAGTCCACTGTGTGACTTGAAGTCTCATTCACTTTGTGTCGCCATTGTTATGAAGGCGAAGGGGGGAGAAAAACAAGCCTTTGTCTGTGACCACAAGAGTCATCTGCGATGAAGGGGACACATTGAGAACCGGGGAACCTCTCTCGCGCTCTTAGGGGGACTTTTTCTTTTTTTGTAAGCAGAGGAGAGAATCCTCAAATCATTTAGCCAAACAAAGGAGCGGCGTGGAAAGGGCAAAAGAACAGACGCAGGAAACAGATGAATAAGCAACATCAATTACCAGCCGCCGACCTCGAGAGGCCCGGATTACGCCGCGCAATCTCACGGCAAGCGGCTGCACATCGCAGCTGACAAGCCCACAGAGGGCACGGGAGGGCTCAAAAGGGTCATGAAGCCCAGCCCAACAAGCCTGTGAATTCCTTCGGACGTGGTGTGTCAGAGGAGGGGCACCGCTAGTAAACAAACCCTTTCATGTCATTCGAGCAAGGCACAGCCATTGAGAAATGGCTTCAATGACATTTGGAGCCGGAGTTTGAACGTTCATGACGATTTTACATGAAGTCAATTGCTTGGAAGGGAGACGGGAATGCCGGCCACAATTTACATTTCAACTGTTAAATGGAGGAACGCATGTAGACAGACGATATAACAATACTCGCGGGCAATGTATTCTTTATCCTCCACAAAAGACGACTAACATTACTGCAGCTTACAGAGTCAGTTGTGAAACACTTCTTTCTGTGTGTCTCTGTCTGTACTACGCTGCCACCAGGTGGCCAACGAATGCACACCAGAAGGAGCGGCACAATGCATATTGAAATGAAGCCAAAAATGTGGCAAAAACTGTTGAACTCTTTACATTCTATTTAATTATGTCATAACAGGATGTTAGTTCTGATGAAAAACAATGCTATATATTGTTTGCTATATTCTGCCATCACAATAGAACATTTTGGTAATATTTTAGAGATATTTAGCAAATAACAATCATAATACCCTGACAAAACAATTGAATAATTGCATATGTGCTAATCTGGGTTGCTTGTCCAATTAGCCAGCGAAAGCGCAAAGAGAAGAAAAATGACTTAATACCTTACAAATGATCATTTATAATGCAAAGATTTGCAAAATCATTATATTGTATTTCAAAATTTGCAGCACCTCCTCCTTCCCGGTCCGCCATAACTCACAATAACGCATATGTTACCATCAGAGAGAACTTGCTTAAAATTCAATCCACTTTTGCGTCATTATCATTCATCAAGATAACGAATGACTCCTTCAGAGTATGGTAATTATCGTTTGATAAATCATCATCTGAAAATTAACTGGACGTCAAAACATTCATCGGGCGAGGGGGGGGGGGGTGATGAATGGAGGATGATTGCGGTGATGAATTGTGTTCATCTGGCCGCTGCGTATGCGGTGAAACGGCTAAGCAGCTCGAGATGGATGGGCCGCGCAAAAAGCTGCAAGGTCAGAGCGGCCCCCACCCCCGCACCCAAAAAAAATGCTTTAAAGATGGGGAAGGAATAAAGAAAAAGTGTGCATAATTGTACGCGTGCCTTACTCAGGTTATTTCCTTCCTGGATGTTTGTAGTGCTGAAACAACCAGTCAACAAATACAACTTATTTAACTCAAGCTGATTGTCACTCGTTACGTTTAAACAGTGAATACAGTGGAGACCTGGCCGGAACGCCAATAGCAAAAATTTGCAGATAATTAATGCAAATTATAATTGCATTGGGGAAAAAAACATTTTTGAGAAAATTTATTATTATTTTTTTTTTTTAAACCCAAAAATTATTGAATAACCGCCACTAAGCATTTTCGGGGTTGATTTTTATTTATTGATTAACAAAGTATCGACCAATAATTGGCTCGCTCACGTTGACGATTTAAAGTGAATGGCTCAACAAACGTGCCGTTATTTTTGCTTTCCTGAAGAGAAAGAGAAAAAAAAAAAAAGATGGTTTTGGAGCTGCGAGGATTCTTCTGCCTGTGAGTATTGTTAAACGCGCTGTCAGTATGTGCTAAGCACTGCATGTGTTCAAACAGCAGTTGTTTAAAAGTTTACAACTACCGCAACATCAATACTACTTTTGTTAGCCAGTCTATGGTATTTCGCATTATGTGTTAGCATTAAGCTTACAGACCTTCGTACGACAAACTTATGCGCTTTAGTTAAATACACAACATAATCTTTTTTTTTTACAGCAAACTTCAACTTCAATAAACACGCAAAAAAACTGAACAAGCGAGAGCTCGTAACTGGAAACCCTCTAAACTGGGGCACTTGTAAGTCAAGGCACCCCTGTATTGTATTTTGGGCACTGGCTGTGATCGATACGGAGGTGAGAGAGGGAGGCTGGCTTTGTCTGTGTCGGAAGTCACGACAGGGCGCGTGAAGGCGTTCCTCACACTTGCTCCCGTCATTTATCAGCACCCCTTCATTGGCCTACCGTCAGTGACAATGAAAAGATTTCACAACAGCGCCGGCCGGGCAGAAAGTCATTCCGGCGAGTCATCCGTCATTTGGAGCCCAGCGGCCATTCCACTGACCTAATCGCGAATGCGTCAATGCGCGCCGGAGACTTCACAAACTGCCCTCGTTATAAGGCCGGCTTATTGGGCGGGACCGAGACTTCCCGCAAAACTGTCCAATCGTACGTCAGGATATTGTGGTCAAGTCATTTATCCTTTCACACATTGTGATTTTGAGTTTGACTTCTCGTCTTCTTGAGCAAATGGCGAGCAACGGGAACTTGCTGTCGTATAGCGTAAAAAGGGTTCAACTGATCTGCAAGGCGGATGTATTCCGCAAAACAAGCTTTTAACAACAACTCAAGGCAATCACGAGCCTCCCGGTCTGCTCGGCAACATAAGTGTCGAAAGTCAGGCCTTCAAAATAAAAGCACGCCAGTATAATAAGAGTTTCACCACACTTTATTTGGCCCTCTGCTAGTTTATTTAGCAGTTGCACTGAAACGATTTTGCGCTTGTTTATTGAGTGTGACTGTTCAGTAAGCCGCCACGTGGTCCAAGAAAGTGTGGTGAATCTGTGTTATTATGCAGCGTGCTTTTATTTTGAAAGTCTGACTTTTGACAGGATGTGTGAGACAGATGTTGCTTTGAGTTGTTAGGAAAAGCTTGCACTGAGGATTACGCATTGCCGTCTGTTGAAACCTTTATACACAACTTATGAAATTCTTCACTCCATGTCGATTCTGAGAAATGATTAGCTGAGCTGTGTTTTGTTTTTTTTGTACAATAACTGAGCAGAAAACAAAAACCAACCAAGACAAAATATATACGTAAAATAAACTAATCATACAACAACTGGCGCATACAAAAACCGAGCTACCGTAGTGCTTTATTTTGCCAACAGTGATAGCAGGATACGACTCGTGATACGATATCATGATACTTTGCCATCAACGATGGCTTTAACCCATTTTTGATCATGTTTGGATGATTACTGTAAACAAGATGGTTTTATTTTGAAATTGTTGGTGTTAGGGAAAGGGGGTGCGCCATCTCTGCGTGTCTTAAAAAGTCTTTTCACTTTATTTGAATTTAAAGCCACACCGAAAAAGTCATTGCTGATGTTCACGTGAATTATCTCACGCTAAAACAAAGTATCGGGTAAGGAACAAATATTCCTCGTATGTGGCCAAATGCTATTACTCCGCTAACCATCAGCAATTATCTTCCTGTCAAAGCTCCAGGTGACAAATTCTCCCTGTGGCCGAGCGGGTATCGTCAAGCCGACGTGTGCTTCGTGCGACGGCTAGCTAAATCGGCTGACAGACAAATGGGCTGCCTTGGCAATGCTAGGCCCATCATTCCGGGCTGGGGAGGAAGGAATCAGCTGACCCCCCCCCCCCCTCCACCCCTTACCATCCTCCATACACGAGGGTCTTAAATAGTGCAGATTCTGTATGTAAGCTCTCTTTCCAAAATATGAGAATTATTAATGGCTTTTGCGGTGCGCCCGTTTCATCTTGTGCCAAGTTGCGGTCATCGCTTTTACCTTGGGCTCGTTTGTCTTTTACAGATGGTTGCGGAAAAACAGGAACTGCACTTTATCCTTACAGCAGAGGAAGTGCGTGCATGCGCGCGCGTGTGTGTGTGTGCGCGTGCAAGAGGTGGCAAACGTACTGACACTCTGGACTTAAGTAGAAGTACAAATACTCTGCTAAATGTAGAAGTACTGACTAACTCAAGTCCTTTACCCAACAAAAAAAAGTACAAACTCTGACAAAAAAGTGACGCGCCTGTTTTGACAAAGGAAGGAATAGAGAGTACTTATGTCTTTTAAAATGTACAGAGTAAAAGTAAAAAGTCATCAGGAAATCTGTGGTTTGGTTTGCGTGAATTTGCCTATTTGCAGATTTTGGGGGAACCGATCCTCCATTTTCACGCCATCTGGTGGCATCTTTGTGCTGAAGTGAAATGAGAAGCTTCATCTAGACAAAAACATTTATTTGCCGCCGTCTGGTCACATCTGCACACAATTACAGCACAGTATAAACCTTTTTAGGTTTTAGTCACAGATTGTCTCTGTTCGCGGCAAGGCTCTGTCCCCGTCCCCTTCTGAATAGAAGCACAGATACCTCAAACATCTACTCAAGTACAGTCACTAAGTATTTGTTATTTAATTACTTCCCACCACTGGTGGGAGCGCTAATAATAGCACGCAGTCATCCCTCATGAGCTACATGTGGCAGCGTGACGCTAGCGGTATTTAAAAAATAAATAAATAAAAAAGGCGCAGCTGCATGTGAAGGGCCGTCAACATTCCGCCGAGGCCCAACGCGCCTCATCGAGTGACGCTTAATTGCTTCGCACCTCCGCCGAGGCTCTCTCCTCGGCCGACGATTAATAACCAGAGTTGTCGTTCGCGGCGTGCGAGTTTGGAGCGGAGGTGAGAGAAAGCGTACATCCAAAGGGGCACGCATACCTTCAGCCACACGGCACTTTTCACAGCGAGGCCATACGGCAGGTCCAAAGCCAGGATCCAACTCCATCACGCTGGCGTGACACTGCGGGTAAACGATTGCCTCGGCTTTTTCACCTCTTGACCCGTTGAACCTTGGCTACACAACAGACATACTCAACTAGTTTAATAGTGAACAGGGGGTTTTATAGTTGTCCCCAGCAATTCAACCGTTTACTGCCACCAACAAATGTATTCGTCGAGTGCGTTTTTTTTTAAGAGGGCATCGTCCAAGCTTGTCTGTGAAATTTCGTTGTTTTTTTTTTAAACCACTGTCATGACAAACATATCGCTGCAGAGGGCGCCGTTACATCGCTTTGGATTTGAGATCAGCACAGCTTTTGAGGAGAAGATCAAGATTAGGCGGTGGATCTCGGCTTGTCCCGTCAAGCCTGAGGGAGAGAAATACTCCTACTTTGGAAGTCGGACAAGTGCAGGCACCTTACACTCAAACAGTGAATGTCTCACGGTATTTAGTAGAAAGTGTGCGTCTTGATTGCGAGACAAGATGACTCAGTTCATGGAGTGAATGGCACACGGCAGTAAAAAAAAAAGCAACACGAGCCATACGGTGAGTCAGCGTTTTCGGAATGCGTCAGGTCGTACAACCGGCGGGGAGCTTCCGATCGCTTGTTTACCTTGTACACTGTGCAATTAAGGACTTTGTTGTGCAAAAAGAAGAGAGAAAAAATCGTTATCAAATCAAATACTTGAAAACAAGGCTACTTGCACAGTTAATTATATTTGCAAAGAGTTGAGAAAATTTGATGACATGAAGACACCTCAAAGGTCTGGCCAAGAAGCGCGTGCAGGTATTTTTATATCTTAGTACGTGTAAATGGTTCAGGCGCATAACACAGGAAGACGCGGACGATTGGTCTGACAGGATTCCAGCGGGGTCGGTTTCACACAGGCCACCTTTTGTTATCGTTCTTGATCAAGACGAACTGGACTCGCTTGAGTAACCGAATTCGTCACGCGATTTATTATTGAAGGTACACTGACAGTTTTACAACGTGAAATCGGATTCATCATTCAGTTGGCCAACTTGAAGAGGATCCAAAAGATTTTTTCCCCATTGGGTACGTTGGCCACTTCAAACATTAGTTAAGTCGGACTAACAAGCCTCAAAATCGTAAGTAGTAGTTGCGATCAACTCCTTCAGTTACAAAAGTTACAAAACAGAATCTCTGCCCTTGGCATTCAGAGCGACTGGCAAGAAATCCATAACTGGAGGACGTCCCACTGGGATCCAAAACCCTAATTAATAACTTGCTTCTCATATCTTTATCAATACGGGCCAAAACTTCACTATCCTTTTGTTTCCAACCTTGGCATTTTGTCTCCGGCGCAGATTATTGATGATTTTCTGGCCGCGGTGCCGCTCCTCGTTTGTCAGGATTATTGCTGAATTTTGAAGCTGTCGCGCGTGAGAGCGCCAGCGGATCGATGGGCGTCCGCCGACGCCTTTGTCGTATTGGCAGCGGCGAACGGCTCGTCCTCGCTAAATTGCGTCTCCATCTATTAGCTGTCCGTTGATCCTCGGTGAGGTCACTCCGTCTGTCATCCCTCCAATCAAACGGCTGATGCGTGAAGGAGCGGGATACAAGATTGAGACCTAGCCCTGCCGCGAATAGTGAACAAATAGTCACGATGCACCTACCGCCGAATTTGTAGAATTGCCCATAAACTGGAAATATGCTGAGGGACAATAAGAATGACTCTAGAAGGCAGGCAAAATAACATGTTTCATGAGATTTTTATAAAATTGCATCATTTCCGTGACGTCATTTTCAGTGAATCGGGCATTCACTAAATATTAAAACAAACTCAATTAGTGAAAAATACAGCAAGATGTTAAGAGGAGCTGATAGGCTTAATCAGCACTGTGTCATTTCCTCGAAAAGGATTTATATTAAATATGTACATTTGAACACAAAGTAGTTACACAGTGCAAGTTTAAATACCGGCTTGACTTTGTCCCTGATCAATTCCAAGCCGTTTGCACAGAAAAAAAGGGTGGAAATCTCATCTTTTATAGGCAGCATAAAGGCGGTTTGTGTTTGTAGTTGACACTTATGCCATCCGACATGAGTGAACTTTCATTTTGTGCTCAGCAATATTATTTCAACCTGACAAGAGCATGCTGCTAGCAACAAATTCAGCCAAAATTGCAAACAAATACAGTTAAAAAACAGACGTACATGGCAGGAAAGCGCGAGTGTCTGGTATCATATTCCCCCCCCCCCCCCCCCCCCCCCCCACACACACCGACACCGCCCGCATAAAAAGGCAAAGAAGTGCAACAATGGCTATTGCTGGAAAAGTGCTTTAAAGTTAAAGCTGATGGATGGCTTGTCAAAAAAATAATTGCGGCGCTCGGAAAGTGGGTCTGAGAGCGCGGAGGGTGGGGGAGGCGGGGAGGGTGGAGGGTACGCGGCGTGAGCGTGATGGGAAGTGACAGTGGTCTGTCAAGACGCAGTGGCTGCCCGCCGCCGTGTGAAGGCTCGGCAGAGAAGGTGGCAGAACAGAGCGGGCTGTCACGGCGCAAAAGTGCCTTCGATACAAAAGGAATCCGCCTGTCAGACCTGCTCGGCGGGTCCAGGGCAGAGGACGGAATACGGCGGAATCGGTGTCGGGGCCCGGGCCGCCGCCCCGGCCCGCGGGTACAAATCACCAACGGCAACGGCGCTTCCTTTGCCCGTGACAACTCATTAATCACTCTGACAGGTCCGACCTTATTACACGGAATATTTGACACTTGAGCAATTGGATTGTCAACGGCATCCTATTATGAATGCAATTCAAATTGAATCCGGCCCTCTTGTTGTAATTCCCAGAAAGCCTGTTATCTTTTTTTGAGGCGACCTTGAGAGGCAATCGCTACTCGCTCTGACGATATGCAATACAACTTACTGCACGTGGAAGCATATACAGTATAGTGTTCCCTAGCTATATCATGTTTTTAAAAAAGAAAATGTTTTTTTTTTTTTTTTTAACAGAATACCGAAGTGCCTTGACTTATGAGTAGGCCAGATCAGATTCCAAAATGTATCGCTGTTTCATGGTATTACAATTAAAGCTCTAAAATGTATTATTTTGAAATGGTTGGATAAATAACTTTTTCATTTAAGTAAGTTTTAATGAGTTAAAATGTGTTTTAAAATGGTTTTATATGATCTGTCATATTTGATTTTCCCTTCTGGGTAGTTCTGGAACATATCCCCGTGATAAACGTTTCTGTAACGCTGTAACCCTCAGACGCCACAAGATGGTGCCAAAGGGACTAGGGAAGTAGTAATTGGCGTCATGGAAGTAAGTTGCGGCGATACAGTACATCTAGACTGTTCTTAGATCTTTGCATCTCGTCGGGGAGGAGATAAGTTTAGCCCGGGTTGTTAGTGGAAGTTATGGAGCGTCTTTGTTGCATGTGTATGTACAAATTTCACTGCACAGTAAAATGTCTGGATGTCCTGCTACCATTTTGTACGGTCTCCGTGTGAGACAGGCTACTAACTAACTAATTAACTAACCGTGTTTGTTAATTTAGGTTGGGGTCAGACGGACTAAGTCGGGAGCGTCTCGGGGCTGTGTCATCGTGACGAGGTGACATCGATACCAGCGCACGGCGCCGGCTGATTTGTCCTGGCTCGGCCCGCGTCACGAGAATGACAGCTCGGGAAATGTGTCCCGATGCACGACGTGTCTCGCTGCCCGCCAGGAGTCCTAATTACAAGCTCGGCGTGAGAGTTAATGACCGAGAGGTGGGAGCAGCAGCTGGGCGACTGGAGGGGCCGCCGCCGCCGCCGCCGCCGCCGCCCTTCTGCTTGACATTTGCTCGCAACTGGGCCACCTCGTGTCCTGCTGATACACGAGTCAGCGAAGTAGCGGCCACGCTTTGGATCTTGATTACTTGCCATTTAGAGCAAACATCTCCCTGCAGGTAGCCGCGCAGCCATGAATCCCTTGCAGGCGAGTCATTTATGCTTGATAAATGACACAATGGCACGTTCCACTCCACTCGTAGTGCACGCTCAGGACAATTCAATAGACTGTAGGCCCTCAGAATCTCTAGCCTTGTCCGATTAGTATTATGCTAACTTACAGGGGAACCCCGTTGCCATGCTAACATGATTAGCACAACAATTATTATTATTTTTTTACTTTTTAGCAAAACTATAACACACTATAACACAGTTAGATGAGTTTTCCATTGACTTGACACGTTAAGAATCCTCATTGTGAAAACCAATAAAATTTTAATATTTATGTCGAACCTGTGAATGCCAAAACAGACAGCGAATGTGATACAATATCAAAGAAAAATCTCAAAACAATGAAACAAATGGAAATGATGACAATCGTAACAATTTAACAAAGCTCATTGTAATGTCAAATAAATTGCTAACTCTTAAGTGGATTAGAAGCGTTGTCCGATTAGCATTATGCTAACTTACATCCTACCACAGTTAGCAAAAAAAGGTAGGTGAATACGGCATTTATAGAATTTGAACAATCGTTGAAGCAACTGAGTTTATTATTTTTTATTTTTTTTTGCTACAACTGCAGCCGGTGTGTGTGTGTGTGTGTGTATATTCTAAGGGCAGAAATGTAGCAGCTTGCCAAGCTCGGTGCACTTTATATCCGATCAATGGCACTTGATGATTTCCCGCCGCTCCAAAATGTCTTTTCTATTAAATCAAATGGCCGCACCTACTTGTTATTAAACCCAAGGTCTTCCGCGTTAAATGTATCACTCGGGGATTTACATACGCGGCAGTTCCTTGGTCACTTTGATTTATTAACGTCTCATCTGCCAGACAGCGGCTGACGTAGTGTCACTTCGGGTGCCGCGTGCGCGTTAAACAGCCCTGACGAGCCGATTGCGGGTACAAACGACATTGTCGACACGCCTCGTGCGTGTAATATCCAATCGACTGCGATTACACCTCATCAGCACCTGTTAATGGTCGGAACACCCCGGAAGAACTCACCAGTGGGACGGTTGGGGTTTTGTTACGCATTATGGCAACAGCAGCATGCCAGCGTCGTTCGTGTCTGCTCATTCGCCGACCAACACGGCGCCCTTCTCGATATCCTCACGTGGCTTGGATTCGTTGCAAAGACTTCTCAATGAGTGTGACTGTAGGACCAAAAAAAAACAAACAACACAGTTCAGTGTGAAAAAATACAAAAGTGTGTCTTCTTTTTAGAAATGTGCAACATCAATTGTCAAAACACCAAGAGCTTTTCTTAATTTATGAAAGTGCATTATCAATAGTTTGTCTTCTTTTTAGGGAAGTGCAAACTCAATAGCTTGTCTTCATATTTTGAAAGTGTAACATGAATGAATAGCTTGTCTTTTTTTTCCCCAGAGAGCGCAACATCAACAGTTTGTCTTCATTTTCGGAATGTGCAAAATCAACGGTTTGGCTTATTTTTTTAGGAAACCACATTTTTAATTTGTCTTCTCGTTGGGAAAGTGCAACATCAAGTGTTGGCATTCTTTTTAGGAAAGTCAAAATCCAACAGTTTGTCTTCTTTTTAGTAAAGTGCAACATCAATAGCTTGTTTTCCCTTTTTGAAAGTCCAACATCAACATGGTCTTCTTTTTAGGAAATGAACAACGCCGGCAGGCGCAACGGTGACAGTTGAAATAGTGAAAGTAAATGGCACAATATTCATTTTTATAACCAATGAGCACCATGGCTGCTATGCATCAAGTCGACACCAACACCAACACGGTCCGCCTGGACCTCTTTGCAAGGCCTCAACGTCACCGTGAAAATGATGTCCGTCAAGCGTCTTCAAAGGCAGAGTAGTTTGGCTGTATTTGAGTTGTGTGCTACAGGTGGCCATTGAGTGTCCCTTCATGAAGCTGGGTGAGTTTCAGTAACAGTAGCTGTGTGCGTGCGTGCGTGCGTGCGTGCGCGCGCGCACCTCCCGGCTGCTGTCGGTGTATTAATCACCAGCCATGCGTGCTGCGAAGGGACGGCTGCAGGAAATAAAGACACGGCGGCGGTGTCAGGTGTGCGCCCTGATGTGACTCCCTCAGACAAGAGGCTCGCTATTGACAGGGTGAGAAGGGGCTGACGGCTGGCTGCTGGGGAGGCAGCCATCACTCCTCCTCCACTCAGTCACCTTGGCTCTGACGCAAAGTCATCAAAGTGCACGCCATTATTCCCGCCGCCTCACACCGGCGTTATCTCAACATCGAGAGAAGGGCTCAATGTCAGCCCCAAGGACACGCAAACACCCTACATTGTATAAACACACACGCATGCTACGCGCTACCAAGTAGGGCTGTGCGATTAATCCAGTTTTTGGGTCAGATTATTTTTCCTCAAATACAAACCAAAAAAAAAAGGAAACAAAAGGAACAAAAATAACCATAATAATACCCGAGTGGTTAACGTCGCCCTAAAGCGTTTTGCATGCAAAAGGGTCAAAGGCAAATTGAAAAGTCGTGAAAACTTTCAAGGAGAAACAAAAATAACTTAATTTTTAATAATACCTTCATAGCTAACATTTCGTTTGATTTCTGATTAAGGACTTTCTGGACTTTATCAACTCTAAACATTCTTGAAACGACATCTGCTGTTTACATGACAACAGTGTTTTTGGAGCCTAAAAAAACATTTGACAACAAAATACGGTTAACGTTCCCCTTTTAAACTAAAAATAGACATCTGCTAACATAGTCACAGTAAATGTACATAAACGTAAATAAATAAACCAAAATAAATCCAGCAGAACCTGTGGGCCGACTGGCACTTCACACGTCCAAACTGGTGCGGTGGAGAAGAAGGCAAAAATCATCATTTGCGCAGTCGCTCTGCCTTGGTCACATGACCCGGAAAGGTTTGTTTGCTAGCGGTGCCATACGAGATCGCTAAAGCGTCTCTCACCCACGACAGAAGTACAGAAAGGACCGAGACGTCAAGTTTTCCAGCGGGATGGATTGGTGGCGCGTTATCGGTGATATCGGGTGGCTGCGACGCCACGACCCTTCGCGGGAGACGACGCCTCTTCCCGCTGGCCTCCAAAACGGAGGCTTATTTAAGAAACAATTAGGAGCATACACAAAGCAATTTGCAGCCGGTCCAAGAGCTGGGAGTGTGGCGGCGGCGAAGGGGCCTTTCAGTGCTGATTTATCACGCTGTCACCTTCACGAGGCAACGTAATTAATAGGAGCGCCCACTTCTAATTCCGCCCACTTCCACGCTCGGCGGAACGCTTTTGATTTATGGCGGCCCGGGACTTTGCATTCTATCAGTTCATTCGCTCGTTATTTATGCTGATGACCAATTTCGCTGGGTCGTCGTCGTCGTGCCGCTCGCGACTAATCAAAGAGAATTAGGGTGTACTGCATTATTCCGACGCCGCTCGTTTATCTTGGCGGCTGAAGGACGACGGGGGGAAGAAAAGCAAGACTCGTTTCACGTTTCACGACGTGTTTGCAGCCGCAACTCGGATCACGGTGCAACCTTGGCTTGCGAGTCCCCAAATGACGGACGAGATTTTCCAGTTCGGTCCCCTTTTTTGCTTTCTCAATATTTCTGCCACATTTTCCGTTTTTTCTTCCGTGATGACGGACAGTTACATTTGCAAGAGACTTGATCAGTAATGACATTTTCTGCTTTTGCTTCCGTGACGATGGACAGTTAGGTTGAAGGTTACCAAGTTGTTTTGTTTTTACAGTTTATTTCTGTGATTATAGACAATTAAAACATTTTGTGATCTTTAAAAACTTGCCTCTGTCATATTGACGCCGAGAACATGTTCTGGTTTTACGACTGTGATGATGGATTCTTCCAAAATGTTCTCGTTTCTACATTTTACTTCTGTGATGTAAGAGATTTTCTTGTGTTCTTATTCGTATTTCTGTGATGATGGACAGTTAGGTTTTCTCACGTCCGTAAAATTACTGAGACAACATTTTTCTTGTTGCACAATGCCGGGCAGTTACAAGATGTTCTGGTTTTCTATATATTTGATGTTGTGATATCGGGAGTTCTGACATTTTCTCATCAGATCGTTTTACTTTACTGCGATGACGGGCAAGTCCGAAATGTTCTCATTTCTACATTTTCCTTCTGGCATACAGACAGTTATGAGATTTTCTTGTTTTCTACTTTTACAAGCTGTGATGATGGCCAGTTAGAAAATGTTCTCATTTTATTTCTGTAATGAGAGTTAGAAAATATTCTGATTTGGATTTTTTTTTTTCCTGCAATGATGGTAACATTTTCACGTTTTACCACTGTGACGATAGTCAGTTACGTTTTTACGTCTTACGCTGTGATATCGACAGTTGTGACATTATCGTTTTCTCGTATTTCTGTGATGACGGACAGCTAACACATTTCCTCGTTTTGTAGTTTTACATCTGTGACGACGATTGTGCCATCGTTTTTTTCCATTTTACTTCCGTGATATAGAGATGTTTGAGATTTTCTTTTTTTCGTCTTACAGCTGTAACGAAGGGCACTTACAAAATGTTCTCGTCTTATTTCGGTGACGAGCGTTGCAACATTTTCTCACCACAAAAACGGATCACAAGGAGCAATCAAGCACGAGAAGTCCCGTTTCCAAGTTTCCCAAGCACAAGAGCCTATTTCACCCTCCATAAAGTACAACACTTCACAGCCTCCTGACCAAAGAGCAACAAACTCACAAACCCACAAAAGTCACGACAGACATAGCCGCAAGGTGCTACTTTCAAAATGCGCACACGTACACAAAAAAAGAAAAAACCAGGAGGATACTCCTCGGCCGAACAAGTCCATCATGGTCACCGCGGCGGTAATGCATCATAAACGACGCCGCAGATTAATACGACACATTATTAGAAAACGAGATCAATCGGATGACATTGTGGCGGGGTTTGTTGGGAAAATTACACCCGTTGCAAGTGATGCGATCCTGCAAATGCTATCGTGAAGGTTCAATTGTGTATTACTGTTCAAACAAATGGAGACGGCAGCCAGGCTTGGCAGCGGAACATTACTTGGCGTCCTTGCAGCTACAACAATGAGAAAATTAAGAGGCACTAAACTTGGAGTCAAAGAAAAGTAGCAAACAATACAGATGTTTCACTGCACATTTAGGGCTTCACACAAGTCATTTTCCCGCTACAGCGAAGTTGCCAGACAGGGTTATTGCATTTAGAAACATTCACATTAACATGTGACCTTCCTGGATGCAATGGAGCGCTTCTTTGTCTTCGTTTTGAACCTTATTTCCTTTCTTATCATGTTGAATTTGTTAACAGAGAGCAAGCTTTGCGTACGCGCCCGTTTAAATGCTTTGACCCAACCTAAAATGTCTTTGGCATGCTTGATCACGACAAATAAAAGAAACCGTAATGTATATCACGAGACAAACTGTCAATAAATCACAGGAAGAACTGCATTTGCTTTATGTTGTTACAGCCTTATTCCAAAATTGAATAAATTCATTTGTTACCACAAAATTCTATACACAACACCCTATTAGGGTAACATGAAATGAGTCTTTTGGAAATTTATGCAAATTAATTACAAATGTAAAAAAATAAGAAATCCCATTTACAGAAGGATTGTACATTGGACCCTCGCCATTTGCGGAGGATAGGGGCCAAGCCCAAACACAAATAGCGTAAATACGCAAATAAGCCTGGTTTTACGTGAATAGGTGACGGATCGTGTTTCAGCAAATAACAGAGGATAGCACCCCCACCCCAAAAAAATAATAATCAGAGAATAGGTGAATTTGCGAATACCAAACCACGAATATGGGGGCCTACTGCATATATTAGGGGTTGCACCGATTAGTCAACTTTACTACTCCGCATCGACACTTAAAGTTTGAAGTCCACTAATCGCCAATCACGTGTTTTTGATATCTCGTCTTCAAATCCGCCAATTTGTTGAGGTTTTTCCGACTCGGTGCAGCGGAGAAATGTCCGGCCAACAAGATGACACAGTCTTCATCCGAGTACGGAAATAAGATGGTTGGGAATGACAACGGCGGTTAGCCTAGCTAGCGTCGGCTATGCCGATTGCTGCTCGTCTTGAAACAGAAGGCCTACAGATAATAATACAAATATCTGTTTTCAAATGAAGGGAGTAAAACGTCGTCCGAGAAATAATTACTCAAGTAAAGTACAGCTACCTGAACGATCTACTTAAGTAGCGTAATAACACGTTTATACTTGATTACTTCCCACCAGCGCCGTTCAACGAGGCGTATCGTTTAACCGAGCTGTAATAAGATGCAAAGCTTACAAAGAGTCGTCAATACGCCCGTCGATAGCTGGACAGCGGCCATATATCAATCGATGGCATTTTTCCAACGATGAATCCCAGGAAATGATAGCGTTCAAATAAACGCTGGTAAAGAGAAACACAATCCTCCTCTCGGGAGAGACACGACATGTGGAAATGTCCCCGCTTCTTGCCCTGCCGTCTGCCGGCTCGGCAATCTTAGGAGTTGCAGGACAACACAAGCACAGAAGGACGATCGGAGAATTAAGAGGCATAACACACATCCAAATACCCGGAAAGCTCGCTTTGAAGTTTTTAAACCTTACATACTGTTTTGACATTCGATGGCAATCAACAAATAAAATCAAATACTGCAAATGCCATTTTTCATCCTGAAATTTAATGACTTCTCCAAGAATATACAATAAATGAAAGTATTTGAAAATGTCATTCTTTTGTACAGGTGCTAAAAAGGGTTTACGTGTCTACTAAAATGGATTTTAGATGACCAATGTGTTGAAACTCTTCGGAATCTTGAATCTGTGACACTTCATACTGTAAATGTTAAAGAGTGTTAAAAAGGGAGCTTGAAACTGTCCCGAGAACTGTCTGTGTTCCCGCCACATTTGGGTTCTGCAGAAACACGCACCTGTTGGTTTTGAAGGGTCACTGGGGAATCTCATTTGATTTAGTTTTTTTCTTGTGTTACCTGTAAACTGTTGTGATTTTCTATCACAACATTTCTATCAATTGATCGATCGATCGATGGATACAGTCATGGCTAGGACTATATAAAAAAGACTTTTTTTTCCTGTTTGACATGAAATCAGACTAAACTTGCCCTGTTTTTGGTCAATTAAGATGACCAAAAATAGCTCCATTTGCTAAAGCCCACAATAATGAGACGGAATTTTTTTAAATACAAATATAGAATAGACAATATAGTCATGACTAGTTATTAGCCATGGCTGTAGCACGAAGGACACATTTTTTGTGTGCTTTTGACATAAATGTGACTGACAAATTTGTTGATTGATTGAAAAAAAATACTTCAGAGAGGTTTCGTTCCTCACGTTATGTCAAAAGTCAATTTGATTTATCGTTATCTTTTCCCCGAACAAAACGTCACCACGCTCGGCGGCTGACGGACAGCCGGCGGAGCCGACACGCGAGCGGCGGCGGCTGCCGCTGATGTTGCGTGGCCTCATCAGTCCCTACGTGATTTGATACAACGCCGCGAGATGTTCATTAATCACCGCAGCTCGCAGCGGCCCGCGGGAGCAGCGGCGCTTAATACAATGACGGCGTCCTCACCCTCCCCCGCGCTGCTCTCGACAAATCAATCAGTTGCGCGAGAAACACTGGCAACCTGTCTTTTGCGGGGCGTCTGCTGACAGACACCCTTGATTAAAAGATCCAGCATGACAAACCTTTCCTCAGGCGGCTCAGGTCAAGGCGAGGCCTTGGATTGTTAGCTAGCTACTTAGTTCCTTCATTTGCTATCTAGCTAGTTAGTTTGTACTTTGTTGGTGGGTTCTGTTTCGAAGTTCATTTGCTAGCTAGTTAGCAAGATTACTCAGCATACCGCAGTTCAATCAGCATTAAAATTAGTTAGCTAGCTAGCTGGTTAGTTACATGGTTCATTAGTAGTTTTTAAGCTAACTTGCTCACTCTTTAGCAGAAATAAAGGACACACCCTATTCAATGAAGCATAGTTGATCAGTTAGATAGTTATCAACTTAGTTCCTTAGTTTGCTATCTGGCTAGTTAGTTCGCTATGCGGCGAGCTAGTTAATTAGTCCTTTAGTCAGTTGTTTTTTTTGCATTAATTAGTTAACTCACTGGCCAGTTAACAGCATTAAGCAGCATACACAGTTTTAATTGGCTTGCTATCTAGCTAGTTTGTTAGCTAACCATTTCATGTATTCATTAGCGTGCCAGCTAGAAAGCTACTTTGTAATGTAGATTGCTAATTAGTTAGTATTTACCTCTACATTAATTAGTCATTTAACTTGCTAGTTAATTATCAGGATCAAATGGCATATCCCATTTCAATTAGTTTTTTACATTTTTTTATTGCCATCATCTAGTTAGTTGGTTTGTACGTTAGCTTGTAGCCTAATGCGCTCCCTAGAAGGCGTACGTACAATTTTCAAAATAAAATTAACACTGTTTGCTATTTCATAGGCTCATTATCTAGCTAGCTTTGTTAGTTGATTTGTTTGCATGTTAACTTTTTAACCATTTTTTTTTTTGCAGAGCACGGCATATACCAAACACTTAAAAGGTGACGCCCCCGAAAACTACTATGACTACTACTTGTTATTATAATAAATATTTTTTTAAAGTGCTTTTCTAGAAATGCAAATACAAGAAGCAGCTATTTACCACAAAACTGTCAAAGTGGTCCTAGCGTCCTTCGATTCTGCAGAAAGATTGTCGAGTAGGTGTGGCTTCACTGTACTGTGAACAGATGTCACCCAGAGGCGAGCGGCCGATACTGGCGCCGGCATCCCTGCTCCGACTCCCGGGGCCAAACGACATACCGCCACGGGGCTCGAGAGGAGGCGGGAGGCCTTTACGATACCGCCCCCGCACCGCCTACCTCCTTTTCCCTTCCCTGCAATTATCATCAAAGAACATCTGTTTGTTGTTCCCCTTTTGCAAGTGTCCTAGCCTCACCTTGACCCACGCTCCGTGTTATGAGTGAAAATAAACAGCGCCGAGCCAGGGAGGCTCGGCCTTTGTGTGAGGAGGGCGTTCTCAGGATATCCCCAGGCTAACGTGGGCCCACTTCCTTTGACAGGTACCACAGAAGAAGAAGAACAGCGTGCGGTGAATGGCGTGTCAAGTACACTCGATGCACTCCCGCCGAGGAAAAGTTCAATAGTTCCTGGCAGGCGACCTGATACGCGCCGTCGTCATGGTGTTGTGCGATCTATATCTGCAAGGCGGAGACGTCACTCAAGGGGCAAGGCCCGACATGTTCGCTCGCAGGTGCTCCTGCGTTCAGTCCAACTAAAGTCAATGCAGAAAAAGTGTCTGCATTTCTCATTTTCGTTGGTTGGTTGGTTGGTTGGTTAGTTAGTTAACTTGCTACTTAGATACAGTGCATCCGGAAAGTAATCACAGTGCTTCACTTTTTCCACATTTTCTTATGTTACAGCCATATTCCAAAACAGAATAAATTGATTGAGGGAAAACAGGCCCGATAAAAAATGTTTTAATAAGTTCAAATGTGTTTTAATATGTTTAAAGCGTATGGGAGGAAAAAGACTAGCTAAAGAAATTGGAGCACATAGAGATTTGACGTGACGTACGTTAGCCGGCTATGCTACAAATAAATCAACAAGCAGCGATTAGTTAGTTACGACTGATGGCATTCGGTCACCTTTTAGCATTGGTTTATAGAAAAACAACATAAAAGGTACAGAATAGTTGGTTTAGTAGAAAAAGCAACAAGTATTTAATTGAAAACTACGAAAGCGCGTTGGCACGGTTAGCCGAGGACAGTGCTAAGAGAGAGACGCTAACTCTGGGTGGGTTTGGAACGTACGCACCGTGGTAAACGCTACCGATCGTTGACGTTTTCAAGGTGCAATGGCAAGTTTTTGGGACGGTACCACTTCATACCTGCAACTTTTCGTCCCAAAAACAAGGTACAACCGCCGACCTCGGAGTCCACTACTGAGCCCTGTGGGATATATTAGCGTAGGCTGTATGTTGAGGGACATTCATGGCCTCTTCTTACCCATTTGCGACAGTGGCAGCACCACACTTACGTCACTTCTCGCCCGTTAGGTGCCTCAATTAACAAAGGCATGCAAAAAATGGCGCCTCCTCGAAACAGGGGGACAGCCAAAGTTCAGGATGACGAACGGCGTGTGCGCACGTACAGTACATGACGACGTCGCGTTGACAAAATGCGTTCGACTTATGAGCCGGGTTGTCATGCCCTCTGGCAACAATTATAAGAGCTAGCCATGCACTGTGTAATTCTGTGTATCATTACAGAATTGGAGGACATTTTCTGATTTTGTTTCAAATAATAAACAAAATACTGAAAAATGGACTTTCAATGTCAACGTCAATTATTATTGAGCCAAAATGTAACAGTAGCTGTATTAAACGTGACTGCTAATTATTATTTTAAATACTAAAGAAAACCTCTTGGCTTGTTTATCTAGTTCCTCCCTCTTGATGACCAATTTGCATTATCAAATATAACAGATCAAATCATTTTTAAAGCAGGTTTTTTTTTGTAGGATTTTGTCTCGCAATGGTCCAAACATTTTGTTTTACAACAGACATATTTAAAATAGTAGAAATTATGCTCTGAAGTAGTCTCTCTCAACATGCACGCACACATTATTACTGAAACCTTTTGAGCCATCTAGAAGAGAACAAAAATAGTGAGCAACATGACTCAGCAGAAATGACATCATCAAGCTCTAACCATGGGTAAAGCTAAGGTAAGCCCTCTCCTCTAGTTTTCATATTCTTTCAGATGTAATGGCGAGATCTAGCTCGCCGTCATCCATCCATCCATCCAATTTAGTAAGAATTCATATGAAATGCAAGATGGGTATTCTGACAATTTGCTAGCAACTTCAGCATCACTGCTGTCAAAAAAATGCCACAGATATGCTAAGATTGACATTTTCCCCTGATTGGATGAGCGACCAGTCAAATCATCAACGACCTGTGAGGCACATGTGTTGGGTCGGGTTACAACCCGTCGAGACAAGCCAGGACAACGGCATAGCGAGCGATCACAAATATCCGACACGTGGCCTTTGCACGCAATACTTAAACGGTGAAAAATGTCAAAACAAACTTCCCGTGATACTTTTTTGCCACTACAGTAAACCTTGGCTATCTAGTTAGTTTGCTATTTATTTCATTAGTTAGCTATCTACTTAGCTATCCAGTTTGTGAGTTAATTTGGTATCTACTTTGTAACTTATCTATCCAGCTAGTTAGTTTGCCATCTACTTACTGGAAGCTTCTTAAGTTAGCTGGCTAGTTAGTTTGCTATCTATGGCACTTGGGTTGTCTGTTAGCTAGCTAGTTGGTTGGTTTGTAAGCAAGTGTCAAAACAAACATGACGTTCCTCCTCGTTTGTGACTTTCATCGTCCGGCAACTTCAATCACAGCCTCGGTCTCGCAGCGTTACCGGCGCCGTCGATCACCGGCGGGCTCGTACCCGGGCGGTGGGCGGGACCTTGAGAACGCCTCGCCCGCTTATCTTCATATCGGATGTGGCGGCTCGGCGGATTTCGACATTAAAAAAGCAAAGCGGGAGAAGGTTACGAGAGGGAGGTTTTCATCAGGCGTCGACGCCGGGATGTCGCCATCAATCAGGACGGGTTCCCTCCATCCTATTGTCACGTGCCCTTGAGCAAAGATTACCCGTGCCCTCCTGCCTTTCATTTGTCGTGACGGCGTTGCATCCAATCAATGAACACACAAAAATCTTCATTTAACCATATTCTTAATATTGTGGTTGGAGCTTACGCAGTGCATCCGGAACGTTTTTACAGCAATTCACTTTTCATGTTGTTAAGTTACAGCCTTGTTATACGAAAATGGAATAAATAATGTTTCCTATTTTATTTATTTATTTTAAATCCCCCATGACTATGTGATTTTTTTTCTGGGGCATATTTGTTTAAAAAATATATATATATAAATATTTACAGCCATTGCCGTTAAGCTCAAAATTGATTTCAGGTGGATCCTGTGTCCACTGATCATTTTTAAACATAGAATTACATTTATTTTGTCTTTTTTTTTAAACTTGATTTTTAGACATTCTAATTAAAATAATTCATGTTAGAAATAATGTAACATTTAAGAACAATTAAGGTACTGTCATGCCCTCAAATAATGAAAAACTATGTATTCATATTTTGAAGATTTAAAGATTAGGAATTATAATATTTAGCGTTAAAACTAACAATTTAAATAAATTAAAAAAACAAATACTATATCAAATATTTTGGTTACTTTAGTAAGCTTTAATATACACCAAAAATGTAAATGGAGCTCTTAGATGCTGTCTGATGACTACACCTTTTAATTCTATTAGAACATTTAGTGGTGTGTCCGGCTCTTAAAAGTAGTAAGAAGCAATTTGAACATTCTGAGAGATAAAGTGATGGTGATTCATTGGACTGCATAACAATTTTCAGCGTCTCGACGCAACTCGTACAGGTGTGACTAATAAATATGATACAATAAAAGCAAAACTGTATGAGGCACCTGCCTGATGGCCTTCAGCCATTTTGTGACACACACACACACACACGCACACACACACGCCCTCTGTACAACACTGTACGTGCTCAGTATCGTGAGCAGCCGTATCCAATCTCCATGCTCACCAAACAATACATCACGTCTAATTGATTTCCTGTCAGTTGCCGGGAAAATAAAATACATTTTCATGTACGCCGCTTCGGTTTCCCGCGGCCACTTTCATTCGTCTAACTTTTTTAAATTATGCATGACGAGCAGGAAGCGCCCCGAGGCGGAGCTAATGTGGGCCTGTCCTCATAATGACCACAGCGACAACTTAAACGTGGACAGTGGACCCTTGATTTTTATACTTTTACCCCTCACGTGCTCTAAACTCTTTTAAACATCCCAAATTTGCGGGCGCTAAATTGCGTCTTCACTCTAACAGACGCGTGGTGCGCGTGGTCTACTAAGATTGCGATGCAGTTAGCAGCAGTTGTAAAAGGGGCGGAGACCAATGCACTGCATATAAAAGAGGCTTTTTACATTTTATGTAGCACTGATGGTTTTTAACCAAGGAATTTATGGGAGAGCACCGCAAGCACAAAATGAAGTTTGAAGTGATAGAATTGGAAGTGAAAGACATACAAGCGTATTACAGAGTTACACAAAAGACCTCTCTTTGACCATTTTGGAGAAGCCAGCAACTGCAAAAAGGCAACGTTTTGTGGGATTGGACTTCATTTGATGTATCTGCCCATCCAGCGTCGTTTTGAATTTCGAAACTCGGGGCAGCACGCCAGAAAAGTGCGCCGCGAGAGGCCAGCACCAATTGACACAGTGCGCTGAAATGACCCGGACGCAAGGAAACACAGAGCTGAAACATTGGCAATGGGGCATGACTCCTTCTTGTGACTGGCTCCAAGTTAGCTGTTCGATCATCTAGATGCTCCAAAATTCCATTGCTGAATAGATAATATGTCACCATATTTTCAGCTTTGCTTTCATTTTGCCCCCTCGCTGCAAAAATCGCAACCACGGTTACGCACAGCGGTGGCGGTTTTCCACTGCCTTACATTGTAAGACGTAAAATCGGACACCTTCATACTTCAAATCAATCAATTTGCTGGAACGCGACACCACAAAATGGCCTTTTTGGGAGAAAATGAAGGAGAGAAAAAGGTTTTCTCGCAGAATGCTATTCACCAAGGTGAAAAATCCTGCAGAAAGGAGGTTTCATGTTTCGGCCATTGATGTACTCCTCTCAGAACACGATCATTGCCCCTTTGCAGAATTCCTAAAAGGAAAAATCCACAAAGCGGTGGCCTTGTAAAACAAAAGTACACACGAGTAAAAATCTGCGCATTAAGGAATTACACACAAGAGTGCTCAGCTGCTTCCAATGTTGGGCGGATTAATGAGCGGTGGAGGGAATGAGCAAGCATTTCCCAAAGTCGAGCTAAGCTGCAGCCAAAGACAGAGAGGGGTCACCAGCAGGCCAGCCTCTTAAATCAGAGCCGTTGTCAGGCCGCCACTCGGGGGAGGAAACGCTCGGCAACAATGAGGATGGCCTATTTGTTGTGGGGCTTTTTCTTCCCCTCAGCTCTTTGTAGCAGCTGGCCTCGTGAAAGCAGCTGGACACAAGCTAGGGTCATGACGAACTGTTGTTTATTCCCAAACTGTAACTCATACTTGACATTAACGAGGTGACGTAGCCGACCGTGATTACAGACTTACGGGTCGTCGTCGTCGTCGTCGTCCCCCCCCCCTCTCCCGCAAAAGAGTGATTTATACGCCAGCGGCTTCACATCTGCACGTCTGAAATGTTCCCTTCGCTAGGATAATAAACTGCATGCTGAAAGTTGAATGACTCCTTCTGGCGTATTTGTCTATTGGTAAATACGCTTGTGTGTGCCATGTGAAGGCATTAGTCCGTGTAAATTGCTTGTAGATACATTCATCACCGCTCATTTTTCGCTTGCATTCTTTCATCGAGCGCACTTTCCGCGCAGGATCACGAGGATACGCGTCGACAAACAATCTGACATCCAAGGTTAAGAACACACAAGGATCATAAATCGCTCCAGTGTCAAGTTCAATTTCCAGCGCGGGGCTTTACCGAGCATTATCCATAACAGGATTTAAATTGTTATCAGGACGCACAACAATCCACTTTGCATCCTGCCCGCCGGTGATTCATAGCGGGGGAACAAGCGTCACGATTTCCTGCATCCAAGCTGAAGAGGCGGCGGCGGCGGCGGCGGCACGGGCGCACTTCATGTACTTGGATGATTGTTTGAATAAATTGCTTCCATCCGGGCTGCCGTTCACACTGGCGCTATCAGTTAGGATTGTCTTTTTGTGGGCAGCTCCTTCCTGCCTCCCACAGACAGGAGGCTGACACGCATGCCTCAGTTGCGCTTCCTACCATCTCCCATCTTTTAGGAGTTCAAATCAACAGCAGCGTCCTTTTTATCTCAATTCTCAGCTACAGACCTTTTTAATCATGACGTCACACATACTTGCGGGTAGCTAAAGCTCAAGTGTTCTCATAATAAACAAACACTTGGGTGTCATGACCAATGCCGATATAAACGGCTTGATTGATGATTTTAGCCTTCTTCTCTTGTGACGATAGAACAGCCAAAGCTAGCGAGGCGAAATGGACTGTAAGAAGACTGTGTCAAGGCTTGTTGGCTGGACATTTGACTGCTCCACAGAGCGTTATACTCTGGCGACGGCACCAGACGGGTGACTCGAAAGCCGTCTGCAGATTGGCCGATTGGAAGACAAGATGGAAAAAACGTGATTCGAAATGTGTCGACTTCAAGCATTTAGACGTCGATGCAGTCGTAAAGTTGTTTACGCCTATTGTTGACAAACGTCATGAGATCTATTTCTGTGGCTGACACCGTGAGCGGGCCCGACACACCCAGAGGCGGAAACGTAAACTGCATCGTGCTTTTTCCAAACGATAGTTGGGCAATTTGTATCACTTGGTGCAAACCGATTTTCCAGCTAAATCTACCGTCAAATTCGGTGTCTTTGTGTCGAACGTCACCATTACGTATTCTCGATCATTAAAAGCCGATCCTTCATCCCAGCACTGTTGTCTTGATGCAAATGCAAGTCGATACGTCGCAGAGTGTGAGTGATGGAGTCCCACTTCACTTCTACACTGGAGCCCATCGACTTCTTGTAGGCTTTTTGCAGAGAATTTGAAAACAATCAGTGTGCGGCACAGCACAATGCAGGGGGCATTAATCACAAGAGGGGGCCACTTTATTCCGCCGCACAATGAAAGGTGGATTGTTGCAACAGCTGCAAAGCGTTCCGGCGGGGCTGATGATTTATGTGGCCACGCGGCAATAACGATGAGACGCCGTCATTACCATATCGACAGGCTTCCAGATAGATTATCCTCATTGATTGCTTCACGGTTTGTTGAGACGCATATGGGCGAGAGAAATGTTCTCCCTGCTCCTGCAAGATACATACACGGGCGAGGCTTTGCAAAGACTCCATTTTGACTGGAGCTGTCACATGGATAACAGACGGGCGCTGGGGCTAGGAATTACACGGTAACTTGCAATACGATAATCACTGACAATAGGATATATTAGTTGCGGTCTATCATACCGCTTAGTCTTCAGTTTGCATCCGAGTTCCGTTCGTACGATGACGACGTACCCCGAATATGTGCCCAAGTCAGAAAGCCACATAATGCATCACAAGGCCATAATTGCAGTAAATACTGTATTTGTATGATTGAGTTGGCCTGAGAATAACAACGACAGAGAAACAATGCAGTTTAGAAAAGGCCTTCAGAGCTCATGAACATTAGTTAGCGGATCACCGTGTTTAGGCTTTCCAAGTGGCGGAGACTCCAAAGTTCAGGTCAAGCGCGACAGTAGCTGCGCAATGAGTCACGGCCAGGAGAGAGTTCAGATGTTGGAAATCTTCATGGCGCAGTGCTCATGATTCATGGCGACCCGTGGTCCCTTTGCCCATACATCATATGACGCTTCTTCCCGCCCCCTCTCCCACCACTCGGGCTTCCCATCCTACAGCCTCGCCAAGGTCAGCTGAAGGAAATTATTCTGCTACATCACAAGATTTACGAGCGATTCCTTAGCTTGGCCTGTGTGTTTACAGAATACATTGACTGCCCCACCGAAGAACTGCCACGGTCCCCGGAGCGTTTATGGAGCTCGGGGGTGGGAGTGGGGCCCATTTATTGAGTGTCAAAGATAGTCAGAGCACGGTAGCTTAGCTCCAATGAATGACAGGACCTAATATTGAACCAAACATGAGCGGTATCTAGGTGACATCATCCATTTCGGTCTCTGAAGCTATGAGGAAAATCGAAAAGGCAGTTGGTTTTGCTTGGCATGTCCCTCGGCCAATGATGATTATTCAGTGAAGAAATATTCAGCCAATAACACTACAGTTGGACAGCGGGAAGGCGGGACTTAAGCACGATGCAGCCGCAACTAGTTCGCATGAGCTGCTGACGACCCGCATCTAGTTTTGCCGTGATCCCAAATTTGAATCTCAGGTGAAGGGCGTTGCAACATTGCAGATGTTAATGGCCGATCAAAATGCCATGTTCTCATCTCATCACATTATCTTTCACAACAAAAAATATTTTTCCGGGTGATCCAGTGGTTAGGGACCGAGCGAGCCCTGCCATCAATAGATAATCTCTTCCAATGATTGCCACATAAGCGCTAAAGAAAATGGATGCATGGATAAAATACCTGCTAATGCTGGACTTAAGTTCTTGGAGACTTTTCTTACTGATGTCACCCTTTCAGGAAAAGTGTCGCAAATATCCTCAAAAGACACATGCAGTGTTAATCCTCTGATCTGGCAAGATGTGCTGAGAATTCTGGTTGTGGTAGTCGAGCATTCTCAAGCAGTCGACTAAGTACTGTAAGCTAGTAACTATTTCAGGTACTTTAAGGCCCGAAGAGAACAAGCAGACCCCAGAAATCAACTGACGGACTATCGGGGTGAGTTGGAGAATTCTTCTAAAGAACAACAATAGGCACCAGGGTACTTCCGGACGACAGAACGTGAGTGTGTACCAGTGACCTGAACTAAAAACTTCCCACATTTAAACTACGGCGGTAAAGAAAAAGGCTAAACTCATCATTCAAGCCATTTCCGCTGTTTTCTCAATGGCTCTGCCTCGGGCAAACGACATAAAAGAGTCTGTTTGTTTACTAGTGGGGCAATTGAAGATCGCTTGAGCTCTTGCAACCCGGAAACACATCTGACATAATGCTTAAAAGGTTGAAAGGGCTGAGCTGGAGAGTTCAGTACACGAGTACTGCATTCAATGTCAGGGTGGCTACGGCACAAGGTGGACAGCGTGACATTAAGACGAATGCCATCGGCCCCCTGGAACTCCGATTAGAACTCTTCGCATGAATCGCAGTCGCGGCGATAGGAGCAATTTAAAGCCACGGTCGTCATCTCCGAGCGCGGGGCAGAGGCGGTCACCGCCGAGGGTTTCCACATGCCGCTCGCTACCCTCCTCATTAAGCTCTCCAACAGAAAGCACCCGTGATCCCCACTTGCAATTTGTCTGCCCGCTGAGGATCCCCTTTTCGCTCAGTAGCAGGTTGCAAATAAAAGTTTGGACGACTTACGATCATCTGGAGGTACCTTGAGGCCTCCCCACGCAGCGCCCTAGCGCTTCCGTTTTCATCTTTTACGTTACATTGGCGATCCATTTCATCCTCATTCTTTCCCTCAGAAGACCAGAGAATCGAATGATGCAACACTTGCGGGGGGCTAGTTTGCTATCTAGCTAGGTAGTACGTTTACTACCTGCTAGAGTTCATTAGTAAGCTATCTAGTTAGTTTGCAATTTACTCCGTTGTTAGCTAACTAGCCAGTTAGCAATGGAGTTTGCTTTCTTTTCAGTTAGTGAGTTAGTTTGCGATCTTTGTTATTTTGCTATCTAGCTAGTTAGTTACCACTTGGTTTGTTAGTTAGCTAGCTAGGTAGTTTGCGCTCTAGTTTGCTGGCGACCACATTTCATTAGCTAATTAACTTGCTATCAAGTTAATTTGCTGACTAGTTAGTTTGCCATCGACTCATTTAGTTAGTGGTCTTTCCATTTAGAGAGTTATTTGCCATCTACTTAGTTTGTTAGCTAGATCCCTATTAAAAGCCAACCTTCAATTTGGTAAAATCCTGGTTTATTCCCATTGACATTTCCCAACTTTGGAAATTCCTGGAATTTTGCAACCCTATTCATAAGTGTTACGTTTTAATGTACATTAATTTACATTCGTGATCGATTTCGTGCTCATCTTTTCTGAGACCACCACAAGACTGAATGATGCAACCTCCGAGACGGTCGCAGGAAAAATCACAAAGAATCCAACTGTGCTCGCTTAGCAGTAAGAAAATTGCTGTGGGATTTGTCTTGCCCGAACAGCTAATTTCTCTCGGTCTTTCATCGTGTTTGTCGGCGTTAATTTCCCGAGCTCCATCCATTCTCGCATTCCAGTTCCTGCCTTTGTCCATCCATCAATGGGCGCACTTTGTCAGCGCCGACTTCATCCCGGCGACGGCAATCACATCCGAGAGCCGCCCCCTCGACCCCCAACTGCCACCGGGCAGCTTTTTCCACCTCCCATTTGCATCGGCTGACGGGGGAGCCCCTGACACAGAATGTCTTTTTTTTTTCTATTGCGCAGGCCAGCAAAAGAAAAAAAAGCCTCGGCAGACGTGACGAAAGGGAGCGTTTTACCTCCGCTTTGTCACTTTGCCCCTTTTTACTCGCTAATACGCATCAAGGCTGGAAAATAAATCCAAACGTGTAGCAAATGGGCTCGAAAGTGAAGCTGCGTTTGTTGCGCGGGATATGCCAATGGCTCTCGTAAGTCAGGGTACAACTGTACAGTACATCACGGGTGCTAACAGAATAAGCACGGGCATTTATCCGCCTTCGCCCTGCAACTGCCTGCGCAAAAAAGCACTAATGAGACACTGACGGGTGACTTATTAATGAGTTGGACACTTTGGCAATGATCTGCCTCTAAATGGGCTCCGTCATCGCTCTCTTCAACGTCCAAATGAGAATTCTCGCTTCAGCGCTCCCGTCGCCCAACAACAAACGATGGCCGTCAGCTGATTTGTTAGTCAGAGAGCAAACGAAAGGCCGGAAATAATCTGCAAGGGGGAGACCGATATCAGTCGGAGTCGCGTGAGATGACGTCGGAGCAAAGGCGAGCCGAGGGAATGAAAATGTGGCTGGCCAAAGGTGACGCGGGAATGACGTTTGCGCGTTGCAGCTTGGTATGAAAAAACAAACAACAAGGCAATCAACACTTTACGCTTTAACGAGGAACCCTAGTCTTGTGTTCCTTTACTTTTTGTGTTTCTTTAACTCATATTTGTTTTTGTTTTGGGTTAAACATACAATATTTGTATATTTCTCATGAATATATTATTTTTTAACATTTGTGTAGTCTTCTGTTTTTTCTTTTTCAACAAATTGTATATTCTTTCCTAACATTTTTGTCCCTTTTATATTTTTCCCACAATATTTGCATATCTTGTTGAATCTTTATTTTTCTCTACTTTTTATGTATTTTCCATCAAATATTGTTCCCATGAGAGTATTTTACCTATTTCATATTTACTTTTAATCTAATGTCCCCTACTACATGTGCCTTTTGTATTTCTTCTAAAAATATTTGGGCTTTTTTTTTTTTTTGCTCGAATACATATATTTTTCTTGTAATATTTTGAGTATGATTGCTCTGGACTTTTCTCAGAGCATATTTTGACTGCTGCCACGTCCTACTTAGCAAATTCCTTTCTTTGAGCACTACGGTGGGCATTCTGATGAACTGGGCTCATTTGGCTCACTCCGGTACATGTCAGATGATCACAAGGTTTCATGTGGCGACCCCTCATGTGAATCAAGCGCCGTCGCCGGCCCTCGCCAGGCTCAGGCTTGCTGGATTTGGAGTGTTTTCCCCGATGTGTCTCACCAAAAAAAAAAAAAAAAAGCTTGAGCGGCAGGGGACGCTGCTTACGCACTCACTTCCACTTGTGCCAACTATCCAATATTTCTCTGGGAAAAAAATAAGTTGATCCACTTATATTTCAATACCATAATCCTAAAACCGTGACGGCTTTTAACAAGATTACGTAACCCGAACAGAACGGCGACTAGTGGCCGTAACAGAGGGCAGGAAATGGAACTTTATTTGGAGTATTTTCAAATATTGGTGTCGGTTTTGTTGTTGTTTTGCTTTTTGTCTTGTTTCCTCATATCGTATTTTTTTTTTTTCAAATATTCGTCTATCTTGATGCCCTGCGACTGACCGGCGACCGGTTCAGGGTGTAGTCCGCCTTTCGCCCGAAGTCAGCTGGGATAGATAAGCGGTGTTGAAAATGGATGGATGGATGGTCTATTTTGAATCCCAATTTTGTTTTACTTTTTGTGGATTTTTCAGCAGTATTTGGGAATTGCTTTCGAACATTTGTGTATTATTTTATATTTTAAACAAATATTTTGAATTTTAATCTAGTATTGTGTTGTATATTTTTAAAAATAGTTTCGTTTCCTTCAATTTTGATGATTTTTTTGGGTCAAATTTCAGTGAATTTCTCAGTGAATGTTTGCGTATTTATCATCAAATTACTGTTTGTATTTTTTTTAATTGTGTATTTTGTCAATTTGTATTTTTCCTCTCATATTTTAGTTACAGCTAAAATTTGGGGATTCTTGTGCAATATTTAAGGGGTTTAATAATTTTGTATTCTTCCCTGTTTGTGTTACATTCAAATTTTAGTCTATTTTGTATTTTAATATTTTGTTGTAAATCTTATCAAAGTTATAATTCTTTTGTCCAATCTTTTTTTGTTGTTGTTTTTTTTTTATTTATGTGATTTGTTTTGTTTGTTTTATTTTATTTATGGTCTATTTGGTTTGGTTTATGTATGCTCTTTTAATGTGTGTTATTTTCTAATATTTTATTCTATTTTAATTTAATTAATTTTGTAGTATTCATCCAATATTTTCTTATAGTTGTGTATTTTACTTTAAATTTGGGATTTTGTTGGGGGGGGGGGTATAATTTACATGTATTTTTCATTGACCGTTTGTGTATTAATCTTCCAATTTGGGGCATATTTTTTCCTAATAATTAAGCATTTTGTGAAATTTATATTCTGTATTTTTTTTTCTTTTTCCAAGTATTACAATATTTGGAAAGGAGCATGAAGATTCCTGATCTGTCAGGTTGAGTGGCTTTCCTGTATTTTAGTTGTATCGCGCTAACGCAAAGAGCGCGTCGCTAACGACGGGCACGACAACAACCGCATTCATTGCAGTCGTACATGCAGACGGCCGATCGAGTGAAGAACGCAGGGAAATAATGAAAGCTTGTTTACGTGTGACGGCGTGAGGCGGTCGGGAGCTCGTCCGGCGTTTTGGGGATGGCGGCGACGCTGACGGGTGGACACAAGTGACAGTGCGCTATTCATCCCGCACGTTTGGACACGGTAATAAATCAGCCGCCCTTCTGCCGTTGTATCGACAGTTTATTACATCCAGCGTAACAAATAAATAAATAATCCCTGTCAGCCAGGCCCCTTTGCACCACGGCGCGCACCCCAAATACCTTACGAGCGAGTCACTCCTGTTTGTTGGTCCAACTCCTTTGATGCGTTTTATACGGCTTTTATTTATTCCAAAAAGATGCCCCAACAAGGAGCTTACATACCATTTGGGTCAAATCTGACTAGTTTTGACATTTGACAGCAATAAACATACACTAAATGTTATTCTTGAACCTTAAAATCAGAGTTTGCAATCCACCCCAAAAAAATTTTTTTTTATCATCCTATTTATTAAAACTGTCAGTATGACCTGAAAGTAGTACATGAGTTCAATAATGTGTGGGGGGGAAAAAAAAAAAAACAGCATCAGATTCTTTTGGGAAACCATCCTGCCCAAATACAACCAATCAGAGACAGAAGCTGTCAATCATTTGCGGCGCACTCGCGAGCACACTCATCGCGGGCGCAACGCTGCAACTTCGCGCTGACCTGTTACTGTGGGCTTCAGGAGCTTTGCTGAAACATAATCTTCCTGACAAATAAATTCAAATCAATCGTTAAAACGGTTTATCCACATTCTGGGCTAATCGCAGGGCACATAGCGACAAACACCCATTCGCACTCACATTCACACCTACGGGCAATTTACAGTCTTCAAGCAACCTATGTTGATGCATGTTTTCGGGGTGTGGGAGGAAACCGGAGTGCCAGGAGAAGGCGGGGCCGGGATTTGAACCCCGGTCCCCACAACTGTGGGGCAGATGTGCTCACCAGTGGTACACCGTGCCGGCCTTGTGAGAATAACACTGTGTGAAAAATGTCCTCATGTTACAAGACTAAAGTTGTTATAGAGTCCTTAATATGATATATTGTGTTTCATGAATAATTTCATGTTACAAAGTGATGTTACGAGAATAGTAACATTTAGCAAAAACGTAATGTTACGAGAAATATGTAATGTTACAAGAACAGATTTTTTTTTTTTTACATCTTAAAGATGAAAAATTGTCAAGTTACAAGAAAAGTTGTACTATTATTCATAATATTGTTATAATAATAATAATAATAATAATAAATTATCATTATGATTATTATTATATTATTATTTCCAAAAAGATGTATTACTGAGTTATTATGAGAAAAATGTTACATGACTATCACAATGCCACAAAAAAGTGATGTGATGAGAATAGGCATTTTAATATTCTTTTGGCATAAAGGTCTAATGTTACGAGAAAAACACCTCTGATGGTACAAAAATAGATTTTTCTCAAAACTTGTGGCACTCGTGATGTCACAAGAAAAAAAAATGTGCGACGCGTATGTGTAGATTTTCGGCTGCGTGTTAACAGATGAACTATTGTGGCGCAAAGATGAAACAGTAACTGAGAGCAGAGCAGGCTCAATGTGAAAGCCCCGCCCCCCCCCCTGACAGGCATTTTATCAGTAAACCAATTAACATGATTTATGGCTGGGGGGTAAGCATGAGACTGGGGCCATAAATACAAAAAGGGGGTGTGAGATGCTATCACACTCGTCCATTGCGCTTTGCTGGCATGCAGTCAGCTTGCATTTTGTAAATGCGGCTACTGTGCACCATGGCGGCAGGTCAAGAGTTCAAAGGGCGGGGGCGGGGGGGACCTCAACTGCAGATCCGCTTAATGTGGCGGGCCAAGCGATAGGAGCTTCTTATCAGGCTGCGCCCGCCCAGGTGCTTGTCAGGGAACCTCAATTTCGCACAACGTCTGGCAAGAAAATGACCTTCGAGTAGATTATTTAAGGGGCGTTAAAAGCATTTTTATCGCAGGCCACGTCCTAGTTATGAGTTTATGACTATTTTACTTACTTATTTACCTTTCTTTACTTACAAGTTATAAAAGCTACAAGGCGGCGCCCCCCCCCCCCCAGTTATTTTGGAGTTTTTGTTTTAGAGAATTACATGTCTTTTTAAACCAAACCACATAATTTTGTCTTACGAAAGTCCGCTTGCTTAATGCTAACACATAATGCAAAACCCCAGAGACAGGCTAGGAAAACTAGAACCGATATACAGTGGTGCCTTGAATTCAATTTGTTTCGTGACCACTCAAATCATCTTTCCCCATTGAAACAAATGGAAATGACAATCTGTCCATCTGTCGCCACATGAATGCTATTTGATAGCCCGTCTATGGCATTTCCCATTCCAGGTTAGTATTAAGATCGCGGTCATTGAATTAAAGCACAAAACATTGCAAAAAAATAAAATTGTTTAATTATATAGTGTACACAGTATACAAAATTGTCCCAGCATTTCATTGTTATTACAGTAGATATAATTTTAACAACAAATAGCGATACGCTGAGAAACAAACAATGAAAATGTCATTTGCGTGGAAAACGCTGAGTCACGGTTGGCATCAGCACACATTGAAAGTGTCGCCGTGTGGAATTTGGGCCTTTACCGTGATTTCACATCCACTCTTTGCTCACCAGAGATTTACTGTTTCCCAAAAACACGTTAATTGGGTTCGACTCGGGGGGAGGCCAAAGTGCTCTCCGACCGTGGTGGTGGGACACTTCACAACACAAAATGAAGTATGTATCTGAATTTTCAGATTTTGGTACACAAAAGTAACACTTTGTTGCATCAGGCGAGAAAGTAGGAGCACTTTTTCGATGCCATTTTATATGTACTTTTTAATTATCTGCTTTTAGGAGAGAAAATTATCTTTCACATTTCAGTGTCAAAAATTTACATTTTACAATTGTTAAATATGTATTTTAATTTTCAGATTTTTGGAGACAAAATCAATACTTTTTTTCTTCAAATTTCAGTGGAAAAAAATCAACGCGTTTTAAAAATGTCATTTGAAAGAAATCTTTATTTGTTGAATGTTTTTCAATTTTCAAATTTTATTAGACAAAATGAACACTAACACACAGTACATAAGATCAAAATAATGTTAAATAAATACAGCAAAAAGACTACATTTTTTAAATGAATTAATTTTCCTACAGCGGATGAAGGAAATGTTGGCAAAGGCCCATCGCCAGCGTGCGGCTAACGTGTAATTCCACATATGAGTTGACTGACGCGCTTGTCAATGAACGGCGTGATCAATAGCGTTTATTGTCCGACTCTTCATTTGCTTAATGGAACGCTACGGATGAGATATTGTCGCAGCAAAGCCCGACGTGGCCGACGTCATCTTCCGCTTTGCACGGCTGCGGGACAACAGGAAGCGGGTTTGGCGTTTTTGCTTGATGACGGCAGGCTCCCGTCATCGGCCAAGAAAACAAATAGGCCTCCGTCCCCCCTGCTTTTATAGCGGCTTTTCATTTTTATTGAAGGGCAACACAAAGTAAATGCTTGCTTATCTGCAGGAAATGAAGACCTCTTAGCATTTACGGAAACAAAAAGTCACCTTTGCGCCGCACGTCCTGTCGTATATTTTCCTCCTGTTGGCTATCAGCCTCCTCCATAAAGACAAAAAAAATAAAATTAAATTAAGAATAAAAAAATAAAAAAATAAAAAATAAAAATATATATATATATATAAATCGTCTTTAAAAATAAAAAAACAAATGTGGATGTTTTTCTAGGTCAACATATAGGACCTTTTGCAGCACACATCCTGTATAGAACAGCGAGCGAAGTGTGCGCGTGCGAGTGTGAGACGAGCGTAAATCAATCGGTATCGATCGCCACACTCATGGATGAAACAATTAGATAACAGGCGGCATCCGTCAAAATGGTCGATTCCATTTGACGCGTGTGAAACCCGAGAGTGCGCCTTTGACGTGCTTTGTTTACTTGTTTTATTTTTCAAGCAGACTTCTTTTGTCACGATTGAAAAGCGTTCCCAGGTGTTATTACGAATTATCAACATATTTTTACAGCACAGTTCTTGCGATTGTGAAATTGGCTGATTTTAGGGGCGGATGATCCGTGTCGTGTCGCGCACCACACTGCTGGATGCGGCATTTCCTCACCAAGCCAACACTTTCACAAATTGAAGCCCTGTGAATACTTTACAAATGTAAAACTATTTGTAATCTCTTTTTCAATAGCATTTTGTGCTGAGTTATGTAATAATAATAATAATAATAGTAATAATATATTTAAGGCGAAAAAAAGGGTCCTCCTGGCCAGTAGTTGGCGCTCCACTCCAGCGGTTTGCTACATCGGCGAATCATCACAAGCGTCGGAAAGAAAGGAAGGTCTTGTGTGACAATTATCTGTCATTGAGTTAATTCAAATTGTATGTATCGAAACTACTAGTAATATCGGTACTAGTGGTATCAGTGAATAGTAGTATCGATTTGAAAAAAGTGGTATCGGACGTCTCTAGTTTCTATACCGTCACGAGGGAATCGACGGAACGTGGGTTACACCTTGGGAAGGGAGCGTAGGTATTACAAAATAAAAGACAGTCAAGTTAACGCTTTCGGTGGTTTATGTTCTCCGATTATGAGCAGTCGTTAACGACGTATAATCGCCGTGATTATGGTCTTGTAGGCCTTCGTATTCAATTCACTGACACCGTAGAAGTGCGACCTGGTCCGGCTCGACAGGTGTCAAAACGGTCTGGCAAGCAACTGGAAAGACGCGCTAATCAGCCCCCCCCCCCCCCCGCGCCGCACGGCAGCAGCCCCCGCACACCGATTCCGCATGAAAACCAATTACTCCAGTTTGAAGTTGACTGTGCTCTAACTGGCCTGTCTCTTTTGATAAATGGACAAAATGGAGGTGGGGGTAGAGATAGCGAGGCCATTTTTAAGCTTATGACGTTTTAAAAAAAAAAAAAGCCTACGATAAGAACTGGGGAACGTTTTGTTCCTGTCTGTGTTATTAAAATAAATCAATAAATACATATGAAGTGCAAAAATGCTACAATGCTATGAAACAGATTTTATTATTATTATTTTTTTTTTAATTCCTTTGGTCGAGTACAATTTCTGTATTGGGAAGAAACTTTTCCTTCTTTTAGCTGTTCAGCTTTCACATAAAAAATAAAACATGAAAATACTTGCTTTTTATTGGTTGTCTTTGGAAAAAGATATTTAAACATTTTTCGAGGAGGGGATTTTTGCATGAAAACGTTTTTTAGGACATTGGTGCTAATATTTTTTTTTTGATTTAGGGATAACATAAAAAATTATTAAAACAGCTAGACACATGAACATGTTTCAATTAATTAGTTATGTTTATTATTTAATTTTTGAGAAGAAAAATGGAGATCCTTATACAAATATCATTTTTATCATTTTTGTATAACATTACAAAACACGAAACAACAGCAACACAAATAAAAATACATTTGTTGCTCTTTGGAATATTTTTTAAAAATTGGAGATACTTGATTCTATTTTGGTTTTTGTATATATTTTTTAAATTATTTTTGGGGCGAGGGGGTTTTTGTATTTAAAAAGCAAATTTGGAGATGCATGCGTTTTGTTGCTCGAATGATTGATAGTGTAGTTTAAGTTGTTGTTCCTTATTGTGAGAATATAAAATCGTATTTTGTCTTATCTAGGGCTGGCTCCTCGATATTTTTTTAAATAATTTTAATTCCCACAAACAGACGAAGCAGCACAATGCGGCACGCTTGCGCTTCGTCAAAAACCATAAAGCCGAGCCCAGGGAAACGCGAGTTCCTCGGTGGAGGTCATAAAGCGCACTGTCCAGCGTGCACGAAGTGCGTTTAGAGGGCGTTTGAAGGCCCGGCAGCAGGCGGAGGCGAAGACGTGGCCGCCAAACGAGGGCCGACGTACTCGTGTATTGAAATAATAGCTGACAAAGACGGTCAGCGTTTGCGTCAGCGTAATTCCGCGTGACAACTGAGCAGCGCCGCGACCGCCGCGGCCTCGGCTTTAATTTGTTTTGATGGGCCTGGGACTCTTTGCGGTTCGAGCGCTCGGCGGTCGGCTGGATGGGGACGGGTGAGGTTGAACGAGGTTGAACGAGGGTGGGTGGGTGGGGGGGGGGGGGGGGGGGGTCGTGTTCGGTGGACGCAGCGACAGCAAGCAGCTGCGAGGAGTTGAATTCTTTTCTTTTCTCGAGTGGGCAAACAAAGGAGGAGAGTTTTGACAGGAAAACAAAATGGCAACTGTGTGCGGACCGCCGCTATTGGTTCACCGTTCAGCCCTTTTGTTGCATCGCTTATCATGTTGATTGTAAACAATATGTAGCGTACGAACTGTAGTATCCTTGTGTTGTATGTGTGCCTAATCAGGGGCGTGGCCTAATGAGTGACATCAGAAGCTGGAGTCAGGTTGGCCGGTTAGTCTGAGACGTGAGCGTCTGGATGTGAGTTGTGGTCTATAGCAGCTCCTTGTGAGTGTTCTCATTTTGTACTGAATTTGTGTGTTTGGCTGTTTGTACCGTTTAATGAACAACAACTTAATTCCTCCTCAAATTTTGTCTCACAACACGAAGCAAAAAAAAATAATAATAATTAAAAAAAATGTTTAAAACTTGTAATTTGGCCAATCAAAGAGGCAATTCATTCATCGATTGCCGGCTAATTCCACATCGTCTTGACAACGCGTGATTGTCTCCCTCGCAGCGCATTACTTCATTATTATTCTTTTTTTTTTTTTTTTTTTTTTTCCTACTCCGCATCCACGTCAGGTCTTTTCCCCCGCTCACCACACCACAACTCAATTCTTTAGTTTATCATAACAATCATTAATAACTGTCAGTCGTGCTGCTCCATTAGCATCGGAGCGGCATTTGTTTGTGCACACAGGCTGATTATTTCCTACAACGGGCCCGGGCCAATTACTTGAGCTGGTGGGGGGCGGGGGTAGCGCTTTCACATAAATCAAAAGCTAACAAGGTGACAAATTTGAAGTTATCCCGATTCCGAGAGACACCTTAACTAATATGTCACTGTCACCGAAGCTCTAGGTACGCACAAGCCGAATGTGTCATCCCGACAGGATGTCGAATTTGCATACTCGGAGCACAGGTGGGAAGGAAAATGTAAAACGGGGACGTTGATCGGGGAGAGCGATCCCGCACGTCACGTCTTTCCATTCCGAAAGCTTTTACTCTTTACGTGATGATTTTCCATCCATCACGCCCTGACAGCAACATCGCGGCAACAACAAATATGCCGACGTGGCGCGCGGACGCGTAAATGCCCGGCACTTTAGCTCGGCCCGTTGAAACGAGATGCGTCGTCTCCGCCGGGAATTGGCGTAACCCGCAATGTGTGATTGAGTACACCGCTGTCAGTTGGCCTCAGACCGAAGAAGAAGAGTGATTGCAGAGGGGATGCAAACGGCGTCGTTGCCATTCTTTGGTCTCTAAAAGCCCCGAAAAGACAAAAACTATTTTCCACCTTGACATTCAAACAAACAGCAATACGTTTTTGGTAAGGTTCCGCGTTTTTATATACCTTGAATTTTAAAATTATTATTATTTTTTTTTAAATTGGCCGATTAATCGGTTATGGGAATTGCATTCTGCCAAATATCGGTATCGGGAAAAAAAAAATTCCTATCGGTCGGGCCCTGATCTCGAGGCACCACCGTATGGAGTATCTCGCAACAAATCTCTCTATTTTGCAGATTTTCACTTGTGTGCGGGTGTGAGCGGAACATAATAGCGAATCGCGAGGGCGGACGGTATCGCACGCCGACGTTATTTGTTTCCCAGCATTTGCTCGGCCTCGTTCTTCATTTTCAAGTGAGGATTGAGCACAGATGGGAGGCAAAGTTTCTGATCTTTAGCAGAAGTTACCGAGGGTTATCTTTGGCCGTCCGTCATCGCCGATTAACCGCCGCGGGCCGTGGCCTTCTTTCTTCTTCCCGCCGCCGTGAGGCAGTGCGCTTCTCGGCGACACGACAGTGTCGCTTAATCTTAATGTCCGCTCAGGACGCGGCCAATCGACGTCGCGCATCGTCGGGGCGGGGGGGGAGGGACGGGCCTAACTTGCGGCTCGGCCCCTGGAGTTCCTCACCCTGGCGTGCCGATTCATCAACTTCAGCAGCAAACGTCCCCGGCCGCGCGGCCCAGATTAGCTGGCCGCTGATGTATGGGACGTCGGGCGGGGGTGGCGCACTTATCAGATTGCACATTATGCGCTGCTTTATGTTGCCCGGGACAAAAGAGAAAACCGAAGATTGGAGCGAGCAGACAGGCCGTCTTTACTTAGCGGCGCGTAAAAGAAACGAGATCCTCAAAGCAAAGGATGAGCCCGACTCATTTAGATGAATTGCGCCCGGGCCAATCCATTTGAAAATATCCAAATTCAGCTGGAGGACGACGACGTCATCCACTCTGCATCCGCCCACTTACCGTTACCGCGTTGAGTCTACAGTATGCGCATACGTTGGAAAATGTAATCTGGACACAGCGCTGGAATTGTCACCACTGCACAAAATGCAGCCAACCCACAATTCAGCGTGAGGGATTCGTGTTCGAAAATCCACCAGAACACATTTAGTCTTCTAATTTTGAAGCACCACAGAGAAGAGTGTTAAGAACTCTGCCAAATTGGAATGAATACAAAACTAAATCAGCAGGTCTAAAAATAAGGCTTCAAAATGGTGAAAGATCATGCCATTCTTTCCGTTCTCGAATGCCGTAATGCACCTTTAAAACTGTGGTCGACTATCAAAACAGATCAAGAAGACAACGAATGCTAATGCTAGACCAGAAGCTAACAACGAAGCCACGTGACATGCTGCGCTGTTCCACGGGTGAGCCGACATCATCTCGGAACGCGTGCAACTCTGGCCGTGTGTTCCCCGTCAAGATGAAAGGAGAAGTTGCTCTTCTTGGGTATGACGCAAAAAGCCGAACAGAAATCAAGACGTCGGCGCAGATGGAAAACACTCGCCAATCCGCGCGATACCAGAGAACAAAGTCAGACGAGCCCGCGTTAATCCTTCAAAGCGTCGCTGATATTACATGTCCCACTTTTTCTACGATGACCCACTAAAGTAAAAATTACGCTCGGCGATATAATGTCGATAACCTCGCCGCCGCAGCCAGGCAACGACTGTGGCCGTAAAGCACCGCGCCCCCCCCCCCAACTGAGCCAATAAAGCCGTGACACTTTTACGATAGCGTAATTAACAGCGCGCCCGGACCAAATTAAATCAATATGCCCATCTAGTATCATTTTCTCTAGTTATGCAAATCAAACACGTGAAGCGCCTGGGAATGAAGCCGTGTGAATTGCTTTCACGCGTTATCGTCGTATCAGACCTCTTGGGTTGGATGACACGGATGATGATGATGATGATGATGACGACGAGGTGTGCGTGTGTGTGTGTGAGAGAGGGGGGGGGGGGGGGGGGGCCTAACCGCTGCACCGACTGCTGATTAGCGACAACATGGATGATAACAGCCTCACATTAAACAACGCTCATTTGTTTAAGATCAAATGGAGGCCCGAAGATGAACATCAGCGTTTCAAAAAAGTCATTTCCAAAAAATGCCTTCAAGCGGCGATTCTTCGTCGAACACTAGTGCTACGCGCAGAATCGCCGAATTAAATGCTGAAACGCTGCAGAATGTTACATCAGCTAAAAGAAAACGTCATCCGTTACGCTCCTTTCCTTCAGCAGACTCGAGTTGTACTTCACTTCGAGTGAAGGCACAGTGGTGCCTTCAGATACGTGTGCTTTTTCGGTGGCAGTCAACTCAATCCAACAAATGTCAGCAAAAAAAAGAGAGCTTTCAAGCTTTTTAATGCCACTCCCAGTTCAAGTTTACTGTCAAACTAAGTCAAAATAAAATAAAGACAATTACATGTTGTGGATGTAAAACAACCGCTAGCTCAATGCTAACAACCGACGAATTCAAATGAATGGAAAACGCCATTGTGGCTGGTATTGGCGGCCTTTGCCAGTACCCGATACCTTGAAATAAGGCACCTGGTATCTCGTGACAAATGGGCGGCTGGAACGGATTCATGGCTTTTCAATTCCTTTCAATGGGAACATTGATTTGGAATAAGGCTAAATTGAGTTACAAGCTTGGTCATGGAACAAATTAAACTTGTAAGTCAAGGTACTGCCGTACTGTATTGTTGTCTCTTACAATACAGTAAGCAGCAAATATACTGACTATGATTATGTCCAAGAGCGACTTCGATATCTGACAAATTGTTACTGTTTTGGTTAGCAACCTCGTTGGAATTCTAGTTGCAATTGCCCACGATGCCCTGCTTATTGTGTTGATATTTTTGTCTTTTGCTGGCCAGCGTCTCGGCAGGAGCAGGTGGAAATACATCGGGCCTTTTCCCTTTATGGATACGAGACCAAAGGGAGACGAGAGTGCAGCCTAATGGCGCTGATTAATGACAACGAGCCAGAGGAGAGCAGGGACACGGGCGCAACATATATCATCCTTCCTCATCAGTCTGTGCACTTCTGTGGCCGCTACTTCCCCGAGAAAGAGCAAACTAAATAAATAAATCATTTAAAAAAAAAAAAAACATAGCAGCTGTAAATCATAAATAAAACGCTTCCAGTGTGATTCTTTACGGAGATGGCAGCTGGGCAGGCAAATGACGTGCAGAATAAGACGACACCAGCAAAAGCATCACTCATGTTTGTTTTGTTTTGGTTTGGTTTTTTTCCCTGCACGCACTTGAGCACACTCGCAGTGCTTAAGTCACATTCCCGAGGTCTCGTCTTGCCGTACGCGAGCGCCGATGACTTATTGGCTATTTATGAATTGGAGGTGATGATGAACGGCGCCGCATTTCTCTGCATAAGTAACTCCGAGCGCTGGCACGGAGGTTCGCTCGGGCAGGGTGATAATAAACACGCGCTGCACTCGGCAGACGTTACGCCGCCGTCATTGCCCACCCGCCAACCCCCCCTGCGGAAAACCACTCGGACCCCGGGAGCTGAAATCTCATTCACAAAGCGCATTCTTTGGGGAATTTGCTCTTTTAATGAAGAGGCACCCCTTTGGACCCTCGTCGGTGGCGTCAAATTCATCCGACATTTCCATCACAGGCAGATTTAGCTTTTGCCTCAAGTTAAGAATGTAATTGTCATTAAATGGTGATGATGATGATGATACATTCATAACCTTCACCCTTACTATGCTACAAGGGTCTTCAAGCGGTGCACTCTGGACCCTTTGCCCCGCCTGTGTGGAGTTTGCATGTTCTCCGGGCACTCCGCTTTCCTCCCACATCCCAAAAACATGCATGGTAAGTTGATTGGAGACCCTAAATTGCCCGTAGGTGTGAATGTGTGCGCGAATGGTTGTTTGTATATATGTGCCCTGCGATTGGCTGGCGTCCAGTTCAGGGTGTACCCCGCCTCTCGCCCGAAGATAGCTGGCATAGGGTCCAGCACGCCCACGACCCGAGTGAGGAGAAAGCGGTACAGAAAATGGATGGATGGATGCTCGTTAATACTGTTGATGAAGGTGGTTTGTTTGTGTCACTACTAAAGACAGGTGTTGAGGAAACATGGGCGCATGATTGTGTAAATGCGAGATGTGTGGTGTTGATGCTTTATGATCCTCTCTGTTGTACCCCTTCCATCTATCCATCTACCTATCTTATATTTGGTAACAAACATTTTTTTTAATTGTTAAATAAGTATTCCGGCATTGACATTTTTCATTTGAATAAACTGTATTTGAAAAATGTAAACTGTATTGAAAAACACATTTTATTTTACTTTAAAAACATTCACATACAAATAGTAAAATAATAATTGTATTATTGTTGTGACAGTTGGAGATATACACCCCCTTTCCCCCCCCCCCCCCCCCCGCCCGCACCCCCACATATGTATATACATATACACATACATACTGCATGTATATCATATTGTAGTGTTTAATTCATTATCTATTGGCCTATTAAATTGTAATGAGAAAATTGACAGTCATTGCACTCTAACACAAATTACCAATGCGCACACACACACACACACACGCAAGTGTTGTTTAATTAGGCTGGCACATTGCACAAACAATTATCTCACAGTTGTTTGAGTTGAACGCCTGACGCACAAACAAGGCACCTTGTGAGAGGAAACAAGGCGTCTTTTGTCCCACCAACTGTTTCCACGTGTTTTTTCCGCTGGCCTCCGCGCATAACTAATATCGCGGCAGTGCAGGGAGGTTGTCATTTTTCAAATGCTTTGCCTGGAAATGTTCTACACCTCTTAATGGCCCCGCTAATGCTCGAGCTGTCAGGCCTTGGACAGCTGCACTTTTGCGAGACTAAGTGGCGCTCAAGCCGACGAGTGCGCACACATCGGTAACACTCCCCTGTTGAATTGGGTCCGTGACTCAAACTACTTCTGAGTCAAATCAGTTCTTTCCATTGAAATGAACAGAAATGCCATTAATCCGTTCCAGCCCCGAAAGAAAACACCACCATATTTTTGTGTGAAATAAAAAAAAAAAAAAGAAAAATAGCACTCAAACTTGTTTTATAAAGAGTAATTTAGCAATTTTCCACTTCCATTTAGTTTTCCTTTCCGTGTGTTAGGGTCCATTCTATGCTCCTTGCGAGTGTTTTCATTTTGTCTTTGTGTGTTTGACTGCTTGTCCCGTTCAATAAATGTCTGAAAGCGCATCAGTGAGTGTGGTCTACCTTTTTATTTTTTAACTTCACTCAAGCTGCTCATTAATAAGTCCATTTTGACTTGAAACACAAAGAATTTTGAAAATTTAATAAAAGGAAGTGATGGTTCGTAAATTCAAAAACTCCTAAATTGGGCAAGTTCATTTTTTTAAATTATTGACAGTAATAAGTAAGTAATAAAGTGCAATAAAATAAACATTAAAATGTGATTCAACTAGCTCAACACTGGAACAGTTATTTATATATATATATATATATATATATATATATATATGCACACCGTATCTAAAGTGTAATAAAGTAAAATAACCCAAAAATCTCCAACTTTGACAACAATATTTATTTTATTTATATATATATATATATATTAAACATGATAAAATAGAAATACAAATGTCCGACTTTCACAAAACTGGAACATCTATTTTGAAATATCCTTGAGTGTAATTAAAACATTCTGCAACCATCAACCATTATTGTGTTATGCATTTTATTTGTTACCATTTTTATAAGTTACAAAAGTAACTGTTTTTCAGGTGACCAACGGGAAAGTACAAGTGTGATGTGAATTTTCAGCAAATTTTTATTTGACCTTAAACTGTTCTCAGGTCAGATGTCGGCTGCGCTCAGCAACAAAGTGTTGCAGCATTGATTTCCGAGTATGAAATGCTGGCGTAAATTAAACAGTGAATGACACCATCTCTCCTCCGCGTGCAAATGTCAACATTCCTTCGCGGCAGGATGATAAACAAAGGCTGTTCTAAAAAGTGACTCCGTTTAAAACAGCGTGACACGCGATAGCATCGCTGACGAGTTGCCATTTTCTTCATTTGAAACACTTATCTCTTTATCCCGCCTTCGTCCTTGCTCAAAGCGCTCACTGTTGACTGTCAAGACAGCTATCGCGGTTCATCAGAGTTCAATCGGAGTTCACGATGTGAAATGATGGCGTGGATTTAAAAAATAAAAAATAAAAAAAAAAGTGGCATAAAAACAAAAAAGCCGGCGTTTGTGCAGATGTGCGATAAAAGACGCTATTGTACGGCGGCTCGGGGGCGACGCAGCCATGTGCGCATGTATATTATTATCAGGCATCAAGTGCGTGTGGTCGCAGGACCCGAGTGTCAACACAACACTTTACTGGAATTATTCGTTCCGCAGTCAAAACAGACGACACTCCAACTTTTGTGTACAGGTGACAAGCATACGTGATTACGTAAGAACCCTATTTTTACGTTTTCGTAGCCCTTAGGGGTGGAACTGTTCACAAAATCCAAGGTTCCGTCCGAAAGGCCGCGAGTGTGCAGCGCCACCACTGGCAGTAGTCACCACATTATTTTCCTTGAAATACAAATATATAAAATACAAATATTTCCACGTTTGTGCTGTATATCTATTTTTAGCTGAGCAGGATAAAGGGTATATAGTTAACGATGAGTAAAGTTGTTTCGTTCATCCCTGCCGTCGGAGTCTGGGGCGCAGAAATCTTCACTCATTATCTCTCGTTAAAAGCGTAACATGCGCCGTAGACAGGGCGGGGCCAAGGCGGGGGGCGGAACACTCCGGCGCCCCCGAGGTGCCCTACGTCATGTCGCAGCCCGGCTCGGCGTCGAGCACACAGCGCGCCCCCTGTTCAGTGGCATGTCAAGTGCCGCTGGCGTTTTACATCTCATCGTATCGCTGCAATTCGGAAGGTAATGCTTGCTAGCTTAGCGATTATGACTCGGTGTGGTCGTGAGCAATACAGACGAGTGAAGTTGTGATTCATTGCTCTTGTTTAAGGTAATGACCAATCACGATTGTAAATGTTGGTACTACGTTTCTTTGTGTGACAGTTCGGTGTGAAACAGACATTTTGTTTGCGTTTAGCCCAGTGGTTAGTGCCAAAGCTAAGCTAACTGAGAGCTAGTCAAGGATTTTGCTAGTGGGAGTTCCATCCCGTTGAGGACCCCGCCATAACAACACGATTTACTTTTGAAAAGGGTAGAAATGCCTTTCATAATTCAAAAAGTCATGTAATAACTGCCCTCAAAAGATGTCACTTAATGATGTTTACATCCTCCAAAAGTCCGCCAGCCACGACTGGGTTCAGTCCATCACACGATTGTATGGTCGCGGCTTTCGTTGACTGTTAGGGAAATCAATTAGCAGTCTGAAATTTGGCACATGATTGTGAGGTTAAAATTGAGATTCTGGCTGCAAGAGAGGAAACACAACTAGTTCAAACTTGCTTTTCATTTATTTAGAAAAAAAAACCTTATCGAAGGGTCGGCCACTTGATTAGCGATAGCGAGGCGCGCCGTGGTTTTGCACATGAAACATTTTGGAAGAGGCAGACAAACATTTTGCTTCAGTACAGAAAATAAATCGATCGCTCCGATAACAAAGTCGCCAATGCACCGCTCAGCCGTTTATTGAACACCAGCAGAACAGAGAAACACATGAAGAAGCTGCTGTGGACCGCAGCTCATGCCCAGACCCTCGCACCCGGCGACATCACATGCCACCCCACCAGGCCACGCCTCTTAAAGGCACATGCGTGTACACGGACAATACAATCCCTCTCGAGACATTTCTTTTGCAATCCATCCACCTGTTTTCTAATAATGTACCTTCTGCCATTTAGTGGAAGAGATTTTATTTTTTCTACTCTCACTATACTTCACTGGCATAGTTCAACGAAGATGCATTTTTTATTTTTTTTTTATAGTAAATAATCTTTGGACCAATGAAATGAAATACCACATCACACTGCTGTGGTGCGGCGTGCCGGTTGATTTATGATGGCAGCTACATGTTCAAAACTGAATCCCGAGAATGAACATTTTGCAAATTTGAAAGCGTTCCACTTGGAATTTGTTGGCGAAAGGTGTACGCAACGTGTCAGCGGTTGTTGTTGTGTCGGCGCAGCATGACGGTGGCCTTCAACCCTCGCGTTCCAGAAGCTTAGACGCGCTTGTTTGATGACGGCTTATCCCCTCAGCTGACATATTATGCTTGGACAGGCCGCTGGCTGAGCCGCGAGAACAAGCTACGGCGAGGATTAGCCCCCGTGCTCGCGCTAATGCAGTCAAACTGTCAGACAGATCAAAGCCGCTCACTTCAGATTAAGACCAATTAAGCGGGGTGGCGCTACACAAATTAATAGTTGGAGCGCACACACGCACACACAGACGCCGCAACAGGAGCAGGCAAGTCAGGAGAGGCCCCCGAGCTGAAGCAGGCCCCGAGGGACAGCTGACATCGGTCCATATCGACGACAAGCACATTGGCAAATGCAACATAACGGGAGTGGCCCCCAAAAAGGCAAATTGGCAAATAAACATTGAAGTGAGATGTTATCCATGTCAAGTAGGGCTGCGACTACCGAATACGTTTAGAGTCAAATATTCCATCGATTATTCAGTCAATTAATTGGATAATCGGATATCAATTTATTTTGCAGTTTACTGCTACACAGTGTTCGCCGAGAGAGCTGTCTTTGTTCCCCGATAGGCCGTCACTGGTTGATCATTAATGAAAGAAATAAAACTCTTTGCGGCGTTTATGGCAGCCCTCTGAGTGAAGCCAACGGCAGCATGACAGCCACAATTGCCGTTTAATGGAGCGATTTATAATATGTAATTGGCACTTGAAGGCTGCGTTGACATTATTCGATGTTGATTTGACTTTAAAGAGCGAGCGCCACGCTGCGGAGTGGAGCGCAGCTGGCGGCACGGTCGCCACCCGGGTCAGTGGCAGAATCAGAATCATCTTTATTTGCCAAGTATGTCAACAAAACACAAGGAGTTTGTCTCTGGTAGTTGGAGCCACTCTAGTACAACAACAGTCAATTGACAGAGAATACTTTTGAGACATAAAGACATTGAGGGGAGAAAAAACAAAACAAAAAAAAGTCACTGAGCCATAAAAGGTTGCCAGTAATCTAGTAATGTCCGGTACAATTTGTTATTTTATTTTTTTGACAATTGTGCAAAAAGCTGTCCTCTAGCAATTAGAGCAGTTTGAAATGACTACGAGAACAATAGTCCGCTGCAACGGCGCCGACACTTCAAGAAATGTATGCAGTTGAAAGTGATGAGTAGTGCGATAATCTGGGACAGTGTCGATTGTTCAACAACAGATATGCAAATAGTGCAGCGTGGCGAGACTACTACAGCGAGTGCGCGAGTCATGTATAATTGGGCCCACACAAATGTGACAACGAACTCAAGACAAAAACATTTGGCAGCATGTTGCAATGGAATTGTAGGTTAGCTGTTTAAGAAGTTGATGGCCAGAGGGAAGAAGCTGTTGGAATGTCTGCTAGTTCTCGTTTGCATCGATCGGTAGCGCCTACCTGAGGGAAGGAGCCGGAAGAGCCGGAGTTGATGTTGGTCGTCCACTTCAGGTCCTGAGAGACTATAATTCCCAGGACCTTGAAGGTCTCGACGGTTGACACAAGGCAGCTGCACAACGTGAGGGGCAGCTGTGGCGAAGGATGCCTCCTGAAGTCCACGATCATCTCTACAGTCTTGAGCGTGTTCAGCTCTAGGTTGTGTCGGCCGCTCCGCTTCCTGTCGATACGCAGACCCGTTACCGTCGTCTTTGATGAGGCCGATGTAACTTCAGGAATTTGACAGCCGGGTGCGTTGAGGTTCAGTTGTTCGTGCAGAGAGAGAAGAGCAGCGGAGAGAGGACACAACCTTGGGGTGCCCCGGTGCTGATGCTGCATGTGGATGAGGTGGCCTCCCCCAGCCTCATCTGTTGTGTCCTGCCCGTCAGGCAGCTGTAAATCCACTGGCAGATCGCAGGCGAGACGCTGAGCTGCAGAAACTTGGAGGAGAGGAGTTCGGGTGTTCTAGGATGAAGTGCAGTCCCATGATGACTGTATCATCCGCAGATCTGTTTGCTCGGTAGGCAAACTGCAGGGGGTCCAGCGGGGGGCCCGTGATGCTCTTGAGGTGGTCCAGCGCGAGGCGTTCAAAGGACTTTATGACCACAGATGTCAAGGCGACAGGCCTGTAGTCATTCAGATCCGAGATTGCAGGTTTCTTGGGGACTGGGAGAATGGTGGCGCGTTTGAAACAGGATGGTACTTCGCACAGTTCCAGAGATCTATTGAAGATCTGAGTGAAGACTAGAGCGAGCTGGTCCGCCCAGACTTTGAGGCAGGATTGGGACACAAGGTCCCCGGGCCTGCCGCTTTGTTAATCTTTTGTTGTTTGAAGATGCGTCTCACATCCTGTTCGTGGATGGTCAACACAGAAGTCAGAGGTGTGGCGGTGGTCGGTCGGTGGTGCGGGGTTGTCAAAGTCTTCACAAACACGAGTTAGTGTTTAGAAACCTTTTCGCCATGACATCACCAGCGATTGAGAAAGAGGGCTAAATGGCTTCAATTATGATTTTCGCCTTCTTCTCTATTGACATAGTTTGAATGTGTTAATTGAAAAGATGTTACGTGAGGGAAATTGATTGGAACGGAGACAGAAGGTAAGCTGTAATTTACATTTCAACAGGTAAATTGATGAAAAAATAGACATAATGAACATGATTATTAAAGGACTGGATAATGAATTGACTTTTCTTTTGCTCAGATTAGCCCAGGACATTTTCGACTCAATCTTCAATGCCAGCTGACTTTTGGTGAGGACTGCGGTCCATCCTGGGGCACGTGTTTACAATCGCATTCACACCTATGGACACTTTCTTCTTTAGATGCCAGCTGACTTTGGTGAGAGAAGCGGGATTCATCCTGAAGTGGTCACCAGAGCCTAGCATGGAACCCCGAACCTTGGAACTGTGAGGCAGATGTGCTAACCACGATTGGAGCCAAATGTTCGTTTCGGGTTGCTGTAGAGCACGCGTGCCGCAAACGGCTATCTGGCGATGACATTGTCCTTTGAGGCTAAACCTCTAAATAAACTTTGGAGGAGCTTCGGGGGTCATGAAATTTACACTTGTGGCATTTACGGCGCGCGCTGTCGTTCATTCCGCCGTCGAGAGGCCTTGATCGGAGTTGGCCGCGCGTTGACCCCAGCTGCGGTTCAGATGTTTGCGTTATTGTTACGAGCCAGGACGTCGACCTTGTCCTCCTCCTCAGCTGCTGGCAAAAATGGTTTTGTCATCCTGTATCCACGGTGAAGTCTGCGGTGAATGAAGTATCCCAGACGGGGAATGTTGTTGAATACTTTTCCCAATTTTAACTCATTCACCGCCATTGACGCCTGTTGAAGTCAAATATCCATGTTAACATGGAGGACTGACAGTGATTAATTTGAAAACACACATTTTAATTTCACAGCAACTGAAAAAAAGTCTGAAACCTCAGCAAAGTACTGTTCATATACGGTAGCTTAGCTTAGAGCAGGCATGGGCAAACTTTCGTTCGTAGGGGACATTGTGATTTCCTAGGAATGTTGTACACGTGATGAAAACGTAAACACACACAGATCTACAAAGAGATTTACAGAAACAGAACAAAGTTGTTGATACTGCTGTTGCTGTGCCCATTGTTCTCTCGTCCCTTTGACTGCGCTTGAAGTGTTGCATATTGATATTTATCTGCTTCCTACCTTGTTAAATCATTGTTGATTATTATTGTGAGAACTCATTAACACGATCAAAGTCTTAATTACAGCAGTGCCTTGAGATACAACTTTAATTCTTCCGTGACCACTCGGATAACTCAAAACACAAATCCTCTTTTCCCACTGAAATAACTGCAAATGTCGTTAATACATTCCAGTCTTCCCCCCCCCCCCAAAAACAGTTGCAATATTTTTTTCATGGTAAATGGACTGCACTTCTATAGTGCTTTATCTACACCGTCACAGTGCCCAAAGCGCTTTACAAAGGCTCACATTCACCCACTCGCACACACATTCATACACCAATGGGCGACTGCCAGGCCCACTGGGAGCAAATTAGGGTTCAGTGTCTTGCCCAAGCACATTACGACATGCGGAACCAGTCACTGGACAACCCACTGTACCTACTGAGCGACAGCCGCCCATACAGAAATACGGATACACTGTTCACTGAGATGTCTCAACTCCTATGAGCTCATCAGTACAGCACTAATATTAGTAGTTCTTTGCAGAAGATAAAGAATGTATGACTGAGTACTGTTATATTGTCTGTCTACATGGGTTGCTGCACCGTTTGCATTCCATTAATTTACTTTCCACGGTTTAAAATACAGATTGCAAGGGAGGAAAGAAGAAGAAAAAAAAAAAAAAAAAGCCAAAATGTGCTCATTAAACTCATCTGAGGGTTCATTTTATGTGTAGACAGTAAACTTCAACTGGGAATGGCAATAAAACGCTTGAATCCTTTTTGAAAGGCCTTATTTGAGCCATCTCCTGTGTTTATCCACGACAGCATCGCAAGGCACCACTGTACGTTCCCTGTGATTGGCTGGCGACCATGTCAGGGCGTACCACGCCTCTCGCCCCAGAGTCAGCCGGGATAGGCTGAAGCGCACCCTGATGAGGACAAGCACTCCAGAATACGGATGGATGTCCGCCTTGTGCGCTGAAAGGATCTTTCATGAACTTGTCCTTTCTCACTCACTCGCGTGTTGAAAACTTCAAATGAAAAAAAGCTTAATGAGCACATTTTGGCTTCTTTTTTGTTTTGTTTTTTCTCCCTTCCAATCTGTATTTTAACCGTGTAAAGTAAATAGGTTTAGCGCCCCTGCGGTAAAAAGGGTTCCAGAGGGGTCAGCGCAGAGAGAAGATTTTGATGTGGCTGCCGGGAGTCAAGTGTGTTTGGACAGTCACGAGGTGAGAGGCTGCCTGGCTGCCTCTCCGCTCCCGAGGACGCGGCCCAGCTACAGAGCCGGGCTGCATAAGAATGAATCCCTTTGTCCTCAGGCGGGACGCTAAACTATCAAGCGGGAGAATGCGAGCGGCGGGACAACCACAGGGGATTTATTCCAGCGTGGGCCCGGAGGCTGGGAAAAAAAAGAGGAGGGGGCCTCCTGAAGAAGACTGCAAAGGCATTTTTCTTCAAAATATTGATGCTGTATCGTTATCACTCGTCCAATATCACAATGTATGGTATCGTTATCACTCACACTATATGCTATAACGATATTGTGATGTATCGTATCATTATCTCTCGCGGTTCAGTAGCGATACTAGGGGAGGGATAAAATATCGAGAAGTTATCTTGCAAAGTTTAGTATCAATATCACGGGTTGGACAAAACATCGTTTTTTGCGATGTACAGTCGGTGTATAGTGTGCATACATCGTATCTCGCATGGTACAGTATCGATAGTAGGGGTGGCAAAAAAAATATATCGCTTTGTGATGTATGGTATCGTTGCCTCTCATTGTACAGTATCGATACAAAGTGATGAAAAAAAATACATATACCGATATCTCCCACGGTACAGTATGAACACTGGGGGTGAGACAAAATATCGGTCTCGTGATGCGCTGTACGGTATCGTACTATCGTTATCTCTCATGGTACAGTACTGACACCAGCAGTGGAAAAAAATATACCAGAATCGCGATGTATGGTATCGACACTACAATGGTGAAATAAAATACATTAGTATCCTGATTATTAGTATGGTATTGTTATCACTCATCGTACAGGATCCATACTAAGGGTGAAAAGAATACAATGGATGGTAAGTGGGCTGGACTGTGACTAGTGAAAATCTGAGACTCATTGACACCATTTATAATTGCATTATTTTTATTTTTAATCCCCAAAAATTCTTGAATAGGTGGGATAAACAACAAACAAGCAAAAAAAAAAAAAAAAAAACAACAACTTTATAATTAAAAAAATATATACAAAAAATTTGGAATTATTATTATTATTGAAATAAAACCCACGAATAGGTGACTTCACGGGCGCCGAACCGGTCCACTATGTATTAATATCGCACACGATGTACTGTATTGATAGTGACAGTGGAAAAAAATATTCCAATATCCCAATGTATGTATCATTAACTGTCATGGGGCAATACTGTATATCAATTTGTAATCCCTGCCAGATTTATATCAGATGATTTGTTGATAATTCCCATCCAGCGTGTCGATTGTTTCATGATATTCCAAGAGTCAAAATGATATCGTCGTCGTACCAGAGAGCAAAACGTCCTATTTGGGTCCACTGCAATTAGGTGAGGTGGTGAATAAAAGCAGATGTGATTCCGAGCGGGTACACATTCAGCGGAGTGCTCTTGAAAGGAGCCGTCGCTCCCGTTTTGCGGCGTGGGAGGAGCGCCGATACCTAATTTCAGAGAACAAATGCGCTTAAGTTATTTCTGAAGGGAAGGCAATCTGTCAAAGGCTGGGCTGTTTTGGTACGTCGCATACCGCTGCTGAGATCACAGACTCCGATTCTGCTTGCAATTACCGCGAGAGGACCTTGCAGGCAGGCGGGCGGCCATTAATCCTACTTCTGGCCCCGGACGTGTCGACATGTCAAATATTTCCCGCTGTCCTCTGCGGCACAGCTCGAGAGACGGAGGGTAGGAGTGTTGAGGGGGGGGGGGGAACACACCATGTCCGGCCAAACCGCACGAGTGGAGTAATTGGAGGCATTATTACTGTCATTAGGTTTGCTTTACATCACTGCAAACTCTTTATTGAAATGTATGTGAAGAAACTAAGGAAAGGCAACGACCAAAATTATTATGCTGAAATATAGAACTTTTCATCATGATACCATACAGGACGTACTTAAGGAAGTCAAAAACTGATTGCTGTAAACAAACCCTTCCATGTCAAACGAGGCTAAACGGCTGGAAAGATGATTTGAGCCTTCTTCTATAGCGACGTGTCCGTCGAAAAGAAGATGTTACGTGAGGTGAATTGAGACAGCACGCGAGCTGTAATGGACACTTCAACAGATAAGTTAAAAATAGTCGACATATTGTTTATAAACAGCTCACTTTATTTTGCCTGGCTATGATATTGTACGCACTTTCATTATTCCAAGGGGGAAACAATTCAGAGGACAAAATGGCATGGTGCAAAAAGTGTTGGCATGCCATATGGTTAGGTTTATTTTATTTTCGTGCGAAAAAAAAGATGTGGTGCTTTTGGGGGCAGTGACAGATGAATGGCACTTCAATTTCAATGGGGGGGAAAAAGTATGTCATGTTTTATGTATTGTATGCATTTTCCTATTGTGGCAAAGTCACGCCCCACTTTCGTAGAAGTTAACCACCATAAAATATGTTTTTGGTTTAAAAATAGCCTCTGAAAATACATTTACAGCATGTTATACTTTGAAACACTGTTTAAAAAGAGTTTGACATACCACCAAAAGTATATTGCTCGCTATGACGCCCGCTAGCCAGAGGCTGAGCTGTACTGTATTTGTTTACAGAGTAAACTAGCGACTACAGACCCGAGATTTCGTAAACCCCCGAGTTTCCTCTGCCGTGCGCCCTACACGTTCCCTTGGCTGTTTAACGCGGCGTGACACTTTATCCCCAAATTAAGCGTCTTTACGCAGCGTGTTATGCACAGAAAAAGTCTGACTGTCTTTAACTTCTGTTGACGCCGTCACGGACGTCTTGAAAAGTTGCCCGGGTGGATGACGTTAAGCGGCGACACAAAGCAGCCCCTTTTTTGTCAGTTGGAAATGCACAAATAAACCTGTTCAGTCAGCAATGGGCTTGACGTGGCGTGAAGCGCGGCGTTAAAGCGTCTTGTCATGCGTCCAAACGTCTGCATAGAGGCCCACGTTGTACAGCCAGCATCTGCGTAAATAATGACCGTGACCCCCGTGCAGATGGTCACAGGATGCCAGCGCCCCGTATTGCCTGTTCCCATCCACCCAGCAGTAAATAGCTCCTTTGACGCCTTACGCCATTTAAAAAAAAAAAAAAAGAAATTTTTTTTTTTTACCCCCACGACACACACACACAAGCAACTTATGAGCTACATGCGGCAGGAAATAAGTTGTAAATTATGCCGGGGTGTCCAAAGTTTTGGGGGTATTGCCTGCCCGCTACAAAATGAAAATGAAGACAAACTATTGATGTTGCGTTTTTGTAAAAAGAAGACAAACTATCAACATTACACTTCCCTAAAAAGAAAAGATTCAAGCTGTCGCTCATTAAATATGTTGTTGTATTTAATGGTATGCATTTTCTTGACTGGAGAACATTTCATTTGTTTTCATTTTCGGACTTTTGGATCGTCGGTGTACTGTTACGGGTTATTTGTCCGAGCGCGTCCACCTCAACTTTGCGGGGAACGGCCGCGATCAAACGACGAGACCACCGGCACTGCTGAACTCAAGTCGGAATTTGCGGGACCACCCGTCGACTCTCCGCACCCAATCGCTCACCCCCACAGCCCACCTTCTCCCTCCTCTCCCATCACATGAATCGTGCCTGCTCAACAAAAGACGCTTTGAGGTCATGCTCCTCTTCTTCGTCTTCTTCTTTGAGTAAGCCCGAAGACAAGGAAGACTTAAAAGGGGGCTTATGAGGATAATCGTAAGAGAAAACACACGCCATTATGTTGCCATAAATTACAAAAAGTGTAATATCTGCACGCTGGGGAAATGACTTACATGGGGTGAAATCGACTCAGTGGACTTTGCTCATCAAACGGCGTAACGGTCCTTGCTCGCGATTAAAACGCTTGCGCTCGAAAGCCGCGCCTCTTTTTTTCCCTTGCCTTTTTTTTTTTTTTTTTTTTTAATATTCGTCGCCCAGAGAATCCTCCGCGGGGGTTTTAAAACTTCAAACGCGACCTCATGAAAAAGTCAGGAGCTGTCAGTCACGTGCTCCCCCCGCGATTCACCTCCAACGCCGCCGCCGGCTTGCCAACACCAAAGGCCACCATTGATTTTGCGTGAAGGCGTGTGCCCTCGTTCGGGTTCACCTGGCAAGAAAAACAAAAAAAACTAAATACTCTCGCCCGTGGCAACCAGGTAACCGATGGAGAGATAGACTCCACGTTCATTGTGACGCCATTTTGTGTGTGGACATCTGAACAAAGTTAAACTGACATGGTTCTGGATTTTCCTTGCCTAATTCCACGTGGATCATGCTTGTGTATGAGCTAATAAAGTGAGGTTTATGGAAGATCCGGGACAGATTATCTGAAGGAACAGCACTGTCCGGAGAATCTAAAGCTAGCCCAGCAGTACGTTAAAAAATAAAGAACGTGGGAGGAAGTCTTTCAGAGAAGGTCATAGAAAAGCCAACGGAGATACAAGTCTGAGGTGGCTTTGTTGGGCGGTGATCCTCGGACAATCCGCTTTAAATTAAACATTCCTTCACGTTTGCGCCGTGGGTTCATCCCAGATGTTGACTGTAAATAATACATCACATACTGTATGCGTTTCTGTCATCAAGTTTGTGTACCGACTACTGTTCAGGTATTCATTAGAAGCCGTAATCTCAAATGTGGCGCTGAAAAGGAAGAGTACGGTATCGGCGATTTAAATCAGCGATCTTATCTGCATCGTTCGTTTCCTAAAAAGAAGGCAAACCGCTGATGTTGCACAGCCCGAAATGAAGACAGCATATTCATGTAGCACTTTCAAAAAAGAGAGCACAACATATTGATGCTGCACTTTCCTAAAAAGAAGACAAACGACTGATGTTGCAGAGAGTGCAACACCCAATGATTTTTCAAAAGAAGACAAACTATTTCTATTCCACTTTTCTAAAATGAAGAAAATCTGTTGTTACACCTTCCTAAACGGAAAATAAAATAATGATACTCTTTCCTAGAAAGAAAATCTCATGATGTTACACTTTCCTAAAAAGAAGACAATATTTAATATTAAAATATTAATAATATTTAATGCTTAGGTACTTACCATACCCACACCGTGTGTCATAACAAAAGGCAGCTCATTGGAAACACTGTTTCTGATTTGATGTAAAACAGTTTAACCTTTCATGTTTGTACAAGATTTGGCCGCACAAAAAATGCCTTTGTGACACAGGGACACCAAAAATAAAGAAATGAGCGCCCGCGAATGTGTTTTTGAAAGCCAGGATTTTCGGGACTCTGGCGCGTGTGCTGGAGACGTGGCTGCACGTCAAGCTCTGCGTCTAATAGACAGCCGCAAAGCTTGAAAGGCCATAAATCAACGGAACTATAGAAAGCCATTAGCGGGGGGGGGGGGGGGATACACAATTAAAAAAAAAAAAGACAACGGTCTCATAAAGCCCGCAACACCGCAGCAGAAATTCTGATTCGATCTATTGAAGGCAACACGGAGGCTGGGGTGAGCGAGGAGAAGGGCGCCATTTCTCTCTCTGTGATCAATGTACAGCGCAACAATGTACAGTATTTATTTACGCCCCGTCCTCCAGCCGAGGGGCGGGGCCGGGGTGGGATTCGACGTAGAAACGTTGCGATTATGAAGGGGTTGTGCTCCAAACACCTCATCGATTTACAGCGAGGCCTTTCTAAATGGCAGATGTGCTCAAGACGGCCGCTCGCCGTAACGAGAACGAGAACGCCGCAATAAGGAGACGCGGTTCATCGGCGGAGCATACTAATCGATTTTGTCACTAACTTTAGCCTTCAGACGAAAAATGGAACTGTCGTAAATATGTCAAATGATCAGTGGGCCGTTTCATAATGTTTGTAAACAATAGGCAGAAGGCTACTTCCGGTTTCGGAGGAATAAGTGGAGCGGATGTCGTAAATTGTTGGACAGAGAAAGAAATGGAATAGCCGCTTGTACTGACTGGGAACAGTTTCTCACAGCTAGGCTACGTATAAAATGGTTGCTCAGGTTGTCTTTGAATAATTTAGCAAAACATGACGGCTAGCCTGCTTGCTCGTGTCAGCTCGACAGCGCGCCATCCATTTCCCCGGCGAGAGCTGCGCCACTAATCCGGGGAACAGAAAGGTCAATTCATTAACCAGCGCCTCGGTGACCCTGTTAACTATGTTCCAAGCGATTTAGCTGATGTAACATATTCTGTTTGGCTCAAAATTCACACATTCAATCTACGGCGGTAGGGAAGAACGTTTGAATCAGCGTTCACCTGTTTGCTCAATGGCTGTGCCCAGGTCAAATGGCGTAGAAGGGTTTGTTTACTACTGGAAAGGTCCGTCTTGCCTATCTTTATTGCCACTAGCGAGGGAGGTAGTAATCAAACTAATTGTTGATTATTTACGTCTGGAAGCAAGAGAACAAAATGGTTCCAAAGGGGTTGGGTCTAAAGGCTTGGTTCTAAATGCGTGGGTTTAAAGATTCAATTCTAAGGATTTCGGTCTTTGTTATGTTAGGATGTGGTTGAGGATTCGGTTGCATTGACTTATATTGGTTCAAATGACTTGGATTTTGTTTAACAGGCAAGGATCGAAGGATTTGGTGTTGAGGACTTTGTTCAGCTGGGATGTTTCTAATAATTTGGTGAAGGTTTCTGTGTTCTAATGGTTTACTGGAGTTCAAAAGATGGGGGTGTAAGGATTAGGTTCCAAGTGCCTGGTTCTAAAGACATGGGTCTAAGGATTTGCTTCTAAAGGATTTTGATCTAAGGATCAAGATAATAAAATGGATAATCTTTGGTTCCATTGGCTTGTTTATGTTCAAATGACTAGGTCCTGACGACTTACAATAGTAGAAGTACGAAGGATGTAGTCTTTAGTAGTAGATCATTACAACGAAGGATTTCATTTTAAATGCAAAGGTCAGCAGGTTTGTTCTAAGGAATTGGTTCCATTAGCTTGTTTACGAGAATTTGATGCACATTTGTAGGCTCCAGTGACTTAGTTCTGAGCATTTGGTTCTATGGACTTTGCTGTTAATGGATTAAATGTTGTCTAAACCACAAGACGTTTAATTATGTCTGCCATTACACAATATTACGTCACCAAATTAGCCTCACAAGGGAATCTGATAAACAGATCCATTTCTGTTTGCTGCGTGGTTAAAGGAGTCTACCCCGAGAACTATACAGAGACCGGTCCTGGGCCCTCCTTCCGTCAAAACAGGGTAAGAACGTGTCGGGAGCGATGTTCCAACACGCAGCCCGGAACGTACAGTGAGATTGAGCTGACCTGGAGACAATGACAAGGTTCCTCTCTGTCCACCGTCAAATCCAATTTCCAGCCTGACTGCCGTCCGCCTCTGGGTCCTGCCAATAATAGCTCATCACAACAAACGCGGGCCTTCTTGGCACCCAAATAAAGGCGGCCGTCCGCGCTCCGTGCCACTCACTTGTCAATTAGGAGTCCTCGCCGCGCTGACACTCGTGACTTGAAAGAAACAGTCGAGGACGTGACGAATCCGAGCCGACAGGACGAGAAGGCGGCGGGGCGGCATCGCGGAACCGTAATGCGCTGGAGATTCGGATAATAACTGACACCGCTGGCAGGTTTGATGAACTTTTATTTCATTTGTCGGGCCTCCTTCCACTTTGTCTTTGACTTCAGTCGCTCCCTAGCCTGAAGGCTCCCAGGCAGCTATACCACACGTCGCACGAAGCCCGCTCGTTTAACTCGTTTGCGCTGCTCCGAATGAGACGAACGAATGTAACCTGATCCTGACGTACGTGACCTAATGCAGTGGTTCAAAAACTACTTACACCAAGTACAACCTCCGAAAATATTTCACTGTGTAAAAGTGGTCATCACAACACAAGTTCGAGTCTTTATTCCAAAGAAGCACTGCCTAGGTTCAGTTCCGTTGTATTTAACTTTTAAGTTCAATATGGTTTTATTTCAGCTTTAAAAACTGTTTTCTGACATTTATTTAGCTAAAATTTTTAACTTTTATGTGCACTACATTTTACATAAATCATTATTTAAGTACAGTTTTGTCCTATATTTAAGTGCAACATTGTTCAAACTGTGCATAGTGTTACAGTGGCTTCGAATATTTTTAAAAAATTACATTTTTTAGGACCAAAACATGTTTTTGATGAGCATCACACTTGGGAGTATCACTGACCTAATGGAAACGCCCGCGGGTGAGCGCGTAAACAAACAAACAAACCGCGAACGTCAAGCCAACTCGCCGTCAGACTGAGCATTTGATCACTAAGTCGACAAATGGAGCGGTAAGTGTCGAAAGGCTCCGACCGACCGCCTGACGCTAATTCCGGGGCCCCTCCCGCAAATCTCTAATCCCGCTTGTGAAATGTGACAAGATCGTTCTCGAGGCCCCGCTTTACGGCAAATCATCTGCCCATCACAGACGCTTATCCTGCCCCCCCCCCCCCCCCCCCAGAGTGTCAAAACACGCTACCTGTACATTTTCAGCCATGGAAAATTAAATCTGAGCAATCGTAGATTACGTTTGCGGATGACTGGTTTCCCAGCAAGGAAGGAGAACAACTGAAACGACTGCATTTCCGCCCCCCCAAAAACCACGGAAATGACAGAAGTGTGTTCGTAATCCCCCGGGCCAGACAAGCAGATAACAGCACAGGAGCGACTTGACGAAGTTTCCACAAAGTTCTTAACGGGTAATATGGCAGCTGTCAGGCGGCATTGAGCCATCGTTCGGCGCTGAAGCTAACGCCTGCGTACAGCATGACATCCTCACCTGCCTGATACGGCGGCGAGTGGACGACAGCGCTTAATCTCGGCGGGCTTTAACTTCCTGCTCCTGACCAGCTTTGAGTAATCGAGGAGACAACGTGGAAAAAGACCCTTCAGCCGCCGCCATCTTTGGCGGCACCTCAACTTCGCCAACTCTTCAAGATTCCCGCGGGAGACGAGGGGGCGTACGCTGCCTTGACTTCTAAGTATCCAAAATGTCCCGTCTTAACCGAATCACACTGGTAACACTACCCGACAACTTCTTATTCCGTGGCAGTTTCTTGTGGGAGACCACCGCCCGCCCTCCCCCGCCTTCAAAGAAGAAAGCTAGTCTATTTTCTTGTCGTATTTGCTTGAAGGACAACTCGACGACTCCCAAGTCTAATTCCCTGCACTTTAAAGACGCGGCGCATTCAAGGTGCATTACCGCAGCTATCGAGGTGATGGGAGCAATTTCAAACTGTCATTCAGTGGCGGAAATATCGGAGCGACTCCCGTGTCTCCTGCAGGCTGTCAAAGGGCCCTGTGATGTTAGCGCTAATCTGGATCTTATTCACTCAACACCATTTTCCTTGTCAGCGCTTTGCCTCGGCACGCGAGATCATAATGAGATCAGGCTATAATAAAGACAGAGTCAGAGCCATTCAAATGAAAAGGTCACTTTTTTTTTTTAAGATTAAAAATACAGCAGAAGCTCATATTCACGTTTCAGTATTCACCAATTCACCGATTTGCATTTTTTGTGCTCGTTCTGAAACGGCAAAACCAGTCCCTTAATAGGAAAGTAGCACATTAACAGGCATCAAGGGAGTATGTTGAAGTAAGTGATACAGCTTGACTGAGAAAGCTGTAGGTGTAGGGGAGGGGCCAGGTTTAGCCTGGGTTGATAGGGAATTGATGGGGCGTCTTTGCTTCATGTGCATTTTTTCAATATCAAATCATCTTCAAGCCGTATATTTTTAAGGGTTACGCAAGATGAGTTTGAATTAAACTGTCTTTGGATCATAGTTTGTGGTATAGTTACAGTAAATATTTTGGGGGAGTCAATGACTTGCTTTTTTTTTTTTTTTTTAATTCACGACAAGGCTGTTCGACTGTTTGTCCCGTCCAATATAAGGGCTGACAGTGCATTGGCAACTGCGGCTCTCCTTGCCCACATGCCGGGGCATAATTGCGCCGTTATTTTTCACTTCACTCGAGCGACGGCGTATCGGAATCTGAAAACTTGTAAGTTGGGGCACTTGCACAAGTCAAGCGACCGCTGTAGCAATGCAGTACAGTAACTAGTAATTTGTCCCACTTAGGATGGAAGTGGCCCAATGCCTCTTCTGAGTTTAAAAGGCAGTCCTTGCCTGGCAGACGGCAGTTAGTTAAGGCCGTTAATTTCCCCGAAGACGCGCCACTGCGGGCGACACACTGGGGCTGTACTTAAGCATTATTAATGTGACAGGCCTTGGCGCAAGGCGAATCAATTAAACAGGAGCAATCGCCGTCGTCTGGGTGGCGGCATTTTAAGGCCATTTTCAGGAGCTGACAGGGGCAGGAGAGCGGCATGAAACAATAGCACCTTCAAACCATCATCCCCCCTTTTTAACTGTCACGTCCCATTGGCCTGTCGCCACTCTGACGTGACAGGAGAATTTTCACGTCGCGGCGGGGAAGGAATTTCTGCTCGCGCACGACGGCCCATTTGAGTTTTTCATTTGGTTGTTCTCGAAGTTCTCTGGGATGTTTTCAGCCCGCCACACAACGAGCGAGGCGTCTGAACCATAACGCTTTGATATTTCGCCACAGGGGCAAATGAGTATTTGTTAGCTTAATAGCATAATTGTGAAAGTCATTTGGAACTTACTGTCACCAGATCAATCGAAAATAATGTTCTTTGCTACAAATTGTGTTTTTTCTTTATGTCTGTGTAGTTTGGCAGTCACCCAGGTCATGGTAATCTGCAAAGGTTAAATCGAGGCACCTGGACACTTCTGTTCTTGTTTTCTGAAAACTATGCTATTAAAACAACAATATACAGTGAACCCCCGCAAATTGGCATTCACAAATTCGCCAATTTGAAGATGTGTTTTTTTTTTTTTTTTGGGGGGGGGGTCTACCTTCTGTTATTCATTTAAAATACAATCCATTACTGCATTTCTTTGGCGCAATCTGGTGGCCTATTCGTGTCATGAAAGTACTTTGAAGTGAGTTGAGGACTTTCATTTCGACATAAGCAGTGCTTTGCCACCATTTTGTGGGCTCTAAAAGAAATTCCAAACCTTTTGGGGTCATCCATTACTTCTGGATTTTTGCTCTGCACAGTAGGGCTGGGTCTCTCGATTCCACAAAAAGAAAACCCGCTAAGGTGCTATAGTTTAATGTTGGTCATGATGGCGGTACTCAAAAAGCCAAGTATGTTTGAGGTGGTTTGACTTGGTGTCAAACGTTTGCAAACCAATGACGTTGACTATTATTTAGCGTTATGTATTTCGTGGGCAAGCAACCAAACAAAAAAAACTAAATAAAACCAGAGGAAGCTTTGTTGAGTTACGATCAATAAGTACGTCCAAATTGCTAAATCCTTGAAAGCTCGCTGAAACCCGATGACTTAGCCGATGTCCTACTTTGAAGCTGCCGTATTGGCACCGGGCTGCGGCCCGTCCATAAACGTGTCCCGCCTCGGTGAAATACAAGCGGGAGATTTCAGGCTCTCTGTTTAAAAGTCATGAATTACGACGGCGGGGGCAGTGGAAAAATGTGCAGCCATTTAGGGACCGAGCCGGGAATTTGGTGAGCGCTTCGGCGGCCCATCCATCAGGGCCACAATAAGAGAGTTTTTGGCTGACGCCGGGAATTTATGGTCGCCCTTCTCTGTCCTAATAAGTCAAGCGGCCGTGTCACCGGCTGACAGGCCGGTGACGAAAACAGCAGTGCCGTTATCCATCAAAAAACACTTGCATCTGTTTAACTTTCGCCTGATCAGCAAGACATTTATAGGCTATTGAGTAATAAGATAAGTGGGTCTATTTCGAAAGGCGGTGGTGGGAATTGGGAAATGGAAGACTTCATGATTAATAGCAACCACAAGACATTTTAATAAAATGCTCTTTGCATTGAAAAGAATGTGATTTTGGATTCAATGTGCTGCCATTAATTTATTCCAGAAACGCTCAGCGCTCAGCTTTTTTTTTTTTAACCACTTATTCAGCATGGGAACATATCTGTGCCCTTTTTCTTCCTGAAAAGGTACAAACAGTTACCCGGGTTTCTAAAATTAGCCTTCGTGTCGTACTTGAGTTGCGCGGTGAGGAAGGACTCCGACTTGAACCTTAGTCCTTGCGGCACGGCGCGTCTTTCGCACTCACACTCATACCTGTACTTCTGAAAGTTTTTATTTCATTCTAGCTTGTTTTACGCCTCGATGCAGTTTGTTTGGTCATTTGTTAACAACCGGGTCTCGGTGCCGTTCAAAAAGAACCCTGGTGAAACTCTGGTGCGGACCAAACCAAATGGTCCTCGCTACAGTTCAAAACAAACTCTGGTGCAAACAAAACAAACCAGTTCTTGATCCAATTCAAAACAAACTCTGGTGTGGAACCAAGTCCTCCTGACCTCTGTATGGTAACCAAATCATCATAATAATAAAGAAAATAAAGAATATGCCCATGAGTCCAATCAACCGGTCTTCACTGTCCTTAAAAAAATAATAATAATACTACTGCACATTTCGGTTGTGGTAAGGAAGTGAAGGTTTTTTTACCGTGTGAAATGTACCCGATCCAGAGGAAACAATTTCAAAACCAAAGAAAGCCAACTACTGGTAGCTTAAAGGCACCTTTTTTCGCTCCCCTGGAAAAGGTTAAGCAAGCACAGAAATGGACTCCTAATTGCGACAGTGAAGCATCGTCAGGATAGTCGAACTAAAGCTCAGCAACCTCCTCTTGTTTGTCTTTCATTAAAGAGATTTACAGGAAGATTACAGAGGCCCAGATGATGGAAGGCTAAGGCAGAGACGCTTCCCCTTTCTCTTTATTTTGCACTCGGCGCTGACCTGAATGTGACTGAGGAGAAGAAATGCAGACGGCTGACAGATAACTGGCAAGCGGGACGGAGAAGTGACACATGCCAGGCTGCATCGGGCGGTGAAAGGACGTGAGAACACGTCAGCGGGCGGACGGGCGGACGGGAGCCAGCGTCGGCCGTGTCGCTCGTTCTCCCCGGCCGTGGGTTATTTCTTAATGACTCACGCGAGGTCCCAAAAAAAAAAAAAAAAAAAAAAAGACTGTCTTGTCGACATGCTTCACGTGGGAATGAGAGGCGAGCATGTACAGTGGAAGATTTGAAGTTGTTCCAATTCGGAAACAAATGAGGTCGACTGAAATCAGAGGCAAACTGTTGCAATCGTGTTTGCAGATGGCCTCGAGAGATTTACAAATTTTAACGACTGAAAATAAATTGCCAAGTATATCAAATGTACAAACGAGGGGCTTTCTATACAGTGACAATGAGGCGCTAGCCACCAGCTAGCTCGTGAGCTAGCAGGCTTGGGCTTGATAATAAAAACTAGATACGAACCAAGGCGCTCCGTTTCAGCCACGCCCAATCAAATCAGGAAAACCGCAATGAGACAAAACAATAGTACTACACACTTGTCAGTCTTTGCAAGTGGTCAGCAAAAACCGTTAAACATGTATTATGTATTTAGAAGCAAAGCTTGGAATTCACTTCACAGGGTCTTTAAAAATAAATCTGTGGGTTTTTCCACTCCCAAAATTTGAGTTCTGATTGGAATTGTTTTTCTTCCCTCCCGCTGATAGAAAAAAAGCAAATGACTAACAGAGCAGGTTGAACTTTGTTTTTCCCTTTTGGGGTTTGCTCGATGTCTCCTGCTACAAACGAGCAAACGAGTCGTTTGGCCGCTATTAACTCGCGTCAAGCGCCCAAAAAGCTCTGCACAGCGGGCGAGTGGTTCCCATGTCTGCCTTGCATTTCTGAGGTTTGGGGTTCAAATCTGGGCTGCTTTCCAGCTCGAAGACTCTAAATTGTCTAAATTGTGGGAATGTTGTTTTTTTTGTGTGTGTCTTTGTGAGTGAGACGAGATCGTGACTATTCCTACATTGTGAATGTCAAATATTTGCCTTGGCTCAAATAAAAGTGCAGAAACCACTGGATTAATGTGGGTCACGTCGCCGTGATTCCGCCTGCGCTGCGCGTGCGCAGTGCCAATTACGCGTGGAAACGCCACGTTAAAAGGCGCCGCGAGCGTGAAAAACACCCTCGCGTGGATGCTGCACGTCATTTTCCTCTGTCGTCTTTTCATCTCGGATCAACTCATGCAGGCTGCGATCCGTGCGGACTAGAGCGCGCCGGGACGTGGGTGAGTGGGTGGAGGCGGAGTGATCCTGCCTTCCTTTGGCGCACCACTGCCACCCCTCTGCCTCTTCCTCCTCCTCCTGTAATCCGAGCGCGCTTTCGGACCTGCGACCACACTGTCACAGGACGCCGACGGGAGAAGGCGAGACGGCGGCCACGGAGAGACGAGACGAGACGAGACGACACGACGCGGATTCTCCACGCTCGTCCACGAGGATTTAACGCTTTGGTGTTTGGGGCTTTGTGGAGCACACGCGTATTCGCCACACATGCATTTCTCGGCTTTGGGTCATGATCACATCGCCCGCGGTGTCTGTCCTGAGACTTAGCACCGATCCAGCGTGGGAGAGCCGCCCCTCGTCCGGGGAGAGAGGCGCACCGAGACCCGCCGGCCGTCCGTACGCGCACCGCAGCATCGCCGCCACCGACGCCGTCTTCTCCCCCGCAGACCCGCACCGCCAAGCCGGCCGTCTGCCCATCAAGCTGCTGAAAATGCTCACGGCCCGGGCGGGGCACATCATGCACCCGGAGTACCTCCAGCCGCTGCCGTCCACGCCGATCAGCCCCATCGAGGTGAGTCCGCCCACGTCGCTCCTTTCCGGGGCGACGGGCGAAGGCAAAGGGGTCAAAGTCAAGGCCGGGGGGGGGGGGATGGTGGAATGGGGGGGCCAGATCCGGACCGGCAAATGGAGCTGCTTCCCTCCCTACTCGATAGCATCTGAACAGTTTGTTGTGTCTCGGAGCTTTAAAAATTGGGTTGCCACTATATTTCGTCAAATCTAATGTGTTGTTCAAATATATAAGCACGTGTATGAAATGCATGCAAGGGCAATTGTACATATTGAATAATATGATTTCCAGTTCAAGGCCCACTTGGGGAAATATTTTTAATGTGGCCTGCAACAAAAAGGAGTTTTTACACTCCTCTTTGATGAACAGGTACATAAAAACGACTGAATGTTGTTTTTAGGATGTGACATTTTTAAACATCATTTATTCTTTTTTTTTTTTTTTTTTTTTTAGGGTTAGGCACTTTGGAATTAAGGGGGCTGCGGTTCGTCCCAAAATGATGCATGTTTGCCCGCATATATGGACACAGTGCTTAACTGAGATGTGCTCTGTGTCTCAGCTGGACGCCAAGAAAAGCCCGCTGGCGCTTTTAGCTCAGACGTGCTCCCAGATCGGCAAGCCGGACCCCCCGGCCTCGTCCAAGCTCTCCTCGGTGGCCTCCGGCGGGGACAAAGACAGCAAGGCCGGGCCCCTGAAGATCAGCGACATCGGCGCGGACGACAAGTCGAGCTTCAAGCCGTACGCCAAGTCGTCGTCGTCGTCGTCGTCGGACAGCAAGAAGGAGTCGAGCCCGAGCGGAGATAAGAACGGTTTCCGGGTGCCGAGCGCCACCTGCCCGCCGTTCACGCCCAGGACAGGCAGCCCCGGCGCCGGCCCCGGCCTCAGCCTCAGCCTCAGCCTCAGCCCCAGCCCCAGCTCCTGCGCCTCCGCCTCAGCCTCGCCGCTGCCGTGCGAGGGCAAAGCGGCGGACAAGGACGACAAAAAGGAGTGCGGCGAGCGCAGCAAAAACACGTCTTCGCCCGAGAGCAACGGCGCCCACAGGACGAGTGGAATAAGCCCCGACGGCAGCCAGGAGAGCACGCCCGGCTCCAAGGGCCGCACGTCGGACTCGCCGTCCGTCACCTCCTCGGTGCTCGGCTCCGGACTGGTGGCTCCGGTTTCCCCCTACAAGCCCGGCCACGCGGTTTTCCCCCTGCCGCCCGCCGGCATTTCCTACCCCGGGAGTCTAGCGGGCGCCTACGCGGCTTACCCGCAGCCGTTCCTGCCTCCCGGCATGAGCCTGGAGCACGCCAAGTCCAGCGGCCAGCTGCTGAGCGCGCAGTTCGCGGCGTGCAGCAAGGCCGGGACGAGCCCCCTGGCCGCGGCGTCCCCTCCCTCCCTCATGTCGGCCAGCCTGTGCCGGGACCCCTACTGCCTCAGCTACCACTGCAGCGGCCATTTGACGGCGGCCTCCGGTGCCAACTGCGCGCACGACGTCAAGTCCGGATACCCGCTCGTGTACTCCGCGCACCCGCTCCACGGCGTGCCCTCGTCGGCGCCGACGTTCGGCGGACACCCGCTGTACCCGTACGGCTTCGTGCTGCCCAACGACCCGCTGCCGCACGTCTGCAACTGGGTGTCGGCGAACGGAGCGTGCGACAAGCGCTTCCCCAGCTCCGAGGAGCTGCTCGGCCACCTGCGGACTCACACGGCCTTCGCGGCCGGCTCGGAGAAGCTGCTCGCCGGCTACCCGGGCTCGTCGTCGTCGCTGGCCGCCGCCATGGCCTGCCACATGCACGTGCCCTCCGGCGGCGGCCCGGCCAGCCCCGGCGCGCTCGCCCTGCGGGGCCCGCATCACCCGCTCGGGCTGGGCAGCCGCTATCACCCGTACTCCAAGAGCCCCCTGCCCGCCCCCGGAGCGCCGGTGCCGGTGCCTGCGGCCGCCGGACCCTACTACTCCCCGTACGCCTTGTATGGACAAAGACTGACCACAGCCTCGGCTTTGGGGTACCAGTAGAGACAATTCCAACAACAAATAAAAAGAAAAATACACACACACACACACACTATAATATATATATATATATATATATATATATATATATATATATATATATATATATATATATACACACACACACACATATATATATATATACATTTATAAAGGAGATTTAGGCCCGATGAGTTTTATATGTACTTCATGCAGGGACTGGATCCAACTGGGGATCAGTGTATTTATTTGAGATAGCTTCAAGCGTGACTTAAAAAATAATAAAAAAAAAATCAACTATAATATAACTTGCAACAGCGTCAATGTGCATTATTTGGGAGACCCCACCCCCCAAAAGGAATGAAAACAAAAACAGGCCTTTAGGGTCGTCCGAGCTTTGATCAAATCAGAAAATTGCAGCTTGCAGATTTGGGTGGATTTTCGTGTGGAGCAGATGCAGCATGAAGCCCATATGCCACATTTCGACTTTTTCTCGTTTTCATGTAATAGCCAAAGGATTTGAGGTTTGAACTTGAAGGTGTTCGAATTCAAATTTGAGTGTCATGTCTAATGTCATTTTGCAAGATTTCAACTTGTGGGCCATTCCACTGAATCTTGTCTCCCTCTCTCAAAATAAACCTTTTCAGCCCTCGACATGATATAAGAGACACATTGAACGACTCAAACTGTGCAACTTTTCTTTTGTCATTATTTTATTGGAGTAAAACTCATTTGAGTAACAGAAAGTAATACGAGGGACTTCTTAGCATACAATTAGCAAATACCATGGCTACATGGCATTTATGCTAATAGCATGTTGACACCGAGCATAATACAGTGATTCGACAATTAAAAACAAATTATGTTTTTTTAAAAAGCAAAAACGTTTGGCCATATCCTGAATGACGCAACTTCCGGTGGACCACGTGACTGTTTGGATAACGACACTGAGTGAAAACCCAGACACACGACTAATGTCAATTCAACTAAATTGTTGTTGTTGTTTATCAAAGAAAATACTTTGATGGGATAAGGAGTAACACAAATATGCACAATTTGAAAAGATTGAAATGATCATATTTCATGGTAATGTCTAATTTTAGGACGCGGCGGACGGGCAACAAGTGCTATTTTTCCACTGTTCGAGTTAGTTTACATTTTTTTGTATTTATTAAATATGCAATAAGATCACTATTCAGGACACTGCTTTAAAATATATATTTTACAGTTTATTATACGTTTTATTGGCACCGATTTGGAGGAATGGCCCATATATTAAAATAAGCAGATTGAGAAATAATGCAATTTATGTAACAATTTGCCTATTTTGGTGTTCCACAACACTGGATGACGATATGCGAGAGGGTCAAAATATTAGGAATGGCTCTCAGTTTTGTTTTCAATATTAAATGGATTATTAAAGTCATCAAAAGTGGGTATATTATCTTTGGGAAGGTAGCCATTTTCTCCATCTCAGTTTGTGTTGATGTACCAAAGAAGAGCATTTTATTCGCCTATCTTTGTAAAAATGAAACAAATTTGTCATTTGAGGGCTTATGAAAAAAATACAATGTTTATTATGATCTATTCTGAGTTTGGTGTTATAAGAGCTTCCCTGAGGTTTTTTGTTGTGTTTTTAGAATTTCGTGATGGGCCAGACCAAATGCTGCCGGGGCGGGGGCCTTACACGACCCACGGGCCGCGGGTTTTCCACCCCTGCTTTCGCTTATGGATATCCTTCTTGCCGTGTTTTTTTTTTTTTTTAATGTTGTATGTGCGTGTCACTATCTCCTCCTGACAAAATCGGCAAAATGAAGTCTGTTGATGTCACATATTGTACACACACGTTGAAGAAATCAGGCGGCTCCGTGGGCCGTGAAAGTTTGAGCTTGAAACAATTCGCGGGATGATGATGATGATGATGATGTAAGTACGGCAATAACACAATTCATCAGTGCGAACGTGCAACCATGAAGGCTGTTTAGTGGTTTGGGGGCGTTTGTTCTGATTTAATCGAAGTAAACAGTCAGTACTTGCAGGGTTGTGCAAACTGCAGCCCGTGGGTCATATCCGGCCCTTGAGAGCATTTAATCAGGTTCGCCAAACAGATAAAACTTGAGTGTTCTAAAACGCGACTCAAACCATTGAACCTGCAAATGCTCCAAAATCGGGTATAATGACCCTCGCATAGTTGTGGTTCGGCATTTGCAAATTTGCTTAGTCACAGATTTTTTGTTTTTAACCTAGCCGCCATTATTCACAACAACAAAAAAACATACCTATTTGCTGTTTTTCTGGTTCATGTAGTGGTACCTTGGTGCCAATGAACTGTTAAAGAGAGTTGAGGCGCTTCATTTAGACAAAAGTAGTCTTTTGCTGCCATCATGTGGCTTCTAAGGAAATTACAGAACAGCATAAATCTTTTGGGGGGCTGCCAATTACGGTTTTGAGTTTCACTAAACGACACAATATGATTATTTTTTTTTTGTTTAATTTTTGTAGCGTCTTGGTCATTGGTCGTTCTGATGTGTACTGACGTGTTTGCGAACAGAGAGCAGCTAGTTTACAAAACAACACTCAGTGGTGCCAAATTAGCAATTTGCTCGCTTTATTTGTAGGCACTTTTTCGAGACCTCTTGCGATCGTTTACAAAAATAATAATAATAATTTAAAAAAACGCGTAGTGAGTTGACTTCCCCCTAAGATTTTCATCAATCAATGCTTGAATTTGGAACCCGTTAGAAGGCGATCGCGGAGTCAATTGTTCCGAACATTGCCAAACACAATTTCCTTAGTAACTGTAAAGAAAATAAATTGTATTTCTCTAATTTCTTTGGAACTTGATTCAAGTTAATGCTGGGGAAATTTTTTAAATAAACAACCCACCAAAGAGTAAGAAATAAAGAGCACAGCTTGTTTTAAATAACGTTGTTGTCATGGGAAAAAACAATTAAAAATCAGAAATCAGATTTTTGTGTAAAAAATAGATTTTCTTTTGAAGTCAATATCGCCCAGCCCTATTTGAACATTTAACAATGTTTTCCGAGCAGATCAGGGAGGAAAAGAAATATTTTTCTTAAACACACCCCACACAACAAGATAACGGCTCAGTATAATATTTCATCTTGGAGATTTCTGAGAACCGGCCGGGGCTTTGCTAACTTTGATGCTCACATTTGGTCCAATTGATAAACTGTTGTTCTATGGATGCATCATCCTATTTTTTTTCATTAAGTTCCTTGGAGGACTTAAAAAAAAAAAAAAAAAAAAAAAAAAAAAAAAAAAAAACTAAAACAGCTTCTGATAGGGACAGGGTTGCCAAGATCTGTCCTTAATTCAACTAAAGTCATATGATCTGTTATTGTGATAATTGGCCACATACAGTACAGTTCACTGGTGTTCAGTACGGCAGATTGGTGTTGTTTTTTTCCTGACCCAAAATGGGTCACGGGTGCAGGTTTTATTCTGGTCATAGTAGCTTTCATTCATTTCTTTTGCAGTCTACCACGATTTTACGTACAAGACGGACCGCATTTGGACTTTTTATCTGGCGAACGGGTGGCCTACAGCTGGAAACAAAATAAGAAAGTGCCAATTAAGAAGTTGTGTTCGAGATACATTCGGGGGGGGGGGCAACAATGAATTTCCCCTTTGAGGGATTAAAATGAGTGTCGTATAATGAATTACATTTCTAAACGTGTGCAGTACTTAAGAAATTGTATTAGCTCCCCACCCAATGTAATGTTGCCCTAAATGAACAGAATTGCTAATTTCCTAAATCTTTCTGCAATGGTAAATACACCAGTGCGGAGCTCTTTAAGCCGAATTATATTTTTAATGCTAAAATACAATAATTGTTGTTATCCTTAAAGTGTCAAATTGACAGTTTGACACATACACACACACATAAAAAAAAAAAAAAAAAAAAAAAGATGACAGTTGAGCATTTTTTTCAAAACGGTAAAATGTTACTGAAATTGTCCACATTAACGCAGTTGATGATACTGGATGGTCTCTGAAACTAATAGCCTAAAAAATATATTAAGCACTGGACACATTTATGTATTTTAAAAACATGTTTTTTATGGTCAAAAGACATCCATTTCATAGTATGAATCATAGCAGGAATTATTACTGTTCATGCAATGGAAAATACTGTATCGGATGCATTTAAGCAAATTGAGCTGAAAATAACTTCCAATGTGGCACAGACATGAGGCACCACCTGCACATTTTCAAACCCTTGTTATGTTGTCCTCCTATCACTTAACAGCCTGGTGTCAAGCTTCTTAATGACCCAATCAGGGGGATTTCCCCCCGCCGCTTGCACCGACTTCCTGCTCTCAGTTTATGAGGCGTGCAGAGGCCGCTAAGCTTGGATTTAAAGGCCACAAATCAGAAGGAGATGGTGTCATCCATCCGAGCACAGGAAAAACTTTGGGACGTTTTGGCTCCGGAATTCCACACCTGCAAGAACTATTGCGAGCCAATACTTCCGTACTTCTCAAATCAACGTTCCCCAATGACATGAATGGAAATGAAACGCGTTTAAACTTATTAAAAGACACATTTTAAATTCATTCTTTAGCACCCGTTCTCACTCTCACTCACAGTTCTCCAAGTAAGAGGTAACGCGTGCTTGCTTCAAGCTGTTTGAAAGCATCATAAAACTCCGTCTCTTCTATCACTGTGCCGGGAGTTGTGCGGAATTATGTTGCCTCAAGATTGTAAGTATGGATGTTTTTTAGACAATAGCGAGTGAAAATAGTTAGGTTAGATACATTTCAGTTAAAATGGCTCGCTGCAAAGCTAGGTTGCGGAAGGAACTGGTCAGCCACGAAGTGTGTGCAGATTTACTGTAAGATACAGTGTATCTTATTGGTGTGGGTTTTTTGGACACTCACAATAAGCCGAAGCGGACGTCCGGTGAAATGAACGTTCCCGTGCTGATAGTCTGTCGACACGGAAAAAAGCAAGAGTGAGTTAAACGGTGGGCTTTTGTCTTTCGGCACTCCTCACAGCCTGTCACTTACACACGGCCACTGACGAGGGGGACACTTTTGATGTCTGTCGTAGGCGGAAAACTTCACTTTTTTTTTTTTGTCTCCAAAAACGTCTTGCTCACGGTTTGTCGACTGCCACTCGGGTTTTTTTTGCGCGTGATTAATGACCGCCAGGCCAACTTTGTGTGTGTGTGTGTGTGTGGAGATGGCTAATTAACTGCAGGATGACTGAAGAGCTACGAAAGCCGCCTCCGATAACCCCGTCTTTTCCCTTCCTCCCGCCTCTGCTCGCTCGTGGCATGTGGAAGCGCTTACTGACAAATTTGCGAGAGGCGGACCAACGTTGACTAAGACGAATGGCCGCCGAGAACGGTAAACAGCCTCTAATTTAACAGTGTTTAAAAGTATGACACGCTGGCACCGCGCCTCCCCGCTGTTCGTGCTCTCTCGTCGAGGAAAATGTGGCCAAAGTACCATCCGCCACCCCCCGCCTCCCCCACGCCGCCGCTAAGCCTACCACCACCACCGCTTCAAATTTAAAATTACACTCGGCCTCGGCGTGCAGGGAGGTTTTGGTACTTGGCGAAGACGTTAGCTGCCTTTTAAGGTATGAGATACAGTCACAACAAAGAGAGAGTTGTCCGATAGATCGCATATTTATAAGCAATTGTTTTTTTGATGGGTTTTTAAAGTATACAGAGGTACCTCGACTTTCAAGTGACCTGATTTATAAGTTTTTTGCGATACAAGCAGTTGCCAGGCAGATTTTACATCTTGAGTTGCAAGCAAAAATTGTAGTCACGGATGCTAGCTATGGTGCTTGTGTCAAGATGCTTATTGCCACTCCCCGTTTGAAGTTTGCTTTAAAACGAAATATAAAACAAAGAAAATTACATATGTATTTAACCAAAGCACATTAACTTTAACTTACAAAAGCCAGCCAGCTTAATGCTAACCTACAAGGCAAAAATTAGCATTGCGGTAGTGGGAATTCTAATCAACACATGCCGACCGACAAGTAGCAATACTCACAGGCATATATTCTTCATCCTGTGCGAAAAACGATTCACGTGATTGCAGCCTAGTTGAGACGGTCTTCCGTGTTTCATCATCAAATCCACGTGTCGTATGTATTATACTGCCCCCTGGTGGCCGAGGTGCGCACACCAGAAGGAGCAGCACAATGCCCATTGAATTATCATGACGCACAATCTGTTTAATTCTTTACATTCTATCAAACTCTCTTATTACTTTAGGATTTTATTAGGTACAATAGTGTGCAGTGCCATTTTTCCTACCCAAAAACACGTCACAAACATTTTTGCTTGTTTTTTTTTGCGGGGGCACAGGAACAGATGAATTTATTAATGAGTATGGTCATGGAACAAATTAAACTTGTAACTTAAGGTACCACTGTAATTTATTTTTGGGACAAAGATGAGCTACAGGCGTTCCACTAACCATAAACCACATCCTCTGCACACTGTTAACTTAACGTCAGCTCACTTGTAAGGCAGACGCGAGTGGCCGGCTTCCTTATTATCATTATTATTAGTTTGTTAACATGAAACTCTTGCCATGCCAAGAGGCTCACTTAATCACGTTACCGTCAAATTCTAATTGTGACAGTTTTAGTGGCGCTGACCTATGAGAGGAAAGTAGCTGGGGACACAACGTTCTTTCTTTCCGCTCAAGGAAGAAAAAATAGTTACCAGGGCAGTGACAGTGATGGAAAATAGCAGGGAACAAGAAGAGAAAAAAAAAAAAAAAAAAAAAAAAAAAAAACAAAGAAAAGGAAAAAAAGTCGCTTTAATATAGCTGGAAATGAAAAATGGAGGTAAAGTGGGGCGAAATGCATAATGCCAGCTGGCAGACCATTTCAGGTGATGGACATGTCACTTGAGCCAGTCAAATATGACAGACGAGCATGCGCTAATATAGCAGAGGTGCCCGCCGTATCAAGTCCGCCATCTGCTTAAATGGCCGGCGTAATGTACAGCTCGTGATGAGGCTTCAAGAGCAGCACTTTCTCTTTAATTGTTTGGGAAAAAAAATAATCCATCTGCAGCGTGTGGCATGTCATTTTTCCTGCGAGACAAATGGGCTGGGTGTGTGTGTTTTTTGTTTCTTTTTCCCCAGGATCCAAAATTAGAGCAGCACAATAGAACTAATCTCATAATAGCCTGGGGAAATAATTGATACTCCCTCACCTTTTTCTTTTGCTCATATTTTTTTGTACGCCTTCAGAATCCAGTGAACCCCCACGTGTTCATGTTTTTATTAATATATATATTTTTTTATCTTGCCGCCTTCTTGTGTCATCGTGGTACGTTGAACTGTGGGGATGAGCCTCATTTAGTCAGGCCATAGCTTTGTCCAACTGAAAAAAGTGCTTTGCTTCCATCCTGTGGAATTACTTTTCAGCATGTTTGCATGGGATTTTAATTACTGGGTTATTTAGTTACTGCTAAATAATCTACATATAGACATATACATACATATTTTTGCAATGGCTATTTTTAAACATTTTCTTTATTGTTTTTAACGTCTATAAAAGTGGGTCGTGACAGTAGTTGGGTTAGGTCAAAACAACACCGTTTTTCATCCACCCAATTACAAAAGCAACAACGCTTCCCCAGCTTGTGAAGATGAAAATGGACGCTGCTTTTTTTTTTTTTTCTTTTCCTTCTTTTTATAGAAAACCTGTCTGTCAGCTGGATGTGGCGTCATAACAAATCACAGGCACTCGAGTGAGGCTGAACATTGGAGGGGAAGACGGATGACCCCGGAGGTCTTTCAAGTGCTGCGGTGAGTCGGGCGGCTTCGGTGGCGCTGACGGAGAAATATACACAGCAGAACCGGCAATAATGAGAACATTAAACATTCCAGCCACCTGACGGCTTGACAAAAACAGCTCGGCTCGGCATCGATCACACGGCCGACCTTGACAATTAGTCCCATCTGATAACGTCTGTGACTCCACTTAAGCGTACGGTTCATTTTCCAAGCACACACAGTATGCTCCTGCTCAAGTATAACACCAATTGTCCATATCAAATGATGAACTACATTTCTTTTCGAAATGCATTAATAGGCTGTTTGACAGTGATTGAGGGATGATTAATCCTTAATCAATGTTTCAGAAAAAGGGCAAGTGTTTTTTATTTTTTTTTTTTTTTACTCTCCTCGTTTTTGGATAAAAACATCCATCTATCAGTAGTTTCAAGTATTTGTATAATCAAAACCACCGTCCCCACTGTTCCATTAAAAAAAAAAAAAAAAAAACACGCATTTAGTGGTGCCTTGTGATAAGAGTTTAATGCGTTATGTGACCACGCTTGTGACTCAAAACACACATGTCAAATCATCTTTCCCCACAGAAATGAATGGAAATGCCATTAAACCATTACAGCCTCTCGATTTTTGTAATGTTTTTTTTTTTTTTTAAATGAGAAAATAGCACTCTACAATATTCTACTTTATAAAAACATACATTAATGACAAAGGTTAGTAGAATTAAATCGTTTTTTTTCACACGTTTGGCTTCAATTTAATGGACATTGTGCTGCTTCTTCTGTTGTGCATGCCTTGGCCACCTGGGGGCAGTAAAATACAGATATACTGTACATAGAGACATGAGACGTCACTACTCCTCATCAGTAATATTAGTGTTTCGTTGCAGGGGATAAAGATTATACGCCTGTGAGTATTGTTATATTATCTGTCTACATGTGTTGCTTCACCGTTTGTGTTCAAATATTTGTTGATTAAAGGGTTAATCACCACAATACAGACGCTACATGCTACTTGTTAGCCCTGTTATGGTGCTTTCCATTGTGTTAGCTTTAGCAAAAAGCTAGCAGACAAAAAGGCAGCTATGTGCTCGTTTGAAATCCCCCCAAAAATGTAATTCTCTTGGTTTGACGTTTAGTTTGACAGTCAACTTCAACCGGGAGTGGCAAGCCTCTTTTTTTTGACAAACAGTTTGCTAATTCTATCTGCCAAACTGCTGCTTGATATGAAGCGAGTTGCGTCACTAGCACCATTCTGCACTCAGATCTCAAGTGACGGCAAAAAATTAAATAAAAATTAAAAATCGGTCAAATGACAACTCGCAACTCGAGTCACTCGTATGTCAAGGCACCGCTGTGTTTTGGATCACGTGAGGAAAAGCCATCAGATTTCAGGTATTTTTATCTGACCCAAACAATATGTAAGGGTTAAACGAAAGCCAAAAAGAGCTTAATTGCTTAATGCTGATTGATGAAGAGCGACGTACATGGTCTCAACGCGTCAGATTCGGAATCGCTTGGCGATGACTCTCTGTTCTTCGCAGAGACGTGCACGTACTGTAGCTCAATTATTTTCCTGGCTGCCTCTGAAGATGTTGCGGCGAAGGAGAGCCAGGACGCATCCGACGCATATTTACGGGCGGCTCTGCCTACTCAAATGCGCTTTTTAATGATGCCCTGCAGGCCTTTGGAGGCTATATAAATACTTGTACGGCCGCCAACACTTTTGGTGTAACTCCAGGCGCTGATCAAACATAAAACAAGAATAGTGCTTTTAATGCCGGTCTAACAAGCTTACTTATCTTGCGTCTATATGTATGTAAACATGAGCTAAATGTCAAGTCCGCTCGTAAAGAGCGTCGTAAATTTGGCTCGCCGGTGGCTCGGTGTCGTTAGGGTTATGACGGGCGTAAATAACAAGGCGGTTTCGGCTTTCGGGCCTCCGCATTGTCATCACTCTTTTCGCCTCACGTATTTATCACGTGAGAAATGAGCCATGCGTAATGACATTTCCCATCGCAAGAGAAACAGCAAAGCATCCGGCGGGCGATTGGACAAAAGAAACAGAGCCCCTCCCCTCCCTGAAACCGATGACATGGAAAGAGCGAGTGACTGTTTACAAAAAGTACCTAAGTTGGGGTGGCGGCGTTCCAAGCCCCGAGAATGATAAATGGCTCTGCTAACCCTGCGGGACTGGAGACCCAAATGAGGACGGAGCTAATTGCCGTGCGAAATACTTTGGCATGAGCGGAAAGAAAAGGCGAGGCGGTCCCGCCGCTGCCAAAAATGGCCCGGTTGCTAGCCTCTGAACTCCGACTTGGCTTTTTGCTTACCAGAGTTCACTTCGTGTCCATAAATCACCGTCGGTTCTCAAACTTTTGACACCAAAAAGAATAAAGCCTTTTTTTGCCAGGCTTTTTGCTTCAATTCAATGGCCATTGTGCTTTGGCCACATGGGGGCAGTATACAAACACCCATGAAGTCCTCAATAAGCCACACTGATATTAGTCACTTGGAGAGGATAAAGAATATATGCATGTGAGTGTTGTTGTCTTGTCTGTCTACATGTATTGCTCCACCGTTTGTGTTCAAATATCTGTTGGTGTTATAACACCGCCGCATAGATGCTATTCGTTAGCCCGTCTATGGTGTTCCCCATTTTGTGTTAGCAATAGCATTAAGCTAGCACACTTAGAAGAAGGACTGTGTGGTTGTTTTGCATCCACAATGTGTCATTTTCTTGTTTTTACGTTTCGTTTGACAGTAAACTTCGACTGGGAGTGGCAATAATCAAATGTTCACTTTTTGACAAACTGCTGCCGTTTGACAAGTGAGCTAAATTGAGTTCACTGCCACCACACGGCGCTAGTTTTTGCTCGCAAGTCGAAGCAAAAAAAATAAAAATTAAAAATTAAAATAAAAAAAACGACTCGTAACTTCGAAAACTTCAGTCACTCCTATCTCAAGCCGCCACTGTACTTAAATATTGATTCAAAATATATTGTTGATAAAAGTAGAGGAAAACAATTACTGGATAAATGTTTCAAAACAAAAAATACAGATGAATGCAAATGTATTCCACTTAGAAGTTAAGTACAACTGTACTACTTAGGCAGTTACTTTAGCGCCGGGTTGTCAAACTCTTTTTTTTTGTCTCGGGCCGCATGGTAGTAATGATTTCCTTCAGAGGGCTGTTAGAACAGTGAAAACACATCAATGTTTAATCATCACCAAAACATATTACCATTACACAACAAATTGAGGGCTAACTAGTTTTGAAATCAGAAGACAAGGATAATAGTTTGTTGAAGTATTGTTCAAGTTACTGTAGAAGAAGGGTTTGGTAACAGAAAACATTATTGTTTATTATTATGACAATTTGGAATTTGGGTACAGATTTTAGAAAAAAAATCACGGCAGTTGACGAGCACGATTTGCTTACGCGGGCCACATAAAATGACGTGGCCCCCGGGCCTTGAGTTTGACGCGTCTGCTCAAGGGGTTACGTGGCCCACACTTTTGAGAATTAGTGCGATAATGTGAGTGACGGATTACATCTTGACTACATTAACCGCTGTTTTTCTTGCCGGAAATGAAAAGCAGATGGCTGACGGAGTGTTGTGCACATCATCACGCTGCTCTGCATGGGAAACTCAAATACAGCCGCAAACGCGCAAGACGAGAGGTCCATCTGAATGAGCGCGGGGTGTTTGATATCCTTCAAACGTTAGCCGGAGGCTAACATGCAGCCGCACATTTATTCATTTGCATCTGGCGGGCCGGGGTGAATACGCAGGTGCAAAGCCGTCGTCCGTCTTCGCGCTGGTAATTATTCTGCAACGTCAAACGATGCAGATGCTTTTTACTTTTGTCATTTCCTCAGACGCTCGAACGGGTCAGCTTTTCAACTCGTTTGCTTGAATGTAACTGCTGAAACGACGGTTAGCCAAAGCACCGTTTTGCATAAGAGAGACGTCAATTATTAATCAACTCGTAGCATACGCAGGTTTGGTCATGTGACGTTCACAATGCAAGTGCACTTGTGATTTTAATTCCAGTCGACAGCAGAAGGCGATATTGCCCAACACGGCTTCCCCCTGAGATCAGTGAAAATTGGGGAATTTATTTGTTTAATTTTTAGTCCACAAACACAATATTAATGAGAATATGGTGTTTAGACTAGTGGGGGCACATACAACATATTCTTGACCTAAAAAAAAAAAACCCTTAACTATCAATCCAAAGTCATCTTTCGACAATACGCCTAAAAATTATTTCATTTACAAAAAATGTGAGGATTCTGGTGTGTATCTTACGCTGCCTGACAAAATACCAATTACTACTTTCCTAAAAAACAATTTTTTACATTTTGTACTGAGTGCTAAAAAGTTAGCTACTCCCCTGCTAACACAACACCTTAGAAAGGGGCGGAGCCAGGGGCTGGACACCCGAGACTGAAGGGTGGCCACCCTGCCTGCCTTGCACGTATGGCCGGAAGAATTGGGGAAAATAGTTTGCTGTTCAAGTTCGAGAAGCAAATTCCTGCACCATATGCACCATATTTATTTGAAGTACTGCTTTCTGTTATCAGTGGACAGACATTCTGACATTTCAAGGACTCGGATTCAGCAATGTTTCAATACTTTTGACTGAATTTAGTAGTGCATGCTTAAGCATTTTATTTAAAGATTTTGACAAGGGACACATTTACTCACCACTCAAATGGATTATTTCCTATAAACTTCTAAGTAAATATAGTCAAGGAAAGCAATATTTATGTCTCACAGGGAAGTTTATGAGACGTGTTATCAGCTATCTATCCCACGTGACAAATGATGGCCAGACGGATTTAATTACGCGGCGTTCTCATAGGTACGGCTTATCAAATGGTGTAAATGTTTGCTCGTAAGTGTAAAGAGCGCCGCGATAAGAGCTTTAAGGCCGGTTGAGCAAACATCAAGGAGAGCCATTACGGAGAGCCTCGTGTGGACACACTGAGCCCAACAACCACATGAAATGGCAAATTTCCTCAAAGAGTTGCTGGGTGCCACTTAAGTGTTTATTAAAAAAAAATAAATAAAAAAAAATAAAGAGGGGGGTATTAACTGTAATCACCTCAGTTTATACACGCTATTGTTCACACACGGATAGTCATATTTTTATTTTCGATGTGGCTTTGGCCTGATCACAAAAAGTTTTGCAGCAAGTAATGGAAATGTTTGCATATCGTATGTACTTTTCAACATCTGTTTTTCATGTTTTTTGGTTCCACCTGCGCCCTCTCACAGGTAATATACTCCAAACTAACGGGCTTAGCAGATGTTAGGGGGCCAAAAAAAAAAAAAAAGCAATATTTTTTTCGTCCAGATCAGAAGGCAACGACATGAGCCGTACACTGTCTTGATAAATCACATTTTACACGCAGGTGACATAAACTAGCGCCTAGCTGCTAAATCAACACTGAAGCTCTGTTTGCTCCTCGCTGGGGAAAAACCCGAGTTGAAGACCGTTTATTGGTGCAGGCACAGTGGAATCTTCTGTTTGTGTTTGCCTTGCAATCATTCAAAAACTTCAAAGAAGCCCTGATTTTATTTTATTTTATTTTTTATTTTTTTTTTAAGGCACAAGACATCTTCCATTCAAGCAGCCAGCCCTTCAGATCTCGCACGCGCTCAGTAGGCCCGTCCCACAACAAAGAGCGACGCCCCGAGTTATCATTCATCACGTCGTGTATTTTCTAGCACATCAAACGCGGCGAATCTGCATCGTTAAAAAAAGTGACGGCGACTACTCGGATTCGACTTTAAAAGAAGTACAAGAAGTCGTGTTTTTTTTTTTTTGATCATTTCTGAGAATCAGGACATGAGGATCCCTTTTTTTTTTTAAGGATCTTTGAATTATTGCGGTTGGCTCACAAGACTTGAGTCATCTCTCTCGCGTGTGTGATATATAAAACAGGCCATCTCGGTTATATTTTTGAAAACAGAGATTCCCAATCTGTGCAGTACGTGCGACAAATTAAAAGTGCAACGGGCATCTGGAATAATTACACACCAAGTGTTTTTTCTCCCGAGCGAGTCTTTCCCACATAAAATAAATAGCTTGCCGTTTGTTTAAGGAGGTTCATGCAGGGTTCCACTTGTAATTTGAATGTTCTTTTCCCATTGAAATGCATGCAAAGGCCATTAATCCGTTACAGCCTCCCGATAGAAAACAACAAGCAAGTGATGTGTAATGTGCATTTAATAAGAAAAACATACAGTAAGGACATAATTAAATTCTAAAATTAAACAAATATTTGTTGATTAACTCTGTGACACTCAATGCTATTGGTGAGCATGTCTGTGGCGTTTTGCATTGCGTGTTAGCATAGCGCCATGCTGACTTTTTAGGCAAATCTACGGGGTAATTCTCTTTTTTTTAATGTTTGGTTTAACTCGATAACTTGAACTCGGAAGCCGGGTCACTCGGACCTCAAGGCACCGCGGTATTTTGCATCAAAAGCAGCGATCCCCAAACTGCGCAGCTGCGTGAGCTTCCTCCGGGGAGCGCGTGACACTAAAAGTGAAAATGGTGTCTCAAATCATAGTTCCAAATTGACACTTTCATTTGAAGGATAAAATAAATTTGTGCGGCTCGCTTGGTTATAAAAGATTCCATCTCCTTGTATTTTCTATCAAAAGCAGAGTTTCCCAAACTGTGGTACACGCATCCCGAGTGGAAGGACTAATAGAGGGTCCATTTCTAAAGAATTCAAATTTTCTATCAATGATTTAATGGCCGAGGCTTTATCAGGCTCAGTCAACCATCAAGCGGCGCCGCATGGCAGCCTCGGCACTTTTGTGGTCTGCTCCACCGCGTTTCTGGCGAGTGAAACGGGGCACCGGCCCGATTAAACCGTATCCCGTCCGCCGCTGATTTATTGTGACAGCGGCAACTCCCGGCAGAAGGCCACGCCGTCAGGTGCGAGGACTTGCGTGGGCAGGGGGGGGATACTTGATATTCCTCTAGTCCTTGTGAGAAAGTCCCCAGCGGCGCTGCTGAGAACACTCAAGACGCTGATTGCTGTACATGCGACTACAAATTCACTTGGCCCGAGACAGAGCGCTCTTGTTGCGCTTGAAAAACCCCAGCTGGGATTTTTTTTCTTTTTAAACGAGTTTGTTTACCCCAATAAGGAATTTAGGGTTTACGATGCGTTCTGCGCGATAAATCCAAACGTCTGCGACTGTGAAATGACGCACGTGTGGCTGGCTGCAGTTGCAGCAGTACACACACTTCAAGGGTATTCGATGATATTTAGATTCATACTGAAAGCGTTGAAGCACATGAACGTGCGAGAGCTTTGCAAGATCCGACGGTCTGTGAGAGACCATGAAGGTGTCTGTGATTTGTGATTGGATGAGTGAGTGTAGCTATACAACGTACAACATAAATGGAACCAGACAATTCATTAAGTCACACATTCAACAAACTACGGGTAACATAAACACACTTAAAACGATAAGGATTGATGTCCTTATTACGGAAAAAGTTCCACATTGTGGAACGCGATGCAGAAATTTAGAGTCCGATCTAAACAAAACTACACAATGATCCCACCCATTTTCTGTTGCTGATGCCATAACGCCATTGACGATTAATCGACCTCAAGCTATAATCATCATTATCGAGTGGTAAAGTCGACTATTCAACACCTTGTAGCAAAAATCCGTGAGCAATTGACGCCCACCTTTTAAATGCCTATAGATAGCAGCAAAACATTTTTTTCCTATTAGACAAGGCTATGGTCTGACTAAATGAAGCTCCTCCCCTCACTTCAACATATCAAGATGCTACATGATGGCACCAAAGCAAAATTGTAAATTTTAGACATGGCTTTGCTCTGCACTCAAAAACAGAAAAGGAGTTTTCCAGTGAGTAACGAAAGCAGGGGTTCACTAGATAGTTTTGGTGCCATTTTTGTTGTTTTGGAAAAACAAACCAGTGCCTTGGCTCAATGTAGGTTGGGAAACACTAGCTTAATCTCACTCCGAATCAGGACCATCGTAGACCATTTTACTATCTATTGGAATTACGACAGCTCTTAGTAAAGCCAAGACCTCCGCTAACGCAACAACGTGCAATCCTAATTAGAAAACGCCCTCTTGGCAAATGTAAACAAAAGCGGAGAAACAAGTTCCCGCACCAATAAATTCACTCCACAAGTCAGTGTATCACTTTTAGCAGAACAGTGGCCATCTGTGCGAAAGACTGGGTACAGTCTTGTAGCCGCATGTACGAAAGTGGTGAGCGGGGTCCGGTGGGGTTCTAGTGCCGGTGAATATGGGGCCTTGTGGATCCGGTCGCTATCTCGGGGGTCTTGTCAGCGCCGAGTACGCTGCAGACGCGTGCCCATGCGCATATATTCACAGCACAGTAACCTTAAGAATCGCTTCAGTCAGTCAACAAGCAACTGGTCTGTGAGGTTTCGGGGCTCTGCTGAGACTCCGAAGTAGATGCGCTACAATCAAGTTGACGTTTTTAGAAAGTGCAATTGTGTTGGAGTTATTTTCAATCAAGAAAATGCTTCAACCTAAGGTGGAGTCACTCCAACTGACAAGCTCTGCTCTACCGAGTTAACTTACAACTTGAATAAATAGAGCCAGAAGACATTTATTAAGTGAATCCAATGTGTTTAAGAAAAAAAAAATTTACATTGTAAAACACTAGAAAAACCTCTCTTTATAAAATGTTCCAACATTCAGTTTGATCTAAAACTCATAGCAGTAAAATTAATTGATTTTCAAAAGGAAAGTCAGTGGGCCACGTCTTCACTGTCATTGATCAAAATATATGAAAATAACCCATATAAGTAGAATAGCAAACCCTCGCTATTCGCACGGACCGCAAATAGTAATTGACACCCACCAAGAAAGGTTTGGAATTGCTTAGGGATGCCACAAGATGGTGATTTTTTTCTATTAGACAAGCCTATGGCCTGACTAAATGAAGCTCCTCACCTCAGTTCAACATAGTTGCTGGGACCTAAAATGACCCCAGATGGCGCCAAACAATATTTGTATATTCAGCCTGGCAAATATGCTGTGTACACTTTGCATTACCACAGTGGTGTATCTTATAAGGGGGCAAAATTCTGTGGGTGTACCAAAATATGTACATAAAATAAATGAAAACACAGCAGCGGTATAGAATCACCTGAAAACTGCACTTTGAGGGCGACGGCAGGCGTTCTTCAGGATAAATGGATTATCAGCTCGGCCGGGCTGAACGACTCAATAAAAGTGTTAAGCAGGCAGCCGGCGGTGGCCGACGTGATTAATAGCTCGCCTTCCCAGATTGGATTTATTTTGTCTTTTATTTCTCCTTTAATGACCGGCCGCGAACACCGACTCCCTCCTCCCGGCGTTAACACGTCGCCCGTGTTTCCAGATTAGCGGTGACTAATGAGGATTCAAAATGGCCGTTATCCACATTAATGTCTTTTTATTTGAAAAGTCAATATTGCCCGCGCGTGTGAGGAATTTTCTAGCGCCGTCATCCGTTATGGGGGCCTCGCCGTTACGAGAAGATTAAGCGCTGTTGCTATTTCTAAAGAGCGCGAGCTACATTTGTATTTACTACATTTGGACATCTTTTCACACTTTCTGTCTACATTTCAATTCATAAAAAAAAAAATGGCAACCGGAGTAAGCAGTCATCCGTTTCCAGGACAGCGGATCAATGCGCTGCAATGGCGGGATAAACGAAGCGACTGTTTACATGTCGCCGTCCCCGAAGCAGTCCGGCGAGGTACAGTATATTCCTGGCGCGAGGTCTAGCAGGAGACATAGCTCAGTTCACAACCGTAATGACCTCGCTGATTCATATATTTGTCAAGGAAATCAATCCTGCATCACTTGCGCGCAGAAACACGATCCTCAGCATCCTTAAATCTCAGCGCCGGGTAATAAACGGTAAACTATAGGTTACATTAAACTGCGACGTGTCGTTGGCGTGCGGGACAAGACAGATGAAGTTCATTAGAGGGCCGAAAACAGGCACTGACTGCAATAACGCGCTCGGGAGAGAATGCAAAAAAGCTGAGGCCCAGCGCTGGCAGACTGTTGTTTTTCCCCGGTCCGCCGATGATTTAGCGCGGCGGCACGCGGCTCCACGGCACCCGGGAGAGGACTTGATTTTCATGTTTGCCAATCTTCTTTTATACCTGCCCGTGGCGACCGTAAATACACTTTTATGCCTCCCGGAGAAATGCTTAAAGAAGCAGTTTCTCCGCGTCCTGTGCGGCAATATTGTTGATGGATGGCGGCGGAGTTTTGGACGACGCCCCAGAGACGTTCACGATCCAGGATTTGATTGGGAGTTTTACGTTTGAGCAAAAATTCTCACCGGGCGATGTTTATGTGTGCGTTTTGGAGTGCACTGCTGTCTTTTTGTTCCCACAGAGCCACTGAAATGCGATCACGTCGGCCTGTTCGCGCAGCCATTTTGTACAACACTGGAATATGCAAACTGTGACCAAAAAAAAAAATTTTTTTTTTAAAAAACACGTTTTGTGTTTCGTTAGGGCTGGGCAATATGGTCTTCAAATAGAATCTCAGATTTAGATCACAAAGATCCTTTTTTAATCGATTAATAAAGTAATAAAATTGTCAGAGAAGTCACTAAATATAGCGACCGCCAAGTTGGCCACACTGACGATACTTTTGTCAAGTAGCTCCTCTCTGATAGCAGCCATTTTGTCGGAAGTCAGCGAGGATGCATTTTCAACTACGGAAGCCGCTATAAATTGATTATTATCCTGGTCCTAGTTGGAAGGCAATACAGTGGTGTCTTGAGATACAAGTTGAATTTGCTCCTCCCTTATACTCAAATCGTCTCTCCCTATTGAAATGAATTGAAATGCCATTAATCCGTTCCAGCCGCCCTAAAACATCCAACAAAAATGTTTGCAAGAAGACCCCTTCAGTCAGTGTCATGCCACCACCACTAACATTCTTCACGTGAGGCCGCAAAGTGAAAGAACGCAAGTGTAAAACTGCCATGAAAATGCGTCCTCAACACGATTATTTGTCTTATTTTGGGGATGTGAACTCTTGCTTCTATATGCGGTGGCTGTTCATGGGTAGATGGCGGTGGAAATAGACTGCGATTTCAAGGAGCTCAGCATGTGTTTGCTCACTGTCAATAGCGTTTTAGCACCTGCCTAGCCACCCCTCCCTCCTTCAGGAGGGGCGACAGCGCTTGACAGACTGGGGAGTCTGTCCTAAAGATGAAATGACCCCCTCAGCCAAAATAAAACCCATCTGGCTATACATAGACGAGTGACCCTTTAGCTTTTTCCGGCAGACTGAAATACGGCCACCGCACGGCCCCTGCGGTGCTTACCAGTGGTGAAGTATCATAAATACCTTTCACGCACATGACCTGGGTCACACCAAGAAGGCTTCTGAATTTTTGTTGTCAGTTTCAGGTTTTGTTGTTAGCACGCTAATACTAGCCTCCCTGGTCAGCGTTAGGTTTTTGCTGTTATTTTTTTCACACAGGGACCAGAGCGGGCAGAGATTGGGAACATTCAAAGGGATTCTCACCCAGTTTGCCTGTGAGATTCACGTTTGTAAATCCCTGTAGTGACAAACAGACCCTGTAGGTGGCGGCACTGCATGGCTTTGGATTTTTGATCAGCACAACTTTGGAGTAGAAGATGGAGAATCTCGGCGACTCTCAGCTTGTCACGTCGATTGTGAGGGAGAGAAATGTCAAAATGTTTAAAGTTGCACAAGTTGAGGTGCCTGACACTATACACTATATGCATGGTAGAAAACTATGTGTCACAGATGACACTGTTGCAGTGAATGGTGAACGCCACTGACATGGACTTGAAGTCACTGACGGGCAGCGTGGGTTCAGTTCCCCCTCAGTGACGGTGTGAATGTGAGTGTGAACGGTTGTCCGTGTCTTTATGTGCCCTGCGACCAGTTTTGCTCCAAGTCCGCCGGGACAGGCTCCAGTGCCCCTGAACAGGTGAAGCGGTATGGAGAATGGATGGACAGACATTCAACTTGAGCCATGCGGTGAGTCAGCGTCGTCCATGGGGTGTTTCTGAGGTATATATCTGGAAATAAATGATCTTGTTCTTCTTGTTTTATAGTTTGAGGTGCCACAAAAACTAAAAATATTGGCATCAAAGTCCCCGTTCTGCTTGGCATTCACTAAAAAGCTCCTTTTTTTCTGCGGTGTTTCGTTCAGAACCCAGTGTTTTTGGTGAAACCAACCTATGTGCTGCTGCTGATTACGGAAGAACGGAACAGTGGAGAAACAAATGGGTTTTTTTCTCTGGTGAAAGAAGAGAGTCTACTCTCTCTTTTTGGTAGGTTTGGCGCTGATATTGTCACAGAACAAAATATTCTGCAGTTCTTGAAAGATCACTCAAAATGTTGTAAAATGGCCGGCAATATGAGGGAACTGCGTGGCAGCCAATGAGTTAAGAAAACATGAAAAAAATGTTGGTCTTTTTGGGGGGGCTGAAATGAATGAATGATATTTCAATTAATTTATTTGATACACAAATACAATCAAACTACAAGCTTGGGCATGGAACAAATTAAACTTGTGAGTCAAGGTACCACTGTAAGTAAAGTACAGAATTTGGTAGATCCATTCCGAATTCTCCATTTAAAGCACATGTGAGCCTAACTCTATGGAAATGGACACTTTTATGAAGGGTGATGCAATGAGGTCAACGGAGGGTTGGGGGCTGCGAAAGCAGTATGAAAACAAAAATACTAAAAAATAAAAAACAGAGGTACGGTTGGGGGGCTAGGGAGGGTCAAGACAAAGGCAACAGTACTGGACTATTTTCATGCACAGCGGGATTGAATGCATTAATTGCTGTCAGCACGTCGGGTTGAATGCGACACGGTGACATAATGAACATCTCTCAACAAACGCTGTGTCACGCTCCGACAAGTGAACAGCTCAGAGTGAGCGATTTATTGCAAGTCGACGACAGGGAGGAAACAAAAGCTTCAGTGTGGGAGAGAAAAGGCGACGCCAAAGTGTTTGCTTGCTGCGTAATGACATATATATATATATACATATATACACACACACACACAAACACACACACACACACACATATATATACATGTACATACGTCTATACATACACACACACATATATATATTTATTTCTTTTTTCCCAAGCTGAAGCAAACATAGGTCATAGTTTATGCAACATTTTAGCAGATTCTCTCAACATAAGCCTTTCCAAAACGTGAGTGGTAATTTATTCAAAATCGTGTTCTTGCTGTGTATCTTTTGAAAAACAAGGATATTTTTGTTAACAGTAGAGAAAATATATAATTAAAAAAACAAAATATAATAAAAATATTCACATTACAGTGGCTCCTTTCCTATGGAAATGAATGGAAATGCCACTAATCCGTTCCAGCCTCCCCCTACAATAATTTAATTTATTTAATGAGAAAAATAACAATAATATTGTGATCCATAAAAACATACAGTGATGACATGACTGAATAGAATATTAAAAAAATTAACAGTTTTTGCCACATTTTTTTTTGCCCAAATACAATGGACATTGTGCTACTCCTTCTTGTGTGCACATCATGGCCACCTGGGGGCAGTAGAGTACAGAAATATGTGTATACTGTATGTATATAAATGAATGCAGCTGAATTTATGGGTGTGGAGTATGTAACATCTTGTTTTCAACTGACACTTCACACATCCAAACTACGGCGGCTGAAAATAGAAGGCCGTGCTGAAGTACGGGTGGTGTCACGGTGAAAAGTTCTTATCTTCTTGTTGGGCAGAATGTGTGGTTCAAATTTGCTAGTCTGAAAGACCAGTTTGAGTTTAAAGGGCCAAAATGAGGCTCAAATTGCCCACTGAAAGCAAAATGGCAGAATTCCCCTGGCGATTGACGGACAAACTGATCCACATTCCGAGAACGGCGTTGTTGGGTGACTCCCAACTAGAATCTGACAGGCGGGCTCGAAGCCAACTGAATGACCGCATGAGCCTGAATAACCGGCCCACGTGCTTAGCCGGATAAATAGGCTGTAATGTAGCATTTAGAGTCACATTACAGAGCGCCTTCACGCCTTCCCGGTCAATAATGAGATGATTGGCTGGCGGTGGCACGCCGAGTTAGCGGGACATTGTCGCGCTTGACATTTATCATAGCTGCGGGGTCGTGAACCCGGAGACGCTGAGTGCGGGCGGCGGCCGCCGTCTCTGCCGTCTCCGAGGCACTGACGCGAGCGTTTTCGGCTTTTTGCGCTGAAACGAGTTCCAGCGGGCTAAACGCGTCTTTGTTCGAAATGGGACGTTTGGACGCTACAAGTGACACGCTCATGTCGGGCTTGCCCAAACAATGAACAATTTAACAAGCAGATTTTCACCACATTTAGGATATGAATACCAGTTCAAATACAAAAGATGGATCTCTTCCTGCAAATCAAGTCATAAGTTGTGTGAGGAAGCCAAAAGTGAACAAGGATTCTTATTTAGTGCGCATTCTCTACTAACTAGGCCACATGGCATTATTATGGCTGAAATGAAGATAAGTGGGGCAACTCTACTATATCTGTGGAAAAAAACAAAACAAAAAAAAAAAAGGTTCTACAGATTAAATTAAGCATATTGTTTGCCTAATAGCATAATTGCCTCAAGTCCTTTTGGAATGTTTTCGTAAAAAACAAGAAAAAACACAAACAAACAAATTTGGCAAACAAGAAAAGTCCAGTTTGCCTCAATTGAACTTATGCGGATCACCGCGACCTACTGAGAATTACTGAGAATCTACACAAACATTAAGAAGAAAACAACATGATTTTTAGCATGCACATTGCTATTCTTTCATTGATATTGTGACAGTTAGTTCAAAATGATTTAGGCATAGGCAATTATCCTATTAGGCTAACGAAATAAAGCCACGGCTCCGGCTTGTCTGGACTTGGCTTTGAACTCTCCTGCTGTGTTTTTGTTTATTTGGAACACCAAAAATGCTCATGTGTCAGTGTGACCAACAGCATCTTTAGTCATGAAGAAGAAGAAGAAGAAAAAAAAGCATTTAGAAAGATATATAAATAAATTCTCATCCAAATGTTTTAAATATTTTAAAAATATATAACTGCAAGGTTCAGGATGGAGCAAAAATCCCCACGGTGATCCTTTATTTTTTTCATACAAAACATGCTGCTAAGCGCTCAACATTTTGACTTGTAAAGCAAGGGAAAAGTCTCAAAAAAAAAAACAATAGCTAAAGATATCAATATTTGCAGAAGAATGATCGTAAATTTTTCAATATTTTCTTAGATTTTTAAAATGGGTCTATTCCACCAGATGCAAGTTTAGTCTTTAAAAAGCTATTTAGAAATCATGTAAAATATATAACTAAACTAGTTTGTTTTTTTTAAGCAGTTACTTCTGAAACTCTGTATAAACAATGAGTTTTATCTTAACTTTGAAAATGTTTTCTCATGTGAGCTGCAATCTGGCAGGAGGGTAAAGGATGGAGCAAACATTCGCATGGTGATCCTGTAGCTATTTATACAAAATATGGAGCTACTGTTTCCACATTTTCACTTTTAAAGCAAACAAAGAGTCTTGGCTAAAGGACAAAGAAGCGACAGCCACTGTTAAATTCTCTTGTCTGAGTGATTTAGGTCACCAGGATGATGTTAAATAACTGTAAATCCTTATCTTTGACTTTGCGGGTGGTTTATGGCACCTTCAACTGCAGTTCAGAGACGAAATGTCCGTACCTTGTGCCGGATTCGCAATTTATGGCTTTATTACTCCTTGTAGGAAAAGAGAAGAGAAACATAATTGAAAGGAAACCCAGGCTGGGACGGAGACAAGTCATCGCTGCGACATTTTTATGGCTTGCATTTTTTTATGGAGGAAAGAAAAAAAGGCTTAGATGCAATTTTCTGACACGTCGGGAAGCGATTAGCATTAGCCTAGCACGGAGCGTGGAGGTCACGGAGCGGCGAGGACTCACGAGTTTGCGCTCGCACTCTCATATTTTTTCTTGCCCCCAGTGACAACAAGCCCATTGTTTGCCGGCGATAAGGCTTCAGTGTGCACGGTAATGGGAATTAAGAAGGGGCATAAGTCACGGAGAAATTGGGTGACAGCAGATCAATAGATAGTGGCGAAGCCTCAGGGACCATTAGTGAAGAGGGGCCCCTTTGTTAGCGGCGCGCTGGCGGGGAGAGTTAGCAGACGCTCGCCTGTGAATTAACTGTCCAAACTAAGAATACATTGGGCTCGTAAACAGAATTCGTTAGGCTTGACTCATGGGCTTCTTCTGAAAACATTCGCGCGTCAACTTGAGGTCACAGTAACTGCCATGGTTTTTGTTTTGTTTTGGTTTGTTTTTGTTCACGTACAAGAGCAGCCATATTTTGGTCACAATGCAACAGATCACTCACTGCCATGGACGTTAATGTCCGTCAACTGGAATCCAATCATTTACTGCCATTGACGTATATTAAATTTTTTACCTCCAGGAGTACAAGAGGGTCTCGCCCAGCTTGTCTGTGAAATTCAGGTTTGCAATGACTAACAGATCCCTAGCGATGGCAGCGTTGCATTGCTTTGGATTTGAGATCAGCACAACTTTGGAGTAGACGATAACGAATAGCTGGTGAATCGCTGCTTGTCACATTTATTATAAAGGACAGGAATACCGAGACGCTGGAAGTCGGGAAAGTTTTGGCACCTCAGATTAGAACACAGTATGTATATGTATATTATAAACAGAGTATGTGTCACAGTAGGTAGTACAAAAGGGTATGTCGCAATCGTGAGAAAAGATAACGCAGTTCACGGGGTGAATGATGAACGCCATATGGCGGAGTCAGCGTCGCTCAGGCCGCGTTTCAGAGTTGCATATCTAAATAAATTAATATTTTAAGATCAAAAGCCCTTTCTCAGTCTTGATTTTGTTGTTCTATAGTTTGACGTGTAGCAAAAGCAAAACATTTTAACGTCACTGTCCTGCTTGACATGCTTCTTTTCCCAAAAAGCTCGTCTTCTGCTCTTTTTGGTGAAACCGACCCAAGGTCTACTGCTGATTACTGCTACAATCAAACTTTTCCTGGTGAAAGAAGAGTATTTGGTATTTAAGAGTATTTTGGTATTTAAGAGTATTTATTTAACCATCTTAACAGCAGAAGTAGCAAAAGTACTCTCTCTGTACTTAAGTAGAAGTACCAATACTTGCCAAAAAAAAAAACCTCTGGAATTAAGCAATATCACACAAGAGGGAGTGAGTGATGTTGTACTCGATATACAATCACGGCTGTGATTCAATCGTTTTTTAGTTTCGGTCAGTGGGAGTCACTCGCTTTCTGTCAAAGGAAGTACCCCGCCGCCTATTGTTTAAACGGGCATAATGAAAAGCTCTATTGATGAAATTACTTTCTGCTGACGTTTTTCAAGAGACTGTTTTGGGACCTCGTCTAAACCACAGAGGGCCTTCTTACTGGGAGCCTGCCTAATTTTCCCATCAATCGCACAGTTTCTTATTCTCGTTGGTTTGTGACAACCGCGGCAAAATGAGTCGACTGAAAATGCCCCGCAGCGGAGAGGGTGGAAACGCATTAGCGCTAATCTTAACGGCGCTCCGAGTGATTAGCCACAACATGTGACAAGTCCGATAAAAGATTCCCTCCTGTTAAGTTCTTCGGGCAAATGCATATTGCGGCCATCGCGTCCAGACATTCCCCACTTCAATGCACAGATCGTCTGTTGTTGCCTCGCATTACTCCCGGGCGCCCGGCCCAGTGGGCAACGGGAACTTAAAATATGAATTAGTATATCACGATGGCGGCTAGGCGTTTTCACTACTCATAAATTCCAAGCCAATGGCTTGTGATTAATTATAAATTATGTAAAAGGTTGCCATGAATCATTTAGCTCTATGCATTGCGTATTACTTGAACGGGAATCAAAGCACATCGCATTTACACACTCAAGTACAAGCGTATTTAGCAACTAATGGCAGGAAACAGGTCAGATTCATAAATAACGGACAAAGGCTGTCAATTGATGTTACCGAAGGGCTTTAAACTTGATTTGGTTTGCACAGGAATTGCAAAAGGGAACGAAATGAACTGAGGATGTTGGTTTATATGTTATGGAATACATTTATCGGCAGTATTTTGCTTGGTCCCTAACCCTGCAAATGGTGAAAAACTGATTTGTAATTGCCTGAAGGTGCCACAGGCTGGCAGCAAAGCACTTTTTTTTTTTTCTTTCTATTACATAAAGCTACAGCCTAAATGAATGAAGCTTCTTCTCTCACTTCAAAAATACTTCCCTTCCCGCAATAATTTAACATTAGACACAGCTTTGGCTTGAGCACAAAACATGTAAACAGGTTTGTTTTTCGTCCAATAACGGACAATATGTTTCTCAAAAATGTCCACGAAGATGTGAATTCACAAATGCTGAATTATCAGTTCATGCCAACAAATCCTCATTGATTTTCTACATAGTGAAAAGGCTCTCTAAAGTGGCGACGACAGCGCGAAGCCCCTGTCCACAAGATGATTATTATTATTATTATTTATTTATTTTATTTTATTTAATCGCTCAGCTCCTTTCTATACCCCCTTTCTCTGCGTGAGGTGCGCACACTCACGGCCACGCCAATGGACTATCTGAAAGTAAGATGCATTTTCAGGGTGTAGGCATAGCTAGCTAGCTAGCTAAATGCCACTGGGCCCCGTTTCAACCACCCTCAAGTTTATGCAGTTGTATTATTTTGTACCGATGCGTATGTACATGAATGCCCCCAACCCCTCCCCGCATTTTCCGTCTTGTCAGGCTGATGCGGTGTGAGGAACAAGGAGTATATTTGCTTTGAAGAGGGCTGTCAAATCAAAGTGTCAGGCGCCACTCTCTGATGGAGTCGTATCGCCGGCTCCTCCGTCACTCAACCTCAGCGGGGAGAGGGAGCGAGAGTTGAAAGGACCGCTACTTCCGTGACACTTCATTTTCTGGGTGAAGAGAGTGACTGACGGCGCTCGTCAGATCCACGCGTTTAAAAACTTTTGACGCCGCTGCGTTTATAATAAGGACGAAAGAGAGAGCGCATGTGTGGGTGTTCATGGGGATGAAAGTCAGATGCTGCCAACGTCATGTACAATTTGGGAGTGACAAATGAGGGAAATGAGCTCTGTCTGACATCTGAGCCCTCATTTTAGCTCGCATCGAGTATAAATTATGGGTGCGTTTTGCTTTTTCTTTGGCTTTTTGGGATATGCAGCCGCTCATGTATGCTCAATGTTATATTTTCTACACACACAGCTGAAATCATTCCTATCTAACAGAAGTTACAGTGAAGGCTGAGCCGTGTGTCAAAGCAGGAAAATCCCCACACACGTGAGCCAATGAAATTCAATCAGATCAACGGTGTTCTGACATACCAGAACGCTCGCCGGCGTTTCTCTGCAGCACGCCAGGCTCAGCCCCAGGCGGCGCGTACGACGTCAGGCGTGGCGGGCACTGGTGGGTGGCGGCGGGCGACTGGACCCGTTATTATTTGGACAACCTGGGAAGTGCGAGCAGAAAGCATCACATGATCATTTTTGACAAGATGGCACACAGCTTGCACGAGGTAGCATTTATTCACGCAAAAGATGAACGGATTGAAACACACTTGAATTAGTATGAATCTAGCTTTTTTTCCCCCAAATGCTATTTGTATACGTTTCATTTCTATATATTACATGAAAAATACACAAATAGTTTCAGAATTTGTATTTTCTTCCTCGTGTTTTCCCCCCCTATTATTTGGGAGGGGGGTTTGGAAAGATTGTGTATTTTTGTCATCTTGTTTTATTTTTCTCATAGTAAAAAAAAAAAAAACAGTTTTTTTTAAACACAGTGTTATCAGACCATGGCGTTACATGTACTTCAGGGTGCCAAAAGCACAAGCATTCTCCTACTTAACAAGCTCTTCCGTGTCATTTGACCAAGGCAGAGCAAACAAGCAACTTGAGTGATTACTTCTCAGCCACTCTGCAGTAGCTAGCTGCTAGCTGCTAGCACGTGTGAAGCATCAGTCGAAACGAAGATGTTACGCGAGGTAAATTGCTAGTAAGCGAGACGCAATTTAAATGTCAACGGGTGAGTTGATTCAAAAATAGACGTTATGGAACGTCATCGTGAACAAGATCACCGAGGGGCCGGCTCATTAATTGACTTTTCTGTTGCTCGGATTAATGGCACCGAAATGCGTAGCACAGATTAGCTAGCAGGCTAGCCGTTATGTTTTGCAAAAGTACTCAAAGACAACGCAACCAAATATTTTATACATACCTGTGAAATCAAATGTCTTCCAACACCCCGATGAAAGAGGTTCGGGTCCTGGTCCTGGTCCTGGTCCAGACCCTGACCCTGACCCTCAGACCTGTGAGGCACACGTGCTAACCACCGAACACGTGCCCCATATCATTATTAGCATTGAAATAAAAAAAAAAACAATGATGCGTTCGTCATTGAAAATGAATTACGATATCCCATCTAGTGTTACTTTCTGCTATGAAATTCACTGCCTCTATTTTAGATGAGCAGACACTGCGCTCTTCTGTTTGGGAACCCATACTACATCATAATACCCACGCACACAAAAAGCCACCCTCATATTTAACTATCGAGCTCGAGTTTTGCAATCAAGATGAACTTTCAAGAGGTGATCATGTGACGGCGCACGAGTTCTCATTCGTATTTTTTTTAGGCTGCTTTGAGAACTGGAATTCATTCAGTGAGTGGAACAGAAGGGGACCTGCGACCTCGTGGTATGGTTCCTCACTCTTATCGTGGCTTTTAATGACGAGTGTTTTTGTCCATTTTGTGTCTCTGACACACAAACGCACTCTCCTGACTTGTACGTTTTTGACCTTTCAACCCGAGATATTGGCGCCCTTTTTCGCATAACGTCGCTTTATGGCCAATTGCAGTCACTAACTAGTCTGTTGTTATTTCATTGGCTTATTTTGGTTTAAACAAAAAATAAATCAATAAAGGCGTCTTCGTCGAAAACAGACCCAATGAAGCGTCTACTGACGTCACGTCCTCTTGTTTACTCACTTCGCATGCGTAGTGCGTTCAACGACGTTGTTTATGGTCAACCAGATATGACGCATGTAAGGCTAGCACGATGTAGAGCCCGGCTAACCGACGTGCCTACGTGGCGGCCATGTTAGAGAAGTCAATTTTCCTGTCAAAAGCAATGCATGGACATTGAAGCGAAGTCGAAACTTGCTCATTTCTCAACCGATTTTCATAAGGTTGACTTTTTTGTCAACTCCAAAGTGCGTGCTATCAATAAATAAGATTGTGGAAAAACAAGCTCTAATAATGTTTAACCTGCGGGAGGTTACTCAAGAGGTCCCTTGTCGTAATTATACGGCGTTGTAAGCAGCACAGTGCGCCGGCATCCTTGGTCTTGCCGTCCACACACACGGAATGCACCTGACGGACTTTGACCCTCCTAGCTTAGCGGTGCCGTAGGCACACTGGGCAATAGGGGCGAGTCGTATCCCCCTAAACATATCTGTGGCCAGACATGTTTGGGCGGTATGTCGCTACACGGAAATGCTGACGGTCAAAGTAGTTCGAGTCTTGTGACGTCATTACGGCGAAGGGTCACGGAAACAGGTCCAGTCCATTGTCAGCGTTCTCCAACTCGTAAGTCGCCGAGCAGCCGAGCAGCCATGGCCTTCCGCGACGTTTCCAAAGAAGCACTCATTGGAACTGTCACACTGGGAGTTATTTTTATGGCAGGATATTTGTTCGGTAGGACTCGACATGTATTTGTGTGTTTATTTGAAATAGGCCGATTACTCGAGCCACCTGTGGGGCGCGGACATCCAGTGTTTGTGCTTTACGATCGTTTGGAACAATCCATCCAACCATTTCCATAAAGCTTATCCTCACGGGCGTGATAATATGACATTATATATCTATATATATATATATATTAAGCCTTTACTAATGAATAAGTGCATTATTATTTTTTTTAACAGCTATATCTTGAAAAGAATACATTGAAATAATGCTGCACTATATGCACCTGCTTTAAGATAATTGCCATAGGAATGGAGACGAATGGAGTGTTGGTCAGGGTGTTGCAGCTCTTTTTCAAATAAGGCGTTTTAAACTCAAATAAAATATATCATTCAATGTATGTTAATACATTAATGGGTTGAAAAACAATAATAATCGTATTTTCATGTTTCAATTCACAATGTTTTGTACAATGTACAAAACCTATTTAAGTACGCACATTTAATCAGAATCATCTTTATTTGCCAAGTATGTCAAACAAATAGAGAGGATTCTGATTCTGATGAAATGCTCTTTACGTTACATTTCATGCTGTAAAAGCGTTAACATCGGAGGCTACATAATTGGGCTGTACCACTGCTATTGACAAATGCAATACAAAGATATTTTCTATGCATCGTTATTATTTTCTTGCCTACAGGGAAGAGAAAATCTATTCAAATGAACTTGTCCAAAAGTCACGGCAGCGGGCAAAGCAACCCGCTGATGCAGTACGTCCTGCGCCACTCCATGAGGGAACACCCCGCCTTGGCCAACCTCAGACTGGTACGCATGGCAACTTTGGAGGAAACGTCAATAGGGCCTTGAAATGGGTTATTTTAATTGTTGCCACAAAAAGCTGATTTTAGACCAATCCTCGCCCCTTGCTTGTAGAAAAAGCAAATGTTTTCCATATTTTAAGAGTCAGCCTTCAATTTTGTACATTCATGGTGTATTCCCATGACTTCCAGAAAATTCCAGTTAATTCCCATGGAAAGTTTGAAAATTCCTGGTATTTTGTAACCCTAATTGTTAGAACACATGGTGCATGTCAGCAGGGATGTGTTTAAAAAAAAACAACCAAATATATACTTGATTAATTGATCAAATTGCCTTAATATATACTATGTATTTTTTGGGTTTCAGAAGACACTGGAGCACAACAAAAACGCCATGATGGTCTCCTGCGAGCAGTCGCAGTTTATGGCCAATTTGGTCAGACTGATCAAATCCAAGAAGGCTATCGAGATCGGTAATGTGTCATTGATCGTTAGTAATCTTCTCACTTGTGTGTAATTGTTGTGTTGAAGCGAAATGGGGGTGCGTTGCTGGGCTGCAACCAGCAGAGGCGCTGTCGAAACTAGTTTGCCCGCGCAATTGACCTTTTCGTCATGATGTCACACGTCGTATTCCCAGGTGGCAGCATGAGTAAACAAACCATTCCGTCATTTGACCGAGGCCGAGCCAATCAGGAAACGGGGTTAATGGATTTATGGAACGATGAGTGTAGCCTTCTTTACCGCCGTAGTTTGAATGTGTGAAACAGTTGATAAAAAGATAGATCGGCCGTGAACCTTTTCTTGTTATATTGACTTTATTCTCTAAAATGAAGATTTGACTCCTGTGCAAGTTTAAGTTCATCTCGTAAAATTCCGACTTTATTTTGGTAAAATTACTTTTTTCTTGCGAGAAAAAACATTTTTGCAATTGAAAATACTTACTTAATTCTAACTTTATTCTGATGATGACTTCATTCTTGTAAATTATAAAACTTTTATAATAAAGTGGTTACTTTATTCTCATTAATTACTCAATTGACCCTACTCATTGAAAGGTTCCACTGGATTGATTGATTGATTTTAACACGTTTTAGTCATCATTTCAGCTTCAATGGATTTTTCTGCCACCTGGATGTCCTCTGGCCTGTATTGTTTACAAACATTCTGAAAAGGTCAAGAGAAATGCTCAACAGTGATAGGAATGGAATTGCTTCACTCTGTTTGGTTGAATAAAGGGAAGTATTTTATTAATTTTAATATTTTTTTTTTGGGCAGGAGTGTACACAGGTTACAACACGCTGAGCGTTGCGTTGGCGTTGCCCGATGACGGCGTCGTCGTGGCGTGCGACGTCGAAAATAAATATGCCGACATTGGCAAACCTTTCTGGAAAGAGGTACAAGATGATAAGCAGTTTTATCGCATTTAAACTTAATGAGATACGGCCTTAAAAAAAAATCTAGATTTGTTTTCACAAAAATGTATGTCTCCTTTGCAAACAAGCTTGTAAACTTTTTCTTTACAGATGATGTGAAACTAACTGCTTCCTCGTCTTTTTAAGTTGACATATTTTTCCTACTCACTTTCCAGGCCGGAGTGGAGAAGAAAATTGATCTTCGCATCCAGCCAGCATTGGAAACACTGAGTAAAGTTCAAATACTCTTATCCTTTGTCTCAGCTTCGGTGGAAATTCAGACGCATTGATGATTGAGGGACGGGCCGATTATTTGACTTTTCTGTTGTGACTTCAGTGTAAAGGATTTCACGTACTTGTGATCATTGTTATCCAAATGTCATCATTTTAGATGCGCTGTTGGATGCGGGCGAGGCCGAAACCTTTGACTTTGTCTTTCTCGACGCTGACAAAGTTAACTATGAGGTGTACTATGAAAAGTCACTGCAGCTCATCAGGAAAGGCGGCATCATTGCCATCGACAACGTAAGTTGTTTTTTTTTCCCCCTTCCCCAAACGAGGACCGTTAAATGGTAACGTGAGGGTTTGCAAAGAGGTGCAACATCTCCGGAGAATTTGAACCCAAGTTGCCAACGACTTGATGGCGTTTGCGTGTCTGGCAGGTGCTGTGGGGCGGCAGGGTGCTGCATCCCACCCCGGACGACCCGGATACGTTCGCCATCGACAAGCTGAACAAGAAACTGCACAGAGACGCTCGCATCAGCCTGAGCATGCTCACCGTAGGGGACGGCCTCACGCTGGCCATCAAACTGTAGGAAGGCATCAATGCCAAGGAGAAATGATGGTTATTTCCTGAAATATTGGCCAGGGGCATTTACTTGCTCAACTGCAGAGAATGCCAGCAAGTCTTAGAAGGCTTTTTAATTGGCTCTCCAAGTACCACTATCGTGACCAACAGCAACATTTTGGAGCATAGAAGGCCTGGACGTTCATCAAATTTGAGACAGAGGTTTTAGTCCTAAATTTAAATTTATGGCACATAAAAATTCTAACCTAAATAAAAGTTAAAAACAAAACTGTTCTTAATGATTAAAAGCAAATGTATTGAAAAGTTAAATACAACTGAAATGTACTAAGGTAGTGACTTTATTTTTAAAAATGAGGCAAATACTGTTAAGTGTTGTTCTCAGTTTTTTCCAACTGATTTTTCATTGTTTACTTGAGGTATAGTTTTTAATCAGGACAACTATTTGGGACACGGCCTTTACTTGAGGAAATAACAGTATTCATGTGCAAGATGATAATGAAGTTCTGTAAGGATTTTACAGTATAAAATAAAGGCAAGGAAATCACTTAATTAAAATAAATGACCTGGATTACCCCCCCCCCCCCCCCCCCACCATGTTAATAAAAACAAAAAGACGAAACAGTACAACAAAGGAGGAAGCGCTTTACTTGCTAAACGTAGTCTAGTGTGCAAAATAACAGTTGTGATGTACATTCTACACGCACTTGCTTGGATTGTCAACATCAAACTGAATGGAAAAGATGGTGGCTCTTAGAGTTAGCATTGTGATCGACAGCAAGGGTTCCCAATTTGTACGTCCGGGACTCAAATCGCTCCGAACTTTTTCGGTCACCATATGTTGTCACGTTAATGATCAAACAGCTGCACGCTTCTTTTTTTTTTTTTTTTTTAAAGAAGTGTTTTGAGGTCTTTCTTTATACATTTCAGTAGGTGTGACTGGAGCTTCACTATGGATTCATTGTGATTCACAAAGGAGAGGAGACAAGGACGTGACATTTCAGCAGTGCTCGAGAATAGGGGGGGATTTTTTTCCCCGTTATTTCTTATATGGTTAAAATAAATTCTGTCTCAAAATGGATCCTCACGCCTCCAGCTCCAGTCCCAGGCCCAGTTTGTGCCCGCCGGCGTTTATGTTTTTCCCGTCCACCAGCGCTGACAGGATGAGTTTCATACCTGCAACCATCAAATATTTTAAAGGGGAAGGAAAGGCAAAAATAACAACTTAGTTTAACATACTATGCTAGCTGAAGTATAAGGCAACTAGCTAGTACTACAGTAACTGACGTCGCTTCCTCCCTTTCGCCGGAAGAAGGGGCAGATTCACGTTACATTCTCGTGACTTTTGCACACAGAATGACATAAGAATGGCGGCCCCCAATTTGGTGTTTTTTCTTTACTAAATACTCCGTAGATTTAAGTAAACGGCATCAGATAAAGAAGATATGGACATTTACAAACTAACTAAGTTTTGACATCAAGGGTTTACCTCCGCTTTAAGATTCATTTTGAAATCAAAACGGTGCGAGTAAAAATTAAAAGTATACAAGAATTTTCCCTCACCGGGCCGAAGAGTCTGACTGTATCCGATTCCGACCAAGCTGGCGTTGTTTACCTTGGCCTGTAGAAAGATGATTAAGTTTAGAATTTAGTTACGCTGTAATAAATGAATACAAATTCTAATTTTAAATGCATATTACGAAATATTGTTGAACATACTAGAAACGTAAAAACAAATGTAACTTTGATTATTTCTGCATTTAATAATGTTATGCTTGTTAAAAGAGCCTCACCGATATGGAGGCACTGGAGTCCAGCTGGTATTTGGCAGCGATACTGAAGCGAGTTCCGTTGCTGCCCGCTGCCCACGCCAGATTGACGGCAGTCTCCAGCTGCTCGTTCACCTTCTGGTATATGGAGCCCCCAAATTCACAACCATTGTTTCTGGAAAAACAAAATGCACCTTTTTGTTCATCAAGTCTTTCACCACAGGTGTGCCTCAGGTCTCTATCCTGGGGCCCCTCTTCATCACATATAGTATCTCATTCCCACATAACCCAGTTTTACAATTGCTCCACTAGCTACGGGTTAAATTTAGAATACATTTCAAAATCCTCCTCATTCCTACATCCATGTTTTCCCGAATTGTATACGTACACATTGGTGTGTAGCTGGAAGTCTCCCGTCTTGTAGCCAACGGCAAAGTTACTCTGGAGCATCCTAGACTTGGCCGTGTCGAAACTCATCTGGTAGCCGGCCAGCCAGCCTTCGTAGCCGGTCACCGCTGCGCCGTGGATGGTAGGCCCGGCAAAGTCCAGGTCCACGTCCACGCCTGTGTGCAGGTACTCTCGCTTATAGGCCGTCTTGATTTTGCCACTCTTCTTGCTGCGTGAAATATGAACTTTGTTTTCCACAGTAGTTTAAAATATGAAGCGCTTAATGTTCTCCACATTTTGAAATTATTGTTGTTGTATTACTCCAAAGTGGATTAAATTCATTTCTTCCCCTCAAAATTCTACACACAACAATCCAAAATGAAAACGTGAAATATGTGTTTTCAAATGTTTGCAAGTTAGCTAAAAAAGTATTCACAGGCTTTGCCATGAAGCTAAAAATTGAGCTCGCAATGCTGCAAAGAGGGGCGGTCCAAACTGACCAAAGATAGGTATGCCAAGTTTGTGGCATCCTTTTAAGAAACACAGTGGTGCCTTGAGAAACCTTGAGTTTAATTTGTCATGCAACCACGCTCAGGACTCTAAACACTGAGTCATCGTTCCCTATTGAAATGAATGGAAATGACATTTGTCCCAGCCTCCTAAACAAATATTTGCTTGCAAGTGCAAGCAAAAAAATCCGCTGAACGAAAACTGAAGTCGGGTCCCTCGTATTTCAAGGGACCACTTATTATGTTTTTAATGATGAAGGACAATGAATGTACGTACCCAGTGTTTGGTGAAAACGTCGTGTCAAAATTCAGTTTCAGGCCTTTGGTGATCTAAACAAGAAAATGATTGCGTTATAGCGAGCTGGTAATTTTCCACCTTTAGAGGTAGAATCACATCCATAAAATTTTAACACCTGCACGACATGGGAAAAAAATGACCGATTTATTTTTTTTTGGTAACCCTGCGATATATATTGCAGTGTAAGCATGCATTTCTCTTTTCCATCTATGTATTGCTCGTACAGTTTATACTAAAATAATAAACTATTGCCAATAGAGCACAGATGTATTTTGAGTCATTTCTGAGAAGTCGACCTCTATTAAATGCAATTTAGTATTGATCAGGCAAGAGTCCAGTCAGACGAAGTTAAAATTTATTTTCACGCCCAGTTATACTGCAAAGTCATTAACACATTCCTAACACTATTCATTTGTTTTTAATCAATCTTATTTTACATTTATGTTTTAACATAAGGCTCCAACATACCCACAACCCCAGTGAGGATAAGCGGTGTAGGAAATGGATGGATGGATGCATTAGCATTTCTATATTTGAGTGCATTCGTTTCAATAACACATTTGTCCGTTCAATTTTCGCCATCCGACAAGTAAATGTCAGACATCGTACCTGATCCTCGATGCAGATTTCCGTGCCGAGTGTGTTCTCGGTTGTCCACTTCTCCGTGAAGGTCAGCCCGTACTCGGCCCACTTGTACTTGGTCTCCAGAGTACCGGTCACCTTGCTGGTGTCTACGTTGGACGAGCCGCTTGTTTTGAACTCCTAAAATGTACGCACGTCAATGTCAGTCCACATTATCCCCGTCCACGTTATTATAGGCAATTACCTCTAATTCCTCAAATTGAAACTGTAACACAATTAAACGCCACGACATAGCATCTGTCCGTGTGGTGTTTAAATTGATAGCCACCCCTCCCCCCCCCCATAAAAACCTTACTCCGAATAGATGTCTGGTACTCTCTAGTCTAAAGTTGAATAACCAATTTTTCATTTGATTTTTGAAATCGTTTTTTTCCATTTTCTTTTTAAATCCCAAATCTATATCTATAATCTACTTTAAACTAGTTGTAGTAAATTTAGTCCTTTACTCACCACACCACTTGATGACTTTGTCTTGACATCGAGCTTGACCAGTCCAAAACCTGTGACCACGATGGCAGTGAATGGATTTAAGTGGTTTTAAATAAAAAATGTTTAAAAAAAAAAAAAAACATTAGTGGGTGGGTGGATGGATGGATGGATGAAGGATAGAATTCCAATTACCATATCCCTTGTTGAAGATGTCCTTTGCGGACTTTCCCAGATCTACATATGCTGGAGGGACTGCCATTGTGCCTGCACACACGCAAATGAACAGAAGATGACCAATATTTAACTTCCCCCCCCCCCCAAAAAAAATATACACCTTTTTCATGAAAATTCACTGCTTTCTCATACAACTTTTTCTCAAAACATAACTTTTTCGGAAATATACCATTTTCCCCTAAAATAAAAAAGAAGACTTTTTTTTTTTCTCGTAAACCAAATCTCAAAAGGCAGATGTGCTAACCTGCTGTTAGTTACACGTTTAAAAATTGCGGGGTAAAAGGTTTTTCAATTATTTCTATGGACGTTGATGCAAGTTAATGCTGGGGTGGGAGCTTGTTTGGTATAAGGAGAAATGAAGCACATCCCATAGTTTGTTTGGTATAAGGAGAAATGAAGCACATCCCATAGTTTCATTGTGTTAAGTTCAGTGATTCTCAGGTGGTACGCGAATTAATCACTGCTTAAGTACAGTGGTATGTAACGTTTATGTTCAATACATTTGTATTTCATCTATAAGAACTTTTTTAAAAATCTGTCTCGTTTTCTTTCACGTGGGCCTGCTCCCGATGCTATTTTAATGTTGTCATGACGGTGAAATTTGGAGAGCTATTTATTTTTTTTTTTTTAAGATGATACTTAGTGTAAAAAGTTTGAGAAGAACCGGTTTAGTTAGTTGGTGTACTGTACAAGGTAGGCTAGCTAGGGCGTTTTCTAGCTAGCAAACCAGACGCTCAAGATTATTATTTTTTTTAACGAATTTATCGCAACATTTGGAGGGCAACAACCCGATTAATTGTGAGGCATTTAACTCACCGACAGTGTTTTACTGTTGTCAAGGTCGCCTTCGACGTGAATGTTGAGGTGTAAGAAGTGTGAAGACGCCGGCCGGCCGGTGCAGGACGATTGCTGCTTGTGGAGGAGACACGGCTGACCTCGGCGGTGGAAGGACCCTAAAGCTGTCCGTGTTGTGCCTGACTGACATTAAAAGAAGAAACGTGTAGAAAAAGTTATCGTCAACTATCCGACGTATTTTCTTTTGCTCCATACAACTACAACGTAGAATTATTTTTTAAGTCATGTTGTTTCAAATTTAAAAAGTGTATTTGTCACGAATTACGCACAGGCAGGTTGGTAGGCCTCTAAATCACTATGGTAACGGACGAGCCCATGTTACGTTAGATTTTTTATTTGATTAAAATTTCATTTGAGGATTAAAAACTTACTAAACTCCTAGAACAAACAAAAATACACGCGTCTTTTTAATCGCCTATTTATTGATTTAAAAAACGCAGTGGCGTTCAAAGGAGACATGCATTTTTTCACAACTGAAAACAGTTCCCTGGTGTCTTGACAACGTGTCTGTTGCATGCCTTCGTCCAAATACCTCAAGGACAATCAATTACAGACATTTTCACAGCTTGACATGGTGACATTGGCACGTTTTTAGGAGCGGATTTGTCAATCAAAGCATTTTTTGTGGCACCAAGTTCCATTGCATCATCGCTGGTGGATGCAGCATTTCATCTCAAAGCCACCAAAATACACTCTCGTCAACTAAATGGCTCACCTATGTACACATTTGCAGAAAAAAAGGCATAGAACTATCAAGATTCACTTGTTTGCTAAATGTCACATTTGATGGACAGGCAGACCATCAGTTTGCAGACAAACATTAAAACGTCAAATGTCCTCTGTTATGTTACAAATGACTTAAGATGTGAAACCATGGCTGAGGCTGAGTGTTTGTTTGTTTTTACATTACATCACACAAACAAATGCCAGCAAGAGAATCGTTACACTAAAAAAGAAAGAAAAAAAAGCACGTTTGTTTGTGTGTCTCACAACACACAAACACACAAAAACGCCACTTTGAGCAACTGTAAACCATGTGATGTGTGCATGTTGCTGCCTTAGTACAAAAAACACTAATTTGAATAAGTTAACATCCATTTTTGAGATATCCCTTAAATAACTAAACATTGTACTAGCTTTAATGAGATTTATCGGTGGTGGGGAAACTGTGGCACGCGGACCACAAATGGCTCCACCAGAACATTCGATCCGGTCCACTGTAAAATAATAATTTGAAAAAACATGACCCCACAAATGCGGACAATTAGTTTTCCTCAATTAACAGTGCATCCAGAAACGATTTACAGCACATCACTGCTTCCACATTTTGTATTCAGAGATTTGTTTCTAAATACATTATACATGTCATAATGGGGTTGTATGTTGAATTTTGAGGGGCAAAAATACATTAATTCCATTGTGGAAAAATGTTGCAACAGCATTTGACTATGTGGTGCCTTGACATAATTTGTTCTGACTCACAACATTCATATCTCAAATCTTTCCCCAATAAAATGACACAAAGACAAAACACAAACTAATACAGTTCACAACTGTGACTCACTCAGCAGCTTTAATGTTAGTCATTTTACACAGATAATAAAGAATATAAGCCCGTGAGTATTGCTATATTGTCAGTGTAAATGTGTTGCCCCACGATTGTGTTCAAATACCCTTTGCTTAATGCGTTATAACTACCGCAACATTGATGCTAGTTTCGTTAGCCCGCCCAAGTTGTTTCCGTTAGCATTAAGCTAGGGGACTTCAAGGCAAAGTTTCTGTTCTTAAATATTCAACTTTTACAATGTTGTTTGGTAATAAACCTCAACTGGGAGTGGAAATAAACAGCTTGAAGCTTCTTTTTGGAGTAATTGATTACATCCGCCAAGCGATTGCTTGTTGTGAAGTGAGTCGAGTTCACTGCCACCACACAACACTCCTATCTCAAATTTCTGCTTTCAAGTCAAAGCCAAAAACTCATCCGAAAGAAGACTCCGATCTGGTCATTCGTATCTCAAGTCACCACTGATGCGCTGTTGTATGCCCCCTGATAGGAAGAAGGACCCGCCCCTGATTTGATTTATTTTTTGGGGACATTTCTACACAAGAAAACCTATTGCAAAGCGCAAGGTCATTGGCAAATGGAATCATAATTAAGACAAAAGGGAGACACAGACAATTTTGGCTGATTCTTACTTTCGATCCAACAAATCCCGTAAGTAAAAGGCAGGCTGTGTCAAGTCACTCCGACGGCGCCGACCTCTCTAGCCGATGATCAACTTGAGGACGGAGGGCCGCGAGAAGGGCCAGCAGTACTCGTTGGGCACGGGCCCGTTGACGTTGCACTCGAAAAAGGAGAACATGGGGAACCAGATGCGCGCCCGGCGGCTCTGCTGGTAAGCGCGCGTGTTGGCCAGCGTGTGGTAGTAGAGGAAGAGGCGCGTGGTGATGTAGAAGGCGATGAAGACGTCGATGGAGTAGTGCTCGTGCGCCGCCAGGATGAAGAAGATGCCGAACAGGTTGAGCACCCACGACAGCGTGTGGATGAAGTGCCAGCTGCGCGGCGTGTCTGCCCAAAACATACCACATCGGCGTCGTTAGACTGAACAGTAACACTGCACTGAAGTATAGTTTAAAAAAAAAAAACAACAACAGTACTTTAGCTATTAGAGGGGCGGGGGGGGGAAATTGGCGAAAATACACAAATATTGAACAAGAGCCTATCCCAGCTATCATTGGGCAGGAGCTAGGATACACCCCGAACTGGTTGCCAGCCAATCGCAGGGCACATACAAACAAACAACCATCCGCACTCACATTCACACCTACGGGCAATTTAGAGACGTCAATGAACCTTGCACGCATGTTTTTAATGTATATATGTATGTATTTTAATAGCAGTATTGTCCATCAGAACATACAAGTATTTGTATATGTAATAATCAGATTTAATTTATAGATTCCAGATAGTTTTTACACTACATATTTAGTGATAGCATATATATTTAAATGTATTTTTATGGCATGTCAGCAAACATTTATTAAACTCTATTTAGCCATTATAAAATGATGAGAAATTGAAAACAAAAGCATAAACATAACTGTATTCATATATATTTACATATAGTGTAAGAGTAGCATGCAAAATGATAAGCAAACTACAGCAACTTACTGCAATTTGAAATGATTAAAAACACTGAATTATTGACTCCATATCTGTATTGCTAACGATTAGGGCGACCGAGGTGCGCGACTCACACTCCGTAACGAAGAAGTTGAGCAAGGTGAGGACGACGGTGTGTCCGCTGAACATGTAGTCGCCGCACGTGTGAACGCCCGTCAGCGTCATGCCGAAGCCGCTCCAGATGGCCACGGCCCGCCGCAGCTTGGCCCACGTGTCGCCGTACATCTGCACGCAACAAATAGACCGCCGCTCATTTTACTGCAGCTTATTGAGGAGTTGTGACCTTCACCTCCGTATTAATGAAAATCCTTACGTGGTTGTCAAGAGCAAATTCGTTTTGAAACAAGGCTGGAAGCGCCGAGCGGGTGAACGTTACCTTCCCGGAACACTGCAGGTGTTGTCCCGGCACGGACAAGGAGGTGACGAACATGGTGATGCAGCGCAACATGAACACCGTACCCATGAGGCTGCACATGCGGCGCAGGAGTATGGACCTGCCAGACAGGACGCAAGAAAAAAAAAATAAAAAAAAAAAACAACTTCACATGGCTTTAATTTGATTCATGTAATTAAGTTTCATTTGAGCAATCCTAATAGCCGGCCAACAGTACAACCTTAAACATTTACGTCCACGTCACTCAATGGACTAGACCCGCCTGTAGGAGGCAAAAACATCTTCAGTCAAGTTACTAAAAAGTTCAATGTGCGGATGGCGACCCCAAGTGGACAAAGATAATAAATACCAGCACACCACGTGCATATATTGTTTGCTGGCGATAAAGTGTATGCATGAAATTCCAAAATATATAGAAAGACTGCCATAAATACTTGCTCGCCTCTCGCGCTTTTTTCCGGATTCATCTGTCCAACACTGGGCCAACTCACGTTTTTCACACTGAAGACCCAGAACGTAAGCAATGGGTGTTCGTACAAGATAATGTTATATTTGTCATCTGTCAGGAAAATGTTGATGGATTTGACAGGTTTGGACTTATAAACTTTCTTTTTCCCCCATTCCCAGTTTGTTTGTTAAATCTCTCCTACAAAATGTCTCAAAGAGAGTCAGCCCACACTAGTTCTTTCATCGGACTGCAGTGGTTAACTGTACCGATGTTTATGCAGCAGTAGAACGAGCAGCCAGATGACACAGAGGATGACGCCGCACGCCTCCGCCATGGCGAAGGCCCACGGGATTCGAGGCACACTGCGGACAAAACAAAAGGAGACATTTAGCGCTGGAACGAAGCCATTTTCCGATGTCGGCGTTTTGTATAAACGCCGCCGTCGCGGAATGGAAGGATGAAGTCCAGCCACAATTTGCGCCCTCGCACTGCATGGAAACGCCAGTACAGCGGTACCGTGACTTGCGAGTGCCCCGACTTCCCAGTTTTTCAAATGATGTTTATCGCCACTCACATTCGCAATTTACTGTAAATGTCAACATAAAAAAAAACGGAATTACACGTCGTGTACTTAACCGAGCCACATAACTTGGTCTTACAAAAGTCCACTTGTCTAATGCGACCCATAATGAAAAGGCGAACAAACCTGGTATCAATATACCAGTAATTATAAACCTTGGTACATTTGCTTTAAAATTATTATTATTTTTTTTTTACTTTGTATTAGATTTGTCTTAAACTTGCAAAACAATGTGAAACAGTGTATATAAAATGTCTCATCAGAAAAATGGTAGAAAGTTGTTGTAGACAAGCTCAACTTCAGCCTGAAGTGTTTTTTAAAAAAATATATTTGAACACAAATGAGATACAATGCAATACTCAGAGGAATATATTCTTACTGCCCCACAAAAAACGACTATTACTGCAGCTTAGTTGCCAGAGAATTCTTCGTATTTTATCATCAAATCTACACGTATTATATGTACCTAATGTATGAATTACACTGCCCCTAGTGGCCGAGGTGCACACATCAGGAGCAGCACAATGTCCGTTGAATTAAAGGAAAAAAATCTCGACATCCTGCTTATGTTGTTATTGTATTATTAAAAGCCATTTGTCGGGTGTTTTTGGGGGGGCTGGAACAGATTAACGGCATTTCCATTCGTTTCAATAGGGAAAGTTGATTTGGGATACGAGTGATTCGAGTTCAATTAAACTGAGTCAAGGCAGCGCTGCAGTAGAAAGGAAGACGTGGGCCGACCTGTCCAGGAAGATGTCGGGCAGGGGCGGGTAGGTGCGCATGTCGGGGACGCGCTCGTGCACGATGACCATGACGAAGGAGGTGAATCCGAACACGAAGACCACGTAGACGGAGCTCAGCACCGTCTTCCAGCACTCGGGATCCAGGCGGCGCGTCTGCTGCTTGAACTTGCCGTTGGAGTACTTCTGGTACTCCTCCCCGACGGGCGCCGTGTCGGCGCCGTCGCGCGCCGCCTCGCCGTTGCACAGCCGGTCGCCCGAGCCGGCGGGCGAGTGCCCGTCGAAGGGCAGGCCCAGCTCCTCCAGCAGGTCCAGGTTCTGCTTCTGGAGCTTGCGCACGGACGCCATGAGGCGCTTGATGTCGCCCAGAACCTTGAGCTCCAGCGGGGGCGAGCGCAGGTCGTACTCGCTGAGGGCCAGCAGGCTGCTGCCGTCCAGCCGGTGCCTGTGGCACAGCAGGTCCACGTAGTCGCAGAAGCCCTCGTCCTTCAGCCACTTGGCCACGTTCTTGGGCGTCCAGCGCCTGACGCTCGGCGGGCTCATTTCGCACGCACGCGAGACGCTGGAAAACAACCCAAAAAGAATTATAAGGGGTCGGAAATACACAAGTCGCTCCGGAGGTGGGCGGGCAAATATTTGTGCGCGCGGGTGGGCATTTTCTCTTCAATTTGAAACGCATCCGTCGGCACGGAGACCAATGACGCAAACAGCCCAGAGTCGCGGTTGTCCAAGTCGAGTCTGCTGCAGGCTCCCTCTCGCAGTACATGAACGTTCAACCAGTCTACCTGGGTCACGAGAGTCACGGTGCGACCTCGTCTTCCCTCACCCGGATCCTCAGTGCCACGACGCATCAATTTGTGACGTGACATTTCACTACTAAATCCTTCTGTCTTTGCGCGTTGACGCACCTTCAACACAGTTCATGTATTTACAACCAAATGCTAGCGCCATGCTAGCGGCTGTGGATTGCGAGTGCTGCTTAACAGCACTAAAATGCCCACAATGACGACACAATAATCATGGCTGCTCGGGGAACACGTCGCTGCTTAGCATTCGACTGGCACCTCGCGAACAAAGGCGTTCGCCGCAAGCTTAATGACACCAACAAGCCGGCGAAACATTTGGCGAAGGAGGCTCGACGCGAAGACAAACGCCAGCGTTGTCGACCCAAAACACGGCTAGCCGCCCGAGCTAGCGGCGTTAGCTGGGCGTTCGGGGCTCACCCAGCCGGGCCGGGGGGCTCAACAGGAGGACGCCGGCCGGCACGGACGCGCTCCGAAGGAAGGCCGACTCATAGCAGCGCCGTCGCTTGGACGACGAAGAAGAAGAAGACGGAGAAGAAGAAGAAGAAGAAGAAGAAGGTGGCCCACAAGCGGGCAAACATGTCGCCCTGTTTGGCATCCTGCTGCGCGGGCGTGACGTCACAGGGTGGTCATGGCCACAATAGAAGCGCAACGACAAATTACTCTGCGCCAAATGACGCGTTACTGCTCAAATGAAACCATTTGGATGTAATTGGGCTTCGTTGTGATTTGCGTGATGCTTTGGGCCAGACTAACACTACTACTACTATGCTACAGACTATTAATTGGATGAAACACTACTGCTGCTATGGCACCAACTGTACTTTGGTAACATATGATTGCTGCTTTAGGCCCTTTTGAACAACTCTACTACTACTACTACTCTACCGACTGTAAGACACATGAGAACTGCTCGAAACATGATACCGTTAATTGCTGTAAACACGACTACGGCTATGCTACCGACTGTTAATTGGAGACATGCAAGTACTGCTTGCAAACAATACTGCACATCGGGGACAAGTGAGTAGCGCTTGCAACGCGACTACTACTATGCTACTGGCTGTTAATCGGCGGCACGAGTACTACTACTTGAAACACGAACAGCGCCATGCGACCGTCAATGGGTGCCTCCCTCGACAGAGTACTGCTTGAACACTTCTACTACTCTTACACAGCCGAATTACCTAATGGCGTTCGACAGGGAGAAATTTGGATTGTGTCTCGCCGATTATGACCAACATAACATCGTATGGATTGTGCTTGACAGATGAAGTCCTGAAATCGGGGTCGTCGGTGTAACTCGAGACCAATCGAAAGGTGCCGGCGTACCCCGTGAATTGCCACGGCCTCACCTTGCCGGAGGCCGTCGGCAAAGCGAAAGAGGGCCGCCGGATCCTCCACGAGCGGCTGCGAACCTCGGACGGCCAACTCGACGACTGCGTCATCCGATGCAGTCAATCGTCAAAACTATTCAATTCATTCGTTTTCGTCACTTCCGGAACTTTCTAAAATCTTCACCCTCTTGTGGAGCCAATAAATGAGCAGACAATACTAAATAAAAAAATAAATACAATGAAAATAATATTTTCCTCAGGTGACAGTATACAAAAAAAAATCATTTGTTGTCAACATAAATAACCCACATAAATATACGGTTTAAAAAAATTGTTAGGAATAATAATCTGCATGTCAAATAGTACATACAAAATAAAATTACACAAATATAAATATACAAACAGCTAAATATGAAGTGTAATTTATTAAAGAACCCAAAGATAAAAATACAGTACACTATGAATAAAAACTAAACATTGTCAGAATCTGTCAACATGAATAACCAACACATAATTCAATACAAATATCATCATTAGTATACAATTACTACATAAATCAACTTTTGTTTAATAAAACACTCGGACGCGTAATAAACAGATCCAGCAGGAGGTGCTGTTGTGTCGTCCCAAGATTCTATTAGAAGACAAGGGTGAACAAGTAAATTCATGTATTATTTTATGAAACTTGTGGTGCACTTTTGGGAGGAACTGACCGTAACAATGGAAAAAAAGTAATGAGGATGACGACAGTGATTGTGATTCTTATTGTTCCGAGCACGCGGCGTCTATATCGGGGTTGCGAGCGTCAGCAGGGTTGAAGCAGCTGCCGGGACCAATCAAAAGCAGCGAGCCGGGAGTTGAAGCGCAGTGGAAAGAAAGATGTGGCGCCGCAAAGGCAAACGCAAACAATACGTGACGGTGAAGGACCTGCAGAACATTCTGGACTCGTGCAAACTCCGCCTGGGGCACATCGATGAAGTCTGGCCCAACATTTACATCGGAAACGTGTGAGTACAATGTACTACTAAGACTATGCTACCGACTGTTCATTGGATACTAGTGCTGCTTTAGGCCTACTGGCACGTACTACTATGCTAAAGACTCCTGCTCCTACAATTAACTATTCATCGGCAACAAATGAGTGCTGCTTTCGGCCTTCCCGGAAAACCCCTACTGCTACTATGCTACCGTCTCCTACCATTTATCGGTGACATCTGAGCTATGCTCCCGACCTTCCGGAAATCCAAAAACGACTACTACTAACTATGCTACCAAGTGTTAGTTGGCGACATGTGCGTGCTGCTTCCTCACGCCTCCTACTGCTACTATGCTACCGCTGCTGATTTCCCCGCGCCCGCCGCGTGCCAGGACAGTGGCGCAGACCAAGACGGCGCTGCTGGAGCTGGGCATCACGCACGTGCTGAACGCGGCGCACGCCAAGCCGGGCAGCGTCGGCGACCAGCGTTTCTACGGCGCCGACTTCGAGTACTGCGGCATCCCCGCCGACGACTCCGCCCACTTCGACCTGGACGTCTACTTCAGACCCGCCGCCGACTTCATACACAAGGGACTCAAGTCGCCTCGTGGTAACGACACCAAAGCATACCCAAATATTGACATTTTTTTTCTAGTGCCATATCAAATGTTTAAAACATGTAGGTATTATTCAAATAACATAAAATGATTAACATGATGGTTTGGATTGCGAAAAATGTCAAATTGGCCATAATTTGGGAATTGGAACACAAGTCCTGAGTGACTTAAAACATCTTTTCTGGAAATGTGGGAAATCTTCTTGTGGAGAATACACTGGCAATACTGCGCCCTAATGATCACCTCGAATTTGAAAAAAATGTATGGAAATATTGGAATACATTCTGTGGAGCTATACACAAAATACAGCGGACCCCCGCTTTCGGCGGACCGCGAATACTGAAGATCTGCAACTAATTGACGCTCATTCCAACTGCAGCGGAAAATTCTCTCTTTTTTTTTCAACCCCCCCAAAATTCTTGAATAAGAGGGGATAATCTCGCAACAAGCATTTCTGGGGAAAAAACATTAAAAATATATATATAAATAAACAATTTGGGGGGGGGGAACGTGCGCGTGCCAAAGCGCGAATATGCGGGGTCCGCTGTAGGACATCCATGCCTTACCTTCTATCGAAGACCCCAGACTCCTTTCACGTAGACAAACGAGCAGAGGCTGCGATCTTCTTAAGAGGAACAAAGCGCCCGCAGATATGACTCGTACTCCCCCTCAGGCAAAGTTCTGGTGCACTGCATGATGGGAATGAGCCGCTCGTCCGCGCTGGTGCTGGCCTACCTGATGATCTACCGCCGCCTCAGCCTGGAGGAGGCGCTGCGGCGGCTGGTGCGCAAGAGGGCCATCTACCCCAACCGCAACTTTCTGGCGCTGCTCCTCGACCTCGACCTCCACCTGCAGCGTGACGGCCGCCGCCGCCGGCGCCGCCGTCTCTGTCTCATCTTGTGAGCCGGCTGGAAAACAGCCAAACAAAGTCATTTCAAATACCAACGTATCCACAGAAAATCATTTTCAATAGCAGGACTTTCAATAGCCACACATCATGTGAAATTATTTCAAATATCAAGACAATCAAAAATGTTCACTAATCTACATACACAAATAGAACAAAAATCTGAATCTATCCAGCTGGAAAATGTCAAGACAAATTGATTTAGTTGATCATTTTAAATACCGTATTTTCCGGAGTACAAGTCGTAAGTGAATGCATTTCCATCCCATTCAAACATTTTGCATTTCCAGCATTTTGTCCTTAAATTCAACTTAGTCACTTTGTGAAAATGGACCAACTGCATAATTGTGTCCAAACCCTCACCCTTTATTTCCCTGCATTTTATTTTGAGCTATCTATATATATATATATATTTTTTTTTTTTTTTTGGGGGGGGGGAAATCTGTAGTATTAAGTATTGTACTGCTGTATCGCAAGTAAATGTCAGTCATGTGCAACCTGAGCCAATAAATGTAGTAGGATTTATAATTCAATTGTCTTGTTTTTTATTTCACGTATTCATTTTGTCTTAAATGAACATATATTCTCCGAAATTGTCTGGTGCAAAGACAAAGTCAGCGATCTGGAGTCCCGTCCCGTCTTTGCGGTGTGCCGGGCTAACCTTTCAGCAAGATGACGCCGGAATTATTCTTGGGCCACGTTAAAATAGCCACACACGTCGCCGGGTAGATTACGGCCGAGGAGGTCGAGGGTCGGCAAACGTCGTCTGGCCCGTTCGCTCGCGTCTCCGGCAACTACGGACTTGGAGTGCGTCTTATTATTGAAGAACGGGTGGAAGAAGGGAGGGAAAGAAGATCAGAGCCTCTAAGGAAGGAATGAGGGTGGAGGGGTGGAAGGAAAGAATGAAGGAGCTAGGAAGGATCCGAGGAAGAAAGGATGGAAACCGAGGAAGCCTGGAAGGGGAAAAAAAAAAAGGGAGGGAGAGAAGGAAGAAAAATAAAGTGAATCCATTTTGGAATAAGGCCGTAAAATAAACAAGTTGGCGTATCACGGCGTGGAAGCCTTCCACGTGGTGACCTTTAACCTGAGCGCCTTCTTTTACCCGGCGGCCGACTTCATCCGGAGCGCATTGAGGTCGCCCACGGGTGAGGTGCTCGCGACGCCGTTAACGCCAAGAAAGCGTCGGTCGTATGGATCGCAATCAGTCTGATCGTGTACTGTCCAGGCGTGCCTTGAGATACGAGTGGGCCAACTGAAAGAGTTTTTCCAAGATACGAGCCATCTGACCGATTTTTTTTGCTTCATAAAATACTTTTTTTTTCTAGAAAATATGCATTTCTAGATAATTCACCTTTTTCTTAAAAATACATTACTTTTCTTTTTTCTCAAAAGATTTTTCCCCCGAAAAAAAAAACAAAAAAACCAACACATTTTCTCAACAATATATGAGTTCCCTTCGAACATAAATTTTTTCTAAAAAGAATAAATAACTACACAACTTTTTCCTCCCAAAAAATACTCTCAAACTGTTTCTAGAAAATATGGCTTTCCCCAAAAAAATATTATTGAAAAATACAACTTCTTGGAAAGTATGACTTCCTTTCTAAAAACAATATTTTTTTAAAAAACAAATCTTTTGTCCAAAAACTTATTTTTGAAATTATACAACTTTTTTTTTTTTTTTAAATATACAATATTGCTTGATTTTCTTTTTTTTCTAGAAAATACACTGCATGTGCTATGCACCCTGTGGTTCCCATGACAACACTGAGTTGCTCTTTCTAAATAAGATATTACACATAATATGGGTACATATTTCAGTGCTCATACATTGAGATTGATGAAAGTCTTTTCAGATGGAGAACTATTGCCTAATTTCTACATCCCAAATCATTTCCAGTTTCTTGATTGTTTGTGACGTAATATTCTAGTTTCTGGAGATGGTGAATTTGTGATTTTTGTTTGCGCTAAATCACGATCATCCAAATGATACATAAGCTAATAATATATATTAATGAAAAAAAATAAAAAATAAAAATCATGAAAAAGTCACAGTCCTGGAGAACGTGGGGAAACATCTCGCGGCTGCACCGTGACGGGTTGCGAGCGTCGCCGGCCGGCCAACAATCTTCGGTGTGCGGATGCGTCCTTGCCCCCAACCATCTTCAACTGTCGCCCTCCTCGCTTGAAAACTCTTGACCTCTCCGGAACAGGCTTGATGGCCGCCTACTAAATATCCGGCGCCTCAAAGCCTTCACCCAACACGTCCCAGAATCTTTGCTAATATGACTTTTCCAGAAAGTCTTAAGAAAAAACTATTTTTTTCTAGTAAATCCAAATTTCCTCTAGCAAATCCTTAAGTTCAACATTTAAAAAAAAAAAAAAAAAAAAAACATTTCCTGTAAATTAGACTTCCACAGAAAATGAGTTTTTCCTGGTAATATAAAAATAACTGCAGAAAGCACAAACTTCTAGAAATACAAAAAAATATTTCAAGTAAATACACAACTTTATCACCTCTTTAAAAAAAAATGTTTCTCATTTTCTCTTATTTCTCAAAAATGTATTACTGTAAATGTATTCCCAGAAATAAACAACTTTTTGGAACAAAACAACTCTTCACACATGGCCCAAAAAAAACCAAGGTACAGATGTTACGGAGTAAAACGTGAATCTCATTTGAACTCGAGAGAAGTTTGGCCATTTTTCATAAGACTTCAGAAGTTTCACTATTCCGCGAGATTTTCATGAAGATGATTTCAAGAACGAAATGCTGACTATAACGCTTATCGTTTTAGTCTGTTCTCGAGATTTGTTTTTGACTGGCTGACAGTTTTCGAATCCGTTGAAATTTCCACAGTTGAAGAGTGTAGCAGTGGAGAATAACACCTTGTGTGTGTGTGTGTGTGTGTGTGCTTGGAGGCGACGGTGGACGTTTTCCAGCGTGGCAGCTGAGTCAGCCGCATCATCGCAGCCCCTAAAAATATCCTCGACATCGGACGGCCGTTACACAATCGTCTCCTTCGCCGAGCGTCACGAAGGACGACTGGAGGCGCCAAAACAACACAACTCTTAAGCTTTGGCGTTACTTCGTAAACAGGATCAACCATGTGCGAGAGAGACCGCGGCCACCGCGACGCGGACGTGACGCCGAGCTGCTACGAGCTGGACAAGATCCTCAACCGGGGCTGCGCGGCGTACGCGCCGTACGACCAGGTGTGGCCTCAAGTCTACATCGGCGACGAGTAAGCAGGAAAACATCAATGGTTTGCTTGTTTGTTATTATTGTTAACTATTTGGTAGCATTTACACTGAACTGATGTTTTTACTATGCATTCAATATTTCTCATGTATTACTGATTTATTGTTAAAATATTGGAAATATTAAATATTTTGTAAAAAAAATAAAATAAAAAATAAATAAAAAAAAAACATTTAAAAAAAAGAAATTTGCCGTTTAAAGGGTAAAATACAAAAACTTATTTCAAGTCTGAAGTTGTTTAGGTGATTTTGGGGGAAAAAATATTTAACAGCTGTGTTAAGATGGTGAAGTATAAAAACACATAAGTGTAAAAGACACCGAATTAAAATAAATAAATAAAAGTAACAAATGATCCCCATTCAATAAAAAAATAAAATACAAAATAAAAAAGGAAACATATCTGTTCACTGCGACAGGGCGACGGCCAAGGACAAGTTGAAACTGAAGAAGCTGGGAATTACGCACATCCTGAACGCCGCAGAGGGCACGTGGAACAACGTGGACACCGGCCCCGGTTACTACGGCGACATGGCCGTGACGTACCACGGCGTGGTGGCGTCGGACAAGCCGTCGTTTGACCTCAGCCAATACTTTTTTACCGCCGCCCGCTTCATCCGAACGGCGCTGGCCGACCCGCACAGTGAGACCAAAAAGTAGAAAAACTATAATGGGCAAATAGCGCCGAAAGACAAATGTTCACGTTCGCATTCATTCATGTAACCAACAGGAAAACCAGAGAGCCGTCTGCCAAAAATTGGACGAGCTTGTATCTCAAAAATCATTTGTGTGTTTGTTTGTGTGCGTGCGTGCGCGTTTGCGTACCCGCAGACAGACTGCTGGTGCACTGCGTGATGGGCAGGAGCCGCTCGGCCACGCTGTTCCTGGCCTACCTGATGATCGGCGAGGGCATGACGCTGGCCGACGCCGCGGCGCACGTGAAGACGCGCCGGAGGATCCTGCCCAACTGGGGCTTCCTCAAGCAGCTGAGGGAGCTGGACGAGCAGCTCCTGGACCAAAGGCGGGACGGCTCGGTCCGCACGACGCCTACGGGGGGGGGGGGAACTAAAGAACAACCCGAGCGTGTCAATCATCATTGACATTTTAGGCCATTGACAACTAGAGCGGGCTAACTCCACTCAGAGTGGTTTAAGGTTTCATGGCCGCAATGAAATCTGGGGGATTTATATTGCAATTATTACCTCTTCTGGATACTTGTTTTTACAAAAACTGTCGTTTCCGTTCATTTCGATCATAATGCTTTCACTTTTAACCACCACTGAGGTACTATTACCTTGTGTTCAAAGGTTGGATTCCGGTCAGTATATTCTTGGGCACCTGACAGAAAAGAAATAAAAGTGGAAAATTGGTTAGTGCAATAGTGGTCTAAATGCAAAGTCCAAACATCTGTCAACCCCAAGTTACAGCACAACTTACTCTCGGAGTCGTCAATCAATCTGCGATCCTCACTTTCTGGGTTGATTTTGCAGGAGGTGAAGCCTGCTTTCATGATTCAGCAATCTCGGAAACGGGAGTTGGCCCAAGAAACATCAGGAAAAGTGAAAGGAATTGCAACTAAACCTTGATTTTGACCAGTATTCATTCATTTCCGCGCTTAAAAAGATACAAAACAATGAAAGCTTTCAAAGGCATTCTGCAAAATATCAATGAAATTGATATTCTTTATTGTCATATAGATATGTGTATGTTTGTGTGTGTGTATATATATATATATATATCATATTCCGGAGTGTACAAAGAGGGAGATATGCTCACATATTTGGACAGAAATCCGTCTGCTTTATTAAACAGAAAGCTGCCTCGAGGAGATCTGTTACAAAAAGACTTAAACATACATAGAGCAATAAACCCTCTCAAAGCGCAACAGAAAACTGGACTAAAAGTTTACGTGTTGTTTTTTTTTTTTTTTTAATATTATTAGCATTAACAAAATATAATTTCATTTTTCACCTAATAAAAGGCCCGGTAGCTTGAAAATGGCTTGCTATTTGTTAAGCACGACACTTGTACAGTACTACTCAACGCACTGTCACTAAAGGAGAGACCCAAGCATGCTAAGGTTTGCCACTTTACAAAAAAAAAAAATACATACAATAATTTAAATATACAAAGGCGCGAATATGGTACAAACTAAATGGTGTACGCGTGAGCACTGTTGGACAGTTAACACACTGAACAGGTTCCACTCGTGAACAGGCACATTAAAAAATGGCTTCCGTTGGAGGCTGCTACACGACGACGGAAGGCCGACCTCGGAGCCTCTGAACCTGCTGCTAATTAAATAGAATTTCATCATCGACATCACCGTGGCTTCCCGTAAGGCTTCCCATTATGGAGGAACAAAAATATGTTTTTTTTCTCTTTCTTCTTTTCTTTAACATGAATCGAAATGTTTGCTTTCGTTCCAAGTGCTGCTGCTGGTTTTTGTCTTTAAAGAACTATATATTAATGTGTGTGTATACACACACCCCTCACAAAAAGTTAGGAATATTCAACTTTTGGGTGAAATTTCAGGATGAACCTTAAATGCACTACAGGAAACAGTAACAGGAGAGCTGGCCAGGATAAAAGAGGCAAGGAGACAATCCCGCTGGTGACGACGCTCTTTTGAACTTTTGCACTACCGCAGTTCCATCCTTCCAATTTCCGTACCGCTTATCCTCAGGCGTGCTGGCGCCTATTCCAGCTATGCTCGGGCGAAAGGCGGGGTACACCCTGAACCGGTCGCCGGCCAATCGCGGGGCACATTTTAGAGTCTTCAATCAACCTACCACGCAGGCACGGGGAGAACACGCAAACTCCACCCGGGCGAGGTCAGATTTGAACCCGCAACCTCAGCACTGTGAGGCAAATGTTGCCGCCCATACCTCAGTTCATTTAAAAAAAATAAACTTTTTTTTTTTTTTCAGTGAATAAATCAAGATCTGTGACTCCGAACTCTGTCATAGTCATTACTGAATTACACGGACGAGCTTCTGACCGAGTGAAATGCTTAACGGGCAAATGAAATTGACCTGTAGCGGTTGTACTGTGGTGACCCACAAGAGGGAGACATTGACCAGGGGGGGGGTGTCTCTTCAAGGGAGGGGCAGGGGATGAACGATTGGCGGTTTGATGTGAAAACAGTTTGTATGCGGAGAGCCAAGTGGCACAACCGGATCTCGTCACCCAGTCTTCTCCACAATACTGCATTTTAGGTTCACCCTGAAATTTCGCCCGAAAAACTCAAACTTTTTGGGAGTAGTGTAGATCACGCAAAGAAGAAGAAAAACAAAGGCCAGATCAGTGCATCTAAAGCAAAACCACGCAGCGGCGGTGGGCTACCGCCTGATGAAAGGCCCTTTGAGCGATTGCTTGGACATGCCCGTGTTTATGTAGCCATGGTGACCGGCCGGAGTGTACACCACGTTGCCGTGCGACGCCGCCTGCATGGGCTGCTGGGGGTATGGCTGCGTTCCCATCATGCCCATCTGCATAGAGTACTGGGGCGACTGGTTCATGTAGGCGGTGTGGTTGCCGTGGTAGCCGCTGTTCATCATGGGCTGGCTCATGCCGTAGCCGTTCATGGCGTTGAGCGAGGGCATGTTCATGGAGTTGTAGGCCGGCGCCGGCATGATGTTGACGCTCATGTTCACGCGCGGCATGCCCGCCAGCGTCCGGGCCGGCGCCTGCACGGCGACGCTCTGGGGCTGCCGCGCGTACATCTGCTGCTGGTGCTGGTGGTGGTGGTGATGGTGGTGGTGCGTGAGCGGCGCCGACTTGGAGCGCGACGACGCGTGGCTCTTCGCCATCATCTGGGTCTGGATGCGCTGCGCCGGCGGGATGCCCATGTTGCGCTGGAGCATCATGGCCGGCGGCGATCCCAGGCCGCTGGGGGGGGGCGGCGTCATGGCGGCCTGCGCCTGGGCGTTGGTGACTCGGTGCGGGGTCTGCGACAGCGACACCAGGCCCGAGTGCTGCGAGGACAGCGAGGGGTTGCTGGCGTAGGACGTGATGGGGTGCGACGCAGAGTGGTTGAAGGGCAGCGAGCGGGGGTGCTCGATGAACGTGTTGGTGAACTGCTGCAGCTTGGCCAGGCTGAGGCCCGACGACTGCGCGTAGTGCCCGCCGGCGTACTCGCCCTGGTGGTTGATCCTCTCGTAGAGGGCGAAGTTGGGATTGCCCGACTCCGGGATGTCGGGCAATCCCTGGACGCCGGCTGCGAAGTTGGCGGGGATGGCGCACTGGGCGGCGACGTCCTGCGCAGCGTGCTGATTGTGGAGGTTATGCGGCGCGTGCTGATTGTGCTGGCTGAGCTGATTGTGCTGCAGGTGGAGATTGTGGTGGTGACTATGCTGGTTGTGGGGATTGTGTTGACCGTGCTGGCCGAGCTGATTGTGGGGGCCGAGCTGATTGTGGGGGCCGTGCCTGCCGTGTTGCTGGCCGTGCGTGCCGCGCTGGCTATGCTGGCTGGCGCTGGGGGGCCGCTCCACCGCCACCACGCAGCCCGGCGGCGACTTGACGTTACAGTGCGGGGGCGAGCCGAGGCTGTTCTGCTGAATTATGCCGCAGCCGCCCGGGTTGACGGCGGCCATTTGCTGGCTCACGGCGCAGCTGCTCTGGGCCAGCCCGCTGGGCGGCATGCCCCCGTAGGGACAGCCGCCCTGGGAGGGACCGGCCCCGCAGACGCTGCCCCCCATGGTGGAGTCGTAGCTGCTGGGGTTCTCGTAGTTCTCGGTGGTACTCTCGATGCTGCCCAAGTCGCTGAAGCCGCTGTCCACCACCTGCTGCGAGTGGTCCGACACGGACGGCACGTCCATCATGGGGCTGGTCTCCATGTTGTGGATGGAGGGCACGGAGATGGCGCTGTGGTCGGGGCTGATCTGCGTGTAGCCGGTCTCCAGGACGGACACGGCCGGGCTGCTCACGGAGCGCACCGACTGGCTGGGATGCGACTGCGCCGACGACAGCGGGCTGCTGTGGTCGGACTGGGGGCAGTCTTCCAGCGGGGTGACGGGGGCAAAGGTGTGCGAGTTCCTGCAGGGTTCCCGGCTCTCCACGCAGTCCTGGAACACCGCGTCCCGCTCGCTCTCCCGCGTCAGGGACTGAACGGCCCGCGCGGTTTCGGAGTCGATCTCCGCGCAGATCGGGGGGCCGTCCCCGAGCGTGGGACTGAGGGTCGGCCTCTTGGCTGGCGGAGGCGCCGCGTGACCTTGTCGAGGACTGGGCGCGCTCTCCTCTTCGGACTCGGACTCTGCGAGGTTATCGGAGTCCACAGCTGCCACCGAAGAGAGCTCTTCGGCCGCAGGGAGCAGCGACGGTTCTTTCGTTTCCGCCTCTGCATCCTGAATGCATTCTGTGGCGGCGGCGGCTTTGTCTTCTTGAGAAAGCGGTTGACTTGACGCTCTGTCGTCTTCCGTGTCTAAAAAACATTCAGGCGTTTCTTTTGAACCTTCCGGCACCTCTAGTTGGCCGCTTTCAGGCTCTGTTGTCTTTTCGCGGCCTTCGTCTTCATCATCTACCTCGTCTATCCTCGTCATCGGCTCCAAATCCTCCTCTTCGTAGTTGTTGCGATTATCTGGCGATGCAGCAATTTCTGCGGTGCGATCCACATCTTTGGTCGGGGAGTCCATATCGCGATCGCTTTCATGCCGCTCATCATCTCGATACTCCGGCGAATCACCGCCGTCTTCGTTCCTTGGCAACGCGGCGACGGGAGAGGCGGCGGGCGACCCGACGGGGGAGCTCGACTTGGGCGGGGGCTCGGACCGCAAAGGCGGTCGGGCCGCCCTGTCGCCGTCGAACTGGCAGTCCGGTTCTCCCTGCGCCTCCTCGGCCTGGATTTGGTGCTGCTCCGCCTCCATGGGCGTTTCGGGCGGCGTGTAAAGGTTCAGCTTGAAGCCCATTTTCCGCTCGTTCTTCAGGCGCCACTTGGGGGGGCCTCGTTTGACTCCCTTGGGCCAACCTTTCTTTCGCTTGACTGGACGAGGTCTGCTGGGCCTCTTGGAGGCGACGTCGGCCGCTGCGGATAAAAATAAAAGTATGAGGCGCAAACTAATGGAGCAAAGCCTTTTCTCCAGGTTTCCATAACTTCCGCATAGAGTGGCGACTTCCTTTACAAGTTCACGTCATTCTGCGACCAAACTCTTGACTCAATTTACTCTTATTAAATCAATGTTACTGAAATGAAATGAACTGAGATCCCATTCATTCGAACCCCAAACTCAGACGTGTGAGGTGGATGGCGGCGCACTAGTCCAAAGTCTCGCTAACAGAATGAGTTCGTACCTTCATTCCAATGTTGAAGATCGTCTCTGTGCACCTTCTCCTTGAGCCTCGGTCTACCTCTCCGCCGTTTTACGGTTGCAAACTGGCTCTTGTTCTCTTCTTCGCCCTCCTCTTCTTCCATGGCGCTCACGCTGCAGTTGCGCTCCGACAGCGGCACGGGACCCTCGTCCTCGGAGTTGTCGAAGGGCTCGTTCAGCACCTCGGTGGTCTCGGAGATGGTCTCCGTTGTGACGCTGCTGTTGATTCGCTTTCTCTTGCGTCCCCTCTTCTTCAACGCAATGCTCCTCTGAAACACAAACAAAAGCACCCCCGATGAAAACTAAGAGCACTACTTGGGTTACCGGAAAGTAAACTGTAAAAGCCACTGCAAGACTTACAGGGGACATACTAAGGGGAAATTGAGTTTTACATGTCTTGTAAAAAAGACATAAATTGCCTATAAATTAAATAACCAAGTAAATGTTTAAATTTCGAAAACATCGTTGTAGTAATGTCTTTAAATCCGTTCCAGCTCCCTCCCAAAACACCACAATTTTGGTTATATTTTTAATCAAGAAAAACAGCACCGTATTGTAAAATAAATATCTGATTCTAGCTCCTGGTAGCCATCTTCCGTGGCTATCTGACGCTCACCACTAAGACAAATCTCGGCTCACAAAACAAAGCCGGGGCACTAATAAGAAGGTACCTCTGTCGTAGATTGATGCAGTGGGCACTTGTGTTTGGCCATGTGTCCATGTGCCACATGAAGTGCTGCCTCCAGAAGCTGAATTCTTTTCATTGTCCATATGCCCCCCACCCCCGGCATATAAAGTCGCTTACTTGCATGAGAAAGTGACGTCCCCTTGAGATTTCGGCGAGACAAGACATAAAGTGTGCTACAATTCTTGATACTTGGGTTATTTTGATGAAATCTTTGCACAGAACTGGTCTGTAAATAACTTCAAATTGGGTAAAACGAACAAAATGCACAGCATATCTCCTATGCAGCGTTAAAGAGGCCACTAATGAGTTGAGCAGTTAGACATTTAACATACTTCTGCGGCTGCCCTCTTCTGTGCCTCACAAGACAAACGTGAAATCAATAAATGGAACAACCGCAATGTATCAAGTGTTTCCACACTTTTTTTCCCCCCCTGCTTAGTCTCCCAAGCATCTGGCAGCCAGCTGTAATAACGACTTCAGCACAAGGGGGCAGTGCCATTTAGACAGCATATCAAACTACATTTCCTGCACAAATATACATCCAAAGTTGTGTTTTTTGTGATGCCAGCACAGAAGTGTACTGAGGAGAGGAAAATTGTGATCTGAACCATTTTTACCAAGCAGTCGGTAATGAACAAAAAACAAATAGTGGCCATCAGAGAAACTACCCACATAGCAAGCACAATGCTAAAGATGTGCCGCAGTACAGGTAAAACACCACAAGGTGGCAGCATTGCTCTGAAAACAGGCTTCTCCAAATCTTCAAATTAGGTTAACTTCACAGCAAGTGATGGATTCAGTTCACATTGAAACTTACTTTTGGGCAGCACGCTGGAATTGTGAGATTGTGCGTAAAGTGCTTGGATTGACAAGAAGTAGTTCAAAAGATGGATTACAGCCAACTTGAATTTGTGAGTTAGAGCGTTGTGATTATTGTCAGCTCAAAATTCTGAAATCTTATTCCTGTAATTGCTCTTTGTTAAAATAGGCATCAACCTGTTTGTTCATGTAGTAGCCTGATGGGGAAAAAAAAAATTCTTGTTTATGTGTGTCTATGCATTGACCCAAATCTAATTGAAATGTTAAACAGTGTGTGTTAAATATTTTTTTTAAAAGGAGAAAAAACACACCCTCTGTTTTAATAGAGGCCTCACCATTATTAAATATATCATTGTGATAATTATTTTAAGTACATTTTGTGGGGTCTCGCATTCGTGAAAATACACTTTGGCCGTTTACAGTTTCTAATGTCAAAAAGGTTGTGACTATATATTATTTTCTATTTAAAAACACCTTTTGCAATGTTTTGAAAGTGTGTATCTGTGATCTTTCGTTTGTTTACATTCCTGGTCGTGATAATCCTGAAATGATGTTTTCTCATCTCCACCTGTGACCCCGGTGAGGATAAACGGTGTAGAAAATGGATGCATGATGGCTGTGGGAATGGTTTTGACACTCGAACAACTTGGAAGTCAACCGGCATGGCGTAACAGGCCGTGTTGAAGGTTTCAACCTGCGCAGTGTGGCCACCAGCAGTGAACACAATCTATTATCCACAGCTGCCGGAAGCGCGGGGAGGCTCCGGATGATAGCAGGACTCCGTCGAATTCATGAATATTTATCACAACTTTCATCTCGCCCGAGTGCACGACACGTTTGCTAACGAAAATATTTTACGACGCACGCTCGCTTTTGCGGCAGACGATCAACGTGAAAATCCCACTTGGGAGAGCATCTGATTTGGAGGAGCGCGAGTCATTTCAACAGCAAACAATAGAAGTCACCTTTCGCTTGGCCGCCAGCACGGCGTGCGCCTTTGCGAGGGCGGCCGGCGAGCTGTCGGAGTCCACGTCGTCGTCCTCGCTGACGTCCTGCGGCGGCTGGACGCGTCTGCTCCACAACGGAGCGTGGCGCCGCTCGTACGTCCTGTAGGGCACCTTGCAGTGCATCTTGGTGAGCGCTTGTCTGCGGCCGTGATTGGCCTCTTGGCTCCCTCGCACCTCTTTCTCCCAGCAGCTGGCCCGCTCCTTCAGACGCGCGGCCTGGTAACCGGACGAAAAACACGAGATGGAAGTTCGCTTTGTGACAAAGAAAATGCCAGCAGGTTCCACAGTAAACCTTCACCGACTCGGCTACTTGCAGATGTTCTATTTGCGGAAAATGCATCTATTCACACCTTCCCGTGTATTTTTGTGCTCCTTCTGTACCGTCTTAAGATGCCGCCCAAACGCTGGAGAAAAAAATGGTGGTCAACTTCTCATGATGATGCAGAAAAAGGGCCAAACTGCTGCAGGCAGTGGTGGAAGGGACCACATGATTGGTAACAGCGAGCCAGTCAATATAAAAGTACAGCAAGTAGCCAACTTAAGATAGAGTTGTTTGAGATATAGGCTTTTATGAAAATGTATATAAATGATGTATCATTGATTAAAACGTCACTGGAAAGTAGTAACTTGTACTTACCATATACGAATGTTCAACATCTTAATCTTCTGGTCTTCCTCGTTTAGATTAGATTCAACCCTAATTTTAAACCCCGCGTAATGCTGCTCTGTGTTGTTTCTTGTTACAGTTGTGTCTTTGTTGTACTTTGTTGATCATACTAGGTTATTAATACGAGTCTGTGTGTGCTGATTGAATTAAACTCACGTGTAAGTATATATGCATCCATCTGAATACTGACAAAATGTTAGGGAAATTTCGTGGTGAACAGAAAATTCACTAAAACCTTGACAGGCTTAATCTGGGATCGAACACCTGTTGGGAAATTTGCCATAAAGCCTCTTGTTAGAGAACAGCAAGCTGTGCTAAAAGTACTGAAAAACTGAACAGTTACACGTGCATTCAAAGGTTGAGAGAAGTCCCATTAAATTCACCTGTCAACCTTTTGGTGCATTTTAAAGGTAATTTTGTGAAAAAAGTGTCACATGATAAAGTGTTTTTTTTTTTTTTTTAACCATAATTTAGGCAATTTTTGGTATTCACATCAGGTCTTGGTCGCTAACCCAGCGTGAATAATGCTGGCTCACTATCCTCAATACAAGAGCAACATCCAGATCTCATGTTAGCCAATCAGCCACAGAGTGCATATAAAGTGCTGTCAAACGCATTGAAGTGATTTACAGCAATGCTGACAAGCGAGGACGCGCCGCCTGCTTCTGGCCTCTATTTGAACTCGGCAGCTAATCCTGCAAATATTCGCAGTGGCAGGCGAGCGTAAACAAACGGCGTCCGATTGGGAACCTACATCCATCTCCGCCTCCCTCTCCTCCTCGGACAGGACGGCGTTGTGCGACGCGGGGCGCGTCCAGCGCAGGGCGTCGGGGTCCACCTCGTGACGACGCGGGTCGGCCCGCAGTCTCTCCACGTGCCGACGGATCAGTCGCTCTCGTCGGATCAGCACCACCCTGAGTCGCACACGACAAAAGAAAGCCCGTCACATCGCACCCACAGCACCATATGTCGCTACACTGAATCAAATATTTTGGTTTGCGAACGTGTCGTGCAAACTAATTTTTATGCAATTACTCAAATAATCGACGAGATTTCTAAATATATTCTACAGGCCCAACCCTAATAAGGAAGTGTTAAGAGTTTGGGAAAGGGGGAGGGTGTAAAGTAAGCAAGTTTTTCCACAATATGCGGCAGAGCTCAGCCGTGAATACTGGAATGTTCGGACAAAATACACTTTGCCAGCGATATCGCAATACGCAAAAACCTTAATAATACATCAAATACAGTACATGTATAAAGTTGGATCAGAAATTCCACAGATGCACGGCTGCACAAAACAGGTGCTCCTGTCCTTGGGGGTGCTTAACCTGACTTACTTTTGTCAATATTCCACCCCATTAAATGGATACACTGTTAAAAATACCCGCTGGCCTGGATAAGTCAGATGAGGCGCGCGCGCGCACGCACGCGCACACACACACACACACACACACACACACACACACAAGGTGGCGAGAGAGCGAGAAAGTGAGCCCAGGGGTGGCGGCGTGCAAACTGACCGTCCATCCTGTCTGTCTATCATGCCGAGGTGCTGCAGAGTGGCGGCGATGTCGTGCGGACACATCCCCGTGGCCCTGCTTATGCCTTTAACGCTGACGTGTTTATACGGCTGCCTATAAAGGTACTCCAGGATGACACTTTTCCAATACGCCAGGTAGGATAAGCGACCCAGATCTGACAGCGGCTTCTCAGGGGAGCCGGCTTGTCCTTCTTGCCTGGTGAGAAGGTAACCTAAAAAAAAATAAAAAATAAATAAATAAATGCTTTCGTCAAGCTAGAAGCAACCTCTTTCAGATTGCATTTCAGTCGTGGCAAGGATGTGACATCGTGCCCTGCTTGGGATTTCACCTTCAAACAGTCAAAGAGAAGCAATCAGTTTTCGTCTCCTCCAAAAGCTACGACGGATGCCGGCGGGAGAGAAATAAAGATGTGACAAAACAGGCGGGGAGGAAAAAGCTGGCTTTCAAAGGCACTGCATGAGCGACGATAACAAGCCAGCCAAGAACAACAAATATGGAACTGTGTGTGGAATGAGTTTCATAGCAACCCCCCTCCTTCCCGCATGAAGGGTCATCCGTTATGAACTGCACGAAATTAATTCACGCTTTTAAATGCGCACCCACCACTGAGAAGCAAACTAGCGAATCTAATCGTCACGATGAAAATATTCTTCACTGCAGCTCACAGGAGGATTCAGAACACTTTCAAGGATACATCATATGAATTTTCTTCCGCAATTTAAAACGACTCCCGGGTACCTTTGGGCTTTGACTTGACAACTTTCACTCCGAACCGTCACCCAAACACTCGATGCTGGGGTGGTGTTTACAGTGGTGCCTTGAGACACAAGTTTAATTTGCGCCGTGACCATGCTTGCAACTCAAAACACTTGCTGTAAAAATCATCTTTCCCAATTGTAACCAATGGAAATGCCAAATCCGTTCCAGCCTCACCAAAAATAAATTCAAACATTTCTGTATTTTTTACAATATTGTAATTTATAAAAACACAGTAATGACAATTAAATCGAATGTAAAGATTTAAAGGCACACTTTTTGCTTCAATTCAGTGGCTATTGTGCTGCTCCTTCTGGTGTGCGCACCGTTGCCACCTGGCGGCAGTGTAATGCAGACATTAGGATATATGAAGCCGGTCACAGCTTCTCAGTAAGACAATCTTCAACTGGGAGGGGCAACAATCAGCTTGAAGCATCTTTTTTGGAAGAATTATTCATTATCTGCCAAATTGCTGCTTTTTGAGAAGTGAGTTGAGTTTACTGCCGCCATACAGCACGCGTATCTCAAATAGTTGCTTTCAAGTCATAGCAAAAGAATACACAATAACATTGGCCAAACAACAGCTCTTATTTTGGAAAAAGTCAAAAAAATCAGGTCTTGCTATCTCAAGGCACCGCCGTATAATAAAAACTCCCATTATTTGACTACAGTGAAGCAGAAGCGCAGTCGAGCTCGCTCAAGACATTTTCAGATCTACTTAGTTGTTTCACACTGGATGGGTGGGCAGACACTCCAGAGACCAAACTATTTGTACACAAACAAAAAGTACATTTTCCACAATATGTCCCCTTTAAAAACAAATGACTGCATAACCCTTTGAGCTTAAGAACGTCCCTTTAGTACTATGCGATAAAACGGAAAACCTCTTCATCTAAACAACTCGCTACAGCGTCCAATAAAGCCGTCGCCGAGCTGAGAATTCAGCTGCGTTCAATCTCCCTTAATCCTCCCATCTTTGTTATCGGCGTGCTCTCAATATCACAGCGCGTCTCAATGGCTATCCCTGGGGGGGGTGGGGGGGGGGGGGGGGGGAGGGGGGGGGGGGGGGGGGGGGGGGGGGGGGGGGGGGGGGGGGTGGAGGGGGGGGGGATATATAGGGGGGGGGGGGGGGGGGAGGGGGGGGGGGGGGGGGGTGGGGGGGGTATGGGGGGGTGTGGTTAGGTTTTGGGTGTTTTTGTTGGGGGGGGGGGGGGGGGGGGGGGGGGGGGGTTATTTGATTTGAAATGTAAGGAATAGGTGAAGAAGTTGATATGAGTTGATTGGTTTTTATTATTTATGGATGGTAGATGGGTAGGTTTAGTTTAAGTTTATGGATGTATATTTAATTGGGAATGAGATAAGATGAAAAGAGTACAATTTGAATTGTAAGGGGGAGGGGGTTAAATTTTGATTGAAAGAGAATATAGTTATATGTTTGTGTAGGGGTGTGATGGAATGTGTGGGTAAGGGTGAGATAGAAATTAATTATTGGGGGTTTAATGAATTAGGTTTTTGGATTGGGGAATGAATAAGGAAAAAGTTGTATTATGTGATGAATAAATAAGAAGGGGTAATATCGTATGAATGAACGCGTGGATAACAGTAGTGAGGTAATATGATTTATAAACGACAGCACCTCGCTACCAGCTACACGTTCACCACTTAAGCGGCTGAAAATGCGTTCTGTGGGGAGGAGAAAGGAAAAAAATACAAAATAAAAAAATGGAGCATTGAGGAACTTACTGAAATCAATAAGGAAGCGTCCAAATCCTTGCCGTTGGTACTGAGGCATGATCATTATGCAGGAGACGTTGTACTTCTGCTGGCAAAGCTTTTCCTGCAGGGAAGGAGAAAGGGATCAAGTGTGTCAGAGAGCTGCACGGGACCCGGCGCCATTTAGCGCGCACCTGCCATTGTCCTTGTCCCTTGTGACGCCTCCACTTCCTTTACGCAGTCAAAAGATTTTCATAGAAAGATGAATATGCCTTCAGAATGTCATCTTTATAATACGTGATGTCAGTGCACCTGGCTTGACCTCATTTCAGCCAGCATGGAAGGATTAACTGCTTGTGCGTTTTGCTTTATCCTTGGGATTTTTGTGACAATTTCTCTGAAACATCTTTACTTTTGTCCACTGTTGCTTCTTTTTAAGGCTGTCCCGGCTTTTATTTTCAAAGGTTTCTACTTGGGCTGGGCGACATGGTCTTAAAAATAAAATCTCAGATTCTTTTTCACAAAAATCTGATTTGAATAATTTGTTTTTGCTTCGCTAAAAGAAAAGTCAAACAGCAAAACCTCAAAATTAAAAGCTTGTTTTTTTTTCCATTCCGAATTTGCTTTGAAAGGTTTTATTTCCACGGCGTTCAAGGGGGAGTTTGCAATTTTCCAAAAAAGCCAACAACACTTTTCTCATATTTATTCCAACTGTCAGTAGTACATGATCAAAATAAGCTCCCTCGGCCACCATCTTGTACCTCTAATTTGATTTGCAAGAAAGTACCGCCAGGTCCGTGGAAAAACAACCACAATAAAACCGAGATCAGAGGCGTGACTGAGGAGGTGTTAAGTCATTTGCCATGCACTCGCAGGTACACCCCTGCTGTTTTACGCTAACCTGTTAGCTTGGGCTTCAGGAGCTTGGCTGAAACTATGTTGGAATATCCACCTCAAGAACATCAAGAAGAATTGTTTCAAGTTGTGCGGGGGGAAAGAGCCAAACGTGTTTTAAATAATGTCATCGTCATTTGCTTTCCCTGTATGCAAAAATAGATTCAAATCGTAAAATGTCAGATTTTATTTTCAGGCTCTCTCACCCAGCCCTGCTAAAAAAAATATAATAATATATAATTGATTACTATGAGAAATTTGACATCACACAAATCGCACTAGAGATTCCCCTCTGCATAGAATTGCTTACCTTGGAGAAATAGCCCACGAGATGACAGCCTTTGTGGTCGTTCTTTGTGAGGATGTAGAAGAGGAACGGCTCCACGTCGTAATACAAGGTCTTGTGATCCAGGAAAAGCTTGGCTAACAGGCAGAGGTTTTGGCAGAAGAGTTTGCTGACATTTCCGTCAACCTAAGCGGGGCAGAAAAAGAGCAAGAGGACACTGGAGAGTCCATTTTTTCTCTCTCCCTCCGCCGCCCACAAATCTCACGCAGCGTGCGCTTATTGCTTCATTGCTGGAAAGGCAAGGCTGACCTCAAAGACGGAGAGGGCGTCCTTTCGGTAGATCTCATTGGCCGGCGGGTGGAACCAGCCACACTTCTTTGTGTGCCTCTGGAGAATGTTTTTGCTTCTCATGTACTTCAGACAGAACTCGCACAGATAAAGCTTTTGTAATCTGACAAAAGACAACAAGAACGAGGAGGAGTGCTGTGGTTTTGTACTGACGCACAGGGAAAATAAAGCAATAAATAAACACGTTTGAGATTTACAATACCTTAAATATTCAGGCGGGTACGGTGATGAATACCAGGTTTGTACTTCGTACTTCCCAAATTCAATAACAGCTGGACATCGCGTGGAGTCCGCGTTCATTTGACATCCCGTTCTCTGTGAACAAAAAAAAGGTCTTAATGAATGCATTTACTGAACTGGCATTCTTCCTGCAATGCCATAAATACACTCAAACACATTAGCTAATAAACTTTGATAAGTAGTACATAAGAGCCACGTTTAATTAAATCCTATTATGCAACAATACAGGTTAGCTCCTCAGCTAGCATTCAGCGCTAAGTGTATTTTCTGAGCATTTTTATTTCTCTTTATAAAAAGGCAAAAAAAATAAAAATCCTCACAAGAAAGCATCAACTAGCAGTCAAAAGAATGACAATAAATTGCAAACATGAGCACTTGAAGACAACAAACAAAGACAGCTTCTCCAGTTAGCATTGCGCCAAATGCTACAACTCCCAGGAGTGATAACTGTGCAGGACTGAAGAAAACGTATATCAATATATTTGATAGTGTCTTCAAGCATCACAAGGTTACTTTTAAGTGGTGTTAACAGGATGTTGTTGAATATACAGCGATACACGCATCTGTTCTGTGCTTGCGTTTCTTTTTTTTTTTCCTTTTTTGGTGAAGGTATTTTGCTACCTTTTTTTTCCCCTAACCATGGGTCCGAATAAATATGGTGGTGAAAACTAGGTTCAGCGAAAACAAAAAGTTTAATGCATAACATTCCATGAACACTCAACATAAGCGAAAATGTTTTTTTTGCAAAAAAGATTTGTTAGATTTCTAGGTCTTTTGGGGGGGATCCAATAGATAATGAATGAATTTCCATTCATTTCAATGGGGAAAGTTGATTTGCATTACAAGCATGGTCAACTTAAACTCTTAAGTACAGCACCGCTGCATGCAGGACCCCCCGCCTTTCCGCGAATAATTGACACTCCTTTTAATTGCAATTTTTTTAACTCCCAAAACTTATTTTAATAAGCGGCGATAAACCTCTGATAAGCATATTTGGACTTGCCCCCCTCCCAAAAAAAGAACAAAAATTTAAAAAATAAAATGAAAAAATCTGCAACTGAGTGAATCTGCAGGGGTTCACTGTATACCAAAATTTGACAGTCAGCACCATAATAACATGACAGGAATCCAAATATTCTACACGCCACCTGTGCAGCAACTGCTCGGACGCTGGCGAACACCTCCATGTCCTCGTCAGTCACATGCTCTCCGGACCTGGCCGCCGAGTTGGTGCGGGCCTCCTGCTTCACCCGCAGCTCTGCGTTGTGTCCTATTAGCGGCACAATGAACGCATAATGAATCAACTCCTCACTGCATTCTATGCAAATGCGCTTATGAACTGCCGGTGCTGCCGCAAAGCCCGGGCGTCTCGGGAGGAATGTTTGCAATGTATCATCTTTTCATGTTCGTGCGTGTGTGTGTGTGCGTGGGGGGGGGGGGGGGGGGGGGGTCCCAAATGTAATGAAGTGAAACTAAATCACTCTAATTGCATAACCGCTTTCATGTGCTTAGTCATCCTCCGAGACCCCGTGAATTAAGAAGCAGAGGCAGTGAAGGCAGCGCGGGAACGGACACAGACACTGATGGGTGATGCTGGAGAGCAGGCAGGACGTCGTCGTATGAGAAACATCGTGACTTAACCACCGAATCGAAACCTTCATGTCCGGTGGGAGCGATTTGTCATGAACACGTCATATTGCTGAAAATAGTGTCCAGGGGGAGGAGAGCTTTTATCCAAACACTGTTACTTACACTTTGAAACTAAATAAAAAGGATTGTTAAGGCGTAATGAAGTGAAACGGGTGATTCGGCGGAGTTCGTTGCGTTCAGTCTCCACTCTTGAATCCGTTTGATGACGCGCTTTGAGATTTACTTAGATGGTGGCGGGGGGAACGTCTATTTGGGATTGGGCATTTTTGGAATAGCATCACTAAGGCTATGGACTTAATCATGGTTTTCGATTAATTTGTTTATTTTTTTTTATTTTATTTTTTTTATAAATCATCTTTCTTTAGCGGCTCCCGTAGTTCAAAGCACGTACTCGCTGACGTGCACCCCTTGGAAGAACAACATGGCTGAGAACAGAGCAGTTTGTTTACAAAATCGGAGTCAGTGTTGCCAAATTAGCACTAGCGACTTTAATTCCCGCAAGGAAACAGATAATATGAGTGGAATCATTTCCATAAGTATGGCCAGAAAGGAGCCTGGTGGAAGGCAAATGGTGAGTCCATTGCACTCAACATTGCAAAAGCCATTCATTCATATCTTGCAAATGCAGTGATTTCTTTCTTTTTGTTTTTGAATATTGAAAATTTTGGATTCGAGGTGGTCTTCCAAGGGCCAAGTATATTGCCAAGGTCGCCTGTCATAGAAGGTGTGGTAATGTTACTCTTCTATGTTAAATGTTCATGTATTAAACATTGTTGCATGCGTGTTTTGACAGAAAGGGACATTACTTAGAGAAACACTTATTTTCTTAGTATCTGTAAAAAATATATTTTTATTATTTCTGTGGAAGTTGATACAAGTGAATGCCGAGAGAAAACTGGTTGGAATTGTTTTTTTCTAAGCTTGGGGGGGATACAAAAAATAAAGCGCAAACTTTGTTTGGAGTCATTTTGTCACATCGTCATTTACTTTATGCACAAGCGAAGGGGACTTTTTGCCACGCTTTGGTCCGTGTTGCAGCTTTCTTTTGCAGTACTCTTTACCTGCTTTTGCCAGTGCTGCTGTCTTGGTTAGCAACATAGTTACAATCGGGCTCAGCAGTTACAATTTTATATCTGCAGGACAACACTAGCGTATACAAACAGTTAGTGTTTTTTGTTGTTTTTCCCAAGAGGCAGCTGTTTATTACCCAACAACTAATTGGGACACTATTTACGAGCGTGTGGCTTTGGGTCTACTTTTTGGTAAAATAGCGTTTCTAGCTTGTTGTTTCTTGAGCGAGACAGTCACTGCTGCGGACGGCGAAGTGAAGGCTTGCCGCAGTGACTTGCAGTCATCATGTCATCTCTGAGTCAGCCCATGCGGGTGAATCACTGGACTAATGACTACCGCGAGTGAGGATGAGGGTGCGGATGAGGAAGAGCGCTGACGCGATGGCGGCGGCCTGGACCTGACAATGCCGACGGTGAGGGGGTCAAGGACAGAGCGAGGGGCGACACGGAGGGAGGGGGTGTTAGTGGGCCATGCACGATGGAGGATGGAAGCCACGTCAACTCCGCAGCCAAGTTAAGAAAGTTTAACAAAAACCAAAAAAAGAATAAAAAATTTGAAATTAGACAGAAGATTAGTCTGTTAGAATGCCGAGGGCCGTCTCAGCTCTCGTCGGGAAGACAAATAATAACTGCAAGCGTTACAAAGAAAGTCAAGAAGAAGCTTAACAAGGTGTGGAGACGCAGGCCTGGGCTGGCGCTCGGGAGCCTTGCTTACCATGATTACTCTCTGGCTTAACTCTTCCATCTGTCAAGACTCCCTTTCCTGGCGAGGGGGCTCCCTTCGGGGGGCTCACTTTATACCTCAGCCTGCCTAGCGTCCTGTGCTTTTTAAGGAAGGGGTTGCGCTTGAAATGGCTGACCAACTTAAAGGCGTGTCCTCTGGGTCGGCCCGGCCCTGCCGACGTGGAGCTGAGCCGGTTTTGACTAAACTCGCTCTTTCCGAGGCAGTGGGGCGGCGCTTTGGACTCGTGGGGCGAGTCCCGCTTTTGCTGCGTGCGCTTGGGCGGCGCGTAGCACGCTAGCCTCTTTTTCCGCGACTGTCCCTGAGTGGCGTAAATGTGCGAGAGTCCGTCAAACAGTCCCTTGAGCTGGCTGCTATTGCAGAGGCTACCCAGGGACGGAACGCTAGACTGGCTGGAAGAGCTCTGCGGGGAGTTAGCCGACGTGGAGCCGCTGGACACCTGCGAGGGCGGGCTAAACCCGGGCGACGTCGGGGAAGCGGCTGCGGGGAGCGCAGACGGGGGGGCGACCGATGCGGCCGCGTCGTCCCTAGAGCTTAACCGTCTGTTGGCGGGTGACTCGGCGCGCGAGCGACGCCCCACGGGGGAAGGGGTGAAGAATTTGGAAAGCCCGTCGATGAGCCCTTTGGTTTTCTTGTTAACGCCGAGCGCAGCTGGGGTGGCGAAGGAGGGCGTGAGGAGGGGAGTGACGGTGGCGGCGGTGGTGGAGGTGGAGGTGGGGGTTGGGATGGTGAATTGGGTGGCGTCTGTAACGGTCAAGCTGCCTCTGGCGTCCTTCACAGATGCAGCATGACCGGATGAGGTACACACGCTAAACTTCAGACCCCTACCAGGTGACCCCCTTCCTCCGAGTGCCACCATGGAACCATCACCACTGCTTAGACACCTACAAGCACACATCGCAGTTAGCAAAGCACCCAGGGAATAAAAGGCCTGCTGCAAGGTGACTTGCGCGTGCATACATTCGTTGCGTGAGCTTATTCCTGGGCCTTCCGATGGGCTTCGCATATCGGCGTTTGATCTCGTCGGCTTTCCTGTGCAGCAGCTTCCTTCCGTTCTCCTTGGGCCTGCAGACCTGGCACAGCCACGTTCCTGGAGGGCATCCAAACATACACACACAGTCATGCTGGGGGTGGGTTCATCAATTTCGAAGGACAAACAGTATGTTCTTTTTTTTGGGAAGCATTTCCTAGAGCTGGCCAGCATCCGGTCAGCTGACAATGACAACCAATTACTCAGCAGAGAAGCGGAAATCCACACGGGAAACAATGGCTCCGTTCTGCGTGTCCACTGAATAAGACTTCCAAGTCAGCTATGTATGAATAGCTCGGCAAATTGCACGACGACAGTTTGCGCATCACTCGGCCCTCAGAACTGTAATGCTGAACAAACTCTTCCCCAGGAGAAGCGTCGAAATGCCCGCCAACGCTCCGAACACGCCACCCGCCGCGTCACCTTTTGGCATTCTGGAAAGCGGCGGGTCGCAGCACTCCATGTGGAAGCCCCGGTCACAGGAATCGCAGAAGAGCATCTGGTCCTGTAGGAACAGAAGACACGGAAATCATGTCGCCATCAATCATTGGGAGCACAGGGTAGGCTGGGTATAGCTAGCTCCAACACGCCACTGGGTGACGGTATCGCTCAGCAAACACCTCAGTGGTGGGTTCAATTAATTATGTGACCATGCTTGCTAGTCATATCACTCATCTCAAATTATCATTCGCCAGTGAAACAAATCTGTGCAATGTTTGTCAATGAGAAAACAGCACTCTATAATATTTTACTTTATAAAAACATACAGTAATGACAAACAGAATTCAAAAGAATCCAACAATTTTTGTCACACTCGGCATTAATTAAATGGCCATTGTGCCGCTGCTCTCCTTGGGGGAAGTAGAAGACAAACAGACAGATATACTGTAAATTGACTAATCTAGAGTAAAGACTGTTCAGCTCCTCGCAGGGGAGAAAGACTATATGACTGACAACTGTTACATTAAATGTCTTAATGTGTTTCTGCACCATTTATCTTCAACTAGCAGTAGCTTGAAGGGTTATATATGCGTTTCCCATTACGTGATAGCAATAGCATTAAGTTAGCAGACTAAAGGCTAAAATATGATGCACACAACGTATAATTTGTCTAGTTTGTTTAGTTTGACAGTATACTTCAACTGGGAGTGGTATTAGACAGCTTGAAGCCTCTGTTTTGAAGAATTGGACCTGAATACTTAATAAGGGTTTTATGAAGGAGAAGGTTTCACCATTATCTCCTGTGGGGAAATGTGTTTTGACATGACAACATCTTGGAAGTCAACCTGCGTCATAGCACAGACTGTGTTCGAATTTGGATGTTTGGCTGCAAGGCCTCTGAGGATGAAATAAATGGCATCTCATGCAAGCAGTGGTACTTACTGCATTTTTGCCCTGTATTCGACAGGAGCTGCAGGTTTTGCATTCGATGCACTGCCACCGCAATCGCTTCACGTGGGAGGTCAACTCGGGGGAGAACTTCAGACACGAAGGATGCCCTAAAAAAACGGACCGAAAAAGGCATAAAGGCGCTTTTAATCCATGTTGGCATTGCGCGGTGTTGAAATATTCAAACATGCGGCGTTGAAAACTCATGACTGGCGTGTATGTCTTTTTTTTCTTCACCTCCTCACTGCCACAATCTGCGCGTAAAACCAGTATGATCAAAACATCTGAGTGGCTAATTAAAGATAATTTGATCTTAATGAGGCAGAAACAGTAGCGGCGCTCATTTCTAACAGAAGCTGATGTGTGAAAGTCATGTACCCAAAAAAAAGAAGCGCCCTGTCATGCTTGTAAAACAGCTGTTTTACAGCAAAACGACCGTTTGTGTACACTTAATAAAAACCACCTCGACGCCAGTTTGTCAAATTTGCGCTATAAAAATGTCACGCCGGAACAATCCCTCGCGGCGTTTAAAATAATTGCTCAAACATGAATGTCTCCACGACTGGCGATGGGCAAGCAGAAAAAGGAAAACGTTGCCCATCTGCTGTTAAAAATAAATAAATAAATAAATAAAAGTTACTCTTTGATCCTGGACCCATGAAAAGAATTGGAACCATGCTATCGAAGCACTTAATTTAAACACCATTTTTTCCCAATAGACCTTTTCCCCATGACGTCCAAGTGGCAATAGACTGAGCTTCCCACTCATAAACAAACCATTTCATGCCATTTGACTAAGGCAAAGCGCGTGAGAAAACAGGGAAATGGCTTGAAAACTGATTTTAGCCACCCCCCTTTCTTTTTTTAACTACCGTAGTTTTAATGTTTGATTTTCCAGTCGAAAAGAATGTTACATGAGGCAAACTGCTTGGAAGGGAGAAGAAATGCTGGCCATAGTTTATATTGCAACAGGTAAGTCGATGAAACAATAGACAGTGGAAACTCAGACGTAGATAACGTGATGAATTGACGTTTTTGCTCTTCTGATTGATGTCACAGACGTGTTCTTTTCAATGCTGAAATGGATCGCATGCTGTCGAGCTAGCAGGCTATCCATGTTGTTTTTCTAAACTGTTCAAAGACAATCTAGCCCGACAGATGACATCCACTCAATATCTCCTCTTCACCCACAGGTTCCGCTGGATTCCTTTTTTGTTTTTAAAGTACTTTTTTTTAAAAAACAACAACTTATTGGTTTATTTTCAGCTCTGCCACCTGTAAGTACCGTGGCACTGATTTTTTCCCCCGAAAAGTTCTAATCCCTAAAAGCCGTGCGGAAGGGCCTACTGAGAAACGCCACTTAGCGGAGTGAACGATGCCCCACGTCGCGTGCTTGTCCATAATCCTTCACGGCCGCCACTGATTTTACAATCCAACACTTAGTGATATGGCGCCGCACGCGTCGACTTACCGCTGCTCCCGCAGTCGGCGCAAGACAGGAGCTCCTCCGGACGCTTGTCCCGGTTGGACTCTTTTGTGCCGAGACAGAAACTGCATATTGGGATGGGGTCCACCCGGAGCTGAGTGGGAACACAAACATGGACAAAGTGCTCAGGATGGAAGTGCGCAAATAAGGCAGACGTGCGCGTTTGGTGTAGGATTTGACACTACAGCACAACACAGTTGAACCTTCGCCGTGGTACATGCGCCTCGAAGGTCCTCATTAACACTGAAAATAACTTTTCCATCTTGAATGAGAAACACTTTTGCTTTACAGCGAACCCCACTTATTCGCAGTCCCACATTTGCCTATTCGCTGATTTTTTTCCCCCCCTCTCCTTTCTGCGAACCTATTCTTCATTATGTAGCAAAACTCACTTATTGGCTGTTTTTATGCTATGTCTAACAAAAAAAAAATATTGCTTTGGCGCCATCTTATGTGAAAGTGAGCGAAGGCGCTCCATTGACTCAGAAATCGTAGATAGATTTACTAAGGCTACATATAGACTCCAGGTCAATTCAGACTTTTTGGGCCAATGTGACCTATCACATTTACCTATCAGTACGATTCAGATTTGTTCATATCCGACACAGGCCTCTTTCGTAAGTGAAGTAGGTTGCGCGTATACTGGATTTAACGTCACAAAATGAAGCGTCAAACTGCGTGGCTCAGCTGCTCCGTATGCAAGAGGAACATTGCACCCCATCCAGCTCGCTCACGGTCTTTTCTCATGTAGATTTGTACAGATGAAGCGGGCGACCTCGGCAAAATGTTTGCCGCTTGGAACTGGAAGCACAAACCTCGAGCCCAAAAATTTCAAGAACCACTGCTTTTGTCTTTTGTCTTTTGGAAATGTTCAGCGTGATTGACTCTTGTTGCCTTTGTCCAGGCTCGTTTCTTGTCATAGGGAAAATGATTCCACTCATGTTGCCATTTCGTAGCGAGAATTAAAGTCCCTTGTTGTTAGCAACACCGACTGTGTCCTTTTGTAAACGAGCCCCTCTTCGGTAGTGAGGTCGTGCTTTCAATTACAGAAGCTTAAAAAAAAAAAAAAATACAAATTTAAAAAATCCTACATGATAACCTTATGTGAAATCAATAGAACTGATGAATCACCCAGCCCCAACCTGCATGTGTTGGTTATGGCCACAAGATGATGCAAGACCACCACAATGTATCGCAGGATAATCCTGTGGACTGCTTTCATGCATTCGGGACAAAAGCAAGTTCCATCAACTTGGGGAAAGAAAATGTTAATCACACAAAAAAATAAATAATGTGCATTAAATGGATGTTTTTTTCCACATCAAGTTTTATTAAAAAAGAAAGTGTTCCATCTGTTCAGTGTAATAAAAATAGACTATAATGACTATAAATCCAACATACACTATCGGGAAACAACAAACAACTCCTGTGATCCATTACATCCCAGTGGCACGGTGATTTTAGTCAACGTAGTCTAAGGGCTTAATCCGATTCTTCTTAAGGGTTAGCACTCCAGACGAAGAGGATTAATGAGCGTGCGATCAAATTACCGCCATAGTAAAACACAGTTGACGCTATTGCTCCAAAATGCTGCCGTTGTCGCAATGAGCACAGCACTAACGTGCCAAGTGATCTGAAAAGGATTCCCCCGTTTAAAAATGGCGCGACCTTTCAAAAACGCGATGACATTGGTCAAGCCCCTGGAGGAGCATTAAACAGAGTGCTGCCGTGTCGCCCTGCTTGTGAACAACTGGCCGATATGATCTTTACTTAAGGGTGCGCTGATCGTATCTCCTTACGGCTCTCTGTCAATCGAGCTGTAAAAGGCCACTCTGGGGATGCACAAACAGTCGCCGGTTGCTGTGAAGCACATCCTTGTGACCGCCTCCTCACCTGCAATTGAATGTTTTCTCCTCCATCCATCAGGAGATACATGACAGAACCACTCTTTCAAAGCCTGCTGCGTCCTCTGGGGCGGGGGGGGGGACACAGCAGGCGTACAGAGAGGATGTTGTCCTTGTTGACGGCTTCCGTGTCAATTAGACGGTGCGAGTGAGGGTGTGTGTGGGGGGAGGTGTTTACTCCCACGTCAACGTTGACTCTATTTTCCAACGGGCCTGGTCAATATTTGACAGCGGGCTCCCACACTGGGGGGCTGAAGGGGAAATAAAATGGCTGACTCGCACCTTGAGGATGTCCCCTCGGAAGCGGAAACGTCGATTCCAGTCACCTTGCGGACAATAGAAGTGAAAGCGCCATTGATTCACAATTCTCCATTTCCTTCAAAACTTGCCTCTATCCACGTATTTTTGGGCACAAAAATTCTGTAACACCCTGGGCAGGTTTGTGTAGCACCAATCATACACAAGGCCATAGTGCTCTCTAGGGCCAAAGAAATAATTTTAAAAAGATCAAGTTAAAAGATGAAAATCAAGATAAACCCCAACATTAAAGCAGTATAAATGAAGAGAAACACAAAAATGGCAAAAATATTGCAGTTTCACTATTTCAATCCCAGCTCAAAAATATTTTGAAATGTTTGAATGAATAACAACAATTTCTAAAGAAAATGTGGAATGTAGTACAAGAGTCAAAGTACATTTGTATTTTTTTTTAGAAAATGACACTGCTGCTCTTCTCCGCTTTGTGAACTAACATCAGCTCCCTTCCGCTCTGATGTTAGCTAGTGATCCACCTCAATAGCGAATCTATAGTATTTATTTCACCAAGTGAAGACATGCTAACTCTCATAGTTGGTTGAAAATGTTCAATTCAAGACAGTGATATAGTAATATATTAACATGACCTTGATTTTGTCAAAGTTACAGGTGGCAGACTTGTAAATGTGATATCGTATCGGAACTATTGCCGCCTCGAGCAGCCACTATTCGCATACGTACGATTCTCATAGCCTTCATCTACCAATCCGCGGTACATGAAAAATTCCCAAAGCGGCTGACGTTTTCTACAAGGGGAAAAGTTGTAGGGATCACTGACTGCTCGCACCAACAACCGTGCCAAGTGGCAACAGTTGGATCAAATCTCAGGTGTTCAGGAAGTTTGTTTCCAAAGTTGAGTAGCATAGAAACAGAATGCTGCTTCAGTTTGTTTCGCTCTGGTTCGGCAAACATGCAATAAGCCTGAACCCGATGACCTCGGGGTTTTGGAAGTCTAATAGGACAATGTAGTGTATTCCAAGCTTTATTGAGCCACGGCACCTATTTTACATTTGAAAAATCTCACAGCACACCACCAAAACAAGAGTGTCACAAAACGTACGACTACTGAAATAACGATGTTCTTGCCTGGAGTTACTCACAAATTTACTTCGTGTGTTATCTGGGGCCTTTCCAATTGGACACTGACAAAACCGATGTACTCGCAGGAAGACATGACTTAATGTGTTGTACCAATAGCAACAGGTTGATAGAGACGCTTATTGTACCTTCAGCCATCGAATGGAAGAGCATGTTTATGTGCTGCCTGTCACTATACGTCGCTGGCATGGCTACATGAACAAAGTTAGATGTGTATACGCTGTATATATGCTTATGCTGTGGGGCCGAAATATCAATTCCAAGCACCTGACTGCACAGCCTGTTAAGTACCACACAATAGCAATGCAATAGTGACAGTAATTCCTGCAAGGCAGCGGCGCACAATGTCCAACTACAAATCATCTGACATATATGCAGCTGAATGGCAGCATACGAAGCTGTTTTGGCTTTTTAAAGCTCTCCCCCCCCCAAAAAACGACATCATCTTCCTTTGAACACAAGGCCCCAACTGTTCCGCTTACATAAGTTATTGCTTCTTCATGTACAAAAAAGTGTCATGTTGATTTATCTCCTTTAAATACAATTTCTTGGAAGCGGATTATGTTTTTTTTTGTTGCTTTTTTTGTAGGAATTTTAAAAAAGGGCACAATTTCTCACCTCGCGTTGGCTGACAACCGACAAAGAGGGAAAACGAGTACAATAGAATCCTCATAAAATTAGGTAGACAGTTAATTAAACAACTACTGCATACTCCGAAACAACCACACACTCCTGATACACACCAGTTGACTTAATCAGATAAACATGTTTTTGTTCTGGGCCATTCTTATGTTGCTTTTTAAACTGCGGTTTTTGCACTCCAAGCCCCACCTTAAAAAAATCCAGAGTACCATCCAATGTTAATAATAACAAGATGTCTGTCATCTTAACTAGCAACAGAAACCACTGACTACAAAGACTTCCATTGATTTGTGCTACGAAACACATTCTGTGTGACGGGTTCGTGACATCTTCACACTGTACGGCATAATCGCCTACGACAGAAAGTCAAAATCAAAGCTAACACTGAAGCTAGCCTTTTGGGTTGATGCTGTTCCACCTAAGTCCTTAAGTTTCAAACAGACAAATGAGTTAAAAAGAAGACCATGTTTCTATAGTCTGAGGACCTAGAACGCTAACATGGCAATTTGCCTCCTATATCAGCGGATCAAGCTTGACCTGTGTTAAACTCGACAAAATCCAGGAGGTCCTCAGTTTACAACTTTCCTGACATACAATATTTGAAATTACAAAACGGACTGCAGTGAAAGAATACTTTTACAGTGGCGTCTTGAGGTACAAGTGACTCGCCGTACGGGTTTTTCGAGATGTGAGCAGATTTTTTGCTTTGGCTTGCGAGCACTATATGGTATGTGAACTCAGCTCAACTCAGTTCACTACAAGCAGCACTTTTGCAAATAGTGAACAAGTCTTCAAAAAGTGTATTGTCACTCCCAGTTGAAGTTTACTGTAAAACGACTAATATTAGTGCCGTACTGATGAGCAGCGGCTGATCCAGTTTACGTTGTTGGAATTCTGGTTCAACTGTGCGAGAGCAACAAAAAATATATCTCTCTCCCGGATCGCCACAGGACCCGTCAGGAACAGCTAACTTGGAATCGAGCTTGAAACTAGCTTTATTTGCATATTAAAAGCTTTTCCTTCAGACACCCCGTACAAATCGCTCTGCTTTGAATTAGTGTCTGGTATGTTTTTCCGTCTCCCTCGCTGCTGCTGCTGCAAAAAAAATTAAAATCTTTTGCATATGACATAAACCGCCTGGACACGGGCGCACAAAGAATCTTTAGGAGCTCTTCCATCTGCGCTTTCAGGCCAGTCTGCGCACCACCTGTTTGGCCTGGAGGAACCGCCCTTGGTAGACAACTTTCAGGGAGGTTTACAGCGGAGGAATAAATGACCACTAACCGGGCCGAAACACCCTTAATAATGGTTTATTTCAGACACCAAAAGGTTGTAGAGGCAAGTTTAGATTCAAGACAACTACTAGAGTAGACAACACGTCTGGACTCAAGAAAACTTTTGACACCGTATCATTTTCATGGTACTGAGTAATAACATCTAATCCTGGAACAAGGAGTTATTCCTGCTAACAGCATTTTACGTAAACCAACAGGAGAATATGGTGCTGATGATTTTCGCGGGCAGTCTAAATGAAGTTCATGACAGGAAATGATGCCGCATGAAAAGAGCAGGCTGTCCTGAGTGAGGGGGTGGGGTTCTATTAGAACGCTGCTGGTGGAACGCGAGCTCAAGTGGTTGCATAACACAGCGGGAGACCAAAAAAAAAACAAAAAAAACAACAACAAAAAAAAATCAAATTCCTCGGCTTTGTTCCTGGCACAGTCTCTTCAGACTCTTATAAACTGTGAGCCAACACTGCTCTTTTCCACCAGCAAAGTACCCGTTTTTCTCAACACACAACACAGCCATTGTGTGTCTGCAAAGTGAGGCTGAGGAGTCTCAGCAGTTTCAAGTGCAAGGTAAACCTTGACTGGGCTTGGTGATGTCAAGAAAAAAAAAAGAAAAAAAAAGCTTCCAAATGGAAAACAGCTGTGAGAACCATCTCAGTTTTTTTGACCAAACGTTTTTTTTTTTTTTTTTTTTTTTTTCTCTCTCTCCGAGGTAGGGAGGGGGGCAACCACAGACAGTCACAGAGTTGTGGCTGCAGAATTGGAGGTGTCGTTTCCTGATTATTCACTGTGAAACTGGCGAGGAGCGAGGCGACAGCTCTATGAATGCACGAAACCTTGACGGACGCCCCAGCTCATCTCGAACAGAAAAAAAAAAACACCACACATCATGTCAAAGAGTTGCAGCTAGGCTGCATTTAAGTAACACTGCGTAAATTAATCTGGGTTCTGAGCGGGTCGACAGGGGTATGGCTTTAAAAGGCGGGGCCTGGCCCGGTGAGTGACATGGGTGTCTGCGAAAGCGAGCGTAGAGTTGGCTGGCTGTTAACTGGCGTGTTGAGTGACTCGGCGTGAGTTGTTGCAATTGACGGCTCGTGTACGAATGCGTTTATATTCCGACTGTTTGATCAATAAAGCGATTGAAAGTTCACTGCGGCTGTGTCTATTTCAAATGTATACCCTATCGCCGCTTAATACAAATATTGTACTCCCATTATGACTTTACTGGGGTTAACGATAGACTACGGTGCGCTCTGACTTGCGTCGCCCTAGAACAGAACGTTGTTGTAGACTGAGGACATCCTGTAGCGCACTCCATGGACATAATCAACTAAAAATGAATTAGACACAATTATACTTTGCCCATTCCTGACGCATTCAGATTCTTAAATGTCATTCATTCAAGGCGATGTTCTTGCTGGACGCGTTAAGACGGAGAACCCAGCAGTGATAGACACCATCCTGCCGCACGCTGTCGACCACCCCCGAGGGGCTAAATGCAGGGAAAACAATGCGCCCTGCAGAAATTGAGGACAATCCTTTAGTGCCCCTTGGAGCTGAATTGAATTTATACTCCATGGAAACGCACAGACTGGAAATCCAGTCAACCTCGCACTTCTTCAGCAACCAGCTTTGTGATGTTGGTTTAAATTGTCAAAATACTCTCTTACCACATACTTCTTGAGGCACATGAGTTCTTAACTCTCCCAAAAATTATATGTATATCATACACTGCTACTCGCAAGCCAGCTGACCACATCCTTTATGGGTCACTTTGGCCGGGCTTATGTAACCTGTGGGAAGCCTACAGCAAAGCGCCTACCACACAAACGCAGCATGACTTCCTGCATGTAGGCGCTCGCTTATTATTGTGAAGACCAGCGACAGCGACGCGAAACCTCTGGAGCAAAACTGTCCGAGTGCTTAGTCAACTTCTAAACAATAACGAAGCAAACAAAACTCATTCTGGTGGCACAAGGACCAGTGCCAAAGGTCTACATGACTAAAATCGGAGTGCAGCAACCACTTATGTCGCTCCACACCAGGGAACGTACAGAACTTTCAATTCATTATTAGTGAAACAAAATGCTAGCTCAACAAAATTGCTTGGATTTCCCCCCCCCCCCCCCCCCCGATTTGTCACTTGTTGCCGAGTAGAATTCATGGGGCTCAATCTTAACTGCCCCAGAGAGCAATGAAAGAATTCCAGTCACAAGAACTACGATACCCTAAGAAAATGTGTATATTTCTTCTTTTGGTGGGACAAAAGAGATGATAGCGTTCTCTCAGTTTTGATACACTACACAGGCATAACAAATATTGGCGATATCTGATATAGCCATTCTTAGAGTTGCGTTCCTACAAAACTAACCAAAATTAGGGCGTAAATCGGAACGTCATGGCAGCAGCTATCAAATATCTTTTGAATCGATTATGCTACCAATTATCCTCTTGATTGAGTAATCGGGTAAAAATGTATTTCACATTAGTAAACAACCAACACAAAATCTGTAAATGAGTGTGTAGCTTTATAAAGGTGGGGTCTAAGTCGGGCGCTAACCAGGCGTGCCTTTTTGCGCTGCGTGATGACGTAGTCTTACAACACTGCGCAAGCTAGTTCATTGCGCACTGTTCGGAACGTCGTAAGTCGGTACCGTGGTAAACCGAGCACACCCTGTACACCCGTTCTCGTGCTACCGTGGGTAAACATCGAGATAGTATTCTGGTTTGCGCTGTGATTCCCACCGGCTGCATTAAACACAAAAGTCACGCGAGTATACCTGTTCTCGCTCATGGGGTAGGAGCCTCGCCGACGTCAGCAGCAAAGGGGTGGCCATCGGACACCTGGGCGTGCCGGCCTCCGCCGCGCCGCGCCCGCCGAGCTGGTACCGCGGGCCGTTCTTGAACAGCCTGCCGCTGTTGACCGAGCGCTTGGCCGCCAGCCGCAAGCGTTGGCGGAAGGCCGGGTTGTCGGACGCCTCGGCGAGGTCGTCCTGGTTCCTCAGGTACCTCTCGATGTTCTTGAGCGAGGAGCCGTGCGTGTCATCCAAGCCCTCGATGGCCCTGCGCAGGATCTTATTCCAATCCAGGTGGCGGAGATCGCTGGCACTCCACATAGATTCCTTTGACGGCACGGGCGAAGGGGAAGGCGGGATGGACCCGGCTCGCCCGCCGCTCCCTGGGTCCTTGTACGAGGTGCTCCCCTTGTTGGTAACCTTGAGAATAGAGCCATCGTGAACGCTTAAATCCAACTGCTCCAGGACCGTCTTCCGTTCTAGTCCGTGCGACGTGCCCACCGCGTGGGAAATCCTCTCCTCAGAGGGCCGCTGCTTCTGCCTCTTGATTTTCTGTATGGCCTCCAGAATCCACTCCGTGTACAGAGGGTTGGCGAGTTTCACCATGGTTGGACTGGGAGACTCACAAATACGCCATCCATGCGGAATCCCGCATGCTGCCAAGCGCCAATGGGTACAATCACATCCTTTGGCGAGGTCAAACAAAGGTACGTTCCACAGCGCCGTCCAAACTGGCTCGTCAAATCCTGGAGGTTGAGACGAAGGACATTTGAGGGGAAAAGTTGCCACTGATAAATTCCACAACCAGGGACTGAGCTTGATGCGGTCTCACCTTAATCTGTTAGAAAAACAAATTTGGTGGTGATATGATGCATTTGAGAATAATCTATAAATTAGATTTTAAACTGTGTAACAAACATTTGCACAGAAAATTGGTTGGCAATAATAAGCTATAAAGAATGACTTTTCCTCATACTACGTGTCAAATTGACCTAGGAACATTGTTGCTGTTACTGAGAAACAATCATAAATCCAGTGCGACACCAATTCCAAATTAGACACAGACGTAACTTTCTAAGTTTTAATACAGGGGCAGCTAGTTTAGCCAGGAACTTCGATCGCATTACGGGATTTAAAAAACTAATAAATAAATAAAATAAAACTTTCCTTGGTAAAACATTTTGTGAACAGTTTCTGAATATGACAGACAACGAAACTTGAGGCAGAAATTTTACACAGAAGTCTCTGCACTCATTTCCCCCCGTAGCATGATAGTCACGAGTGGTATTATGGACTTCCTCTGGGGCTATACAAAAGAATCACTGCCCAATTACAGTTCAGTTGCATTTAACTTTGAAGTTCAAAATATTGTCATTTAATACTTATGAACCGTTTGATTTTAAAAATGTTTTTCGGTAACATTTTTAATTCAACATTTATCTGTATTTTACTGGAATCTTTAAGTATTGATCTATTTTCCTATATTTATAGGTAGTGCCAGTTACAGTGACATACAATAATAATAATATTTACATTTAGGAATGAAACACCTCTCTCCTTTTTTTTTTTTTTTTAATCAATACTGCGACCATTTCATGTTGTCAAAGTGTGGTACAAGTACCACTCGAGGTACGTGGACTCCCTCTAGTGGTGTGCGAAAGAATCACTGCCCAATCACAGTTCAGTTGTATTTGACTTTATATTTCAAAACATCGACATTTAATCTTTAAGAACTACTTGTTATTGGCCATATAATATGGTACAACTTCTACTTAACTTCTATGTGCATTTTCATTGAATCATTAATAAAATACAGTTGGGATTTCCTGGATTTACACGCAGTGCTAATGTTCAAGGTGTGCATAATGTTACAATGACTTACAACTATATTAAACATTTGGTACTTGGTGTAAAAAAATAAAATAAAAAATAAAAATAAAGTTTTGACAGCCACTGATATAAACATTAAACAGTGACTTCTTTCAAAATTACTGAGGTTACTGAGAAAAGAACGTAGCAGCAGCTTCAAATCCAGGAGGACATTAAATTCCAAAATCTGAAATAACTTCGTTAAGTGTTTAGCCAGAAACTTATTTCACGTTTCAGGAAGGGAGAGGAGGGAGAAAAAAATAAAAAAATTAAATAAAATAAATACAAAAAAAAAAAAATAGGAAAAAAAAAAAAAAAAAAAAAAAACCTCCCCGGTCAAACGGCTGCTTCAAGTTTCGCTTTTCTGACATGTCTACGAACGCGACAACTCTGCGGGCATAATCCCCACACTAACGTCCGACAAGCACACAGAAAAGACGACGACAAGGTGGACATTCCACGCGTGAAGCTGCCCCGCACGCCACTTTTTTTTTTTTTTTTTTTTGACAGCTCAATGGCCGCCACAACAAAGTGCTCAACGCCACCCCGCACCATCCATCGCTGCTTTCTCCCCTGACAGCTGCCCACCGACCGACCGCCGACGGCGGCGGCGAAACACCAGCGAGTAACAAACCTTGAGGTCCAAGTGAGTCCGAGCTGGATACAAAATATTTTACAAAAACATAAAAGTATAAAACAACACACGACAAACGCTCTATAAAATGCCAGCGTTAAAAAGTGGCGTCACCTAAACAGTCGCCATTTTGTTACAGTGTTGTAGTTTACGTCGAATCCGACATGACGCTGATTACAATCCAATGGAGTCTCATTAAAGCTCGCCGACACTAATGCGCCCTCCCCGAACAACTTCATTATTGGCCGTGAACGGACCACATCCGATCGCTGATTTGATAAGGCGCCTGTCAATCATTACAAGTCCGCCGACCTCATTGGCTGGCCGAGCTGTCACTTCCGCGGTGCTCGACCCGCCCTCTTAAAGTGGCTCGGCGCTCGTGTCCGTACCGCTCTCGGCAGACGGACCGTCCAAACTGTTTGATTCACGCACTTGTTTTGTTTAGTGAGCGCGTGCGTGAACGCCGAGAGGACGCCGTGGCCATTTAACACCGTGTTACGACTGAACGAGGCGAATATTTTCATATAACATCATTACGCCGCGCCACCTTATCCGACACATTCCTCCTTGAAACAGTTGAAAGTGGCTTTTTTTTTTTTTTTTTTAATAAACATTCTTAAATGATTCATTAGGGCGATCTATCATGGCGATAAAAAGTGGGACACCGATCCAAGGTGGCTCGTTTAATGACTCTTAAGGGAGGAGAATAAAAACGTGAACGCTTGTCGTAAAGTCGACCACCTCCACCTCCCTTTTTATTTTTTCCCCACCGATAATTCCCCCGATAATTCCCCATAAACGCCTCGTTAAGCGATTTAAGAAAAAAAACGCACGGTCGGTTGTGTGTTTTCCGATCTTCTGGCGATGACAGTGAACGTCCCTCTCGGTGTACGTACGTTGCGCAACGAAGGCACGCACGAGCCGCGTTTTATCGCCATTAAACTCGCAAATCATCCCTGCAGTCAAAACAGTGGGGAGTTGCATGCAAAGACGGTAAATATTTTATTTCTATTTTTTTTACCTCCTCAAGTTTCCCAGAGTCCTCTCGTCTCCATGATGGTGACGTGATATAAACAAGAAGACATAATCCGACATGCGGAGCTCGCCGCGTGGACAGCAGCTGATAACAACTAATTGAAAGGTTAATCTACATAGCAGCCTGTGACAAAATGGTACCCTCCCCCGCCCTCCTCCTCCTCCTCCTCCTCCTCCATCCCTCCCTCCGTCCGTCCTCCTCCTCCCCTTCCTCCCTCCTTCCTTCTTCTTCAGTGGAGTGCTTCACATATATTAAGACTGTAGGCACTCACCTGCACAATCCATTGAGCACAAGTTGGACGCGTGAAATGAACAAGATGTCGACTACTTTCTAATATTTTGACCCTCTCGAGCAGTGGTTGTGAAATTTTGTTTTAAACCAAGTACCACCTAAAAAAATAAATAAATACATAAAAAGCTCCCAAGTACCACCGTAATGAGGGACAGTAGTGTAGTAGGCCAAAGGGATCATGAAAAAGGAGGGTTTTTTTTAATTTAAAAAATAAATAAATACAAAAGTGTGTTTAATTGTATTGTAACATTTGAGTATGAACTATTGGGGGGGGGGGGATTAAGTAATGATTCAATTAGGGCCCAACCGATTAATTGGCTGGCCGATTTAATCGGCCGATACTAGCCCTTTTCAAATATAAAAAATTCGACAGATTTTGGCCAATTCATTTTTTACATAGTAACACATTAGAACATAAGACAACTAACATTTAAAAAAAAAAATCAGCCAATTTTTTACTGATTTTTCTCTCTTTTGTAAAGTGAAACAAATACTGACGCAGAAACACTGCAGAAACCAGCGGAAGTGTCCTCAGAACAATAGACACAATACACATTTTATCCAAGAGGAGACGAAGGGCCATGAGGAAAAAAATAGCTGCTGTGGATAATAATAAAAATGAACATTCTGTTTTGAAGCATTTCCACAGAATTTGGACACAGGGCCATGAGAACAAAATGCTGTGGATGACTGAAAAATAAACAAAAAAAACACAGCAATTATCTGTTCTGAAGCGTTTCCACAGTAAGGGGACACGTCGTCCAAGAAGAGACTAACGGCCATGAGAAAAAAAAAGTCTGCTGTGGATGACTTAACAAAAACAAACAAAACAAAAACAAAAAAAACGCATTATGTATTCTATTTTGAAGCGTTTCCATGGTAAGGCGACACATTTTATCCAAGAGGGCACTAAGGGCCATTGAAAAAAATATCTGCTGTGGATGACTTAAACAAAAAACTAAATACAAAATGAGCATTATTCTTTTTCGAGGTGCTTCCACTGTAAGGGGACATGTTATCCTAAAAGAGACTAAGGGCCATGCGGGAAAAAAATGTATCTGCTGTGGATGACTTGAAAAACTAACTTAAAAAAAGAGCATTCATCTGTTGTGAAGTGTTTCGACTGTAATGGGGCACATCCAAGTGGAGACTACGGGCCACCCCGTTACATTTGATTTCACTTTCAAGCAGTGGAGTTTAGCGGTCATGGTTTGTCATGTTTCCCTGTTGTTCAATGTGCGTGCTGTTAATTGGCGGCAAATAAGACGTGTGACTGCAGCCAGTGGGGGGCAGGTGGACGAAAAGAAGAATAGACGAGCCGGCCAATGAATGTCGAGCCGGGGGCCCCGCCGGGTCCTTCATCATTTCAATTGAACGAGCGTGCGCCACCATTGCAACCTGCCCGCATAGCCCCCGACCCCCTCCTCAGTCCTTGCCAACTACCACACAACCACTGCCGCCCATCTGCCGAGCACAACGCCGGCCAGAGCATCTATTACCACCACCGCGACTAACTACAGTGGCCATGTTCGGAACTCAAATCATTCTTTTCTCAAATCAACTTTCCCCATTGAAATGCATGGGAAGGCCATTAATCCGTTCTATCACCCCACCCAAAAATGTTTTGTATTATATTTTTAATAAAAACAGCATTGCGCAAAAGGCAATTACAGCTCTAAAATTAATTTTGAAATGCTTGTATAATGCTTTCTTCCATTGAACGTGCGCCTTAGGTACACCAGTAAAAGCAAAAAGAAAATAAACAATTGAATTTACAAAATCAAATCTAAATGTAGCACAACATGAAACTTATTTCTCTAAAAATGAGTAGCTACTCTTCTTTGCTCCGTGAAGTAACGTCGGAACGGAAACGAACTCATGTTAGCCATGCTAGTTAGCTAGCCTCAGTATAGTAGCGAGCGTATAGTATTGATTTCACCAATCGTACATACGCTAACTCTCCTCTTCTGATATATTGATATATGTACTTTCACTGCGAGGTAACCACGTTTATAAAATAATTGACAGATTAATCGATCATTTTTCGATTAATTGGATTAAAAAAAAAGTTTTTAAAATCAGTCTTCCAAAGTCAGAGCAGATGTTTACAAATGTCTTATTTTGAAAAAAACACAAAGGCTAATCAATCTGCTTTCATGGAGGACGACAGAAATCGGAAAAACGTTACTGTTGAGAGTCTGAAATTCCGAGGATTTAGACAATTTAAAATTCAACAAGGCCTCTAAACGATGAATCAAAATAGTTGATTCATTGATAATCGATGGTTGTCAATTAATCGATTGTTGCACTTGTAGACAAAAGTAGATCTGGTTTGCCAATCATTTTTCTTTGAGAGTGCGTTCGCTTTTGGGAATCTCTGGCGTCATCTTTCCAAACCTGCAGCGGCTCCATTGCTTGCGTTTCCACTTAAGGTTAATGGAGCGAGGCGAAAAGTTCAACTTGGAAAGTGGGAGAGACGCAGAGAAAAGAAAAAGTACTTTTTTTTCCCCCTCCATTGTCACGACTTCATCATGGCTGCCTCCCCTTTTTTGTGTTTGTCTTTTGCCATCTGTCATCTTGAGGGAAGCCAACGAGCCAGCTGCCATGTGAGTGGCGATCTTGCCTAATCACAAATGCCCCCCGCCCCCACCGTTACCCCAACACCCATTTTTTTCCAGGGCGCATCTGTGTGAAAGCAGCAGCTTTTTTTCCCCCTTTTTTTTTTAATCATCAGGAGCCGTCAACTCGATTTACGCTACTGAGGGGTTTTCACAGGGTGCTCGTCACCCCTTTAAATTACTATTAATACATTCTTAAATGTAGATCAATTTCACAAATGTATTTTACTTTTAAGTGTACAACCCCAATTCCAACAAAGTTGGGACGTTGTGTTAAACATAAATGAAAACAGAATACAAGGATATGCAAATCATGTTCAACCTAAATTGAATTGAATACACGACAAAGACAAGATATTTCATGTTCAAACTGATCAACTTTATTGTTTTTAGCAAATAATCATTCACTTGGAATTTTATGGCTGCAACACGTTCCAAGAAAGCTGGAACGCAATGCAACGCAAATGCACTCATGTCATCAAAATTAAATGAATTCAATATATGTATTTTTATAACCTATGTCATTTATATATTTGTAATAAAAATTGGCTGATGTACCAATATGAATTAGCTTTGATTGAAAATTCTAATGAATTCAATTTAAATAGGTACCACTACATTGATACTTTTATTGTTGGGGTGTTCCTAAAGTTTTGGCTGATACAAAGTAGACTCAAAAGTTTGTGTCCAAAGTAGCATTCAGTTGATGCTGGTAAAAACAGATATTTATTAGCACTTGCTTCCGAGATGGTCACTGTGAGTAGAAAAAAAAACAAAACAACGTACATAAAAATCCCCACGCGCACGCGTGTACGAGCATCTACTGAAAGTCGGGCTTCTCCGGGAATGTGCAGCCCACTCGCCGGATGATGACGTTGGCGGCGTAGTGGCCCGCTCGGATGCACTCCTCCAGGGGACGATCCTGGACCAGCGCCGACAGGAACCCTGGGGGGGGGGACAAAAAGATGACACGTACCCCCCACTTTCAGCCCAAACTCTCTCTTTCAAAAAACAAACCATCAAAACATGAAATGTTTGTTTTTGGTTTTCCCCAGCGCACCTCCGACGAAGGCGTCTCCAGCTCCGTTGGTGTCCACGATGTGGTTCTGGTCGATGTCCAGGACGGGGAACATCGTCACCTTGTCGCCTGGGAACGAGACGCAACCCAAAAAGTTAGCATTTTAGTTTGCTTGCTTTAGTTGAGTCGCATTCGCCGCGCACAGCACGGCATCGTCTGCAAACAAGTCGTGAATACACTTGAAAAAGTGCTGCGCGTAAAGGAGAGAGATATATTTCTGTATTTTAATCAAGAAATACAAATATGCTGCACTAATAGGACACATATCAGGCTCCACATTGTTTGTCACTATTTAATTTTAAATTTGCACTCCACTCAAAAGAACGGCCATATACGTATATTTCTTATTTTAATAAAGGAGGACAATTTTTCTGAAATTGGGGAAAAAGTTAATTTGACTAAAAGCAAAATTATGCCACACTTAGAGATACTTCTTATATTTTCAGAAATGTTTATTTTTTTCCTTTTACATTAAAACTAATTCCCAAAGTTGGGAAAAAAAAAACACTTCAAGGAGACAGTATTATACATATTTTTTCACTAATTAAATATAGTTAGATGGTCTTCACCTTAAAAGTGCACCAATTTTTATCATTCATCAAATAAAACAAAATGTCTCCTTTTATTTGCAGCTTAATTATTTTTAAATATCACATTAATTTGTAAAAATGTTTTGTCCTCTTAAGTGTGGCATTTTTATTCATTGAAGAGCTAAAATGTGATCATATTGTAAATATCTCCTTAAACTGGGGCGTTTAAAATTCCCCCCCCCCCCCTAATTTGGAAAACATGTAGTCTCATTTAAGTGCAACTCATTTTTTTCACCAATGTATTAAATATTGTTTACAGTATCTTTATTCTTCAGAGTGAATGGACTACGAGGCGGATTGCGCGGCAGATGTTTGCGGTTTGTTTCTGTCCAAATGCTTCAGTGGACGTTCAAGGGGGTCAAAAAGCGACGTGTGACATCATGGCGGAAAAATGTCGACGCGCGAGGGAATGGAAGTAAGCGAACATCAGTGGTGAAGACGCGACAATCCGCCTTGCCCAGGTTAAATTTGTGTCGTTTTCCCGCGGGGCAAAACACACAACAACACGACACAATGTTCTTAAATCAACACAATAATCTCATTCTATTAGCAGTCAGGCGCTGCGGATTAATCACACTGTTAACGACTTTTCTTTTTTTTTTTTTCCTGGCATGTTGATGATAAATACCAACACAACACGAGGAGCGGGCCAATTAGTAGCGTGACGCAGACCTCGCCAAAACCGTTCGGCCACTTAAAGCGGCACGCTAATAATCAAGCGCCAAGGAGACATGCTCCACGCTTTTTGTGAAATTGACCCGGGGCAAGAATATTCTCACAATAATTGTCAACATCAAATTATCAACTCCAGATCTTTCCAAAATGTATTAATAGCCTGTCTGACGGTAAGAAATGGATGAGTCATTCTTCAATGTTTATTACACTAATTTGTTTTGGGATGAAAACATCAACCATAAATAGTTTTGAGTTTGTAGTGAAGCGGAAACTCGGTTTTTGTATGCCCTAGTTTTTGAGTTTTTCTCTCACCGTTTTCCTACATCCACTTGGTTTTCATAAAACAAACAAACAAAAAAATATATAGTATATATATAGTATTCTCTAAGAAATAGATTTTTTTGTGTGTGTAGAACAGATTAATTGGATTTACATGAATTTTCGATGGAAAACATTTCTTCGGATTTTGTACTGTGATTCGGTTTTAGTCAGACTTTCTGGAACGGATGAATCCCGTTTTAGGGGTTCATTCCTAAAACATCTTCGTGAGTTTTAATTGATGTTAGTATTCTGAGCGGTGGGGGGGGTGGGGGGTCTCTCGCGTAAGCGGGTCCCTGCACCCACAAAGTTTTAGTGGACGTGTCAGGCAGTTCATGAAACGACATAATAGGACCCCCACGCTATGGCTCACGGACCCCCGAAGGTCAGGGGACCCCAGTTTACGACCCACTGGGCTGGTGGCTGGACTCTTGTTCCAAGGAAATCACATTTGTGGCTTTCGACGCGTAACAACAGAGAGGAAAGAAGCGCTGTAATTGTGGCGCTTTTGTTCATAATACCCTCATTACCGCTCTTGTGTGGCGCTGATTAAAACGGAGAAGGTCTTTCAACAGGAGCCTCTTTGAAATGCGTATCAATTAAGCCCTTTATTAGCCACGATTCTTTTCAAAAGTCAGAACAAAACAGCTGAATGTGCAGATCAGACGTCGCAGCCCGGTTGCGCAATGAGCATGTCGAGGATGTGACGATTTCTTTGACGCGAGCCTCATCAAACTCGCCGTGCCCCGCCTACGGCAAACGAGCCTGGCAATGTCGCGTGGCCCATCTGTCGAGGACGCTCGCTTCCCGCCGGGGCCCGTTTGGGCGAATTCCCTCGTCGGAGTTTGCCGAAGCCCTCGGAGTACGACCGAAATGGTCGACTTCCTGTTCAATTTCAGGCACGCGTCCTGCCGCGGTAGACATGTCCACCAAATTTCAAACTTTTCAGTGGGGTGCTACTGGGTCCCCGGGTTGAAATTCCCGAAAGGAGTTCAAACAAGTCGCCCCCAAGACGGCTTCTTCAAACCAAAATGGCCAACTTCCTGTTCCTTGAGACTTTTTCGTGCGTCATGCTATGACAGACAGGCCACCCCAATTTCAAATTTTCTTCGACCTTTCCAAGCGCCGAATGAGTAATTTTCAAACTTAGATGTCCTGCTCCATCAACATTAGATCGTGGCGGCAAAAAATAATATCAAATGTTTTTTGTTTTTTTTTATATTTTGGGGTGTCAGCTGAATTGGATTTACATTATTTCCTAAAATAAACATTGCTTTGGTTTTTGTATGATTTGGTTTCTGTCAGACTTTTTGGAATGAATTAATCACAAAAAAAAACAACATTCACAATGTGTTTAAAAATAAAAAGGGGGGTTTAATATGTTTAAAGCTTGTGGGAGGGGAGCAACAATATATGAAAACCAGATGCCCCTCACGCTGTCCAGCTGCCTTGTGTCAACCGTCGAGACCTTCAAGTTCCTGCGAATTAAGAGTCTCTCAGGACCTGAAGTGGGAGTTCAACACCAACTCCGTCCTCAAAAAGGCCCAGCAGGGGATGTAGTTCCTGCGGCTTCTGAGGAAGCACGGCCCGCCACGGGAGCCGCTGAGGCGGTTCTACACAGCGCTCAGCGAATCGGTCCTGTGTTCTTCTATCACAGTCTGGTTTGGTGCCGCTACAAAAAAGGACAAACTCCGACTGCGACGGACAATCAAAACTGCTGAAAGGATTGTCGGTACCCCCCTAGCCACCCTTGAGGACTTGCACGCTGCCAGAACTAAGACAAGAGCGTGCAAAATCCTCTCGGAGCCTCCGCATCCCGGTCACCGGCTCTTCCGGCTCCTTCCCTCAGGTCGGCGCTACCGATCGATGCAAACGAGAACTAGCAGACATTCCGACAGCTTCTTCCCTCTGGCCATCAACTTCTTAAACAGCTAACCTACAATTCCATCGCAACGTGCTGCCAAATTTTTTTGTCTTGAGTTCATCGTCACGTTTCTGTGGGGCCAATTATACATGACTCGCGCACTCGCTGTAGTAGTCTCGCCACGCTGCACTATTTGCACATCTGTTGTTGACCAATACTGGCTACTCATGTGCCTGAGTAGCATCTGCAACACTTGCACACTGACTGACAAGTATCTGCAACATTTGCACAATCGACATCGTCCCAGATGATCTCGCTACGCGTCACTTTAAACCGCATCCACTCCTTGAAGTCTCATTGCAGCGGACTATTGCGAGGTTAGTCATTCGAATTGCTCCAAGTGCTAGAGGACTCTGCATCATTTTGCACGATTGCCCAAAAAAATAAATGAAACGTACCGGCATTACCAGATAACTAGCAACCCTTTATTGCTCAGTGACTGTTTTTGTCAATGTCTTTCTGTCTCTGTCAATTGACCGTCTGTCGTCGTACTAGAGCGGCTCCAATTACCGGAGACAAATTCATTGTGTGTTTTTTGGACAAACTTGGCAAAATAAAGACGATTCTAATCCTGATTTGAATGCGGTCCCCGAATATCGCCGATAAAATGTGTTTCACTGTTTGGCATGACGCTCCCATACAAGTGGAACAACACCTTTTGTGTGAGAGACTTCTTCTGGAACAATTCCTGTCGCGTCCCAGCCCCCAAAAAATAAAAACGCGTCGAGAAGACGAAACCGCCTTCTTGGCAAATGCGAAACGTTGGGAAACGAGTCGCCGTTCAATATGTCGCAACAGTCAACTTGAAAACATTCCACACGCCTGTAATTACCGCAACCGCCAGCACGAGGAGCGTGGCCAACGCATCTCCATAAAGAGAAGACATGAAAGAAAACGTTTCAGCGTGCCAAGCCAGGACGACTTCTTTCTCTGTCATTGATTTTGGCTAATAGGATGCACGCAACGTAAACATCCTTCCCTTTCAAACCTCTCGCATTTGCTCCAAGAGGACTGTGGACTGAACACAGCCGCTCTTAAGCCAACATATAAACCGGTCTTCCCTCCTCAACTCAAATTTGGAGTGAAGTGGAATTCAAATTGGAGCCATTAATAAAGTACTCGAATGCCCCCACCCCCCCCCCACGTGTGGGCAAGGGGAGCCGCAGTCACCGACACGCTTGCTGTTGTCGACTCAACGGGACAAACTGTCAAACGCGCAAATACAAAAGGAGAACGCTCGCAAGGGGCTGCTGTAGGCCACAACTCACGCCCGGATGCTCACACGGCGACTAATGATGCTAATTTCCAGTAGCCCGTCTATGGCGTTTTGCATTATACGCTGGTATCAAGCTAGTAGAGTTGTTATGGTTTTGTTCAACTTTTTGGTGTTTAAATACACGTTTAACTGTCGTTTGTTTTACAGGAAATGCCCCCCCCCCCAAAAAAAACCATCTTATTTAGACGGCTGTGCAAACGGGTTTTGTGGGATAGTCTCCCATTTCTAGGCACAGAGGAATACTTTCAAACGTGTGTTTTAATCATTTCGAGTGTATTTTAATACATTTAAATGAGTTTAAAGCATTTACCAGAGGGAAAACCAAAAAAAACCCGCAAAACAAAAAAAACGTACCCCCGTGATAAACGAGGATTCACTGTATATTTTTTTTCATTGGACAGCGACACGCCCCCACAGACACACACTCCCCCCCCCCCCCCGTCTTTAATCACTATAAAAAAAAGGCAAGGCTGGCGAACGCTCAAATCCCAACAGGAGGACAAATTGCCAACAAAATGAGCCGTCAAGTTTATTAGAGCACCGCCTCTGGGAAATCTTCAATTATTTCTTTTTTTTGTTTTGTTCTGTTGTTACGTTGACATTTATTTGGCTGTGAAGCGCTCGGCGGCATTCCATCGCGTTCGCCTTTGTACGTGGCATCTAAAACACGCCGTGCGTCTGTCATCATGCACTTCACAACCCGCGACGACGACGGCTCGGGCACCTCCGTCGCCATTGGTCAGAAGTTTCCCGCTTCGAAAAGAAGTCAGGCTTTGATTGATTCCAACAAGCTCATTAGCTGGTGATAAGCGATTTTGGAATTGTGGGAAACACATTGTCATGGTGTCGTTATTGTTTTGTTTATTTTGTCAGGTAATCTCCCTTGGATCCAATTCAATCGCGAGCGAGACGCTTGCGCGCTTGAATAGTTGAATCGGATGTACGACACGAAGGGCAACTGCGCGCTCATTGCATATTTAAAAAAAAAAAAAAGCAGGTTTACTTCCTGCTATTAAACCGCCAACATGAGTGGAATCATTTTTCCATTGTGTTTCTGTACGAGCCCAGAAAGGAGCCCAGCGGAAGGCAAATGCCAAATGCCAGCCTGGCTGCCAACACACGAGCCGTCCAGTTTGAAGGTGCGTTTTATTATGATAAATTGTTATTTAGTGAGGATCGTGCTTCCATACATGTTTTGACTAAAAGGACACATTTTCTGGAGTGTGGCATGTTAATGTTTGGGGGTGAACTGAGCTAAGCTTGTTTGCTATCAGTGAAACAAAGCAAATCACAGAAGGGGAAAACTTTTTTCTTCAGTATCGGTTATGGAAAAGAACTTGTCATTGTCATTTGCTTTTTCGTTACGCAGAGGGGGGGGGAAAAAAAAAAAAAAAGAGCCATATCGACCGGTCCCCAAGAAGCAGCACTGATTTTCCTATTATCTGTCAAGAAAAACAAGTCGTCATTGTCATTTGCTTTTATTATAAGCAAAGGGAAGAACAATGAAAATTGGCCATCAGATTGATTTATTTATTCAATTGTGAGACTTTACGTGAAGGGCGTATCGCGCCGCCGTACTTCCCAGCTGGTCGCGCGATGCATCTTTCAGATGATCTCATTTTTCAGGTAACGTTCACACAACTGGAATCCCAATTGGGTGGCGCCATTTGTTCTGACGACGCGACGCTTCCGCCCGTTGCCGGAACAATTACGGCCGCTTTCACCTTTCTTTTATCCCGAGCGAAAAGGGCAGACGGCCGATAAAAAAGAAAAAAATGGAGTGTGCAGGGTGGGCAGCTGGGGGGGGGGGGGTGAAGGAGTCCTTACCTGAGGGCGTCTTTGCATGGCTACTAAAATCTAATCAAATCAAAAACACAAGGGGCAGCAAGCAGAGAAGCCCTCGAGGCCAAAAACCCCCGCAAGTCATCACCAACTATTATTTCTGTCATACAAAATACAAATTTCAAGTCAGGGTTCGGGTTGGAAAGGACTCTGGAGTATTGCCGGATGCTCCGCTTGTATGTGTTGCTGCTCCAGATGCGTGAAAGTCGCAGTTGTTTGAAGGTTTTGTTACAATTACCGTGACATCGACGCAAATTTCCGTTAGCCCGTCTATGGTGTTTGGCAATACATGCTCGCTTTAAGGTCGCTGACTTCTTGGAATTATTTGGGTTGCTTGAACGTTTTGCTGTTGAAATGTGCAATGTTGTGCACATTTCAGGTGGTTTTATGTGTCAGTGGCGCCGTTTCAAGTTAGGCTCTTAAGCCTGGTTTGGCGTTTTGAACAAAGGCCCAAAGCCGGGGTGAGGTTCCAAACTCAGGTTTCAAACGAGGCTTTTAAACCAGAGTTCAGGTTTTAAGCCTGAAGAACAATAATAAGACGAAGAAGGTTTGAGGGCAGCACGGAGGAGGCGAAGAAGCCTTCGAAAAATGTTTGGAGTGCGTCCAAGTTGCAAGCACTCCACAAATCAATGCCTGAGTGTTGATTTTTTCTTTTCTTTTCTTTTCGTTTTTGGCCATCTGGTGTCAATACTGGAGCTTCACTTCAAAGCCGACGAGGCCTGATGGAGTTCGCTTCCTCCGCGTCGGCCATCTCGCGTCTATTTGAGGCCGCGGCTCCGCACATCTGCGATGGACGTGTCGGCGCAAGTGGAAAAGGGGCCCGAGGTGTTGTTGGGGGGGGGGGGGGGGGGTCCTCCAGGCACCCCGTGAAAATATACTGGATGGACTAAAGTATTGGGACCAATTGGAAGGGGGGAATAGAAGAGATCAGGGATGTTTTTCCACTGAGGGGCACATCCAGAAAAATCGAAGGAACTTCAACTTTTGGTCATAAAAAATGATATATATGTATATATATTTAAAAAAAATAATCAATGCAATATGCTAAGAAGGTAAACATCTTCAAAGAAGAAAAAAACAGTCTGTGTTACTGGCGACAAAGCAAAGTGTTATTAGTATGAGTGTGTAATGGAAGTGTGATATATTTGCACATTCAAAATTATGAAGTTTGAAATCAGATCGTGGCAAATTTATTTTTTCATCTTGTAACTTTCACATTTCTTTACAATTTTAAATGAAACTCATTTCTAAGTTTCCCTGAAACTTCTACCACTGAAGTTTATTGACAATTTCAAATAAAAAAAATTGGGAGGCAAATTTTATTTTAAAAAGGTGACATTTGCATTCAACTTTTTAACATTTCAAAAAGGTTTAAATCAAATGTGATCCCTCCTAACATTCCAGTTTATTAACAATTTAAAATAAAAAAATTTTTTTTAAACATTTTGAAAAAATGAGTAAATGTCATATTTTGTGACATTCATTTTTTGAATGTATATTTTTATTTGGAATTTTAAAAGCAAGTGCGGCGACTTTGAACATTTTGGACTTTTTCGATGGCGAAGGCCTACCGACAGTGGCCACGGTGTCGTCCTTGCCCTGGGTGAAGACCACCACCCTCGGCCTCGCCGGGTTGTCCTTGGGCAGAGTTCGGGTCAGCCTGGCGATCTCGCCGATGTCGTCCGTCTGGAAACAAACGCCAACGCCGCGTCCAATTTAATGCAGCAGAATGTCATCAAGTGCGGTATATTCAAATGATTTCAAGGCAATTACTTACTGACATTTTTATTAAAATAGTGAGACATCGAGTAACATTTCACTTTTGAAATGAAAAAAAGAATGTTTCATTTTTCTTATCTTTTAACATTCAACTTTATGATTTTTTTTTGTTGTCATTTAATTACCATTTTTCATATGATATTGTTTGAATAAGTTGTTTTTTTTTAGTTTTGATTTAAAAACATAGACGTGATCACTTGCAATTTTTTATCCCAAAAATGTGTTATAAGATTCCAATATTAAATTGTTTTATTTTGTTAAAACACAGTAAAATATGCTGTAACCATTCAACTTGTAAAATGTGGAATTCTTAAAATGAAAAAAAGATTTTTAAAATCAATAAAAACGTACAGCGATATCTTGTAACATTTTGTTTTATAAATGCATCGTTGCCCACATGCCAGGGCATCACAGTAGGTTAATTGCTCCCTATTTTCACGTCACGTCACACTTGTTCCACTTTTTTTTTTTTATGCATTTTGAAAATATCGTATGTTTTTAAATGAAAAACACACAGCGGGATAGTAAATTGCAACATTCCACGCCATGTCGCCCAGAGTTGAGACGACTCTGCGGAGCGCGTTGCCTTGGATGGTGCCGCTGAAAATCGGGGAGGAAAAAAAAACGTGCACCTGTCGGTGTGGCTTTATTGTTAGCTCATCGTGATGCGCGACCACGGCCGCCTCACAGCGCAGCCCCCTCGACGCAGTCGGGCGGGGAGTCCTCCAAAAACAAGGCGGAGCGGTGAACTTTTCCGCCTCCAAATGCGCTTTAATCAGCCCGAGAGGTCCGCCGAGGCCCGGGAAAAGTGCGTGTGACGCTCTAAGTAAGTGCTAACGGTGAGGTTAACGCAGAGGCCGTTTGCCAGCCGGCCGAGGTAGAAAAAGAAAAAAGCAATTTGTCAGCGCGACTGGTTATAACCACAAGCACTTCTCCAGACAGCCGACGCCAAAGCGCACAAGGCTTCGGCACATTGTCGCCCTTCGCTTTTATGTGCCCGACATAAAAAAATACAAAATAAAAAAGCTGCTGGCCTCAAGTTGAAGGTGCTCAGAGGCGCTGAAGGGGGCAGCTAAGCGAGGCCAACGGGCATTCGCGGGTGACGGCAAGTTTACAAACATGGGAGAAAAAGTTCTGTTATGTTCAGGTCATTCAACTCGTTTGAAGCCGAAACGGGCAGCGCAAGTGGTGGTCTCTAGCGATTCTGACAGCCTGATATGCCCTTAACAGGATCAGTAAAATAACACGAGCCCTAAATTTGGCATTCTAGTGGCGACCCGCTGCCTAAACGGGGTGCGGAACCAATCTAACCAGGAAGTAAAAGCGCTTGTTCCGTTTGTTTGCTAAATACAGAGAGGACCTCGAAAAGAAAACTAGCCGTAAATATTGGAATGCCAAATACTGTACACCCACGACATAAACGGGCTGTGGGAGGAATTGAAAGAGGACGTGAAAATGCTTTTTCTCCAGTGATTCCAATATTAGACGACCACGACGACGTGTGAAGCTAAACGAGGAGGGACACGAGACCACTTGGAAGTCGAAAATAACACGAGCTACCCAAACGGGCTGCGGAAGAAATCCAAACAAAACGGAAAAGTGCTCGTTCTGTAGCAATTCCAACACGTCGTGCTAATGCTAAATAAAAGAGAGGGCCTAGAATATATTACAATGTATGTAACATACAGTGCATGGGTAATATATAATGTAAATATCGGGGAGGGGAGGAAACTGAGGCAGAAACTAAACGTACCTTCGGTAGCGATTCCGACAACATTTAATGTTTCCAACCCCAAAATAACGGCGGTTGTAAATATCGCACTACGGTGTAGACCTGCAAAAGGAGGCGACACGGGAAGTTGAAGCGGTTGTTTTCCAGCAATCTCGCCATGAGACGGGCTGCGGAAGTTCCGGACGACGTGTGAGGTGAGTTTGAAGTGGGACCATTTTGAAGTTGACACAATACGCTAATACTTGCCGTAAATATGGCATTTACGGGTATTTACTGTAGCCGCTACCGAAAGGGGCTGCAGAAGAAACGACGAGTGCTTCTTTGTTTGGTAGCTATTCAAACGTGTGATGCTAACGTTCAGAAAAAGAGAAGGCCCAGAAAATAAGACTTGGCATATGCCATATATATATATATATATATATATACTCACTACATAAACGGGCTGCGGAAAAAAAAAAAAACGCAAGAATAAAGTAAACGTACGTGTTTGGCAGAGATTTCATTTCCAAGTAGACCATAAAAGCAGTTGTAAATACATATCGCAATCCCCTATGTGCCTGCTACAAAAACGGGCAGCGGAGGAAATCCATTTCGTGCTCGTACCTTCGCATCTGTTAAGAAACGAAAAATGAAAAGCGCTGCTCTCCGACTTCAGACGTGAGCAAGCGCAAAGGAACCAATTGGAAAAAGGCTCACCAGGACGAATGAATTCATTTCAACGCGTTTCCCTCAGCGAATCAACGTGTCAGATGATTGCGCCACGGGACGAACGGCTTTGCCGGCCAGACGAACGTACGTTTGGCCTCGTCAAAATGAACCTCATTTGTTGAAAATCAACTAACGTTTGGGATTATATTGAAATGAATTGTGAAATAAAAACGACAATTATAATTACTGCAAACTTGGTTTTTGACATTCATAAAAGCAACTGCGATAATAATAGGAATGATGAATGTTACATAAGTTGAATCTATGAAAAATAAATATCTTAGTCTCATAAATAAATGCGTTTATTATTGCAGCCATCGTTTGCAGTGATGTGCCACCATCAAATTGGAGTTATTGGAGCGTAAGGAAAAACATTAAGAGAAAAATTAGTCGATCAATAAAACTCACTCAAACTAAATAAAATATACAGAAAACGAGGATTACATGAGATTGTTTTCGAACTATTGGGTATTAAAATGATTGATTAATTACTTAATAAACATGAAGTATTTGTTTTATAAAAACAAATACAAATAAAGAAAATACCAAATAAAAACAAAATATATTAAAATGAAAATGGTTTAAAAGGTTTATTAGTGTTGTTGTTGGCAGTAGTGTAGGACTGTAAATATTTACAATTCGAATAAAAAACATTTATTTAATTTAAAATTTCTAATCAACTATTTCTCCTGCCAAGATTAAAAGAAGGAAAATTAAAGCCACAAATATATTTTTTTTTGGGGGGGGGGAAGAAAAAAAACAGAAAATACATGAAAAAAAACATACATATTTTGCATTACAATAAAAATAAAGTAAATATTAAAAACAGCAAGATCAGAAAAACAGAAAACCCCCAAGTGGCTTTGGCGTGTGCTAATGAAAGTCGTTTGTAAATGCTCGGCTATCGCGAGACATCACGGCGGGGCGAGCCGACGAGGAAGGCCGACGCGTTCGCTTTGCAAAAAAAAAAATTCAAGAAATAACATCTGGACGCCGTGTCGGGCGAGCGAGGGTGCGTCGCAACACACACAGAGAGAGAGAGAGAGAGAGAGAGAGAGAAAGAGCGGCGGCTGAACAAAGAAACCATGACGACTGCCAGGTTGCCATGGCAACTGCGGCGAGGCCCGGAGAGTAGAAGAGCGCATCAATCACTGTCCAAAAAAGAACTTCATTATCAGGAGAAAGAAAGAAGAAAGTTGGACAACTCACCTGGAAGCCCAGCTGACTTCCGAACGACGCCGCTTCCTGCGCACGCACACAACACACAACAACACAAAAACGCACAAGTGTTACCTCTCCACACCACAAACTTCTTAAAAAGCATACTAATGCTGATGACATAGAAATGTACATAACAGTGAAAATGGAGCCTTTCGGTGGAGGGAATTAGAAATATCGGGTATTGTAATTGTTAAAGAATGAAAAGAATACCAACAAATAGATTGGAAATACAAATGGAGTTACTATTGGTTACTACAATTTAAAAAAAAAATAATCAAAAAGGTTAAATAAATAAAAACTGACAAATAAAGAATTTATTATGTATTTATTATTGTATTTGCTGCGGTGATGTAGAAACAGACATCATATAATCTCAAATAAAAACACAATAAGATATCAATAAATCGACCACAAGAAAAATAAATACAAAGCAAAATATAGAAAAAAAATGCATACATTGATAATTGTATTTATTTGCAGTTGCGCTGCAAATACGGTGTGTTATAATGCAAAAAATGAAGAAAATAATCAGTCCAATAAAAACACATACAATTCAAAATGGATACATTCATCATTGTAGTCATTGTTTGCAGTAGTGTAGAACTGGAAATGTCGGGTATTATAATCTAGAAGAAAGATACAGTCAAATACGATCAATACAAATTCAAGAAGCACATTTGTTTACAGTGGTGTAGAGCTGCATCTAATATTGGGACACACTCTCATGGCCAAAATATTAGAAACTCATTCATTCATTCCATTTTCCCAATAATCTAATCTTGTGGATGATGAGCGCATATAATCGCGTAAAGTTGCAAATATTAAGGCTACATCGGGAGTCGTAAAACTCACATAATAGGCAATAAATACCAGATTCCCATTAAGGGGCCCGACGCGTCAATATTTGCCTTGGTGTGTGCGTTTTACATGTGACATGATCTGTTTTGGGATGTTGCGCTCGACAGCTTTGCAATGACGCTCCATGTGCCGCCGCAGCTGTCGCCACAATGCCGACGACTTCAAGTGACATCTGGGCCCGCGAAGAGATGAAAAAAGTCGCTGGCGAAAGACGCAGAAATAACGCCGAGATGCTTTCGGCCGGGCGGCGTGCAGCCACAGTTGCGAAAAAGCCGCCAGAATGTGCGCTGAGATTGTTGCCGCTGTCAGAGGATTAAACGGTCAAAGAGATATTTTTAGAGCGCTTAAGCTAATAATCTAGTCGGCAATTTCATGCCGAGACAAATGACAGAGAGCACAGCGGAAATGCACCACTTTTCATGTTAACTTGACTTTTTCCCCCGCTAAGTACGTGACACTTTATCAAAAGACACCAATGACATTGTCATAGGACACTTCATTAGGTGCTATATTACAAGAGCTACATGGGGAAAAAAATGTATTTGAGCCAAGTTGAGACTAAGGGCAACTGCAGCAAAGATGAACGAGACGTGCTAACCAAAACAATAATGAAGAAGAACAAGGGTCGCCTGTATTTACTTCATTAGGTACTACTATATTACAAGAGCTGAATGGGGAAAAAACATTTTATCCAAGAGGAGACTAAGGGCCACTTGAGCAAAGTGGAACGAGACATGCTAACCAATGGGAACAACAATGAAGGTAAACGAGAACCTCCTGTTTTTACTTATTTGCAGTTAGGAGAGAGATTTTATCTAAGAGGAGACTAAGGGCCACTGCAGCAAAGGTGAACGAGACGTGCTAACCAAAACAATAATGAAGAAGAACAAGGGTCGCCTGTATTTACTTCATTAGGTACTACTATATCACAAGAGCTGAATGGGGAAAAAACATTTTATCCAAGAGGAGACTAAGGGCCACTTGAGCAAAGTGGAACGAGACATGCTAACCAATGGGAACAACAATGAAGGTAAACGAGAACCTCCTGTTTTTACTTATTTGCAGTTAGGAGAGAGATTTTATCTAAGAGGAGACTAAGGGCCACTGCAGCAAAGGTGAACGAGACGTGCTAACCAAAACAATAATGAAGAAGAACAAGGGTCGCCTGTATTTACTTCATTAGGTACTACTATATTACAAGAGCTGAATGGGGAAAAAACATTTTATCCAAGAGGAGACTAAGGGCCACTTGAGCAAAGTGGAACGAGACATGCTAACCAATGGGAACAACAATGAAGGTAAACGAGAACCTCCTGTTTTTACTTATTTGCAGTTAGGAGAGAGATTTTATCTAAGAGGAGACTACGGGCTCCAGCAGCAAAGTGTAAAGAGACACTCTAAACATAACAATAAGGAGAACAAGGGTTTCCTGCATTTACTCACCGCAACAAGGATACAGATTTTATCCCAGAGGAGACTGTGGGCAGCATGCAAAAGAAAGCGTAAGAAGACGTGTGTTCGTTTGTTATTTTTGTTACGTTTGTCACGGCCGCGGCGAGACCAAAACAGAGACTCCAAATCCCATTGCAGCGTTTTCCCAAAGGCGGCGAATCAAAGCGCAGCACTCGGTGTGAAGGTTAATAAAAGTTGATAAGCTGAAAAGGTTGAAAAGGCCGCAAGGGAACAAATTTGCTCGACCGTGTTAGCCCGAGTTTTTTTCCAGCAATGTAATTGTATTTGACATTGTGTACGCGCGTGTGCGTGTGGAAGACAGACGGGCTGGCTTTTCGCAGTCATTTGAAAGCAATAACAGCGATGGCCGCCCTCTTTCCTGCTGGAGTAAAAGTCCATTTTAGACAAACGAGCTCTGAACAGCTAAGTGATACGACTACGTAGGATGCGTTTGCGGTATCGGGGAAAAAAATGTCCCTTTGCTCAAAATGTACTGTACAAAATTTTTTTTTAATCAAAAAATAAATATCTTACTATTATTCCTCGTCATCGAAACATACATAACATTTCAAAAATGCCTTATGATACATCAATTTTTTTAAAAGCCTTACAATCATTTTTTAAGTGTCTTATACACTTTTTAAAAGATGCCGCACGATATATACAAATCATGTCATTCAAGAAAGCCTTACTATAGAAAATGTATTTTTAAAAGCCTTACTATAAATCATTTTTAAAAAATGCTTTATTATACTGTAGATCTTTTTATTTACATCTTTACACGTCAAAAAATGCCTTGTTATATGTTTAAAAAAACCCTACTATCATTATATTTTTTTTAAAGCCTGACTGTACAAAATTCTTAATGCCTTATGACACAAAACATCTTTTTTTTTTTTTTTTTTTTAAATGCATCATTATGTATCATGTCTTTTAAAAAAAAATGTCCAACCATAAAATCAGATTGCTCAAAGAAAATGTGCCTTACTATTACATCATTTTCTTTGCAAAACGCTACTGCAAAATATTTTGGGCTCGGAAGCACATACGTCGTCGGGCTTAAAGGTTTGCGACATGGATAAATTCCTGCCTTTTGCGATGTACACTATAAATGGGCCCCGGGTCTTTGTCAGTGTGCAGCTTACTTACATTAGTAACACATCGCACAATAGCACAACACTACCATTCAAAAAAGGTTTTAGTTCAAAAGTGGGCTAAAGGAATACAGAATCTTGCGGGACCGACGCACGAGCAAATGAGCGAGACGCTTGCCTCTTCGCTCGTACGACTGACTCTGCTAATTGTTCAGCAGATGGCGCGTCGCTTTGAAAGTGACTTAGACGAGCCGCGTGCAGTGTATTTATAGGGAAACAGTGTCGGGGCTAACCTCGCGCCATTAAATAAAACACTGCTGTATGAAAAAACAACTTTTGTATTTTTAAAGAGAGAAAATGTGCTTTTTTCACAATTGAAAACAGTTCCCAGCTGTCTTGATAACATATCTGTGGCATATTTCCGCCAAAATATCCGAAAGATATGACACCGTTCTGTGTCAAAGCGAGTGCCCGTAGAGATTCTGTTGCATTATCACGGGCGGCTGCAGTATTTCATCACCGAGCTACCGAAATACACCTGTCGATTAGTGTACCGGTGTGGCGCACGACATCGGCAAACACAAATACGTCGCCAGCTGAGACCACCAAATGCCAAATGACAGAATGCTTTGTTTACTAGTGGTGCCATCCGAGCTATTGCCACCTGCAAAAATGTGTGACGTTAAGGTGCAACAGGCAATACAAACTACAAACAAAATATTTCTCTCTTTAAATTCCTTGGTAGAATTTGCCGTAACGGAAGGCATCCGTTTTTGAAAGGGACCTGGGCTTTCGTGTGACCAAATATAACCGTGCCCTTGCCCCGTCACTCCATAACGCCCCTCCGGCGGCCGCCTCGCTCGCCATCCATCTCCGTCCGACTGACTCCCACAAGGGCAGCGGTGGGGGTCGTTAAACAACCGGAAACATGCGCAGTGTATAAATATCCGACGGCAATTACGGAATGGCGGTTTGTATAAAGGGAGGTTGAGAAGAGAGGCGTTAACCTTCGTCCGCCGGGACCTTGCGCCGGGTCGGGCAAGCGGCTCAGATATCAGTCTGATGGCCTTATCGGCTCTCGGGGCCTCTATCACACGTCTCACCTCGCGCTCGGACAGGAGGTCGGAGTGCGACGGTAGCGGTTAGCTCCCTCGAGGAAGTCCGCCAATATCCAGTAACTCGTCTCGTCTTTTACGACGTCTGTCTGGGCGAGACATTCGAGTCATAAACAGCGGGAAACACCGAGCGCTCTCTCTCGAGGAGAGCTTCTACAGAGTAAAAGCGCAGTAAAATGCTTGCGGAAAAATCGGTACCTGAAGCCAGTTTTAATAGGCAACATGAAATATCATGAGCAGATGCATACCCAAAAAACAAACCCACGTTCAAAAAGACACGGGAAGTTTGCCATTTCGGTTCAAAGTCGTTTTCAAGGCGCCCTAAAAAATGTACTTTTGGTGGCGGTCGCGGGCTTTGAGGAAAATTCAGCCCTCATAGCCAGCAACGTGAAATTTCATAACCATGTGTATCACAAGTAGACCCACAAAAAAGGCTCAAGAAGCACTGCCCGAAAGACACACAAATTCGGTTCAGAGAGGCCATTTTGGGATCGTTTCAAAGAGAGATTTGATCCGATAGCAACCAAACCGGACCCGTGTTGGGAGTCACGTATACGAGACCACACATGGTTGACTGTGACATCTGCTTAGGGTGCGAGCATTGGTGTGCGCCCGTCTCCGTCTTCCTCCAGCGCTCCTTCAAAGACAAACTTGTCCTCGAGATATTGTCCGATTTCAATCAAATGGGAACCGCTTACCGGGCTACTGGACAGCTGGACGATGCTCAATTGTGAGGGATTCAGTAGCAAGTTTCGTGACTTCCATTCATCTGAATGGCTGTGAACCTGCCTGAAGTTCCATCAACAAGCGCATCAACTTTTTGAACTGGATTATGCCCCTGTAATATCAGGGAGATGGTGCATGTTGATTGCGCTTTTGACGGCTTGCCAGTTATCTCCCAAGCACGGCAATGACAGCGAAGCCCCGAGACACGACTGCCAAAAGCCGAGGAACACAATCACGAGGAGACAAAGGACTGTACTCCCGCCAACTCTGTGAGGATAAGAGGATTACGGGAGCAAGCGGCCAAACCCTGAGCAGCGGTAATTAGGACTGTAGGGGTATCTTGGAAAGCCCACCGGGTGTCCGAAGAAAAACACCAGTGTCAGTCAGCGCTATTGCAATATTTCCTCTTAAATACAGTTATTGTTTTTTTTAAGTGTACGCGCATGACCGTGCGAAGGGACTGCAGTTTCCCTGGTTGAGGGTCTGAAATATCCAAATTCCCAGTTGGCTTTGCTTCAAACAAGGCCAAGTCAAAGAAATACTCTCTTCAATCTCAATGACTTTCAATCTTTCAGTAGGAACTCCACGTTATGAGAGCGCCACTGCAGTTTTCCTCGTTGAGGCCCAAAAATGACAAGATTCCCAGATTTGTTTGCTCTTAACAAGAAATTCGAGTATGATTTTACTGGGTCTTGACGGTAAAATCGTCAGTCAATCGATCGCATCTCCCTGAGGTGCGAGGTAAAGCAGACAAATGCTCAGTAAGCTCTCCATGTCTCCATGTGTGGTGGCATTGCGCTTTTCCTCGGTGAGAATCTGAAAGGTCCATATTCCAGGTTCTCTTTGCGACAAACATTTCCAAGCCCCCAAAAAAGTATTCAATCCCATCTCAACGAGATCCTTAGTTGGAATTCCGACCTGTGAGCGTGGCGCTGCATTCTTCTTCATCGGAGGTCTGAAATTCCAAAATTCCCAGTTTTCTTTGCTCTCACATCTGGACAAAACCAACAAGAGCAGGTTGTATTGTTTTGTTTTTGTCCCCCTTCCACTTAGCAAATGATCACAGCTAATATGCTCGGTGACTCATCTGGCTCCATAACTGTACGTCACAGCCAAGGTCACCGTTCTCCAGGCGGGTGAGTCATCACGGAGAACGAGATGGTCGCTTCAATTAAAAGTGGGCTTGCGCGAGATCGCCGGCTCCCGTGTCTTTGCCTCCATCCAATGACACCTTGCGATCGGCCTGCCAATTCCGATCTAGCGCCCGTATCCCGTCGGATACGGGAAGGGGCCCTGCTCACTTTATTTTACTATTTCTTTCCATTTTTGGTATTTATTCATAGTTTTTCCAGGTCGAAGGTGCACTAACATGCTCAACGCGACTTGGTGAAGTTAATTTGAAGCCCGTTCGGCAAATCCTCGAGGGTCTTGTTGACTACGTGATTTCCGATTTTCTGTTCTCAAGCGGGAAGCCGAAATGCTCCCACGCTGCTGACCCAAATGACCTCGCAGGCTCCAAAACGTCACCTTCGTTGTTCTGCTCCGGTGCGCTCTCGTCCGGTAGTCCAACACAACTAGCATTAGCGGTAGCCACACTTGACAACACGCCACACATGACAACACGCAACTAGTTGGAGGAATGCGTCTTCAATCACGGCTTACTTTTATTTCTTTTTTTACTTAAACCAATAATAATAATATTACATGCATTCAATGGTGACACGAGTTGGGAGTTGGAAGGGGCGTGTCGCAGTTCTGCCATTTGAAAGGCGACAACGGTTCGTTCACGAGTTCCGGTTTCGATATTGTATCGTTACGGGCTCACTAAAGAGGCGAGAAATGCGCAAAAGTACCACAAAACTGGCGCGAATGCAAAATCTTGACAGCAAAAGGCAATATTTGGACATTTTTAAAAGTCTATGGGGAACTCATTATTTAAAAAAAATGAAAAAATCTTTTATTTTAAAAAGAAACAAGTAAAATGCTGCAAATTGTTTTGAAGCAAACCGACCAAACTCAAATGGGAAACTGCTGATTCAGTATGTAAATTGTCTTCAGGGATTATTTGACCACATTTACAGAAGATTTTAAATGATATCTTTCAGATAATGGGGTACAAACTCGAAATGTTTTAGTTCACGAGAACTTCTGCTTTTCTTGATATCCCAAAAGAGGACAGATATACAGTAGATGAATGGCACGAAGAAATGAAGAAGACTTAAAAGCCCGATACGTCAGGGAGATTAATTGCGTAATGATCCTTCCGTGACTCTTAAATACGGCAACGCAAACCCAAGCCTAATGGTTCCATCCCTGCTGGCCTGCTTTAGCGGGCTTCTTTATCTCCGACGCTCAAGAGAGCACGTAGGTAAATCGCGGCCAATTTTATCGGTGAAAGAGCCAGTAATCATTTCTCTCGTCGGGGGCCGTATTAACTGCCGCCATTAAAAAAAAATGGAATCGATGGTTGCTTCTGTGTCAGGTAGTCAAAAGGACGAGGCGGGAGGAGTCAATTCAAGTCGGGGTTATTGCACGACGTTAGCCAATCAAACAAGGCGCCGCCACCCGTGTTGCGCAAACCGTGTCGCGAGTGAGGCCTCGAGTCGTAACTTTCAAGTTACTGATGGGGGGAGAAAAAAATCATAATAATAAAAAAGTCATCCGATCCTGCTCAGTCACATTTATTTGCACATTAGCCACTTTGCACTAATTAGCTGTACAAACACATTCACATTTATTTTTTAATGGTCCAATCCTGTCTCCGTAATGTCATTAACTTGATTGTCTCGTCAATTAAATGCTTAACCAACATGATTATGTCTTTATTTTTGGAAACTGCAACATCGATAGTTTCTCTTTTAGAGGAAAGTGTCATCTCAATAGTTTGTCTTGTTTTTAGCAAAGTAAACAATAGTTTGTATTCTTTTATAGGAAAGTACACCACCCAGCGTTTTTCTTTTTACAATAGTGCAAAATCAATAAGTTTGTTTTCATCTTTGGAAAGCGAAGTCGTTTGAACAAGGTTGCGCTTCAATCATCAAAGTGCACGACGGGAGGTCGGGGGCTGGACCGCAGAAGCCGTCCCCCCTCCCGGCCTCGGCGTGACGAGTCAAAACACTGCAGACAAACACGAGGCGTCCGCTTCAGGCGGTCGACGGGTGAATATCCGCTCTGTTTGCGGCCGTTTGCTCTTATTTTGGTTTCCGGAGAACGAGTCCTGACAGAGTTTTCCGACGTTAATCCGTCGACAAACACGCAATTATCCCGAATCATTAAAGTCAATAATGACTGGAGGTGGGAGAGAACGTCTCGAGGCAAGCAGTTACAGTAGCCACAGACGCAAAACACGCAGTGTTTGCAAAACACACACACACACACACAGCGCGGTTCAGGAGGCGGAACCATTCCTCAATGCAATGAAGGAAAAGGTGGAACGCAAAATGCTGAAGGAAGCCATAAATCAGTGGCTTTTTTCAGCCGTGTAGAAGTCGTCTGCGCACACTCGAGTCCAGATTCGCCATAATAACTTTCAAGCGACTTGCTTGAAATTTGAAGGTTAACACTCGCTCGATACTTACTCGAGACTTACTCCGACAAAATGTGATAAACGCGACTTACCGTCTCGTTGCCGAACAGGATGTCCACGTAAGGCATGATCTCCATCATGGCGGCGTTGAAAAACTGGCAGATGAACGGCGCCGACAGGTTCATGCAGAAGAGTTTGTTGTTTTGCGAAGCGTGCTCGGCCACCTTGAGCATGGAAGCCGGGGACACGGTCAGGAAAAAGCCCTGAGAATGAGACCGCACACCCAAACAACTTTGACTTTCAAATTTCAAACAAGTCAACCTGCAGATCTGTTTTGGGGTTGTTTGTTTCCCCCGACCACTTCCCACCAAGGAAAGGAACGTGCAAAAAGCAATCCCATGTCGGTTAAGACATACGAAGGAATTCTATTTCACCAAAAATAAGAATGAGAATTTGTCCTCGTATTTTGTCAGGTTGCTACTTCCTGTTTTCGGCCCCATTGCCACTGGCAATTACGGTGTTATCGAGCAACATTTTGTGAACTAAGCTCTTCGATTCTGATCTTCCACAATTGGGTCGTACGTTTGAATCCATCTGGTTACGCTCAGCAACGAGCGATGACGCAGACGGCTCCGCTAGCCACTGTTCCCTTGGAAGAAATGTCGGCTGAACTCGAAATCGTACAACTTTTAGGATGTCCGAACGTCACGGAATCCAGCAAGCTTTCGTCAACAAAAGACTTTGATTCGGAGCTTATTCGGTCTGTTCGCTCCGAGCACTGAGTGACGATGTGACTGCTGCGTTAGCTTCTTGCGCTAGCCACTAGCACAGCCAAATCCTACAACTTTGGGGGTGTCGCAACTTCCAGGTATCAAACAGCTTTTCACAAACAAAGGACAAGGATTCGGGTCTTCTGCGGCTGGTAGCTCGGTGCTCACCAAACTGGCGGTTCAACTCCAAACGGTCGATTTTTTTTCAAACTCGAAGGCATCGCCCACGGTAGCATACAGGAGAGTGTAACACGATCCAGAATGACCCAAACACTTGAAACTGCTAATTTGTGGGTTCGAGGACGGAATCATTGAATCCAAAGAAGTACTTTTAAAGCACAAAGAAGGGGAAGACGGAGAATGGTGAGGAGGGGCTAGTCAATTTGGAACAAACCCTGTGGTCGGGAAACAACACGCTCGTATCTGATGATGGGCGAACAAAAGTCTCGTCTGGACTCCCCTTACTCGGAAACAAGAGACGCACGGTTGGCCATTGTGTGAATGAATACAAATCGGGTAAGAAAACACCTTCGGGTTTCAGGTGGAAACTCGACACGGGGCGCACAGAAAAGCTGCTCGCCTTTGATACCGATCTGCTTAACCTCATTTTCCAGCAACAAGCTGCTCTGTAAAACCAGTAGGGCAGTCAAAAAAAAAAAGAAGAAGGAAGCGTTTCAGATGATCCATTTAATCCGGCTACTTTCTCTGGGGCTCATTAAAGCACGATGACATCAGCTGAAAAGCCAAGCGACTGAGCGCTTCATGAAACGAACGCGGTACGACGACACAGCCGCTTTGAGAACAGCTGCGCTCGAGTCAAGCGATGCCGCAGGTAGCAAGAAGAACACAGGGGGCGGGAAGAACGGCCCGTCGCCGACCTTGACATTTTCCTTTCGCCACGTGCCAACGTCGCATCAGGCGGAGATTGTCCTCTGACACGAGCGCTTCCAAATAAACCCGCCGCTGATCAAAGGGCCCCGAGACTCGCTCCAATATCCCGGGGGGCTGCGCACTTCGAAAAGCCGGCTGCCGTCCGGCCGGGAGTCGCTTCCCCCGCGCCAGAACCATGACGCCGCATTTCCCAGACGTTATGACGAGTGGAAATACGGGAACTGGTGCCCGGGAGAGGATACCATTGATAGAGGAAGGGGGGAGAACATTTGAAGGATCAATGCAATCTTTTATCTTTTTGTTTTAGGAAAGTGCAACACCAGTAGTTTCTCTTCTTTTTTGTAAAGTGAAACAATAGTTGACCTTCGTGCAACATCAATAGACGGTATTCTTTTGGGCCTATGCTCCTGCAAGTAGTGCGATCGTCAGGTTTGAGCATGGTTGTCACGGTAACAAAACCTGAACTCGCTATCGGCCCAGCAGAATACGGAGCAGAGTAGACGGCCGCTCGCTCGCATGAGACGACGGGGCCATCGAGAGACAAGAAATGGTGTGCGTCAAGTGTGCTTGGGCGATTTGTTGAAAATGATATACATCGTCATACCGCATGTCTCCTTGAAAAATGCATATCCAACACGAAAGGGCTTGATTTCTAATTAAGTGCACCAGAGGAGGGCTGAGGGGCCGTAAAGTAAAAAAAAAATATTTGTTGTCACACTTTCCCGGGTTTTTCCACTCTGCGACCTTTAAAGGCTACCCCGACCCAAAAAGGCTTCGCTAGCTCAAATCCAAATGTCATAACAGCAAATATTTCCGTCACGGCGACACTTCTTACTTAACATCTGAATGGTCAAAGTGGTCACGGTGCAATGAGGTGTCCCGATCCCCAAGTGTCTGCCTTTCAAATCAAGGTAATACCGCAGGAATCCCGTTCATAAAAGTCCCACAGTTGCGCGTCGAGCGGCGTCGGGCCGAGCGCCAAGTCAAATTCCCGTTTGCATCGGCAACCGTCTGCCTATGAAACAGAAGACGCTAAAGTCTTTAGCGGTCGTGGCGGGGCGCCGATAACGGGGATCTGCTTTCACAGGCGTCGGAGAGAAAAAAAGCGATACTTTGCTTTCTTTTTAGGAAAGGGCAAAATTGAATTTTTCTACTTCAACAGCTTTTCTTCGTTTACAGGAACGTCCGACATCGATCTTGATAGGAAAATGCAACATGAATATTTGGTCTTCTGTTTAGGAAAGGGCACAATTCCTTTTGTTTGTTTTACAGAAAAGTGCAATAAATAGTTTGTCTTCTTTTAAGGAAAACTGACATCATTAATCAGTCGTCTTTTTCAGAAAGCGCAACATCATTAGTATGTCTTTTTTCGGAGAGTGCAAAATCTTCTTTTTGCTCAATTTAAACAACTGTTTGGATTCTGTCCCTCTGAATGGCACGCAGGTGTGAACGAGAGTCGGAATTGTCGTTCGTCTACGTGCGCCCTGCGATTGGCCGCCTCCCGCCCAAAGTCAGCCGGGATAGGCTCCGGCTCAGCCGACACCAAAATCAGGACACGCGCGAAAGAAAAGAGGATTGATGGAAGACTTTCCTCACAGTGGGAGAAGTCACATTGTTGTGTGTGTGTGTGTGTGTGTGTGCCTGACGGGTGGTTGGCTGTGATGGATTGTGAGGTGTCACCCGACTTAAAATACAAGTGGATGCTTGAAGGGTGGAGACAAAAAAAAAATCTATTTTAAGAAAGGCACTGCAGGCAAAGTAAGATTTTTCGAGCCCCCCCCTTCACTAAAAGTTCAATGTTCATTTCATATTTACTGTATATTTAGCACCACCTTGGCAAAAAGCCGAATCGCACTGATTGTGTTGCGTACATGTGTTTTACTAATAGTGGACTTCCTCAAATAACGGACAGATAAACGCAAATAAAGACCTCCTTTTACCATTAAAAAAAAAAGCAACTGTCTCAACTATCTCACTTCCTGTCGTTGACACGGACGGTTAACGGCAGATGTAACTGCCGGGCCCATTCAAACCCTGTCACTAACCAAAACAGCAGCACAGCAACTGTCGCTCAGAGGAGCGTCATTGTTGTCACTTGGCAGAAATTCTATTGTCAAAGTATTGCTTCATAGCATTTCATTAAAATAATAATGAAAACAAATAAAAACAAAATTCAAATGAAAATAGAAAAATCAAATTAGAAAAATGAAAATACACAAAAATCCAATTAAAAAATTCTCTATATATGTTATCAATAAAATGTGCGGTTCTTTCAAACATTTGTTTTGGAGCAAATTTTCGCTATTCTCAGCCAGGCTCGGTCCCTATCCCCCGGTATTTATTTATTCCTTTCTTTTCGTTTATTTATAGTCCTCCCTCATAACTGCCCCAACGCACCGAGCGCTAGTGCAGAAATACAACATACGGCACAATACGATAATGCCACCTAGCCATAGCCCACTTTATTCTCACTGGACAGTTTCGATACTACGAGTGGGACGAAAAATCAATATCGTAATGTATCGTATCATTTCTCTCTCACTGTGTAGTATCGATACTGCTGATGTTTTTCTGCCACCCCTGGTATCAATAGAGTAAAGGTCGTCTTTGCCAGTGAGGAGCATTTGATGGGCATTTTCGCGCTGACCGATAACATGTGCCTCTCGGTCTCGGTTCCCAGCCCCCATCCAGGTGTCGTGTTTTGCTGCAGTTGATCAGATCCGCCGCTGCCAAAAGGGGAGTTGAGGGGGAAGCCGGCAATTGTAGCGGAAGACGTACGGGTGGGCCGCGCTTTTAGAAGCGGAGCCAGCATCTCCGGGGGCGACACAATTGGGATTTAACAACCTGGGCGGACATCATTAACTAACTGCTTTCTTTATCTTTTCCGAAAAAGCAGCCGGAGGAGCCGTAAAGAGGCGGGAACTCAGAAACGATGACTGAACGGACGCGGTCAAGGTTATCCCCCACAAACTATAAACCCTAAATATACCCCAAACTATGATCCCCGCATGCCAGGACATTACAGTCAAGTAGAAGGCTAAAATTATTACTCAGACAGTTTCAACCTGTTTTGTCAATGGCTCTGCCTCGGTCAAATGCCACAGAAGGATTTGTTTACCAATGGCGCCACCGGAGGTTTTGTGAAAAGGTCTCTAGCGGAAGTCCAGTTCCTCCTGAATAGCACAGGAACCTGGTCAGCCCGGGACAAAACGGGTTAAAACGGACGCGCGCATCCGCTCTCCAGCGTCCTTGTGTGCCACGCGGCACTTAATTAGCATTTTACTGCCAGCGGCTCGCTCTCCTTCAGTGACTCTGAAGAGGAAAAGTCACGGTCATAAGCACACACTCGCGCACACACTGGGACAAAATATCACATCTCGTCATATTTCATATCATTAGATCTCGCGATCCAGTATCGGTACTTAGGGGTGGGACAAAATATCAATGCCGATACTGTAGCTACGGTATCGTTAGCTCGAGCGGTCCAGGCCAAAAATATCTGCAGTATATTGCAATGTATCATATAGTTGGTTCTCATGGTAAAGTAAGAACACTGTGTGTTGGGGGCGACAATATCAATACCAATATGCATCGTAGCGTTAGCTTTGACAAGGTGTGGGAGGAAAACATTGATATCGGCATATATCCTATGGTTATGTCTTACAGTACAGTATCGATACTAGGGGTGGGACTATATCGATACCGATGTGTGTTGTATCGTATCGTGAAATTCTTGACATAAGGAATGGAAGTAAGTACTGATATCGGTATGTTTCACATCATTAGATGTCACAGTACGGTATCGATACAATGTTGTATGAGGGACGGAAACAAATATCCATATCGGTGATTGGATCTTACAATACAGCATCCATATTTGGAGTGGGACAAAATACCGATATCGAGATGTGTCATGAGCCAACGCAGTGCAGTATCAATGCTTTATTGATACACACGTAGACGTATTTACAGTAAATTCAAAATGAAACAATGTCTCTATGAAGCGTATCGGTGGCTCGCATGGGACAGTATCGATAATTGGGGCGATGCCAATACGCACGGTATCATTAGTTCTGCGGGGCGCATCGAGAAAAAGGACGGAACAAAATGCCAACTGTTAAATCGCTTGACTTCAGTGTTGGAAAATACATCTGCAGTTGAGTGAATAACCGCCGCGGGTTTCTGGTTTCAGTGAACATTTCCAAAAGGCGCTACTGCGACGGATACCAACTAGTCAGCGGGGGTCACTCGAGGTCGAACGCTGCGACGGGAGCGGCGGGAGACAGCGGCCCAGTGTTCGCGGCCGGCCCGGCCGAAGCTGGCGCAGCGGCACGGAAAATTACAGGTAATTGGCCGAGCCGTCGAATCCAGTTCGGCTTCGCCCGAGAGCCTAAAATAACAAAGCTGTGATTGCTCGGAGGCCCCAAAGAGTTAATTTGATACACATTTCTCCACCCACCTTGAAATGTACTAGCGCTGGGTGAGACCCCTGCGCTCCCTCCCCCCCCCTCCTCGCAAATACTCTCCATCTGGCACATTACGTTGACGCAGCGGGAGAAGGTGAGGCGAGCGCCCTTGCACAATATTGCGTGAAGGCTGTCAAACTCCACGCGGGCCTAATAATACACTGGGACGGTCTTGCGTTTGGATTGGAAAAGATGTAGTGTTACACATAATTGGCGGTGGGCCACATGCTACATCGCTTGAACAAAGGAGGGCCTTTTCCTCACCTGAATGACTGATGGCCGTCCGCCACCTTTAAACTTGACCCCTCGCCCCTTGAGGGTACTAATTAAGATGTCCATTAAAGAGTCGTGAAAATGGGGTGATGTCACGCGGTTGACTCGTTAGGCTGCGAGCACGCTGTGGCCCATTTTGAGGGGATTGCCCACTCTCAAAAGACTCGCAGTGAAAACGACTCGTGAAAAAGTCTTTAGAATCCGTGCGCCAAAAGAGACAGGAAGTCGGCAGTCGGCCGTTTCCGTCGGACGTCGCCATTTTTCGGGCTACTTCTGAGGCAAACCTGTCCTGTAGAGTTTGTCCAACGGCTGCCAAATTTGGGAAAATCCGCCCCCAGAGCCAATTTCATTTAGCGTTATGAACGTCTATTATAAGTAGACCCAGAAAAAAAGTCCTATCCAAAAGGACACAGCGACGCTGCCACTTTCGGGTCCTTTTGGCCATTTTCCACAACTTCCTTTCAAGCTCAACTATTTTGTCCGACGACGACTAAGTCGGACTCACGGTTCAATACGAGGCCACAAAGGGTTCACATGGTGTGGGCCATTATGAAAAATGTCCTCTCTCCGTGCTGGACTTTTTGGAAACTTAGTTTGACTTAGCAACATGACATTTAAAGCCGTGCCCATAATGAACAGACCCAGAGAAACGTCTCACGAGGCAACGCCCCAAACGACACAGGACGTTTGCCATTTTGGTACCTTGCAGCCAGTTTCAGGTCATTTTGCCCATTTGTCCAAAGTTGTCCTAGAGAATTGTACCCGATTGTTGCCAAATCGGACCGAGTGCTGTATATTAGACCACACGGCGTCGACTGTGACCACAGCAATCAAAGGAAACAGTCACTGTAAGATCAGATAGGAATAAAGTGCTCCGCCAAATAGTGAGCCAGCACTTCGTACATGCTCACCAACGCTTCATAACACGATGGCGAGCCTAGTTCTAAATACTTTATAAGGGTAAGCTTACTGTAAAGCGGTATATTCCCTACACCGCATTTGGCTATCTGCGCTGTAAAAATCATTAAATTCCGCAGAAGTCACGCTGAGGTTTCCGACCCCGCTGACACTAACATCATGTTTTACACTCGCAACAAGCAGCAACTCGAGCAGTGGAGAGAGCGAGAGGGAGAGGGAAAAAAAAGAAACATCGATTGCCCGCAGGCGAGAAGTGTGAACTTTCATACCCTAAGTCCAATTTCCTTGAAAGCGGAGGGCCCTAAATCACATCAAGCCGAGGCGATGCGGGTGTGGAATTATGCAAAAGAGACATTTAACTGTGCAGAAAGTCTCGGGCGGAGAAAAGTTGGAGCTCGTTTATTTAGAGCTGATTGTTTTTTGGAATATTCCGGCACAAGAGTGGATGAACCGGAGCGCGTATCGTTTTTATTCAGGCACTTTTGCATTTATGGCCTATATTTCCTCCCCTCCTTAAGAGCGGTCAAATATTTGTGGCGGAGTGTTCCCTCCCGCTCCAGAGCGGCATCCGGGGCCAAAGAAAATTAGACATCGAGCGGCGGGTCGTGGGACCATCGGCTCGGAGGCGTCAGGCTGCCGTGCCAAAGACGCTCGAGCCGGAATGTTGCACGCTCACACGACCATCGTATATTAGTATTTACAAGTACTTCTTGTTTCATTTATTTGTGCATAACAACATTGAAACGCGACAATATCTAATAACACTACAGATATAGGCAATGACATTGACATCAATTTCGAAATAAAACACGAGTAATGATACCGTGAGAGTTAACGATGCATCTCAAGGTCGACATTTTGTCCCACCACAAGTAGCAATATTGTAACCCAAAAGGTAATGATACATCTTCATATCAATTGTAGTCAATATTGGCCCATGAGAATTAACAATACGTCGATATCAATATTTTCGTATCACCGCGACAATCGATACTGCGCCGCTAAGGCTAATAATAAAATACCGTTTATTTGCTGTGGGTAAGGATCGAGCCCTGCCGCGAGGAACAACAATTCTACAATTGAAGCCCACCCAAACTCTAATTGCCTATAGATGCCACAAGATGGCGGTGGAGTATTTTTTTTCTTATTAGACAAGGCAATGGCTTGACGAAATGAAGCTCCTCCCCTCTGTTCAACAGAGTTGCTTGGCCGTAAGGTGCCACTAGTAGGCGCCAAAGCAAGATCTTTATACTATGATTATTATTATTATGTATATTATTTTATGTTAGATAGAAGAGTTTCCTAGAGAGAAAAACATCTGAAAATAGGCACATTTTCAAACGTGTAATTGTGACAATGGTATTTTGTTGCATGAATATTAAATAAATAAGCCGCTCAAAATGACAGCGATGCAAAACAAAACGTGCTCCATGAAAAAAAGGTTCCGTTAACTTGGCCGACAATTTGAGCCAGACCACTTAAGGAGAAAAATAACCCCCCTGTAAAAGCCGGCGCGAGGAGCGGGGGGGCGCGAGGTTGCCTTCTAATTGCGGCAGAAAAGAGAAGCCACGTCGGAGTAAACAAAGTCTGATCGATGGCGGGGATTTTATCGAGAACAGAGCCTTTGGTCTTGGGCCAAGGCGAGCGCGAACACACTCAACCAGGGAGGTGTCGCCGGGGGGGGGGTCGAAATAGCTGAGGCAAGGAGTCGGTCGGTTAAAAGCATTATGCATCACAAGGAAGGCGGCCGGTCGGAGTGCCCCGACTCGCCACGTATGACCTGCAGTCAACTAGGTCGCATCGCGGTTATTCGTATCTGACAGAGCGAAAAGAGAGCGGCGTCGCCAGTGTCGGCTTCAGGACGCCTCCGCATTCACACATTCTCCAGCGCAGCGCTTCTCCAACCTTTTACGGCAAGTACCACCTCCGAAAATCCTCGACTCTGCGAGTACCGCCGTCGCGACAACACCGTAGTAGGCTCGAGTCTTCGTTGCACACCGCGGAGAGGAGTGTTGTTAACAACCCTTCCGAATAGAAAAAGAGTCAAGCAGGCTTCCTACAGGTGCATCTCAATAAATTGGAATATGGTAGAAAAGTCCATTCATTTCAGTACTCCAAAATTATATATATATTAAAAAAGTCACAAAATATATGACTCTGTGTGTGTCTGTAGTGCATTTTTGAATTGAACTAGCTAATTAAAGTAATCTTGTGACACGATTGTAACATTTCTATAAAAATATATATATCTTCACAAGTGCCGTACGACATCGTTCTCAGTCTTCAACATATTTATAATGCATTTAGAAACAACTCTCTGAATTTACATTCGTGTTTTTAATCTTATTGTAAGCCATTGTATCATTGTGCACAGTTTGAATATTAACACAGTTCACGAATACGGGAAAATAAAAATGGTAAAAAAGCTGTATTTCAGCCTCCTGCGTACACGTGACGAGCGGCCTGAAACGGGGAGCGCGCCCGAGCCGGGATGTAAATCACGACTAAAACGATTGTAACGCACCAGCGGAGAGTCTCCTTGAACCGCTGCGATTTGATTATAAAGAGGTTAAACAAACGTCATCATAAATCTGTCATGTATTTAATAGGATGGGCCATTTTGTGTCCGGCGGGCGACCACTTAAGGAGTGCTCCATGCTAAATTGCCGCATCCCTTACGACTTTTGTTGACCATCTGAGATCAGTCAGGGAATCAATCATGACTGCCCCCCAAGGACTTACAGTATGGTCATCTGTTTTTAGCAGTAGCATTCCCTCATTGTTTTCTTATGAGACAATTACCCGGGAAAACCACACGTTTTCTGCTCAAAATCACGACAGAGTTGGCGCACCCACACTCCCCAACGCGCACCCTAAAAAAATCAACAACAGCAGCCCGCCCGCCCGCCCGCCCGCTTCTTTCTTTCATCCGGCCATCGAGCCGACGTGCACATAAGAAGCCCAAAGTGATGCGGATCTGAAAAGGAAGCCCCAAAATGGAGCACAACACACAAACTAAAATGTTGTCTTCATTCAAAACAAACAATAATAACGGCATTATCCAAATATATAGTGACACGCAGTAAGTAGCAAGGTAACCTGACAGAAAGAAAACAAATAGGAAAATGTCTATGGTTTTCAAGGGGCCACGGAAGGAAGAAATGTGGTTTTATGAGTGTAACATTTGCATCAATTCACACATTCAAACATGAAATCCAGCCTGAATTGACTCTCATTGTCAGGTGAGTAATACACAGAGGGGGGGGGGGGGGGGGGGCAATTAGCATCAATATTGTCTCCTCAACTGCACTCTGCTACATAATTAATAAGAGCTCTGACACGACACGGATAAACGAAACGAAATGAAACGACTACCATAGGCGAAGACATATTTATATATAAATAGATAAAAATGCCACATTCATTTTTAATGAGCGTCTGCCGAGCTCCCGGGCCACGCTTCCAGACATCGCGTTTCGCTTTCAGACACCATAAAAGTGCCACGCGGGGCCAAGAATGGCATATTCCCTCGCTCCTAACCTTAGCGCTTGGAACAGATGGCGGTACAGTTGCTTTTCCACCAAGCGGTACGGTTCAGTTCGCCACGGCGCAGATCGGAACAGCAAGCCCCGATCAGACTTGCGCACTGACCGCAAGTGAACCGTACCGCATTGCCGTGCCCGGCGCACACACGAAAGTGTGCTGAAATACTTCATGCTAATGTCCCCCATTAGTGTGTTTAGCTCCACCTTGACACAACTGAACCATACCGTAGTAGCGCTAGCGGTGCTGGAATACGCTATGGTACAGATCTGCTTGCAGCGCCACAGTGCGGTAACGGTTGAGCACGGTCAACCCCGATCGAGCGTTTCGCTCCACCCAACCACGAGGCAGAGCGACCTGCACCATGCCACTGCGACCTCTGCCGAGCAGTACCCCAAAATTTGTGAGCAAATGGAGGCGAGATCGTTATTTCAGTGTCGGGGGTACTTATCAGACCCACATCGATAAAGAGAGGTCCTCTTTTGCTGCATTCTAAGCAATTGACCTCACGTAACAACGTCTTTTGGACTCACGCTTGGCGCATTACAAACTACGGTGGGAGTGAAAAAGATAAAATGGTCGTTCAAGCCGTTGACCTTGTTTTCTCGATCACTCTGCCTGAAGGGTTTGTTTTATGTGCCTGGCCACGCTCGATCCCGTCTTTCCTGCTGAGATGATCTCGGCCAAAACGACAACGCCTTTGAGTGAGCTCATGGCCGAAGACGGATGAACGTGTCTCGATTTTTGTTTGTAGTGGTTTCCGCTTCCTCGCTCGACCGCAGGCGCAGGAAGAGCGACGCAACGGCTGTGAACCGACAGGACGTGAGATCACGTCTCAATGACATCGGAAGGAAGCGCACAACAAAGCCGGCTAATGTTTACCATCCTCGAGTCCGTCTGTCTGCCCGTTATGGCGTCGATCAATCCGAGCTTAACTTTGCCCGTCTGTCCTGAGTTTGCCTCTTCTTTCCATCCTTCCATTCATCTGTACTTCCTTGAACCGATCCTCTCCATTGATGATCCATCCATCCTCCCTTCAGTTTATTGGTCTTTCCTTCAATCAGTCCTGCCTACTGATGGATCGTCTATCCAGCTGCAATTCTGTCCATCCATCCCACCTTTCATTTATCTGTCTTTCCTTTAATCGGTCATATCCACTGTCCATTCATCCTTCAGTCAATCCTATCCCCCCTTTCTTCATCCGTCCACGCATGTCTCAATCTGTTTTTTCCAGCCATCTTAAGTGCGGTTCACCCATTGTGGTTTTAAGCTTTGGCGGAGTTCTTCAGGTTTCCTTGCGCGGCACACGGCAACTACCCCCCGCCGCGTGTTTACTCGCCACGAAGCCTCCTCGCAGCGAGGAAAGGCACGCTCCGGTTACGTTGTCGCATGTCACCGTGACACCGCCGCGCATATTGTGTTTGAAGATGCAAAAATGTGCCGGCCGCGTGCGAGCAACCACCCGGCGAGAGGCTGAGCCGCCGCTCGCCCGCTTTTCCTCGCACCTCTTTAAATGGCTGCCAGTGATACTCCTGCTCAGCGCGCGGATACGTTTTTTTTTTTTTTTTTTTTTTCCCCCTGCGGGGATTTGGAATAATTTGAGTAGTTGAGTTAAAAAGGCAGAATCAAGTGAGAGAAACTGGAACATATACTGTAAGTACAGTGAAAGTCCAATATACTTTTCTTACAGGTGTACCTTGAATTGAATTCAATCTGTGACCATTCTATCTCGACGTTCCTCATTGAAATAAATAGAAATTCCATGAATCCCCAAAACACACACAAATATTTGTAGTGCTTTTTTTATATGAAAAACTGCACTGTACAGTTTAGCAATGTACAAAAATATACAATCATAACAATTCAATCAAATTGCTACATGGCTAAAAGAAAATGTATTCCACTTTCACTGGACAAGACTTGGACTGGACTTTCCTCACTTTTGGCTTTTCCATCTTCAAAATGATTTTGATGCGCTTTCCTGGTGTGATAGCCTTGAGTCAATCCGCTGTACATATCAGAAGTACTACGTTCGTGCACGTCGCTCATGTTTTTCGATGATTGCAAACTTCAATTCTTATCCGCTTCTTCTTTTCAGCGCTCGCTTTCTTAGGAGCGAGTCATGGCGAGAACAAATAAATACCTGCGCAAAAGAATCACGTGTAGAGTATGTGCCAAAAGACTTATTTTAGACGTTATTTTTCAAATCTACTGGAAACAAACTCGAGCCAAATGACTTGAATGACACGACTTGTTCAGTCTCATCTGTTTACATTAGAAAATGGAAGTATCAAGATTATTACACTTGTGTAAATTATTCATTTTTTGTTGAATTTGTCTAAGTGTATTGCTCATTTGACTGATCTAAAAATGTGTTTTACTTAATTTTTATTTGAATTATTATTATTATTATTTTGTAATTGTATTGTTAGGTTGTGCTACTTTTTTCCTGACATTTGTGTCTCTGGGAGAGGAAAAGCGTGTTCTCGATTCCTTGCATGCCAGAGCAAAGTCTTGTGAGGATTACATTGGCTAAGGCCTTATCACTCCAGGAAATTCGCTGGAAAGTGCTCAGAGGAGAAAATCAAAGGGAAGGGTTATTCTTCTCAACTTTCTCCCTGCTCCTGGAGAAAACTTATTTCTTTTTCGCCACTCGACTTGTCGCCTGGCTGGAATTTTTCACGCGGAAAATGTAAAGGCAGGTGATTTGGACAGAGCGGGAGGGAGGATGGGGGTGCGCCGCTGGGGAAATGTTTGTTATTGGAACGGGATAGCGCCATGGCGACGGCTCAGTGAGACTCCTGAGGCTTTTGTTCAGCGTACAAAGTGATTAGCACCTATTTGAGCGGAAAAAAAGTATTAGCTGTGACCGGCTAAAAGGGGTGGCACGAAACATCGTGATCTACCGTATCATTCGGCATCGATACACCAGCGTCACGCTATCCGACGGTCCGATACGGGTGGGACAAATAATCAATGAATACACATACTATGTAGCCGTAGCAACAGATGAATAGCATTTCAATAGCTTTCCAATGGAGAAAATTGATTGGGTCACGGAACGAATCAAGGTACCACTGTACTTTATTTCCTTTTAGCCTCATCGCCGAATAACCTAGCCAATCTGTCAATTTGAAAAATCACATGTGGCGATTGAGCACAAAGGTTTGTCCACCCCTGGTTGAAACAATTCAAGTAGGCAATTCGAAACATTTGTCGCTGTCAAGTATCCCAATTAGCGGGTTTCCCGCCAGGTAATTGGGCGGAAAGTTTGACGGCGAAGCGAGCGTGTCATCGGGCCTGCGGAGAGACGGCGGCCATTAGCATCAGGACGCCCGAGGATTGAGTAACGCGGCCGAAGAAAAACCAGCCGGGGCCTCGACGAGCCCGATCAATAGGCTTTGGCAAATAGCCGGGCGGGCGGGATGATGCGACGTTACTTATTCTGGCGCCATCCAATGTCACCATTAGACTTTTTCTCCGGTGTCAAATCTGTTCAATAAAAGGGCATTATTTCCGAAAGGACAAGCGCTGCGTTAATCCTTTTATGCTGCTTTCAGCGGGATAGTGTCCCATTGCTAATATCAAAGTGCGGACGGATGTGTCAAGCGAGACATGACTTTGCCTGATAACTCTCCGCGTACCGTACGGTACCGAACCTCTGAAGCGGAACGCAATCCGCTCTGCGACAGTCTCACTCCGTCGGTGTTATTTTGATTGACATAATTCTATCAATTAGATTGCTGTTGAATTGTTTAATCATTACTTATCCATCCATCTCCCGTCCTTAGCGCAATCCTGTCTTGGCAAACAGCGTCGCATCAGCGGCGAGAGTGACGGGCGGACGGAACCGTAACCTCGCTCCGCCTCTTCCGCCCGAGGCGAGTAATGGGCGCAGAGCGATGAATGCCTGCCAGCGTCCAAACAAGCCCTGCAGTCTGGTGCTCATGATAAACAAACTAATTAGAGGGAAGGCGTGTTATTTCGCCATCGGTGATGGGAAATAATCAATTCGCTTTTATTTCGACATGGCGGAAAAACTCATGTCGGAAAAAGGAGAGAGGAGGGAGTGGATTCATTAGTTCAACAGTTGGCAATACTACATAGAGAGAGCTTTTTTTTTTTTTTGTTTTTTTTTTAAACCTCAAGATTAAGTGTGGCCAATCTTTCAAGCATACGACAGACGCGTTCGGTAGCGATTGCTGAAAATGTCTCGGACGTGTTGACTTTTGATCCTTGGACAAGCACACGAAAATGGCCCACTTCAAACCAACATGGCAGACTTCCTGCGTCTTTTCTTGCATGGCTTCTTGAAACCTTTTTTTTTTGCTGGTTTACTTACGGTAGACGCGAATACCAAATTTCATGTTGCTTAGTCAAAGTGGCTTCAGGGGCTGAATTTTCAAACAAGCGCAGATGGTGCTATGAAGGAAAAAGCACATTTTTGGGGTGGTTTTTGACAATGCAAAGGCTCTGTATTCGACCTAATAACAACATCATATTGCGTCATGTTGGCATAAATTTAGCATGTGGCTCTGAGGTCTTTACACAACTGGAAGAGCCCCTGATTAGAGAAATAAATAGCAGTACTAAGCTAACCACTCGCAATTAATCCCTGCAAAAGCGGCATTTTTTTTTTTTTTTGCCCCCTCGCTCGCAGGGATACATGCCCTTCTTGTGTGCATGAGTCAGCTGACATCTTCTGCGGGTGTGGGTGGAGCAGCCCTCTTCGTCGGCGGTTGTCCGGCCTGATGGGCGCGACCTGCAGGAGCCGTGCCTCTTAATCACTCACACCACCCACTGGATTGATTTTTCTCACTCATCACATCCGGGCACATATACATATCACACACATCACAGGGTTCCCGGGGGACTGGTATGGGGTCGGGAGGGTGTGGGTGTCGGAACCGGGTTTCACCACGTCCGTGCTGTATCCCGGTCTGTGCGCCGTGCCTGCCCCCTGGATTTGAAATGCATCACACACACTCATCCCCACATCCGCCCCCCCCCCCTCCCCCTTTCCCTCGGATCACTGGCCTCTCCAGATTTGAATGCAGCATACCACCTCGGGCTGGGCGGGGACTGGCTGAATCGCAGGCCCTGCAGGTGGGTGGGTGGGGGGGGGGCGTCTGGGTCTCCTGTTGGTGGATGGGGGTGGCATTGGGTCCCTGCGGCCTCCACCGGGTGGCCAGTTGTCCGGGCGCCTTGGTGGGGCCGGCAGACCGAGCCGGGACCCTCGATGTGGGACGTGGCCCGATCCCGCCCCTCGATGGATCGGGTGGGGTCCTCAGCCTCCGCGGTGCGGGCACAGCAATTACAGGACACTTCTGTCAGTCCTTGTGCATGTAAAACGGTGTCAATTCATTTGCATGTGTCCGCAGGCACACACCCCGGGGACTCTTTCATTGGATGTCGGGGGGGGGGGCCGCTCACTTATTGTGACAAATAACTCATGAATATGCAAATTGTTCATGTATCCCCTCTCGTTTTATAGACTTTTCTAATTTACATAGTCAATCCCACCACACTTCAGTTGTAGAGCCGGGTTCACGACCCTTGTCCGACATACTTCCTCTCCTGTCCTTGTCCTGTTCTAGCTTGTCCTGTCCTTCCCTCACCGGGTGGAGCACGACAGCCCCATGCAACGCTCATATTTAATGTTTCATTGTTGGAGATAACGGAATGATTTACTTTTCTCATCCTGTGTACAATTAGTGCTTTGTCCTTTGTCTTCGTTTCGCTCTCCCCTCTAGAAACTTTGTTCTGTTCGACTCTGATTCTCAATAAACTTCAATTATAATGCTAAGAAACCACAGCAGAAGCTTAAAAACTCCGCTGTGACACAGTACGACTGTTCCGGCATAAAAGGGATACAGATACAGATCCTCCATTGTGCTTGACCTAACAGCCGAACACAACACAGAGAAAAAAAAAAAAAAGAAATAGCGGTACTAAGCTAACCACTCGCAATTAATCCCTGCAAAAACAGCATTTTTTTTTTTTTTTTTGCCCCCTCGCTCGCAGGGATACATGCCCTTCTTGTGTGCATGAGTCAGCTGACATCATCTGACAATCGAGCGGGGGCTTTGTCAAAACGGGGCCGTTGTTATTGTTTTGATTGCCAGCCGCCGCAGCGTCTGCAACAAAGGCACGCACATGTGGAGCATCAAAAAGGACCAGAGGTCTGCTTTTTATTTACAGCGGCCGACAATCTTGTGCGGCGGGATGCGGCCGTGATGTTCAAGCAGGGGGGGGGCGCTAATCGGAATGTCCCGCGGACGTGCAGATGCTCTGACGAACAATGCAACAGCCCCCACGCCCCCGCCCCCACGTCCCCTCAAGGGTTCCGGGCACCAGCACAACCAATGGCACAAGAGTAAATAGTGCTGAGAGGGGTTCTTGTGAGTTATTGCATCTTTCTGCCAGTATGTGACGCTGAAGAAACTCTTCACTAGATGTTTGGTCAAACTCTGACCTGAGTTATTAAGAGTTTTCTGTTCTGCTGGTGAGTCAAAAATGGCCCCCATCGAAAATCCCTCACAATTTAGCCTTGTCCATCTGTCTAGTACGCGTGGTTCAAATCTGGTCGCAACCGGACAAAATTTAACAACAACCTTTGAAGGACTAATTGAAATGGCCAACATGACCCTAAAATGGATGCTTCAAAACAAAATGGCAGACTGCCCGTGTCTTTTTCTGACATGGAATCTTAAGATCATTTTGAGGGACAACTCATGACAACTACAATTCCTCACATCTTGGCATCGCCCATCCACCAACATCCCCCGGACTCACGGCTGTGCTGTCCTTGAGCAAGACACTGATACCCCGAAATGCTCCCCGGGCGCTTCAGCTGCCCCCTGCTCCAGTGTGTTCCACTAACATGTGTATGTGGTCACTGGGATGGGTTAAATGCAGAGAACAAATTGCGTGTGCATGCATGCATGTTCATGACAATAAAAGGTGATTCTTATCTTATCTTATCTTATCTTATCTTATCTCGTACACGAGCTTTAAGTTTGGTAGCAACCGGTCAAACTCTAACGACGACTTTTGAAGGACTCCAGGAAATGACCAACATGCCCCGAAAATGGACGCTTCAAACCAAAACGGCAGACTTCCTGCGTCTTTCCAGGCAGGAGTTTTTGAGATTTTTACAAATTCTATATATTTATAAAATTCCCTGGTCCATGTTTATCTATTAAAAACTCATAGGCAAGACCGGACCCTAGCTTGGCTCTCTGCTCACCCCGCATACCACCACCCTCACTCTCCGTTCCAGCACTTCAACCTCTTCGTTCCAAAAGTCCGAACTACTTTCGGTCAATCTCTCCGGCCCAAACAACTAGAACAAATAATAATTCATTCCAATCTCAACAACAGCAATGAAGAAACAAACCTTTTTTTCGAAGGCCTTCGTACGGCATGCTCGGACCTAAATAAAAAAAGTGCCAGAGACCCAACGAGGTAACACATGAGGCAACTTGGTAGTATAGTGCAGCAGCAAAGAAGAAGAAGAAGAAAAAGAAAAAGAAAAAAGAAGAAAATGTTACTTCAAGTGTGGCTGAACATTTTGACACTTTCCAGAAAGTCCAAATGTTCCATGACAAGAACCTGTGAAGCCTCCCAAGCTGCAAAGAACAAAATCTCTCAGTTCACACGCTTTTCAATGTATTAAGAACACCGAAATAGGCTTAGAGGGCAGGACTGGCAAACCCCAACTTTCCTTTCAGGGGCTGTTTCAGTTTTTAGACATCAAACAACTGGGAATATGGACACAAAATTTCAAGAAACAATATGGTCCACCTTTGCTTTGTACACAGAACCAAGCGAAAGCAATCTGCAAATTAGAGCCTCCACAACACTACAGACATCTTCACCAGCAGGTGCAGAAGGAGGGCGCTCTGCATCGTCAAAGACTCAACCCATCCCGCACGCCCTCGCTTCCATCCGCTCCCCTCGGGGGGGGGGGGGGGGGTGGCTACGGAGCATCCGACGCAGGACCACCAGGCTGAGGAACAGCTTCTTTCAGACTATTAAACTCAAACAGTGACCTGTAACCCTGACATCAGCCCCGGCCCCCGCCTACCATGTCTATTCATCCCTGCACGGTGAACACTTTATTCTCTTCAAGTACGAGGACCATGAAAAGATCATGTGAATATTATGTGCAATTTAGGCCCCTGGAATTTGTATTTTTGCTGCATCCAAATCCTTGCTGCATTTGTACACCTTCAATTTTTCTTTGAAATCTAATCTTGTCTTATTGTATCTTACTTTCTGATTTATATTTCACAAGTCTTGAGACTTGTTGGGCTAATCTGGGATCTTGGGTATCAAATCTTGTGCATCATCATGTGTCGATGTGTGTTGGTATGACAATGAAACGCCTTGAATCCTTCTTTTTGTTTTTCTTTGGCTTTGTTGTACGTCTATAACTCACAAGGTTAACAGGTTTTTCCTCCACTAACGAACTTTCCATGTATTATTATTATTATTATTATTATCATTTAAACTCCTGGATTCATTATTGCACATTCACTCCCTGTAGGATTCAGGGTCAGGTGTCCCAATACTTCCACCCACCCCTTCAAGGTTTGGCTAAATGTGCAACGTCTAATGTGTGTGTGTGTGTGTGTGCGCGTGTAGCTTGACTAGCTCTACAGTGCGTTCTCATCCTATCGCGGAAAAAAAAAAAAAACACCCGAGGCGCTATATTTAGTCACATGGTGGCATGTGAGCAGTCTCCATGACAACAGAGTAAAAATGTCATCCTCCCCCACTCAAGACGCATTCAAAGACGTCAGGGGAAAAAGGTTAAGAGGTGTATTATCGTCGGCTCAGACGCGACTGCCGCTAACAATGCAAAGTAATGTACCGCAGTGTAATGAGGGGCTAGCCAGAGTCGATGGAGCGCAGGCGTGCGGGCTGTAAACATTACGATGCGTTCGGGTCTCCTCAAAAGCCACAAAAAAGAACAAGAAAGTCAATGAAAAGTATTGACACTTGATAATGGAATGAGGTCAAAATGGCAGCAATGACAGACAGTAAACACAAAGCAGGAACGTTCTACATCTGGGAAGCACACACGCGCACACACATTATGCTCACTATGTCCTCATCGCCGCAGTCCGATTTATTTTTTAACAATGTATTTTTATTTGTAAATGTTTTCTTCTTTTTATAAGCAAACATGAGAATAATGAGGGCATTTTCTAGATTGCGTTTTGTGTGACACGATGCCGTGAACAGACTTAAACATGTATTCATTGTGCTAGCGAGAGGAGCTTGGCGCGAGTCATTTACAAAATGTCAGCATCACGTCACAGTTCCGTGACTCGCTCGGGCATTATTTTGCTTTGCGGACAAAAAAATATATATACATTTTGTGGTAGTTGTTTTTGTGTTTCGTTTTTTAACTGCAGTTCCTAAGAAAGTGAGTGCAAAGAAGATGAAGTAGAAGATGTGTCAAAAATGAAAGCCTGAAATCACAGAAAAACATGAGCAAGGTACGCCTGTGCTCAACTTGGCGAAGCAGTGCGAGTATGTCGTACTTCTACGATATGTACTATACTGAAGCAGGAGATGTTGATAAAGGCTATGACACTGGGACCTCTGTTCATAAAAAGAGGGAAAGCCGCAGAAAGTGAGAAAAGGGTGGCGAAAAAGGCAAAAAAAAAAAAAAAAACTGTGTTTGCGGAAGAGGAAAAAAATGTAGCAATTAAGGAAAAACAATTTCTTTACACTGTATTTTATCATGTTCTTACTAGATGTTTTTATACAGTACAATACAGTAAAAATGAAACAGCTGTGTTTATGTTTTGGGTGGGGGGTCGAACAGATTAATGGCATTTCCATTCATTCAAATGGAGAGAGTTGATTTGAGATGAGAGTGATTTTAGTTACGAGCATGGTCACGGAACCAATTAAAACTCGTAAGTCAAGATAGGCTAACGATGTCTTCTTTTTGCGAGTGACAGTGCTAACAGCATAATTGACTGAGTCATTTTTTAACATACTGGCACAATATCAACACAAAAACTAATGTACTTGCACAAAATGTTGTTTTTCTTTGTCTGTGTCGATTGTCAATCATTCAGGTCAAGGTAATCCGCGAAGGTCAAATTGAGACAACTGGACTCTTTATTTCTTTTTTCTTGTTTACCCAAAACCTTCCAAAATGACTTAGGCAAGTACGCCATTAGGCTAACGACATAGTGTCTTTTGCAACTTCACACGAGATGTTTGCGTGCTATTTTTCCCGAATTGTTGGTCTATTTGCAAACTGCACGATACTTGAACCGTTCGAATGTCGCCACCCGACTGGAATTGCCTGATATCGATTCCGTGGAGGCTCAGGCGCCGTAATAAAAAAAAAAACGGCGGCCCGACACTCTAACTCACCATCTTTTTGCCCAGGAGACGCACTATCCTCCAACTCCGCCGAGTGAATCTTAATCAGACACTCAGCACACTAAAGCAGGTGCCCCACGCTCCCTGGTGAGAGTATCAACACATGGCCATCAGGCATCATTTGCCGCCGCAAAGTGGCTATTTATTTTCCCTCACCTCGGTATTACTCCGCAAATAATTACTCGTCTATTCAATTAAAGCTCGGGCAAATGGCGGTGAGGGGACCGATTCTCTGAGGTAGTAAGAGTTGTGGAGGGCGAATTGGTGAGGGGAAAGAAAAGAAAAACAGAATTAAGTCGAAGGCCGGGGGAAGCAAAACAGATCTACACGCAGTCATCTGGGGTGAAAAAGGACACTCAAGTTCAAGCGAGAGTGTTTTTACAATGTAATACAATCATATGAACAACAGCCTGGAGGCCCGCCAGAGCCCAAAACTCCCCCCCCCCCCCCCCCACCCCCTTTACCTAGGAGGCAATTACCCAAGATGCAGTGGATTACAGCATTTTTCTCCCCGGTGGATCAAATTATGGGGCTGGCAATAACAACAACAAAAGGCAACTTGGAAGTACTTCCATACAAAGCTGATCAACAATATTGCTAAACAAATGCAGATGGGACTGCGAGTGTGATAGATTTCTGCGTCACACTCTTTTGCAAAGAGTTTATAAGGAGATGAGATGCACGGTTATATCGTTAACAACAGCTCCACTTGTTTTTGTTTCCATTTCACTTTTGTGACGACGGACAGTTACATCATTGGCTCGTTTTGAAGTTGTAGCTAACTTCAAGCCATGAGCTCCTTTTTTCATTTCACTTCTGTGATGACAGACACAGAAAATATTTTACCCGTTTTTTTAGTTTTACTTTTGTGATGATGAACAGTTACATGTTCTCATTTTTAAGTTACATTTTCGTGATGGACAGTTACGACATATATCACGTTTTTAAATGTATTTCTCTACTGCTGGACAGTTATTATATTTTTTTGGTTTCAATTATGTGATTATGGACAGTTACGACATTTTCGCGTTTATTTGTGTAATGGACAGTTCGTCTATGCCATTTTCTCCTTTTTTACTTTTACTTGTATGATGACATACAGTAATGGCATTTTCCCGTTTTTAAGTTTCACTTTTGTAAGGATAGGCAGTCACGACAATTTCTCATTTTGTTCGCTTTCTTCACTCCTTCCCGATCTCGGGGGTGGGGGGGGAACCACTGGGGCGACCTCTCGTGGAGTATCGGTGGCGCGATGGTGACTCGCCTATGTTCCGTGGGTGCTAGAGCGGTGCCGGCAGTGCCGTGGAGCCTGCTGTGGGTTTTTTTTTGTCCCTGCCTAGTTTGGGGGTGGGTGCACCTCCCGCAGTCGGGGGCGGGTAGTGGGTGCTGGCGGGGATCTTGGGGGGGGGTCCCTCTCCTTGTCTGGTTCTAGCTTGTCCTGTCCTCCCCTCACAGGGTGCAGCACTACAGCCCCATGCAACACTCATAGTTAATGTTTCATTGTTGTAGATAATGTAATGATCTTGTTTACAATTAGTGCTTTGTCTGTTGTCTTTGTTTCTCTTTGTTCTGTTCGACTCTGATTCTCAATAAACTTCAATTATAACGCTAAGAAACTACGGCGGAAGCTTAAAAACGCCACAGCAAAACTGTTCCGACATAAAAGGGATATAGATCCTCCATTCTGCTTGACCTAACAGCCGAACAGGACTAAAAAAATAAATAAAGAAAGAAATAAATACATTTGTAGGGATTTTTATTTCTATGATATGGACAGTAAAACTATTTTTCCTTTTTTTGTTTTACCTCTACAATACTGGACACTTGTCCTTTTTTACCTTGCGATTCCAAAACTCAGTGTTCTGATGAGATGCAAAGCAACAGAGTAAACGCAATGCAAATATCGCAGTTGTAATGTATATACAGCAATATCGTAGATACTAATATATCAACACAACGAAATAACATGACTCTAATGCAGTGGTGGGCAAACTACGGCCCGCGGGCCACATCCGGCCCGTCGATCATTTCAATCCGGCCCGCCAAAGATTGGTACAGAATCGCCCAAGTCATATAAAAATCATAACTACATTCATTTGACCTTGTCCTGTAATGCCAAGTGCTTCCACCAGGTGGTGCTGTCATGCCCAGTGGTTCCACCAGGTAGCGCAGAAGGTACAGTGATAGATTGACTTGGCTTTGGCTGTTTTTACTCTGCTACTGCTCTGAACCCTTCTTCAACCATGAGTGGGTCAAAGAAAAGAAAAGTTGACAGTGAATGCTGAGTGTTTAATATAGAATGGATTATTAAAAAGGCTGTATGTCTAATGTGTTAATAAACCATTGCGCTATTAGAGGAATCTAACATCAGCCGTCACTTTTCTACCAAGCGTGCCGATTATGCTAACAGCCAATCAACGCAGGAACTGATGGCTACGGCTCAGCAGCTAAAATCAAGCTTGCGGGCTCAGAAAAACACCTTTATCTGACTGCCGTGCAAGATTCAGTTACGCAAGACCCTGAAACAGCGCCACGGGAGCTGCAGATGGAACTGACTGATCTCCAATGCGATACTGTCTTAAAAGAGAAGTTCAACTCTCAAACTGGGTAAGTTGTATGCTTCAGACAGACACATTTCCAAAAATCCAGAAGATTGCACAGAGGATGCTGGTGGTGTTTGGCTCTACATGTGTGTGAACAGACTTTTAGTGTGATGAACACCAACAAAATATCCTACAGATCCCACCTGAGTGATGAACACCTCAGATGTGCTCTGAGAATTGCCACAACAAAACTAACACCAGACTTTTGATGCACTGGCAAAAAAAAAGGTGATCAACAAAGCAACACTGTTCCCATTAAAAGTAAATCTTAGTATTAACACTACAATGCCTTGTTTTGTTTGTTTATTTTTGATATGTAAGCATCTGGTCGTGGCTTGCCCCGCCTGTCAAATTTTAAAAGTCAGTGTGGCCCCAGAGCCAAAAGGTTTCCCCGCCCCTGCTCTAATGGATGTAATAACACAAAACGAGCTATGACAAATGCTAACAAATTATATGCCGGGGCTATTTATATACTGGAGAAGGCGTCTATTAGGGAGGCAGCATTTTTGGAAAAATAACGTTAGCGGCTACATGACCGAGTTGATATGGGGCTATTACGGCGACGAGACAAGCAGTACAGATTAAAAATAAAATGTTGTCAGAAAGAAAAATACTCAACTAAAGTACAAATGCCTGAAAAATCTATTGAAGTATAGTAATAAAGTATTTGTACTCGACTTGCCACCAGTGGAAACTATGTAGTCTAGCATGAGCTTGTAGCCACTCATGCCTGGAGGGCTGCACATCCCAGTGGGAAGGGAGGCCCCACCCCCGCACGCCCGCACGATACTCCCGACAGCTCATTACCACTCAATTAGGCAGGTGTAGACCAGACGCGCACCCCCAGCCGCGAACGCGGCGAGGTTAACATTGCCGGAGAAAGACACGCACTTGAACGCCTCTTATTAGACTTGATTGAAATTCCATAACTGGCCACAAATACGACGCCGTTCAGAAGACGTGTGCATGTGCAGGCAATTAGGGAATGATTACTGATGCATTTGGTTGCAATTGGACACGAAATTGTCAGCCTAATAAAAGGGACACATCGCTGTCGTTTCTGCAGCGCTCCAGAGGGGGGCGCTGAGCCTGTGGGCTCGGCCAGTTAAGGACCAAAGGCAGCGGTGCCACGATATCACGACAGCATAGACAATGCGATTCAGTTTGGATATTAGGACTGTCCACCGGAGGTCTGACAAAATATCATCATGGTGTCATTTTCTCTTACAATACAGTATTGATACACAAACAGCAAATGTTGATACTACGACCGATCAATAGGGGTGGGACAAGGTATCAGTCCAGAGATGAACGTTTTCTGTTACGATATGAGAGTCCGATAAAAGTGGACAAAATATCCTTATGTTGTCATTTTGTCTTCCAATACTGTATTGATACACAAACGCTAAATATTGATATTATGGCTGACCGATACGGGTGTGACAAATTCAATGGACTTTTCTGTTACGATAAAATATCAATTTCACGACTGTCTTATAGATGTGAGACAAAATATCAATATTGCGATGTTCCGTATCATTTTGTCTTATATTCTGACTGTCCGAGAAACTCTGCTTCGGTCAGTGCTGCTGTTTTGGATAGCAACACAGGTGGAATGGTCTATGAACTGAGAAAGAGTTTGTTTTTGTTTTTCAATAATTGTATTTTGTCATACGCAAACAGATCAAATGTTGATATCACGATTATTGAATAAGGGGAGAGAAATCATCAATATGTTTTTTTTCTTGTGATACAGTCAATGAAGGAGTGGCGAGACTAAAGTTCGATATCTTGGGAGCTTTTACATGAATTTGTGCGAAACCAAATCATACCGTCCGAAAAAAAGAGTTCGACCTGGTGCAAAAAAAATAAAAAATCTACCGCAAAGATTTAACTCTCTTAGAGCAGCTTGCACCAACAAAAACACAAAGAAAATGTTGACTCTCTGGAGAGTCGATTCGAATCGAGATAAAATGATCTACAAATGTAGTTAATAAGCCTGGCCAGAAGTCAAACTTGGCATGTAAATGCGGCCGGGATTCAATTTGGTGGGCGAGCGGCATTGTAACTGATCGCCTGCAGACAAAGCGGGGATGCTGCCAGTTTTCGCTCCCCTCTCAAATTCTCTTCACCCCACTCCCCCACATTTGTTTTTTTTAACCCTTCCCTGGCTGCATTTTAGCCTCACATTCCCTCCCAAGCAACGGGGAAGGAGGGGATATGGTACATCCGGGTATCGATATTTTGTCCCACCCGTCAAACAGTCGTAAAACCGACACTCGACGATCATGTATCAATATTGGATCACAAAAAAGAAAAAAACAATACGGACCATCAAAACGTATCGTTTTTCTCTGACCCCTATCTCTGACTGTCATAACGATAATTGACGCGTGTGTATCGGTATAGTAGCACAATAGGAAATGATACTGTTTGCTCGGTGTGCATATTTTTCCCCACCACACGGTCATGACATCGATACATGACAGTTATTGTATCGATACCAGCCCGGAATGGAAAATGATACGGGACATCACTATTTATTGATTTTGTCCATGCACTAGCGGACAGTCATAGTAACGATAATTGACGCTTGTGTATTGGTATTGAGAAAATGATATGATATAAACCTATAGCAATATTTTGCCCCAACTCTTGTCAACAGTCGTAACATCGACGAGGAAACGATACGGTACACCTTGATATCAATATTTTCCGAGTAGATTTTCATAATATCGATATTTGAAGCACATTTATTTATACTGTATCGCTGTATCATCTTGATATCGAATTTCTTTCCCACCCCTGTCAAACATTCATAATAGCCTCACTAGTTTACTTTTTCTCGATATTTAATGTACGTGTATCGTTACTGTACCACAACAAAACAAGATGCTACATCATGACATTGATATTTTGTCACTACCATAATTGGACTATCAAAAAAGGGATATTTCACACTTCAATTAGTCCCTTGATACCATACAACGAAAATGATACGGTACATCGCCATAACGGTAGTTTTGGCTCCCCTCTCCATTTCTCTTCACCCGTTCCTCCGCCCTTTCCTTCCCTGGCTGCATGTAGCCTCGTGATCCCTACCGAGCAATGTGGAAGGACAAGGGGGGGTTGCGGGGAGAGTGGGAGGGGCTTCGCGCAGAGTGGCGCAGTGTGGCAAGGAAGGAGGAAGAGGCGGGAGGGAAACGGAATGGTCCACCCGGTTGTCACTTAGCTGCTTAGTGAGTGGGATTGAGGAACACCTTCCCCACTTTGATTTCCTATTTCTTTGGGGGGGGGGGCACTAAACTGCGGGGGCTGGCAAGGCGCAATAACAATCTGTGTGTGCGTGAGTGTGAGAGACACTCCGCAGTCAACGAGGCTGAAACGCAGCCTTTCCCCTGCAGTGAGAGCAGGAAAATCAAGTCAATCATAAATAAAGCCAGGTGCTACTAGTGCAGCCCCATTGACTCAGTGTCATCGTAATTTCTGAGTCGGCGAACGCAATCTCAGTTCATAGACCATTTTGACTATGTTGCTAACCAAAACTGCAGCACCTACTGAAGCATAGAAACAGTCTCTTGAACAGTTATAATATCAAATACAAAACAATATGGTACATCCCGATATTGATATTTTGTCCGATCGGACATTCATGCAATATTCTGATGATCCCACTTTTTATTCAGACGAAAATTAATTACGCATGACTAAACACAATGTGAGGTGCAGGTATTATTTTTGTCTGCATGGCGTCGCCAAGCTCATGTTCTACTGGAGTATCAGTGACTTTGAACTTGTACGGCTTTAAAAGGCGGGGCCTGGCCTGGTGAGTGACGTGTGTCAGCAAATGACAGTGTAGCGTTGGCTGACTGTTAACTGCATAAGCCGTTAGCCAGTCTGCGTGTTGAGGGACTCGGCATGAGTTGTGGCCATCGAATGTTTGTTTTCTTAGTGTTTGCTCAGTAAAGCGATCGAAATTGCACCGGCGGCTGTGTCTATCCTTGGCCAATTTACAATATGTTTTAACTAGTTGACTATATTCAAATAGCTAACAGTGATATGCTCATACTGTATCGCGTACGATTGATTCATTACGAGATCGAAATTTCATGGCATCCTAATCAGACAAGTCATAACATACACCTTTGGTGTATTTTGCCGTTTTGCAACAGAAAACGATATTTCACGATATTTTGCGCCACCAATGACAATGTCGATATCTGCCACTCGTACATATGTGAAAACGATCCCAGTCACCAACAACCTGTTCCAGACTAAGAAACTAGCATACTGCATGTTAGCTAAACTCTGGTACAAACAATCCACCACATGGTTTACCTTCAGTCTTAACTCGAATTGCATTGTGAAGTGTTAAAAACAAAACTTCCGTCTGTCTGTCTGACATGTGCACAGCTGATGTTTCGCTAGCAAGCGGTTGTGTAGCTCGTGTCTGACTGCGGCCAGTTGGCAGAGGCCAGTGTCTCCTCCATCTATCCTTGGCTTATTTCTGACCATCTGCGCCCGCCGGTAATTAACGGAGCTTTTTCATAGCCTGTCCTGCTCGTCTAGCCCCATCCCTCTCCATCATCATCCTATATGTGGCCACAAGGTGGACCAACTTAAAGCCTTTTTTTTTGTTTCCTTCTCTAATTTTAGTTGTGACTGTGCATGGCAGGCAGGTTAATTCAAAGTGGCAAGCTGAAGGATGCACCCAGCGAGTGGCGATCAAATTACAGGGCAAAGCGCTCAGTGGTAAGAAAAACAAGCCGGTGGTGATGCTGCAGAGTGGATAAAAGAAGAACATGGAGAAGGGGAGAGGAGGCGTTCACATTAGGGGGGGGGGGGGGGGACGAGGGGCGGCGGGCGAATGGCATTGAGAAGAAGGACGGGAGGGAGGGAGGGAGGCAAACTGGGCCAAGCATGAACACATCAGCCCGAGCAATTAGAGTCACTCACACAATACATCAATACATCACCCTCCATCTCGGATGTTTACTGCACGGCTGGAACTAAATAGCGAGATCGTCACGTGTTGTTTTATCTTGCCACGCAGCATCAATATCATTAGCGTAGGGGTGGCAGAAAATATCCATATCGGGTTGTACGGCATCACTTGTTGTTGTGATACACTACTGACAAACAAGTGTAGCTTATCAAGATTATGATTAGAGCAAGACAAAATATTGATATTGTGATGTGCCGTATCATTTTCTCTTCCAATACAGTATCGACAAAAAAACATCAACTGGCTGCCTGGCAGGTCTGGGAGAAAGATACAAATATCGTGTTGCACCAAATTGTTTTTTGTTGCGCTACAGTATAGTATGAAATATCAATTTCTATCATGGTGTATTGTTTTATCTTTGGACAGCGTATCAATACATGTCAGTCAGTGTGTGTGTGTGTGTGTGTGTGTGTGTAGGGTATCGAAATATTCCATTACTGAAAAGGGGTACACTATACACATAGGGGCACACAGGGCAAAAAGTGTGGAGGGGCACATGCCCCCTCGGTGCCAACCTCCGGTTCCGACCCCTCTTGGTGGGAGAAAATGTCCATTTTGGGTTCTACTGTATCCTTTTTTTGTTGTGATACAGTAATCGACAAACAAGCCTCACATATCAATATTATAACAGTTTTATTAGAGTGGGACAAAATATTAATATTGAAACGTACCGTATCATTTTCAGTACCAACCTACAAGTGCGAAATATCTCGAATATAGCTAATATCTAATCTCAAGATGGTGATGACATCCATATAGGGTCATTTTGCGTTATAATACAGTATCAATACATACGTGTCAAATATTGATATCTGATTGGGATTGGACAAAATATCGATATCGTTTTCTGTTGCAACACAGTATCAACAAACAAGTGTCAGATTGCAAAAGCATGAGAAAACTTCCATATCATATCTTTTGTCTCTTGATACAGTCTGGACACACAAGCATCAAATGTGGATATTACGCCCGTCAGTCCGTGTCGTGAGTGAATGCTGTGAGCCATTCAGCACCCCCCCCCAACCCCCCCCCGTCCCCCCGTCCTCTCCCGCCTTTGTTATTGCTCTTTGTGCAATGCTTTGCCTAAGGAGCCACATTTCCTAGCAACAGCCTGCCACTGAACATTTGGCAGAGCTTCAACATTCTCTCTCTTTGTGGGAAACGCCAGCGCTGCCTGCCTGCTCTCTTCGAGCTCTGCCACTAGCCGTGATGTTGAAGATATTGATGATGGTGATGATCCTTTTATCCAATCACACCAACGTGGCAGCAGCAGGCACCGTCGATCACGTCGCAAATCTAACACGAGTGTCATAATGATCATTACATTACAGACGAGGGTGGGAAGGAATTGTTCCCTCATTTGTGGCCCACTTTGCAACCCCCCCCCCACTCACCACTCACCCACCCACAATTCAAATGCCACAGAATGTGCCGTGCTTGCTAATGAGACGTCGAAGTTAAGGGGGGGGCGGGGGCAAATCGAGGGTGGGGGGGCCTAGCTCGTTCTGGGAAAAAAAACAAAAAAAAAAACGTATCATTTTCTCCTATGGTATCGATAGGCAAACGGCAAATTTTCCTATTTTACAGTCCAATTGGAGTGGGACGAAATATCGCTATTGAGATGCACCGTATCGTTTTTCGGGTGCAATTGACAAGGGTGAGACAAAACATCGCTATTGTGATGTAGCGTATCATTTTCCTATCATAGAAAATATGTTGATTTGATTTTTAGATAAATATACGTGTCACAAACCAATATGACTGCTCCATACGGTTGAGACAAAAAAATCCAAGTTGTGATGTACTCTTTCATTTTTTTGTTAGGATACAGTATTGATAAATACGCTTCAAAGTTCAATATTATGACAGGCCAACCAGAGTGGGAGAAAATATCCACGTTGTGATGTATCACTCTCAGCTATTGCCTGGTGTTGGTATTAAGAGGCACGAATGGAATCATTTCTATGGAGATTAATGTCGAGGCAGGTGGGGAAGCGAGCTGCTATTGTCCGGCGAGGTAAAAAGAGCTCATTTGACATGTTGGCGCTTACCGCGATGTAGTAGGTCTTGGCTTTGGTCACCAGCTCCCAGTTGCTGTCCAGGTCCAGGTGTTGCTCTTTCTTGTAGCATTGGGCTGCAGCCAGGTTAGCCACCAGGGAGCTGTCCGCACACGCACCAAACATCATTCAATCCATCAATGTTACGGATATTGAATATACCACCGCTGTCGGGCGGATACCTCAGTGGACCATATATGGTCAATTTCATATTTTTTCACAAACTGATTCTACTGCTCTGTCCCTATGTCGTCTTTTGTTTTTATGCATTATGAACCAGTTGAACGTGTTGCGAAGAACATCTATTAACTATTGAATCAATTACCTGGAATGTGTTGTAAAACTCCGCCTCTTCACTCACTCTGCGGGAGTTGTGTGGCATTATGTCGCATTGTGGCATTTTTTTTTTTAAGATTGTATTTTGTGTAAAAAAAAAAAAAAATTGCATCCTGTTCATTTCATACGAGTGGAAATTGAAAAAAGCACAGGTGAGGTTGGGGTGAAAAACAAGTAACAACACATCATGAACACTTGAGTCACGAGTGCTGATGGCGGTGCTTAGTTGGGAGGAGCTGATATAAAGAGAGGCAGGTGGCATTATCTTAACACGGGCCATCAGGTAGCAGCCCCTCCTAAGCGGCCTCTTTATGAGCCCCTATCAAAATGAGTGCAACAATCAGAGCTACTTGATGAGAGCAGGTGCTGCAACACAAAGAGCGCTCGCTGCCTTTCACGGCACGACAAAAAAAGGGAGCCCGAGAATTTAAATGAAGAAAGACCCGATTATACGCAGTGTTGCAAAATTCCAGGAATTTTCAATACTAATTTATGGGTATTAACAGGAATATATCGGTAAGTGACGTGAATAACAGGAACAGGCTAGTCCATTACAAGGAAGATTAAAATCTTCATTATATGTGAATAAAATCACATCGATTACCCACAATTTTTTTGTTAATTTTTACTCATGTCCAACTTCCCGCATTAAACTTCCAATTTAAAAAAATATATAATAATAATTACAAATAAATAAATCACAAGAAATGTTTAAAGTAGCCTCTTTTTAAAAACAGACCAATTGGGTTCACAAGAATTTTTCCATTTCCGGAAATTGCGTTAGGATTACGAAGGGGTCCTTGGTAAAATGTCTGCGCTGACGCGTTGGGTTGCTGGACCCAAAAGGTTTGAGAATCACTCCTATAAACAACGTGAAATGAATACACAAGTATTCCAAATACTATTGTTCTCTCGCAAAAGTTGGAGTGTTATTATTCGATAATTTGTAAATGTTGTCACGAGTTTGGATTGAAGTCCAATTGATATCAATTGAAAGATTTCTCAGAAGCTCTCCGAGGGTGCGAGCGATCGGCGCCCGGCAGTTGGGCGACCTTTGCTGGAGCCTGCTGAGCTGTCTGAGGAACACCTGTAAGAAATATTCCGCCGCCAATCTCCCCGGACGCGCCGTGCGACCTTTTCACCTGTCACGGCTCAACATCAGACAAGCAAGCCCGCCAAGACCGGCGAGCTCGGTGGCGGGCGTAATGACTGACATAGACGGCATTTTCCCAGCTTGTGTCGCTGTTCTGGATGGACCTTTTAAGTTGATTTCATTTATTGAACCTTTATTTATACCGGTAAAGCACTCGAAAGCAGATTCTCATTTGCAATGCAAAACAAAGCTAAATAAAAGCACATACAAATACATGGACAACAAACTGTCCAGTGTTACATAATACATCACCTTAAATCATAGCACATGGTTAAAAAAAGGTTCAAACCGGGCTAAAATCAGGTCCAGCGATTATGTACGTACAGTATTGCTCGCTAACTTTTTAAATGATGACATTTGGGAGGAAGGAGGCGAGTTGTATTATTTGTTGCAGTGTCTCCAGTCGTTTGGGGCCAAAAGAAGTGCAGACTTTAGGAACGAAGAGGTTCCTAAAACTGCTGGCACAGAGAGTGAGGGTGGTGGTATGCATGGTGAGCAGAGAGTGAACATATGGTGAGGTCTTGCCAATGAGTGTTTTCTAGAGAAACACGGACCTGTGAATTTCACCCACAGGTTCCGATGAATCGATTTTGATTCCGACTGCCTCGTGGAGGAGCGGGCACTTGGGAACCAAGCCGCCATCGTAGGGTTTGTGGAAGACATTTTCTAATGGATACTTGATGTATAAAATGGTTTGTCTTTTGAGTAATTTAGCTAAACATACAAGCTAGCCTGCTAGATAACGTCGGCCGCCACCCACCGGTTGTCGCCGGTGATGCAGGCGGCGCAGGTGCCGGTGGGCTCCTCGCTCTGCTCGTAGTAGCGGGCGTCCACGTGCGCCTCCTCGGCCTTCTTCTTCAGGATCTCGCCGAAGCGGTCGGTGCCGATGCAACCGAAGAAGGTCGCCACCTTGTGGGGCTTCTGGATCATCCACTGGGGCGGGCAAAAAAAAAAAAAAAAACAACAGCAGCATTAACACGGAAATTGGAGCGTTTACCCAGCAAAACATGCAGCTTGTGATGTGTTCAAGGGCCATCATAAACAAGACGACTGGCGTGTGCCCACAAAGGCGCTGTTGTCATTGGAGAGCTCCTGGCTTAAAAGCAGGTTCATGTCCTTATTTACACGAGTGGGATAATTCAAGGCCTCATCCTCGCTTACACAAACACTAACTCTGTTTGTACCTGAATGCACTCAGTAAAGTTTTTTTTTTTTTTTTTTACACTAACTGTGTTACATTTTCTTCATTAGCTGAAGATGCAAAATATGTAGAATGAGATATGTCGAAGTCTCACGAGATTTGATGAAGTCTCACAACATTTATTGGTCTCCTGAAATCTCATGAGATTTGTATTAATCTCATGGGATTTTGCCAAAGTTTCAGGAGATATGCTGAAGTATTGTGACATTTGTTGAGTCATACTGTACATGATTTGCTCACTGACATCTGTGATGATTGAACTTTTTGAATTCTCCAAATTGAGCAGTGAATGCATTTTTATTCCGATTCATATTTTGAAATGTTTGTGGTGTTTCTGAATGATCTTTAACTGGCATGACAGGGCAGGCCGACAGAGTGTCATTTCCACTCACGCTTAAGTCTATTAGGCCAACGCCATCCATTCACCCATAAACATGAACGCGCAAATTGGCGGCGAAAGCCAACAGAAGTGCACTCCTCTTCTTCTTCTTCTTCTTCTTCTTTTTCTTCTTCTAACCTTCTTTGCTGCGGGCGCTTCGCACTTATCAAGGTCAGCGGCTCGGGTACACGTCAGGTCCAATCTGATTCTCCCGTCGCCGTGATGAGCTCCTGAGCCCCCCCCCCCCCCCCCCCCCCCCCCACACCCCCGTCCAAGGTTAGGCTGTAAATAACGACGTGTGCCCACCACTCAGGTGGGAATACATGACGGGCGCACGGACGTCCGCCCACCCCTGTCCCTCTGATGACAGCATGGTGAATCACGGCAGCGGCCTTCTTCTCCTCCTCATCATCATCATCACCCTCCTCTTATTCCTCTCTCTCTCTCTCTCTCTCTCTCTCTCTCTATGACCCTCGGCTGTACTCTCGCTGCCAACTCAGCTTGTCATTTTGCAGGGTCGTTAACAGGCACACATACACTAACATGCGCATGAGTGCACGGTGCACCCACGCAGAGAAAAAGCCTGACAAACACACACGCATAAGATTCAAAACACCTCTGCTTTATGCCAGAAGCTGCCTTCCTACACTAATAAACACAAAGCGGCAATAGATAAGAAGAAATTGTCGGAAAAGATACATGTACATTTCCATCCTGGAGACGATCCATCTCCATTCACAGATTCGGTGTGATAATGTTGCTTTTAGGGTTGCAACATTTCTCTGGGCATATTCCATATTGTAAACTTTCTATTGGAATTAACTGGGAATTGGGGGTAATTTCATGGAAAAGTAGTACATGAATAGAAATATGTTGTTTTGTCTTTTCTCGAGCCAACCTTCGGTTTGATAAATTCCTGCTTTATTCCCGTTTATTCCCATAAATGCCTGTCAATTCATACAGAAAGTTTGCAACTTTGAACATTGCTGTAATTTTGCAACCCTAACTCTGTATCAATTCACTGACAAATTCACTTCGTCTGGACCAATCAGAGCTGTCGTGTGTGCATACTTTAGACTACCAGGCCAAAAGGCACCTCCAGCGTCCTCAGGCTACTCTAGGTTGGATTTTATTAACAAATTGACACTTACAAGGTAAAGGAATTCCTCCACCCACAACGCAAAGCCCAAAAGCAGTTTTTTGGGGCGAATGATCCAAGTGGTCTTACCACTGTTTCCCAAACTATATTGAGCCGAGGCACATATTTTACATTTGGAAAAAATGGACGGCACGCCACCGAACAAAAATGTCCCGTGTATACACTGAAATAATGATGTTGTCTCAATTTACTAACAATTTGACATCCCGAGTGTGAAATGTGCACCTGTTTATTTGAACACAAAGATATTACTGTGTTGTATGAATGGCAACATGTGGATAGACACACACACACACGTTAATAGTACCTTCTGCCGTTTATTGGAAGAGCATTTATTTGTTCTGCCTGTCACTATACACCACCGGCATAGATAGATGGGCAAGGATACGTTATTTGTCGTGAATCAATAATAATTTTCACAGCACTTAAGTGAAATCGGACGATTTCCCGCACTAACGCACTGAGGCGCTGTGGTTGGGAATCACTGGCTTAAAGTGTAACAACATTCAAGAGTATTTAGCCTGTTTGCGCATGACTGGTTAGCTAAAGCCACAACATACAAGCACCTTTTACGAACAATCTGCGTACACGGCGCCCCCGCAACTCGAAATTCATCGGCGATGAAGCCGCCTGGATGAGCGCTGGCCCGTTCCCGACCGGGGCGCTGCGCCATAATTGGGGTCGTGACCCGAGCATGAATACCCAGGAAGCAAGGTTGGGCGACATGATGGCACATAAACTGGGAATGGTGAGGGATTGTCTGCTGGGGGGGAGTGGACATCCAATACTGTAGCAGAGAAGGAAGTCGGTCGGGGTTGAACCGATTCATCGACTTTACTACTTCGCATCGGTGTTTTAACGTTTGATGTCGACTAATCGCTAATGACGTTTTGGGCGGCTGGTCGTCCAATTGGACAATACACAGAGGACGTTCGCCGAAGTATGTCATTTAAAAAAAAAAATAAAAAAAAAAAACATCTCGCAGCACTTTCCATGGCAGCAGCCGCCCATTGCCGAATGAATGTGAGCCTCTGTAAAGCAATTTCGGCACCGTGATGGTGTAGCTAAAGCGTTATGCAAGTGCAATGTATTTATTATTTACCATGCAAAATAGATAGCTCTATTTACGATACCCTAAATGTCCCATTTTTTTTCCACTTCACGGCTAGGTCTGCTAACTCCCACGATGGACTGGGGTTCGCTGCATATATTTTTGGTGCCATTTTTGTTTGGTGGTGAGATTTTTCTAAATGTAAAAGATGCACATGTGCCTTGACTCAATGAAGGTTGTGGAACAATGCTTTTAGCTATTCTGTTGCATTTGTATGTAGATGACGCCATAATGGTTCTCGCTCCCCCCCTCCTCCCTGGGGTCAATGTGTTCGCGAGTTGTCGGGAATCATTTCTGCGCTATTAATGATGCAATTCTGATGAAATGAAGCTCTAGCGGGGAGGTTGACAGAAGACTCGCAAACAAAGCGGCGCCTTCTGGAAGTAGCCAGGAAGGCCCGGCGGGCGCCTCGCCAAGCTTCCAATCTAGAGTTTGATGTTTAAAAAAAAAAACAAAACAAAAAAAAAAAACAAAGGAAAAAGTTTCCATTCACCAGGAGCATGGTCTTGAGAAGACTTACATCCGCTTACATTCGTTACAGAAGGGAAGTCCACATTTTCCACGTAATGAAAAAGGACCATTTACAGTCTTCAATGAGGCTCACGTGCAAGTTTTGGAGTTTGGGAGGAAGCCGGGGCACGCGGAGAAAATCCACGCGAGGATGAGGGCAACATGTAAACGTGCAGATTCGAACCCCCGACCTCAGAACTCTGAAGCCGATGTGCTAACCACTTGCCCGCCGTGCCGCTGAAGTTAAACATATTTAAAATAAAGTGTCCAAAAAAAAGTTAGGAGTATTAATGTGATATCTAAATGGTACAATTTAAAAAATGTCTGCAATACCAAAACATTTGAAATAATGTGCTATCAAATTCATTGACTTTGGCAATCCCTGGGTACCCGGATGCAAATGATGAAGTAGTTCTTTGTTTAAGGGTTAGCCTGAGCTGCTTTTAACTGCGACGTTCAAAACAAAAGGAGGAGCAAACGCCATCTCGGTCGGCCCTTTTCTATGAAGTGCGAGCGGATGGGGGCTGACGTCGACGAGCTCTGGCAGCTTCCATTTTCCGGGCATCAGAGAGACCGGCCTGAGGATTTTACAGTCCATCAGGTAACTCGCGGGGACCGGAGAAGAGAGCCCCCGAGACTTCTGATCAACAACTCCAATCCGTTCAATTTCATGCGCTGTTAGCCATGTTGGGGATGCTCGCATTCCAGATTGCAAGTGTTGCATTTTAGGCTCCGTGTTTAGCGGCCAGGGTCTAAGACGTTAGAATCCTGGTGCTCCTGGTCTTGGTTTATTAGCAAGTGTCCGAGTCTTTAAAGTCCCGGTGCTCACGGTCTTGCTCTGTGCTCCTTTGGACACCAATGGGGCGACTTTCCTGGTCTTGCTTTAAGGCTGACCTGGAAATAAGGGTGACGTCACGGTGAAAAGATCTATACGCGCCTCTCTGATCCGGCCAAGCGGTCCAGACCCAGAACGAAACACCTGAATTTTTTTTTTTTCTTGACCGTATGTAGCTCGCTTGCGCTCCAGCAACACCACTAAAAGACTAGCCAGGCGGGCGGGAGCAGAATTGTAAATGATCAACACGATACTGAGCCGATTATCAGACAAAGGCTTGGATAAGCCACTCTCTCCCTTTCATTTCAGTCTTCTCTGCAATCAACACTCAAAGGGCCAATCCAGGCTGGATAGCGGAGATCCTCATTGTTGAGATCCCCACCAGCCGACACACCGGCAATGCACTGACGCAAGATTCTCACTTTAGTTTCGCAGCAATTGTGACACTTTAGGCTGCCATTGATGCTTACCTGTCAAACCACGGCTCAGTTTCTGTTACTATACCAACGACAACGCACAACCTTTATTTTCATTCCATTCCCCTAAAACGCTTAAGCATTTAGAGGATAAACAAAATGCGTTCCAACTGCAGCAACCAATAGAATATTGATGGATACATCTAGTTATTTTTCATCCACCCCACCCCAAAATAAAATGATACTTTATTCCGTTGTTTTATTTCGTTTGTTGTCCTTTATTATTTAAAGGCACTACTGTACTTTGTTTTGTATTTTTCAAAAAATTGTTCTGATTAATTACCAAATTCAAGGAATGGTTAACATTTTAAATGTCTCCAAAACATGAAACAAATTCACTTTTGCAAAATGTGAAACAAATCTATTATTTTTTTTAGTTACGTTTTACATATTTCTTTATGATGTCACATTGTATTCCTTTTTAATGTATATATAATTTTTTTATATATTTTTTTATATTTTTTTTAGATATTTTTTTTTATATATACTCAAAGGAATGCAGTGGAACAGCAATTGATCAACTTCTTCCTTTTTTTCCATATAGAACAATTAAAAGAATGATTTTGACATTTTTTTAATTGATGAAATGTTAGTAAAAATTTGTGAATAAAAAATGAATAAGTGACAGTATCCATCCATCCATCCATTTTCTGAGCCGCTTCTCCTCACTAGGGTCGCGGGCGTGCTGGAGCCTATCCCAGCTGTCATCGGGCAGGAGGCGGGGTACACCCTGAACCGGTTGCCAGCCAATCGCAGGGCACATAGGAACAAACAACCATTCGCGCTCACAGTCATGCCTACGGGCAATTTAGAGTCTCCAATGAATGCATGTTTTTGGGATGTGGGAGGAAACCGGAGTACCCGGAGAAAACCCACGCAGGCACGGGGAGAACATGCAAACTCCACACAGGCGGGGCCGGGGATTGAACCCGGGTCCTCAGTACTGTGAGGCTGACGCTCTAACCAGTCGGCCACCGTGACAGTAATTTAGTAAAATTGTATCTATTTTTAAATGGTGTTTACATATTTTTGAATACTGCTTCTGCTTTCATTTTGAATTCAGGGTTGTTTATTGTGCTCTTCTATTCATCTGTTTATCTCAAAGCTTCATTTCCTTATCATCAAACAGAGCCAAGGGGTGAATCAGGGTGCATTTCACTGCACGTTGCAAGTAGATAACGACACATGGGACAAATAAAAGGATGGTAGGCTTCTTTTCGCATACATAATGAGGGCGGTGGATGGGCAGCGGGGTTGCTTAGCGATCAAAAATGTGCATTTGCGGGGATCGCGAATCGCCATTTGCAAACTCACCCAACAGCATAATGCAAGCACGGTGGTAAACGTCTCAAGAGGACGCAGAGAAAGGTTCCGATCGTGATTGGCACTGGAGTCATTTGTGATATATTGATTGTATTTTAAAAATATATATATGAAAGTACAGTGGTACCATGACTTACGAGTGCCCGAAGTTGTTGCGGAGGTCATTTGTAATGCCGGGCATGTGGGCAAGGAGACCCACAGCCGCCGATGCGCACGGACGCGCTTGAATTGAACGGACACAAAACAATCAAACGCAAATACAAAATGAAAACACTCGCAAGGAGCTGCTGTAGGCCACCGCTGACGCCAGCAAACTTACTCCAGCTCCTGATGTTGCTCACCAAGCACAAATCCGGCACACGAATACCACAGTAAGCACTCATTATACATAAATCAGTTTATTTCGTTCCATTCTTCTTTTATTGTTTGTATATAAAACAGTGCTACTTTGCTTAATGAAACGACATTTTCTTTGCTCTCTGCTCACCATCCATACCACCACCTGCCCGCTCCGTTCCAGCAGTTTTATTAACCTCTTCGTTCGCAAAGTCCAAACTACTTTTGGTTGAGCTTTTCAATTTTCTGCCCAAGCTAAAAGGAACACTGCAATAAAAGAAGAAAAAAATAATCACTTTATTTATCCCAATATCATCGTTTTTAAAGGTTAGAGAGGAATATTGTACATGTGGGTTGCACCTCTTTTTTGCCAGTGTGCTAGCATAGAATGTATTATACAGTACAGTTTGTTGTCAATTTATTTGCATTTGCTTTTCTTTTGCTTTGATTTTCTCTGCTGTCTGCTGCCAGGTTGGCATTGAAAATTAGAATCTGCTCTCAATTGGATAAATAAATCTATACGATTTTTTTGTTTTTTTTAAAGGAGTGGATTAATGGCATTTTTATTATTTTGATGGGAAAATGGACTTGATATGAGTAAGCTGAGTTTACAAGCTTTGTCACGGAATTTTTTTTTAAGTTTTCACGGTACGGCTGTTATACGGTTATCACAGAGTCAAAAACGTATTTGAACTGCTATTAGGAAAGTAGTAATTGCTATTTTCACAGGCTGAGAAGCGGCGACATACGCAACCGGCATCCTCGCACTTTCGAAATCAAATCTGCTATTTTGAAGGGTAATATTGTAAGAGGAGTTTGAAATGAAACTCAAGTGATTTAAATAATTAACAAATGCAAAAAATAAGAAATCCACTGTACACGCAAATCACTATAGCAAGCGGTCCCGGCATCCAACGTTTGGGCGCAGACAAGCGAGTGCGTGGGAAGGCCGTTAATCCAGGCGAGCGACGAGCAGACAAAAACATCTGCACTCCCCATCTTGACCTTTAATAGCGTCTGCACCTTGACTGAAAAGGCCACTTTTACGCTTCACTTTTTGACAAGTGGGACGCTCGGCTTTGGACACGAGTGGTCCCCCGGGTCCCAGGTTAAAAAAAAAAAAAAAAAAGAAAAGAAAAAATTGAAATAAAAAAAAAAAAAAAAACACCCCGCTATCGAGTTACGGGCGTCTCTTTATGTCCTCTGCAGACTTCCGCGGATGGAAATATCAACAACGAGCTTCTCTGCTTACGATTGTCTGCACAGGTAAGCAGAAAGAGGAGAGAAAAAAAAAAAAAGAAGCTCTTAGCTGCCGTCTGACCTTGAGAAGGACGCCGTTCAATCAGCCAGCTCTCTCTTTGCCGTAAAAGGGTCCATCATTGCGCTATCACAGCGCCTAACCTGCTACTTGTACGTTTATTCAATTCATTAAACAGGGGAGCATACGTACGCTACTCTTTAATAGATGCGCAAATAATCCTGTCACTTTGAAATATACGCTGTAAAGTGAATTCGGAGATTGGTGTCTCAACACGATACGTTGGAAGATAATGCTGAAAACGTGCAAAGACTGAGAACTATGTAGTACTGAATTGTGGAGATACAGTGATTAAACAGTTTTCTCAATTTCACAATTTGTGGGGCGTGGCTAAAATGGGGCCCAGTGACGTATCTCTCCCGCGCTATACAAGAACTCGAGTGCCTTTGTTCACATCAGTTGAACGCGTGGACGGGTGCTTCAGTGGGCGTGGCCGCTCGGGAGCGAGCGCCTCGTCGTCGCGCATTTTGTAAAAACAAAACAAATCTATTTGTTTCACATTTTGTAATTTCAAAAATGTAAATTGGGTCCACATTTTTACAATCGTGGTTAGTTCTTGGTTCTCAAATGCAAATGGTCAAGTTTTTTGCGTTTACGTGTCCCAGCCAGTTCCTGGAGGTTCGAGACCAGTCAGATTAAAGCACGGTTTCCATTTCATGCATTCTCTCGCTTATCCATAAAGTATTTTTGTATGTTTTCCCGACAGCAAGAGGCTAAAAGAGCGCCGGCGTCGCATCGTGACACGTCGAAAAACGTTGTATTTATCGCTCCGATTACATTCCGGATTCCTTTTTGTCCGGTGCCGGCGCACCAGACAACGCCACCGGAGCCATCCATCATTCCCAGCCCCCGACCCCCCCGCCCCGCATGTGAGCCGCCAGTGATAAATTAGCCGCCGCGCCGTCTACCGTGAAGAATAAGCCAGTTGATACCAAACCATAAAGAACGAATTTGTATCATCACTTCAAGCGGATAATAAACGGCAAGATGCGATATTACAAGAATGTGATGTCATTCTGCTCTCGTTAACGCGCCGCTGGACTCCCCCGGTAAATCACCGCATTTGAGCAAAACAAATGGAACAACAGCTTTACATCCGTGAGAGGGTCAGTCCATCATTGGGTAAATAATGACAAACGTCATCTTTACGATGGCAGCGAGAATGGGTAGAGTAGCTTCGGGAGTCACACCGCCTGGTGAAGACGCCATTTTGAAATACAAAGCCAACAAACAAATATTTCACCTTCAAATCGAGCTTCAGAGCCCTAAAACAGACTGCACCGGTGTAGAAGGGAATGCCGCAATAGCGACCTTTTTTTTTTTAAATAAATGTACACACAGAAATGAATAATCATAATTATAATAGATACAAAATAAAAAAATGATGGAGACCTTACATATTTTGGACAGTTGTTATTTCAAATTCTTTATTTGGTTCACATTTTTTAAATCAATTTTATTTATTTATTTATTTTATTTTTTTATAAATCATTCGCCTTATGTTTTTTAATGAAAAAAAACAATTGCAGACTTATTTTACACTTCGCATTTTAGGGAAAACACTTTTGTAAATTAAAAAAAGGTAAATTTGAGCAATAAATTACACTTGTCTCACATTTGCTATTATTTTAAGACAATTGTCGACCTGGTTCCCCATTTTTTAAAATTTCAAAACATCTGAACACTTAAAACGTGAAAAAAATAAAATAAAAATTAAGAAAATCGCCTCCAGGCCCCGCCTCTTAAAGGCACACTCATGTACACAGAAACTACAATAAATAAACGTGTTGAAAGTGTGTGTGAGAGAAAAATACCTAAAAAAAAAAACGTTTTGTTCGTTTTTTTTCTTCGACCTCTATCGCAGCTGACCGCAGGTGAGCGTGGAACGTCGTATCCCGCGAGATGAACGTGGCTTCGCTGTCAAGATAAAAGGAAACGTGAAGATTTTGGATTGCGTTTTCCGACCTCTCCGCCAAATTTGTCGAACGTCCGCCGCGTTGTCAATGAAGACCTCCCCGGCAGAGGTAACAAGCGTGTCAGCTAACTTGTCGCTTCCCCCTTCCCACAAAGACCTTCTTATTTCCAGCCATTTCTCACAGAGCTCACCACTTGAGTCGGTTCCAATCAACACAGTAATACGATATCCCGCTACAGGTGGACATTTCTCGGGAGGGGAACCCCCGTTCTGTTCCGCCAGATGATGCGGGGGCCCTTCTGCCCGGAGGATCGTCAACGTTTTTCCCTGCCGCGAATGGCTCGAAACATAAATTCAGACGCCGCTATAAATCAAGATCTAGATTTTCAGCCGGCCGCGCTTTCCCGGGAAGGGCTGCAATAACAATGTCATCCGACTCGGCCCGGTTGCCATTAATGCGCTTGGCCTCCGTCCACGCGGCCGATTCGGGCCCCGCGTGTCGTGTGTGTTTTACAAAACCCGACAAGAGCGATGGAAACGTTACTGACCTATTTAACGCTTGGCACGTTCGAGGAAGACGAGAGCATTTTCAAACGCTCCCTGAAAAACGGGCGCCGCTTGCCAGATATAACACCCGTCGAGCCAATGATCTTAATGCTGCGACTTTGTAGACAGCCAGAAGAAGACAATGCGCTCCAGTTAAATGGAACCCGAGTGAATAATGTGATAGCTATTTAGATTATCGCTCCCCGCACCGGCGAGGCCGTCAATTTGATCTCATTCATGTGTATTCGCCCGTTCGAACGAGCGCTGGAAAACTTCAAAAACGCCGCGCAGGGCCAAGACCGATTCATGACTGCGGAAGCGCTTTGCGAACTTCAACTACAACAGGAGACTTCCACGAAGGCCGGACAATTCTACACTTTGAGTCGGTAGAGTCATAATCTTATAAACTTCCACCTGCGCCTCCCCACCCCATAATTTAGCACTTTAAATTAGGTCATTTGTGAACAAATATGAAATTGTCCATATTTGGACATACAAGGTTTCCACCCGACAGCGACGATGCGCTTCCCTTAAACCATAACCTGGCACCTAACCTAATCGAACCACTTAACATTAAACACTAACTTTCCCTCAAACTGTCTCACTACATTTGAACCGTAACCAGAATCACCATCCCGCCCCTAACCCCCAACCGCAACCTTAATCCCTACTCAACTGAAACCTTCAACCTGCAACGTACCCTTAAGCTAACCACAAACTCGCTAGTGGTACGTGGGCTCCCTCTTGTTGTACACGAATGAACTGCCCAAGTACAGTTCAGTTGCATTTCATTTTTTCAGTACAGTTGTTTTATTTTATATATTTGCAAAAAAAACTAACCCAACTCTTAGAACTGTATTACCCTTAAACCTCCAAGTGAAACCTGACCCCTGACCTCATCGAGCGTCCCCATAAGACCTTAGCCTAACCTCGACCCCTAACGGCCACGATGCCCTTGGCGGAGATGAAAACAATACAAATTGTCGCTCGGCCAATTCATTGCAGCAAAATACAGGAAGAGGCTGTTTTCAGCGGGCACTTATTTTTTTCCATTATTTTTCTTCTTGCTGCGGCGCCTCCTGTTGGCTTTGGCAGCTGGACGGCGACTCGTTGGCCGAGGCAACACGGGGCCCGCAACTCTTAAAGAGAAAAACCGGGGTCGAGCCGCTGCAGCGCGGGAGTATCCGCTCCAAGTTTTGCGGAAATCTATCCTAAAAGGTCAATAAACGTCGGCGGGAGGATGACGGAGTACGCGCGTGCGATGGGAGTGGAGTCCAAGACAACAAATCGCCCGTGGGTGCGATCACGGCTCAAGAGTAACGACCGCGCTCCGAGCGGCGGTTAAGCGTTACGAGCGAGGCTCATTTCCTGGAAAATGTAGTCAGTCACACAGCTGCGCTCAACTCAAATATTTGTGAGACGTGCTCAAAAGCTCATTTTAACAAATACGCCTCGACTCACGGACTTTTATGATCGCAGACGAGCAACATTGGAATGCATATAAAAATACATTGGTGGAAAGACAAAGGTCATTTAGCAAAAATGTCCTTCCAAGTAATAATACAGCGGTGCCTTGAGATACAAGTTCAATTTGTTTGTAACACTCGTATTGCAAATCATCTTTCCCCATTGGATCGAATGGAAATGCCATTAAGCCATCCCGGCCTCCCCCACAAACATTTTTTTGTTTGTTTTTTCATAAGGAAAATACCACCATATAATATTGCATTTTTAAAAATTTATGGTCATAAATACCAGAATTAAAAATAATGGAAAACATTTCCAGGGGCAGTATAATCCAGTCATGCACACAAAAATTAAGTTTCGCACTTACTCTAAGTGACTAAGTCAACTGCATAATATTAGTGGTTTTATGCAGAGGATCAAGAATTTATACCTGTGAATAGTTGCATTTTCTATCTACATGTGTATTACAACACCAGGACTATTGACGCTACCCGTTAGCCTATCTATGGCGTTTTACATGATGCGTGAGCATTAAGCGAGCAGAAGGGAAAGTTGTGAGGTCCTTTTAAATACACGTGTAATTCTATTTGTTTAGTTTCGTTTGACAGTAAACCTCGACTGAGAGTGAGTTCATTTGAGATCGCTCGTATCTCAAAGATTTGCTTGCAAGTTCAAGCAATTAAATAAATGAATAACAATTGGCCAAATGACTCGCATGCCAGAAAACTTTTAACTTAGCAGTAAACAGGCACACGGAATTAACTTCTTTTTTTTTTTTTGCATGGGAATTTTTCTTTTTTTAATTAAAATTTTACTCTCTTGTACTGTATCAACTGTAAAATGTTGTAAAAAATAATAATAAAATTCAGATTCTGTATTTTACCTATGTGACGCACTGAGAGAAGTGCTAAACACTAGCTAACCACTCACTTTTGTGTTTCAAGCATTTAAACTCAATACGCTAAATGTGCACATTTCATTGGCTGTAAGTGGTCTCATTTACAGGTTTCTTTTTTCATGACTATTATTATTATCATTATTCTTTAGAATAGTGCACCATGATCCACCTCATTGCTATAAATCTCCAAGTATGTCATGCATATGAAGACGCATACCGATGCATCGCATTTTTGTATTTTTATTGAGTTCAACTCCTTATGAACATTGCACTTGACATAGTAAAAATCATTTGATTGGCTACTACGACAGCGCACTGTCGAAGTCGCCGCTTTCTCCGACGGTCACTGTACACGAAGACGACTTGCTAATTGCGGAAAATGGCCCCCGGTGCGTTTCTTTTCTTTCGCCGAGAGCCGTCGGGCAAAATCGCAAACAGCTGCCAGCCGCGGCACTGCACAAACGCCAAAGCGGCACTTTGTGACTGGCACGGGGAAGTTACACCCACTTAGCAATAACATGTTTGGCTGCGGCGGGGGAGGCCAGACGCCACGCACCGATCACATCACTCAAAAGAAGCAAAATAAAAACTCCAGGAAAGCGATAATTCATCGTCTGAGGTCAACGTGCTGCTGATAAATACTGATGAGATGGAGCATTGACAAATGTCATCGGTGCTTTTACAGCATCATTTATATTGTTTATTCATTCCTTCCATTCTGTACATTCATTCATATGGTGTTGCACGGGTTATTGCTGTTGATCGTTCGCAGACCCGCTTTACCACATTTTTTCAAAAATCATTTCATTTTTTAAACAGTACAGTGAACCCCTGCATAATCACGGTCCGGCATTTGAGCATTGTTTTTGGGAATCTATCCTCCATTATTCGCTGACAAACTCACCGACTCCCTGTTTTTGTGCTAAGGCCAAAAAAAATAATAGTAGTTGCTTTGACACCATCCGGTAGCCTTATGGTGCTCAAGTGAGTTGAGGAGTTTCATTCAAAACCTCAGGACTCAGAACTCTGTCTCGGCAGAAAATCAGGTGACTCGGACTCGGGTGCAAAAAAATATGATCGAGACGTCCCTGATGCAAAGTATAAAAATATTGCTTTGGTGCCATCTTGTGGCATCTTCAGGCTAACGACCTATGTGGAAGTGAGTGGAGAAGCTTTATGTCGTCAGGCCATAGCTTTGTCTAATGTTTAAAAAAAAAAAAAAAAAAAAAGTACACTGCTGCCATCTTGAGGCATCCATAGAGCATTGCGTCAAACGTGGCAGATTTTCGCAGACATGGATATTGTAGTACTGTCCTCAATCACAGTATTGTTGTGACTACACAAATATTGCAGTGTTACTCAGTGATTTCACCACGCAGTAGAACATACTGAATCGAAGCGCTTCTCATTCAAGCAGAACTAGCGCAAGCTTCGCAGTGATCTTCAAACGGCCGAACCCCGACCCTCGTCGTTCTCCGTCTGCGAAAAGCGAGCAGCTCCGCAAACCGCCCACTTCCCCGACTTCTAAACGTGTGCTATTTTCATAGCGTAATAGTCGCCGTGACAAAATTCATTATGCTCAAAGGTCTGTTAGCTCTCGGAGTGTTCTGTTTATGTACAGCACGTTAGCGCCATATGGAGCCACGCGCGGGGAAACAGTCCACGCTGGCCACAGATGGTGGCATGCAAACATGCTCACATACACATTTTGGTTTGGAAATCTTCTGGAATCTAAACGAGATATTACGAAATGTACAGAGACGCCGCAGTCCATTTTTGTATGGCTAATGTTGTATGATGAGCTACAAATGATATTCAAGTGTTTTAGGATCAGAGTTTCAAGTGTATTTAGGGCTTAAACCAATCTTTATTGAGCCTTGGCACATATTTTACATTGGGGGAAGAAAAAAAAACACCACCAAACAATCAACCACAAAGTGAGAACATGGCGCAGTGTACCACTAACCTATGCCAATGTAGTAGACAAGTCATGACTGCAGTAAATACCTGTATGAAAAACACTTTTAGGCCATAAATATAAAACAATCACAGGAAAAACTGCTAGGAGACTGGTACTTTGATTTAGAAGTTCAATTCGTTCCGTGAACAAGCTCATAACGCAACTTACTTGTACAGGAAATCAAATCGATATTCCCCATTGAAATAAACTGAAAGGCCTTTCTCAATAAAGTAAAATAACACTGTATTGGACAATGTAATGTATGGTAACATAAATGAACATGAAGATTATGTAAACACACACACACACACAATTCAACATTTGTGTGTTGATGTGCCTTGAGTTATAAGCTTGGTCACATAAATTCAACTTGTATGTTAAGGTAGATCTGTACACAGCTATTTGAAGAAAAAAAAACAACGTTAAAAACGCTGGTGTTTTGGGGGCGCTGTCATTTCGAGCCATTTCAATTGAGAAAATCGATTTGAGATACAATTACATTGAGTAACGAGCTCGGTCATGGAATATAATAAACTAGTAAATCGGGCGCGATCGATTATCGGCCAGCCCATTGACTAGGCCGATATTAGCTTTTTTCTTTTTTTAACACATTAACAGATTACAAAGACAAATGTCATTATGACATTCAAACAAACATTCCCCAAAAATCGTCAAGAATCTGGACAGAAAATGGCAGATTTTTCTATTTGTTGCTGGGCAAAATATTGCAAAAAAGCAAAATGTTCTTCATGCAATTCATATCTTTGTTGTTGTAAGTGTGAAGGATTTTTTTTAATTTGATTTGTTATTTATTTTTCAATTAGTCAGCCAATTAATGGTTTATCGGAATTTTATCCTGCCATATATGGGCATCGCCCTCAGAAAATCCATATAGTGGTAAGTGAAGGCACCACTGTGTAGACTTGCGGTCGCACCCCGGTGACCGCAGGGCGCTGAGGCCTCGCCCGGTGACGGAGCGTCCAGTTGTCTTCAATCGAAGGCTTTTAAGTGCGGAGTGAGGCGAGCTCATTACGCCGCGGTGATTCACCTCCCAGGAGCCGCGGCCGTTCGGCGGCGTGTTTACAGCGCACGTTTGTTTCTGTGGTAACATATCGAGCCGACGGGCCCGGCGAAGGCGACCCTCCCTTTCGCTCTTCCTCCACTCTCTGGATTTTGTATTTTTTTTTCCCTTCCGTCTTTTCACTCTCCCGCCCACTGGGTGCTGAAGAGGCTGTCACAGCGCTTGGCCTTTTGTTGTGGAGAGCCGAGCACAACGTGTCCTAGTTAAAGCGAGCGCCCCATCTGCCCCGCCATAATTACACAATTACGCCGGCAGGATCCGTCATTAGTTCCTTTGTGGCGGCCAATTTCGCTAAACACAAAAGACGGTCTTCAGGTTTTGTTTTTTCTTCCTTTCGCTACTCGGTCTGTTATCACCCTCCGGGAGCCGGGACTGATAGCTAGCGCGACAAGGGCCAACAAAATCCTCCTGACAATACTGACTGATGTGTGTAGCCCAGGGAACATTTAAAGCACAACTTTGGCTATACACCCTCATGTGAAACCTTAACCCTTGATTTAAACCCTGATTTGGAACTTGAACCCTACCTTTAAACCATGATTTGCAGACCGTGACCTTCGTTTGAAACCCTAACCCAGGCTTGAAGCCCAATTCGAAAGCCTAACTTTGGCTTGAAACCCTAACCCATGTTTGATACACTATACCAGGCTTCAAACCAGAACCCTAACTGTGGCTAGAAACCCTTATTTGAAGGTCTAAACCTGTTTTGAAACCCTAAACAGAGTTTAAAACGCTGACCTAGGTTTGAAAGTTCAATTTGAAACCCTAACCTTGGTTTGAAAGTCTAATTTCAAACCCTAAACCCGACTTAAGACTCTCATTTGCAACCCCAACCCTTGTTCGAAACACTTCAAACACTAACTAGAAACCCTAAGCCTGTCTTGAAAACTTAACACAGGTTCCAATTTGAAACCCTAACCTGTAAACAGTATACTGCAACTCTTCGTTCACTTTGCGTATACAGCGACTGTTCTGATTAGCGTCGCCGTCAAATCAGAAGACGAGGAAGGCGCCGCAGAGGCTTTTTGGCTGTGCAATTACTAAAAACTCTCACGGTGCTAAATTCAAACTCTAATTATGACATATTATCTTAATTGCCGGGGAGATGCGAATCAACATGAGGCAGGAGGAAACACGCGCTGGGAACCGAATCAGTCTGGTTTGACATGAGAGGCTGTCATAATCCTAGCCGGGAGCGCAGGCGACAATTACACCCGACAGACACCCTAATTGTCGTGCGCTCGTTTGCTTTTATTGTAGCCAACAAAGCTGCTGACAGCTCATCACCAGGCGCTAATCCCGCAGGCTGCGTGACGTCGGGATACGACATACCCAATGTACACGTTGTATTGTCACCACAACATTGGCAGATACACAATTACACTGCGTGTGTGTCATACCCATCACTCACATGCTTCAGATTTCAGCATTTTTCCTATTGGATAATAATGGGTATAGCAATAACCGCTTACCGTTTGACATTATCAACTGTACACACACGCTAACAACAGTGCAACGACACAACGACCAATTTACCCTGATTTAACAATTTTACTCTAACTGGAAATCCCAACCTTGTCTTGAAACCATAAACCAAGTTTGAAACCCTAACACAGGTTTCAAACATCATTTGCCTAAAAACACTAAACTCAAACCGTAAGCCTGAATTGAGATGCTAAACTGAAACACTAATCCCATCTGCAAACCTTCATTTGAAACCCAAACCTTGGTTTCAAACCCTCACCTTTCACATTTGAAAGAAAAGTGGCACCAATAAAAAGAAGCTAACCCGCATTAGAACAAAAAACAATCCAACATAAGAACAGCAAACAAGCCAACACTCCCCCATGACTTGGAAAACGCGTATGATTAAATTGGAGTCTTGTTGTTTTGAAATGAGAGTCGTTTACATCATCTGATCTTGATCTTGGAAGCAGACAAAGAAAAAGTCAAACACAGTTGCTTGCTGACAAACATCCCCATTTGACAGAAGTCATCTTAACTTTTCAAACCACTTTGCAATCGGGACCCGAATACGTCGTGACTTGCATACGATGTTGAGAAACGAGCAATTTGCTGGCTAATTTTGGAAGAGTCCGTTGGCCCCAAAAGGGACGATTCTCAAAATTGGAGCGGCTTCGCTTTGATAGAGCGGCTCCCATTTTTCCAGAGATTCTCCCAGCCGGCTAATTACAGCGTGTGGCGTGATAGACAGCTAGGAAACATCCATAAAATAAGATAGCGACTGCGGAACTGCGGTTACCGATGGACTCGTACGAGTTTTATGGGTCGATTTGTTGACAAAATGCGGCCTACCCTAAGAACCATTGAGGTCCCTTTCAGTTCTGGTAGTCAAGAACTTGCACGACAACTCAGATCATTCCCGGAAAAGCAAATCTGTTCCGGTTCTCACAGATGGATAATTATAGAATGTGGCATGCGGACGTTTCGGAAACATCCGATTTTTGACAGAAAATAAGAAGACTGTTTGACTTTGGCCAGTGGTTCCCAGTCTACTTCGCCTGAAAACACTGGAGTTCCCTTTTGGCCCTGGTCGTCAAGAGACATGACTACTCCAATCATTCCCGGAAAAGCGAATCTGTTCCAGTTCTCACGGATGGCTTATTACATTATGCGGCATGCAGACATTTAGAAAACATCCGATTCCTAACAAAAAATTAGATGAATGAATGACTTTTGGACAGAGTTCCCTCTCTACTTTAAGTTTTCCAGAGAGGACTTGTCAAGAAAAAACATCCTACCCTTACAGCTTTCGAGTTATTTTATGGCCTGCAAGCAAGACAACTGCGATCATTACCGTTAAAGAAAATGCGGTTCAGTGATCGACGCAATACTCTCAGAGTCGAGAATAACCTGATCTTGGCTATGTGTGAAGCTGTGACGGACTAGTCTATCATGAGAACCCTGGAGTTCCCCCTTGGACCCGGTAGTCTACAGCCCCTTTCAAACTGGTCATCTAATCTGTTTGTTTGTTTTTTGTGTTTTCCAGATCATTGTCTTGGATGTAAGATAGCAGGGTACCCATGCAGGATGGGATGTTGAAGTCGAACTTTTAGGCGCTGGCTTCAGTAATAACCTGATCTTGGGAATAGTGTTGGGACCATGGTTACAGGTACACTTTAAGTTTCAAGAGTGGATTTTTCGACAAAAACTGACCAAGTCTGAAAGCACTGAAGTTCCGTTTTGCTGTTTTGTAGTACCTTGTATATCAAGACAACTCTGATCTAGACTGATATTGGGCGTTGTGTCGAAACCATGATTACTGGGCTACTTTTAAGTTTTATGTGTGGATTTATCAACAACAAAAATGATTTATCCCGTGAACCCTGGAGTTCACTTTTTGGCCACAGACATGAAAGCTATGATCCATCCAGGAAAAGCTAAACCTGTTCAGGGGTGCTTTAGTACTCTCAGGGGCAAGGAAACCCTTTGGGAAAGACGTTGGGGTTGCAGGCCCTCCTTCATGTTTTCCATTTTTTGCCAAAATCGGACCTCGTCTGGGAACCCTGAAGTTCCCTTTTCACCTCAGACTCTACCAGCAATTCCCAGGTCCAAAAAAGATTTATTTACAACAATGAATGCGCCTTTGCCATGTCAGCGGCGTATAGTGACAAGCGCAACAATTAAATGCTCTTCCACTAGATGGCAGAAGGTACAATTACTCTGTGTATCCACCTGTTGACTTTCATACAACAGAAAAATAGCTTTGTGTTCAACGAAAAAGGCCCACATTTCATACTGGGTATGTCAATTTGTAAGTCAATTGAGACATCATCATCATTATTTCAGTGGATACACTTTTGACATTTTTGTTTGGTGGTGTGCTGTGATTTTATTTTTGAAATATAGGTTGGGCCAACTTTGCGTTGGGGGTGAAGGAGCTCCTTTATCTTTGAAGTGTCAATTTGTCAACAAACTGTAACCTTGCCCGAGAACCCCGGAGTGGCTTTCGGCCCGGTTGGTAGTCTGAAGCATACCGATACGACAGCTCTGATCAGTCCAGAAAAGCAAGCGCTGCTCAGGGAACACTTAAGTACTCTCGGGGGTGAGAATAACCTGATCTCGCTCGGTTATCAACATCCTAGCGTTTCTACGGTACGTTGTTTAACGCGATCAGTCCGTGCCCCAGTGACCTCGCCATCAATGCGTCGGGGGCAGAGGGTCTCAATATGGAGTCCAATATCTTGGGTGAGAGTGCTGTAACTTAATAGGCTTTGCTCAGCCATCAAGCGACTGCGCTATTTCCTGCGGCTGTTACAGGCCAAAGCACAAAAATAAACGTTCCTTTATTCAACGCTCAGGCGCAAAACACCCTCCACCACCACTATGTCCACCCACCCCCCTCGTTCCTTGTTGGGATGTCAATTACTGCAGACTGCTCGGCTCGCCCTCCCGTAAAAGTAAAAGGTTGGCACTTTTTGTGCAAAGGAGCCATTTGTTCAGGTGAAAAGGAAACTTGCATGGTAAGCAGAAGCCGGACAGTAGCGGGTGGGGGGGTACGGGGAGCAGAGGGGATCCCACATTAATCACACGGACCGTACAGTGCGAGCATGTTCGTCAAAGAACAATTGCCGAGGGGCTTTATGTACTGTCATGTACTCTTCCTATGAGGTAAAAGCGGGCAGCGGTGAAAGGGGATAATAGAGTAAGAGGATCATATTGAAATGTTTGCTGCTTCAACCTTTAACTTGGAGCTTAACCCTGACCTCGGATAGTAATCACAAGTTAATTGCCTGCTGATCTGAGCGAAGGGTGGGGGGCAGGATCTATGCGGCTAAACTGGAGTTGCCAATTGGGTTTCGTTTTCCTTGCGAGAACCGATACATGTGCGCAGTGTGCAACACGGCCAAAGAAAAGACACCGCAAGTAAGGTCAAGCAGTATGTGCTGTTAATGGAAACATTCGTTGACTGAAATGACTGCTTTGCTTTGTATTGTTTCTGCGTTCAATAAAAGTCTGCAATGCTTTTGTGAAAGTGATCTCAAATCCAAAGCGATGAAACTCCACAATCTACACGAATCTGTTAGTCGTTAGAGTGGTTTACAAACCTGAATTTCACAGACGAGCTGGGCGAGACCCTCTTCCACGCCGACCCGTTGAAAAAGATACTTGACGAATATATTCGGCGATGGCAGTAAACGGTTGGATTCCAGTTTACAAATAGAAACGTCCAACACAGTGAATGAGTATATTTACTTTTCGAGCCATTTTTGTCTGGTGGCGTGCCATGAACTTTATATAATGTAAAATATGTGCCTCATCTCAATTAAGGTTGGGAAACACCGAGTTAAGCCATGGAGGCCCCATGTTAATAATCTCACTAAAAAGCTGCCATCAACGCGCATTTCATCAGACCACATAATAAGCCCCTAGTCGTCCTTTTTCTGAGTTTATGTAAAAGCTTCAGAAAGAATAGAAGCAGCACATGCCCCCCCGCCCCCCCCGCCCCCCCACCGACAACCCTCCCACGGATCTGCTCAAGAAAGTCGCACGTCTTCCGAGTGTCAAGTCGCTAAGTTGAGCTGCTGCTGTTGCTGCCATAAACCCGGTGGGAGAGCTTGGAATAATCTCGCCGATGTTAATGACGCAATTTATATGTGAGGGCGAAGCACTGTTTTGGCAGAGTCTTTCCGACTCAGCGGGCCACCCTCACCCCCCCTCGCCCCCCTCCCCCCTCGAGATGGGAGAGCGGTGGCGGCGGCGTGGGCGGCGGATGTCAGGCGCACCGATAAGTGCCATTACTATTAGTGTCTGTCTGTCACCCTGCTGTAGATTTGTTTTCTCCTGAGGCGCATCACTTCCAATGTGCACTTACCTACACATTTTCCATCCCGGTTAGTCAGGTCTGAAACGACTCAAATCCAACGGTTGTTGCCGGTGTTTTTATTTGACAAACAAAACGGCAATTGATAAGTTGAACAGGCGCGGTGTGGTGTTCCAGACGCACCCCATGTCAGTTTTTCCATCCAACATTTAAATAAAAAAAAAACAACCAAAAAACAAACTCATTTTGGTTTCATTTATTGCCTGGCATGCCGCGACGACTCGCTAAACTTTTGAACTGGGGAGAGAGAGAGAAACGGTGACAGTAATTGCAGGCTGCACTTTGTTTCCTAAAGAGAAGGGGAAAAAACATGGTTTTAAACCCAAATATTTAAATGTTTTTCCCCCTCTTGTTGCTATGCGACACTATGAGAGAAATGTGCCAATAAATTCTACTGTCAGATACGCTCAGTAAAAAAAATTATTAATAAAAAAAATAATACAAAATCCATCATTCAGTAATCTTAACAAAAGTATTATGGAAGTAAATTGTAGCCTCGGCAAGAAATAAAAATAAATAAATTTAAAAAATGAAAAGAATTTAAAAAATGAAGTTGTCCAAACGGAACATATGTTAACAGTGGTTTTCCTACTGGGACAATTTTCTGTTAATAGGAAAAAAAATAATAATTCATGAACAGAGATGAAAATTGCAAGTGTCTGCTCGGTATGTTGGCAATGAACTCAACACACTTTACAACAAGCAGCAGTTTGGCCGCCGGTGAACAATTTTTTTTATTTATTGCCACTTCCAGTTGACGTTTACTGACAAACTGAACATAAAAAAAGAGAATTACACGTTGCACATTTCAAAACAATGGTATTACTTTGCCTTAAAGTCCACGACCTTAAAGCTTACAGATAATGGGAAACGCCATAGACGGGGTAACGAATAGCATCGGTATTCATTCACACCGGCACTGAATGGGAATTGACCCCACGCCGACTGTACTGAAGTGCAGCGAGTGTACCACTACACCAACAGTGACTCTTCCTAGGAAGTAATAAGGGTAAAGTCAACCAGAGCAATATTATGACTAGTCGTCATAATACTAAGACAAACATTCTGTGCCTGAAAGGAAAATGTCATCTTTACCAATACTCAGGAAGTTATAAATTAGATATATGGTTTTAATCTGTTTGGTTATTTTATTTTTTTTTCCAGTGAGCATGAGTGCATTTTCCATTTCAGTCACCAGAAAAGAAGCTACTGTTCTGTGTCAGAGTCGCATCCCGTAGCGTTATTTTCCATCTTATTCCTGCCTCTTGACACATTTTTGCTTCCCTGCCTGGTATCGTGGATGCCTTCTTACATTTGAGTGCACCTGCCTCTGCTGTTCCAGCACTTTCCGGGAACTCGGAGAAGGCGCCGCGTGATCGAGCTAACCGCTAAATCCCTCTCGTGATACCGACACAGAATCGTCGGCTCGTCAACTTTCGAAGATTTAACGTGAGGTGTTAGTACTCGTGCGGTACAGGTGGGAGGAAGACGTGCAGTGGTACCTTGCCTTACAAGTTGAATTCTGCCCAGCTCATAATTGTATATCAAATCAATATTGCCCAAGGGAATAGGGGAGCTTTGCCCACATGCGAGAGCATTCCAATACCTTAATTGCAGCAATCATTGTCAACAGCCTCTCCAAATATCTGCACACTCCCTTATTATGGGCCGTTTCCACTTCCAATTGTTCCTGGACAATCGCGCCATGTTTCTGCGGCTCAATAAAAAACAAAGTCTCAAAACCCAATACAGGATCACACTTTTTCTTATTCACTGCATCGATCGATGTGCGGTACTTAAGTGTGTCATGTGTCGCTGACTGTATATTTCTTTTTTTTTGCGATGGTCCACTTTAGTCGCTTTCGTCCGTGTCGGTCGAAGCTGCTGTAATTGAAAGACGTGCGAGGGCTTTAATTAGCCCCTTAGCAAAGCTGCTGCTAACGTTTCTACGGCTACGTGATCAAGGCGCAGGAAGACCTGAGACACTAATACCGAATGTCCAGTCACAAGGAATGTCTGTCCTAACAAGAGGCATTAGGTGTAAGGAACAGTAAAAACGGCTAATGGCCTCTTTTAGTGGGGAAAGCTCGTCCTACGCTGGTGGCTGGCAACACAAAAGCTCCACTCTTTCTCCTTTGCTGGTCCCCTTCTCCTTCGCTAAGTGGTACCAGGCGTCGGAATTTCTTCATTTAGCCCGCCGCTGCTCTTTATTTATTTAACGGAATGAGCTTTAAAAGCCAAACATTAGGTCATGGCATATTTTCGCCCGGAGAAATAAGTCAATGAGACATCAAACCTCGTATTTCCTTAAGCGGAGCGACTTTTTTCAAAAAGTCAAATGATGCAGTGTGGGATTGTTCTGGTTTTTAAATCAAACTTTCAACAGTGTGGCGCACATGCGTTTCCAATTTAGGAGCTCCAAAGCCTGGGCCCCCATTCGCCCCTTCTGCAATTGACCAGGTCTGAGGAAATGTTAAACAGGCATCATAACCATAACAGAGATGGCAGGCTTTTCCCCCCACCACCTCTTCTTCTTTCCAAACGGTAATTAAGATGTCGCTGCAAATATATGATACGGACTGCAAAGGCTGCGGAAAATCGGAATCAATCAAGAAAAGCCTAATCAGTTGGTGACACATTAACAGCGCCACCAAAGTAATTTGTCTCTTTGTTGAAAGTCTGTTTTGCAAATGAGGCAACGATGCTGACTTGTTCGGATTGTAATGAAAACAAACAATTTGCACGAGCGAACTCGGCGGTAGGACGCAGTTCCACGGCAGAGGCAATAACTCTGAAACGCGGGGGCCCCGAGGAGCTGTTGCAGGACTTTGATGTTCTGTCCAAATGAATCGACTGCGTTTCTTGATCCAGACAAACGCCGCCCCCAACCTCTAGACCCCCCCGTGTCAACGGCCTCCCACTCCCAATTCTGTCACCTACCGGAACGGCATTGCACAGTTAAGAAGGTCACCGTTTTCCCCAGGAACGTAGTAAACTAGAGTTGTTAGCCGCTTCAGAGGCTCTTTGATGTGCTCGGCTCGGCTTTGTTACTTTACAGCCCTCCTGCCATCCAGGAGGTGAGCCTTCAAGGCGTTTGGTAGAAGCCTGGGAAACAGCAAAGAGCTACCGCCCACAAGCTCGCAACTTCCGAGAGCCGAACAAAATACGAGGTTAGGGGTAAGAAAGTGCACATTGACTTACAACGCTAAGTTCCTCACTTTCAACAGCTTCTCCAGTCGAAAGGGAAGGCGGAGATCTTCGCTAGTGACGTAGATAAGCTCGAGAAAGTCAAATGACCCGATTGGCGGAAAAACATCTACCACTCAGGAATGTGTGGACGATTCTAATTCATATTTCACGTTTACCGAGGCACCGTAGAGACAATATTACAACCCAAATACTGGAAAAAGTAGGTTTGGCCAAATATGTTCCCTTTAACACCCTATTCTGGCGTGTAGCGACTCCTGCTGCAGTATAGGACATATCGTACAAGTATTAGGCTTGTACTGCTTCACCAAGTCAAATACACGCACACCTTGCTCTTGTTTTTCTTTAATGTTGGGAAGTTGGCTGACACTTTACAAGTGTGTTTTAATACGTTTCCATGTTTTTTTTCCCCATATGGTCTCTCTGTATTGGCTATTTATCCCTCTTGCAGGTGGATCTGGACCGTATCCCAGATAAATGGGGGTTTACCGTCGCTTGTGACCGGTGACAAAAACAACAACAAAAACATTCCCGGTCATACTTAACCGAGGCTGGGACAGAGTACGACCGACCGACTGCGCAACATGGACGCTTTCAAACCAAGCTTAGCGAGGCAGAGGCGCATACGAGTAAAGTGATACTTATCTGTCTGAGCTTCCGTTTGGTCAATTCTCATTTAACCGAATCCAATTACCATCGATCGGGCCTCTTCTCAGAGCTCAGATTCAGGTTTTCCTTGATCCTCAACTTGGACGGAGCGGAGCTATTTAACCCCATTACAACCTCTGATGAAGCGCTTAGTCGGGGAGTCGGTGCGTCGATCATTGATCCACGCACACCCAGGGGGTTTACCCAGCGTAAGCCTCCCTCGCTCCCCACCGGCGGCCATCCCTTTTAGGGAGCGGGGTGCTTCAGTGTCAGATGAGATTTCTTGAGGTTGCACAAAAGTGAGCCGTCTGTGAACGATACCGCTCTCATTTAAGAGCACCTTGAAGGTATACAAACTGACTGACAAGAGGCTGGTGGGTGTGGGAGGGAAACACTCACAGAGTCAACATTACATCTTTCCTCTGAAGCAAGCTCAATAAACAGTGTTGAATAACATTCGACCAGGCTCTGCCATGCCGTTATAGGAGCAATTTAGTTGACCGAAGGCTTCTCATCGGGGTACGAGGAGACCATGTCGACGTTCTGCCTGATTTCACAGGGGAGTTTTTAAACTTACCTTTGGGCAGTCTTCCCAAGTGTCATTTGTTGGCTGAGGAAATTCTATATTCCACAAACGCAGACTACTGTAAATTTCATTCTCTTCACGCTTGCAAGGAAGCGGCTGTGAAGCTTAAGGGTGCTTCGGTCGCCCATCCGGCAACCACTCCCAATTTTCGGAGTGTTAAATGTGTTTCGAGCTTCAGGAAGGACCTTGGAAACGGAGCTGCGGCCACCCGCATCTCGGTCCCCGAAGGCCGCCCGCATTGCTGACGTGGGGGTGCGACACCAATTCCGTCCCTTTTCTTTCTCCGGGGATTGGCGTCATCTCAAGCCTTGGTAGCTGCGCGCATTTCCGTCACCATTTTATGAGGCCACATCCAACCCTATGAGACCATTTGCTACGTTTCAAGATTTGATTTTGTCCAGGTGTTGAACCAGCAACCAGACAGCTCCTGCCACGCAATTTGCGTCACAGGTAGCCTCCCCGATTTCAGTTCCTGGTGCCGCCTCCATTTCTAACACAGGTTACATATGAACACCAAATTCAAACATCATTTAAAAAGAGACCGAGCTGCCCTCATTTGTCCTCATTTTCAGATGGTTTGCCTCCGCTTTTGTTTACTACACGCAGACCAGAGAACGATCATCGCCGCATGCCATCAGGACATTCCATGAATAATAATCTCCAAACACTGATCCAGTCAAGATTTGGACGAGCACCAATTCCTTTTACATACTGGCCCGCCTCAGGGAACATTTGTCTGATGAAATTTATTGTGACACGTCGATTGCGGTGCGGCTGGTAATTTCTCTCTAATTGACGCGTCTCAGGGAAATTGGGCCGACGAGACAATAGCCCAAATATTATGAAAGCCTTTTCTCTCTGTGCGCGACACCTCGAATAAAATACAAAGACAAAAGACTAACCTGGGCGATTTTCACAGAGTTCTGTGTCGAACCGCCGGCGTGATATTCAACTTCTTTCCTCTTGACAATTTCGTCAAACCTTAAAAGAAAGCAAAATTTGAAAAGAGACGGTTTTTCATGTTCAAGGATGATCGCGCAATAACTTTGTAAGGACAAAACGAGACCGTGGGCAGAGAACATTTTCTTCAAAAATATCCACATTGCAACTACATTTCACAGTATTGAAAATAAGAAAAGTTTCAAAGAAGGTTGAAAGCGTCACAGCAACACTCTTGTTCACAAAATAAACACATACATTTCTATTTAGCATCGCAGCCTGCTCACGGTGGAGAGAAAATGTTCTATACGACATCCCATTGGATGTTTAGAATTTGTATTATTTTGTACAAAATAATAGCAATAGTTTAATAGCAAGCCAACAGCGTCAACTTTGTACCCCTCGTTCGACGCCCCTGATGGCGACCCCAAGTAGACAAAAAAAATAATAATACCTGCGCCTCACGCACATAATAATGACAAATCCATTTCACATAATTGATGGGATTCATCGATAGAAAGTTGCAGCCCTCGTTAAAATACTATTCATGTACAACTATTTTATATTATAACTATTATAGTTTCTATATAATTACATTATACTTTATATTCACAACAATTAAAAATGATTGCAATTAATTGTAATAAAAGCATATGTTCATGATCACTTTACCCGTTTTAAATATTCACAAAATTAGACAATTTATTTAAAAATATACAAACACAATCATATTTAAAATACCAAAATGAATGAGCATGTAATTGTTTTATATATTAAGAAATCAAATTTAACATGAAATGTTTTTTTTTTTTTTTTTTTTTAAATCAAACACTGAATAAAATATCACCATTTTATATATTTAAAACAATAACATTTTTTTTTTTTTTTTTTTATAAAGACCCCAAAAAAGTGTTGTGTAAAGTCTTGCTTGTCCTGAAACGAGATACTTGAACACAAATGTGGCCAGAGTTAAAAAAAAAAAAAAAAAAAGCCAAGAGGGTTCTAAATGTCAGCTTTGATAAAAGCACAAGAGGAACACATGGTTATCATTTCATTGTACAGTATTTAACACCAACTCTTTTTCAAAATAAATACAAATTGTTGTTTTTAGAGCTGTGTGCAAAATGTATTGAACAATTTTCTGGTGTAGCTTGCCGGGGAAATGCCGTCACGTCTTCAAGTGAGTGATGTCTTCAAGAAAAAACACGGAGGCAGTAAGCAAACGTTCAGTGTAACAGTTCAATCAATTCAGAATCTTTCTAGATTTTCCATTTGGAATCTGAATAGCGCCGATGCCTGGCGTATGTGATGCAACGCCGCGAGGTGCTCGCGTTATCTGGGGAACTGCGAACATGAAAAATGTGCATTCCTCACACACTGTTGTGCAAACGTGTCCGCCCCACTGAGGAAATCGACCAAGCGGCCGACGAGACGATACGCTGCGTTCCCAAATGGAATAGCGCCCATTTGTAGACGTATTTGCAATCCGCCAACTGACTGTGGCGCGGCGCCGTGTAATTCCACCTTAAATTAAGTGAGCGTGGAGGTGAACGTAAATCACAAGCACCGCCGCTTGTATAAACAAACTATTACACGGTGTCCAGCAGCATTCCCTTTTTAGGATCTTTTTACACGGGAGGTTAAATGTATTCCGAGGGAGCAGGCTTGGCATTCCACAGCCGGGAAAAAATAAACACGGCCTTTAAACGGCGTACACGGGCTGCGGACTTGAAATTGCTTCGTTTCTTGGTCGTCGTTATTCACTTCGCTTTGAGGGCTTTACGATACTATACATAAACACAGCCGCCGGTGCACTTTCAATCGCTTTACTGAACAAACGCTAACAAAATAAACACGTGACAAGCACGTTCACATATGAGCTGCTAGGGCCTCAAGCGATGCAACGACAGCCAACGCTACACTCTCATTCGCTGACTCCAACGTCACTCACCAGGCCAAATCCCACCTTTTAAAGAGATTTACAGATATTCTAGTGTGGAACGGGAGAATGGCGCTCCAAGTGTACAACAATTACACCTGCACATTAAAAATACATTTGATCTGATTACTCAATTCACCGATGGGATAATCGGTTGTATAATCCGTTCAAGGAATATTCCATTGCTGCAGCAAAATGCTCTGTCGACACACTACTCACATTCTGGAAGGTCTCGACAAGCATAGGGAAGTGAGGGCCCTACTGAAAATCCCTTTTTTTTTTTTTTTTTTTTTGTATTTATTGTTCTGGCAACTAAAACCTCTTTTGGGGGGCTTTAATATATTCCAAAAAAGTATGTAGTTCAGTAGTCCTGGATGCAACACCGCCAAAAGCGGCGGAGGTGCGTCCCAGAGAGTTGGGAGGTATTAGGACCTGACATCAGTGCGTTCCATCCGGTACTTCACGTATATGCGCAACCTCCTTCCGCATTCAGCAAAACGGCTCAAAGCACTTCCTCCCGGATCAATGTTTCAACTTCGTTCTTGTTTACATATATATATATATATATATATATATATGTATCTAACTTTTGTCCGTAGATACCAGCCATAAAGATTTGTAATTGTTTTTAAATCAAGTTTGGTTTCAAACAATCACGAAGCATACACAAGAATTCAGCGCACCTGTGTTCCGGGTTTGATCTCGTGACGTTCCGCATATGGCGGATTGACACATAAATCCGGCACGCGTGTTCATCATGACAGGATGCAAAGTCGTCGTCCATATTGGTTTGGGCTGGGATTGGGACCATTTCCACGGGTCCCACCTGACTGAACCACTCCAAAGGGAGTTGAGACAAAAAAATAAATAAATAAATAAACGTTTTCCTGTCGTTAGTAATATAGCGATGCATCTGGTGTGTCACTTTTCCCACAATTATGGTATCCTTTGCAAAATATCACGCTGATTTCATATCCCCACTTATTTTGCAAATCCCAAACCGACTGCAGACGAGCAAATCATCCGCCATGGTTTCCCGGCCAAAATGTCATCCGGTGGCGCCGCAAACGCTGGCCACGCTTTAACGAAGCATTGCCAGAGTGTTGAGCGAGTGTGAAAGTAACCTTTACGGCTTCAAAGAAAGTCTTCATATCGTGCCCCAGGTGGTCGAGAGAGGCCGGGACATGCTCCTAAAAACTTCCCGTGCAAGTGGAAAATAAGCTAACGAGGGGGGAATCCACCCCGAGACACCTGTTATGACTCCTTGACAAAAGATGAATTAAAAAGCACTCTGGGTGTTTATAACATGAAGGAATCCAGAAGTCATTTCAAATCAGCTTCTGAGGATTTTTTTCCCCCCTTCCCTTCTTTCCTCTCCTTCCTGGAAGTATTTGCTTCAACCTTTCAGTGCAGGGAGCACAGGGGGGGCCGGGCGGGGGGCCGGGCGGGGGGCTGCTCTCGGCCGCCTCGAAAATCCCATCCGAAGAGAGAGCAGCTGCCTGGAGACCTTTGCACCCGCAAACAACATGTGATCCCACAGTAGTGGCACCTTAAACGGCTTCCCCTTTGGCCATTTAGGGAGAGAAAATCCCTTCCCGATCCGCTGAGCCCCGCGGGGGCAGCGGGGAGGGAGCGGGTGTGTGGGTTGAAAGGGAGAGGAAAAAAAAAAAAAAAAAAAGGAATTGTTTTGGACAAAATGTCCTCAGCCACTAAACTGTGCTTACACAACCACGGTGGCGGTGGGGCTCACTTGAGGAAACATTTCAGCTATGCATTCTTACTGTACATACTTTGGAGCAAACTGTAGGTCAGGTTAACAATGTCTTGGCAAATGGCTTTCTGCTTCATGTTTGTCGCGATAAAGATAAAGATACATCTTGTTGACTTCTTTACGTTCACCCTGCAGCTTTGTAAACAACTGTAATGACTAACACATCCCTGTAGATGGCGGCGTTGCAAAAATTAGGCGATGAATCTCGACGGAGAGAAATGTACCGGACGCTCGAACAGACGATCTACTGTATATGTGTGGCACAAACCGAGTATGTGTCGCGGTAAGTGGTAGAAAGTGTGTGTGTGTCGCCATCGTGAGCAAGGATGAGCCAGTTTATGGAGTGAATGAGGAACGCCATCAACTCGAGCCTGGAAATAAATGACTAATTTTGCCATCAAAGGCCAGTTAACAGTCTTGATATAGATGTTGAGGTTATATAAAAGCCCAAAAATCGAAGTCACTGTTCTGCTTGACATGTTTCTTGTCACATCTTGAAAGACAAGTCAAAACGCTCTAAAACGGCTGGCAAGATGAGGAACTCTGTTGCCAGTGAAAGAGTTTAAGGCGCACAACCAACACACAAATACTACAGTGTGTACAGTAATTACATATTAGGGTTAAACCAGTCTATTTCTGGTTTATTTAGATGAAAGTTATTGCCTCCCTGGTGGACTGTTTTTATTTGTACTTGGCCCTCTTTGTAACCCGCAATATCTGCAACCTAACACTTTAAATCATGAGGTGAGGGTACCGAGATCACACAAGTCAGAAACGCAGGCTTGTTTACATTCCCATCAATGTCTCCCCCACCATGGCGTTCCATCAAAGGGAAATACGCCAGCTTCCAAAAGTACTTTAAGTGCCTTAAAGTGACTCATGACTTCCTCTCCCGTCTTATCCCCAGAACCCCCCAAAAATAAGCCTAGAAGATTATTTACATGAGGCCATAATTCAAGACTTGCTCCTCCAAAGAGCTTACACAAAGGGGCAAGGCGAGCCCCATTTAGCCAATCGCTCTTCGTGAGCTTTTTGATGTTCGCCCATCTCAATAATGCCCGACAATCCCCGTCGAGTGAGAACAAGTCTCCGTTAATCAATGGCTAGACTGGATCTGGATACTTGGGAGGGCTAAAAACCGCCTGGAAGAGTCCCAGAGTGGTTGAGCGCACCGGGGGTAATTTATCCCTAATGATCACCGCGGCACTACCCGTTCTTATTTAATTGCCTCATTCACGTTGAAGCAGCTAACAAATCACCGGGACGCGGGACGATCAAACAGCCGTCCCGAAACCATCTCCTCCATCACTGCTCGCGAGACGGCACGACTCATTTGCTCGCCCTCCGTGCGGGATTAACAAGGAGGAGGGTGAATTATCTCCGTTTTAACAAGAGCGAGCAGATATTCTTAGGCTCTGTTCACATACACACACGCACAAAAAAAAAAGGATTTGCCCAATTGGTCCGGTTTCTGAAGTGCAGCGGTAAATTGGCCTACGAGTTTCATTCGTTGCATGACTAAAGTCGCAGAATTCGCTACGCCGTAATCCGTCATTTATAGTGACGTTACAAAACCCGCGATCGAACAAAATCCGCAAAGTAGTGACTATATAGCTATTTGAATATACATACATATATACTGTGTGTGTGTGTGTATATATATATATATATGTATATATTTATTTACTTTTTTAAGCTTTATACATCATACCAATACATTGTCCACTTGTGGTCGCCATGCGCACATTGAAGACTGTGTAGTATCTGTGACTTTGCATATGTGTGTGCGGCTTTTAAAGCCCTGTCTGGCCTGTTGAGTGTCATGGGGAGGGCGCTAAAAGAAAAATCAGTTCCAGAAGTGGAGACAAGTCCCATCGCTGATTAGAATCCCCCAACAGCACGCGCATCGTATCCCTAGCCTCCATTCCGTGGCAGTCTGGAGGCCCTATGCGCAGTAATTGTTTCCATAGGTCAGGCTGACTTGAGGAGGAAAAACAGCTTGAAAGGTAGATGGAAGAGGGCGAGGCGTTTTGTTAGGTTTTTTTTTTTTCCTCCCCCCAATTAAATTGTTTGTCAAAGCCTTCGCGAGGAGGGTTATGCAGTTTATACGTTAAAATAAATCGATACGCGGCGTCTCTGCGCGAACGCCGGTCCTGAAGCGAGACAGGCTCATTAATTATTCGGCGGTGCCGCGCTCCTCAAGGTTGAGCCTTATCTTTTCTTATTCCCGATCAATAATTATCTTCTCGGCCTTTCAAAATAGATATGCTTTTTTTCTTTTTACTCAAAGACCGCCAAGTATCTCTTAAATGGAAACTTGAGTAGATTTTTCTGCATTTACCTGGGAATTCATTTTTCTGACACTTTTTTTTTTTTTACTTTTACTTCCTACATTTGAAAACACATCTGTCCGATCTAATCCCTAATTTGTCAAAATATGTTCGTCACCCTTTTCATTTTTGCTTCTGTAAAAGTTTGTTCACATTTACTCAAGTACAGGTGCTGAATCAATACCTCTACATCCAGAGGTTGTATACAAAGTGAACAAAGTGTGAGTACTTTAGCCACCGAAGGAAATATGCGCCTTTTTTTTTTTGTTTTTGTCTTTTTATTCAAAACCCACTGCAGAGTACCTCTAACTGGTGATTAATGCAGAATGAATACGGTGCTCTTATCAAAGGGGAACATGGGAAAAAAAGCGCAAATGAGTCATGAGCGGAGGCCTCGCCGACACGCTCTAATCGAGTGTGGGATGAACGCCGGTTCGCCAAAAGCGTCAGAACATTGTTCAGGTATCGCGGCCTATTTGGCTAAATCCCCATTGAGCGCGAGAAAACAAGACCCTATTACCTCCGGCTTTTTGGTGCACAATTAATGACTGCGCAATTACACGGCCCTAATGGGGGAGTAATTGCATTACAATGTTGGAATAACAAACGCGCATCCCTGTTTTTGATGTTTTTAGCGGCCCATTCAGTTGGTGTTAGTGTGAGGACTGTTTGTACTCAATTAGGCCGCACTCGCACGTATCATTTCCTGTCACCGTCTTTTTTTTTTCTCCCCCTCCCTTTCTTTGCACTGCAGAGGGTGGCGTTGTTTGTCACAGTGCGACAGTGGCGGAAAAGAGGAAGGGGCGGGCGAGCGGAAGGACGCGAGGAAGCTCTTGGCATTTTTCTCCCGAGGATTGAGACTCAAAGGCGAGGAGAAGTTCTCCTTATCTCAGAGGTTGGCCCACCGTCCAGACCCCTCCCCGAGTGCGGGCGCCATATGGCCCGGTGTGAACTGCCCCCCCGAAACACACACCCAAGCATCAGCCCACATAGCACACTATAACTTGATTAGGCTCCCTGTTTAAAAAAAGAGGCTGCTGCCATCCGTGGTTTATCCTGTGTGGCTGCCGGAGGGGGAATCAAAGACAACTAAAAATAGCCCTGAGCGTGCTTGTTTTTTGGTTTTTTTCCCGAACGGAACACACCGTTATGCAGCGGCTGAGACGCCCCCATATTAATTATAAAATGCTCTTTAAAAGGGAACAACAGCGCAAAGGATCGGAAGGGGAGGGTTTGGTGGAGCATGTCGGTTGCACCACCTGCTGGCCGCCAACAGATGCCAAACAAGAGCACCCCCCCCCCCCCCCCCCCCCCGCCCATTGCATCAGCCTGAGCTGCTCTCATGATTACCTTTTGAATGGACTTTTCCATTTTAAATCTAGGTCTAGCTCCGCCCCTTTCCAAGCATACCGAAGCATACCACCGCAACAGACACTCCAACATCAAAGAAACCGAGAAGTGAGCTCGGCCATGTGGGGGACTTTCGACAACGAAAACGTGTACTGCCCTGTACTAAGCCGCAGCGTATGTACATCAACAAAAGAAAAGCCTTTCCAAGTGTACCACTACCACCGACACTCCCCGAAGGGTCCCGGAAAGTGGGCTTGGATATTTTGAGGACGTTTTCCAATAGGAATGTGTACTGCCCTGTACCAAGCCATACCGCTCGGATGGCATCTGTAGGTCAAAAACAGAAAATGTTGTGCGTCCAAACGTTTACAAGTGTACTTCTTCCAGTGACGCACTAATGTCAAGGGTACCAAAAATTGGGGTTGGATAGTTTTGCAATTTTGTACAATGGAAGTGCAATCAAATGGATGTCAACCTGTACTGAACCATACTTTCCTTGTTCCTGTCTGAATCTCAAAAACGCAAAACTCGGCGTGTCTCGCTCTACTTTTGACGAGCAGACTGCACTGCAACAGCCAATCCGAGGTCAAGCCTGCCAAAAGAGAGACAGTTCAGGTTTCATATTTGGGGAACTTCACACAATGGAAAAGCAATAAAATGCTTTCCTGAGCCGCGCCTTCCTCACCGCTTTTGTTGCCGTCTCTATGTCAAAAAACGTAAAACTCGGTAGCCGTCATCTCAAGCACGCCCTTGGCTCCACATTTCACGCAGTTGAGCGGTTCAGCGGCGGCCGTGTCATATTTATGCAAACGGCCCACTTCATCACGTTCATGCATATCAATAAAACATCCCCAGCGCCGCGTTCCTGAGGTCTCAATGACTGCTGGAGTGCCATTAATCTATGCGCCGTCACTTTGGCTCGGGGGGTCCGCCGCAGATGGATGGCGGCCCGCGACCTACGCTAGTCGCAGCGGCCGGGTAGCCGGACGCTCGGACCGTCGCCGCCGTGCAGAACTGCAGGACCGCCGCCACCGCTCAGCAACAGACAAGGGAGGCGGGGTCATGTGTCGCCACATTCAGTCAAGCGTGAGAGCATCCTGTGAAGCGGTATCACGCACAAATACCAGGGAGGCGTCGCCCGAACGGGGGGGGGGGGGTTGAGGTTGGCAATTGATCTCAAAAATAAAAATAAAAGACAGATTGATTGCACGTACAGTGAACACCCACTAGAAGGGCCGAGCCCTGCCAGGAATGGCGGCAAAACACTTTTCTATTAGACAAGGCTATGGCCTGATTAAATGAAGCTCCTCCACTCACTTCCGTGGCTGAATTTCTGAAAAGTGACAGGGTGCCATTTTGGGCTTTTTGCAGCAAATTTCAAGCCAATTGCAGGCCTTTGTGTTTACGGTTCACATTTGGTAACAATGGAAGCTAATTTCGCTAATATAGCGAATCAATCCGGTGCAAAGTGGTCCACTCATTTGACCATTTTCTGGAGCTGAAAAGCATCCCTCTCATTATCATGAATGATTCTACTGGCAGTGGAAGCGCTCAAGTTTTTCCGTCCGTTCATTTTCCTGCTGTTGCGAACGCGCCAGGAAGTATTTGGCCGATCACTGGGGAGACGGGAAGCACGCCGCGGACCTGTTGCGCGTCGTCCATTGGGGGAGTTCACCTCTGAAGGTATCCCGAATATGTCCGAAATGACCCGAACGTGGACGACTTGAAACCAGAACGGCAGACGTTCCGTGTCATTTCAGCCATGGCTTCTTGCGACTTTTTTTCTGAGTCTACACGTGCTAGACATTCCTCCCGAATTTCAGGTTGTGAAGTGAAACTGGCTTTGCAGGCTCAGTTTCGGCAAATGGGAATTTTCACCCAAATTCTGTGCGTTTGCGAGTATGGGAAATTTTGCAGTCAAGTGTGCTGACAGAGCTGAGTATATCACGCACAGTCAGAATGGTTGCACTCCTCTTTGTTGTTTTCCCTCCCGTTTGGCAGATTGAGTGCGAGCGGTCGGGGCGCGCGTGCGACGTACACGCAGCGAGGCGCACGCCGGTGGAGAGGCACCGCCGCTGATCTCCGGTGTCGTGTGAAGAGGATGCGTGCGTCTCAAGCCCCCCCAAGGAACGGGAACACCTCCCCTCCTCCCCTCAGCCAGCCTGCTAATGTTGCTCGCATTATTCATGCGGCAGAGAGGGTCACACACACGATATATAACGAGGCGCTTGCAATTGTGACGCGGCTAATCTGCATTTAGCGCGGAGGAAGAGGGAGACTGATGAACTTAATTGCTGTGCGCAAACAACCTCTGCAAAGACCAGTCAACAATTCATTATCATTTCGAATGGGGACGACGGCAACACACTGCTTATAATCATTAACTCTAATATGGTTGTTTTGCAGTGTGTTAGGGAATGCTACGCGCCTCGCTGGAATCCAGTGTTTGCCCACATTGTAATCTCCTGCAGAAAGGAGGCCGGCATTGGCTGTGATGACATGTTATTTCCTGCTGAGGCTCCTTGGGAGGAGGAAGAGGAGGAACAGCAGGCGACGCTTGCCTCCTGGTGGACACAAAGTGGAGTCGGGATATTCAATCGCTCGCTGCCAGCTGTTTTCAGAGCACAGCAGTTTGACATGCACACAATATTGGGTCCTGTGGCAATATGAAAAGAAAGAGTCCACTCTCTTCCTTTCACCGCAAAACAAGTTGCTTTCTAGCTTTTGACGTTTGTTTTTTTTTTAGTCATCGCTAGAAGCAGGGGTTTATCCAACAGAGGGGGAAATTGTACAACTGTTTAGCTTAGTTTAGAAGTTCATTCATTCGTTCGTTCACCTTCCGTTCCGCTTAACCTCACAAGGGTCGCGGGTAGTTTAGAAGTCATTAGCGAAAAAAACATTGTTCCAAAGTGACCAGTCCAGGGTCAGTTTAGCCATTTCCAGGGTTTCTTCAAAAGTCAATCACCACCAAATTGGAACGGACGATGATGAACTGTGAGCGATTTTAATTGTTGTCATTGCGTGTCGCCAAAGCCTAGAAGCAGGCTGCATACATGACACCCATAATTTGGCTCAGCAGCACCCTGTGGTCTTTTTTTTTTTTTTTAACTCAGCCCCTGAAACCAGTTTCCTTTAGCAATATGACATTTAGTAGGCATGTCGATCTTGACTAGATCAGCAAAATGTCCAAAGCACCTATGACTGAAACGACACAGGAAGCTTGCGGTTTTGGTTTCAAGCGGCCATTTACAGGAGCCCTTTAAAAGTCTACTTTTGTCTAAATGAAGCTCCTCAACTAAGATGACACCAGTGAGTTTTTCAGCAAATAATGGAATTTAGGTTTGGGGGGAAAAAAATTAATAAAATTCTGGCCGAGCCTGTACAGGACATAAATGTGGACGTAGAGCGGTAGACATGGTTACAGTCACCCAGTGTTTTGGGGACTTTTATTTGAGATGGTGTTTATTTCCTCAAATGGCCAACGTAGAAAATAGGTTAATAGTGTCACGATATCTATTATAATGGAGGCCACCATGTGGCATCCCGTTTTGTGTTACATGTACAGTATCCCACCCTCTTGCGAGAACACGTGCGTTGCAATCGCCGGCCGGGCATCGCCACGCACCCTACTTCTAATTAACCACCAAAGCGGCGTGTTAAACCCGCCCCGACCTTGTGCAGAATGAGTCTAAAGTTAACGGCACCGGCCCCCTGCGCCGCTGCTGACGACCGAGCCGCTTCGGGCCGCAAGGTCACGTCGTGCGACCCGCTCGTCAGGTAACAAAACCTGACAAGGTGGTCCCGTGTAAGGTCACAACCGATGTGCCTTTACCTTCCCGGTGGACACGTGTCGTGAGGAAGACGCTTCAGTAAGCTTCTTCTCAGGTTTACACTGCAGGTCCAAGTGCCGAATTGCGCTTGAATGTCTAAACTGAACCACTGTTTATGTTTATGGCGGGAGATACGCCCCAGACACACCAGCAATAGGTCAAAATACCACATTTTTTAAAAATAATAATAATAAAATAAAATATTAGCCCTTCCACACACTTTAAAGCTATTTAAAGGCACTTTTTAAACACATTGTAATCGTATTTGAGGGAACACCGAATGGCAATAATATGATTATTAGCACGTGCATTGTGGAGGTTCACTGAAGCCTGAAGTGAGCGTGAATGCTTGTTTGCTTATATAGTGAGGACACCCGCATACTCGGCGTTTGTCGCTAAAAGATTCACTTTTGAAAAAACATTTCAGTTACATTAGTGCGCGTCAAAAAATGACCAGCATCTTAAAAAAGGAAATGTATAGTAAGCCTTCATTCAGCATAGGTGTTAGTTAACCTCAAATTGCTTTCGCGCAGCAGTTATCCGGTCCCGAACAGATAAGACCGCAGCAGCCGGAAGTGCGCGCGACGTCGTGGAGAAGATGTCTCGAGCCACCCTGACTACAGCAAACGACTCCTGTTGACATATTGGAAGGCATATTGGCGTGGGCTCCCATCATGCGTGCTACAGATGGCGCCGTCGGTTTTCCAAGCGGGCGCCACGTGAACCCAGACAGACTCCCCAAAGTGGTGCCATCTGCACTCTTCCCCCTGAGCAAAGACTCCAACCAGTGATTGAGAGTCAGCGCTGGTGTCATGTGATCAACACGCTCGCGTTTGGGGGCCATGTATGCCGCCAGGCGCAGCACCGGTACGTCACGGGCCGCCTTGTCGTGTATGTTTCATGCACAACGCCAACGTTAACGCTGGATCTGGGAAGAGGAGTACGAATGTGCGTAGTTCCTGTCCAAATAGACATGAAGTGCGTCAGCAAGCACCCAGCCTCCCCTCAGATTGCGCAATCCCTCACTACATAGCAACAGCACCAGCTATTGGTCAAATGACTGTACTACAACAGAGGAGGCCAAGTGCCTGTTTCAGTCACGCTTCATGTCTCCAATATATTTCCAGACATGTTTTCCGTGCAGGTCACTGCTACATTAAAGGCATGTCAGAATTGGGTTAGGTCACGTATATTTAAAAAAAAACATTTTAAAAGAGAATTGTTATTTCAATAAAATTGAATAATTGTAATTTTTAATAATGGTTATAATTTTTTACATTTTGTTCATATATTATATGCATTGTTACATTATGTTGTTTACATATTAAATGTATTGAAAATAATTATTTTATTTCATAATTGAAATTTTATTGTAATAATTTCAATTAGTTCATAATAAAATATATGTGTTCATTTATTTACATTGACTGTGGTTGTTTATCTACAGTGTATGTATGATAGTATATTGCTATGTTAAATATAAAATATATGTTAATTATTTAAATTATTATAGTTGTTTACATATTGTAAGTGGATGTGGTTTGATGTGTATATACTTAATTTATTAAAGAATGATCTAATTTAATAATTGAAATAATATCATAATCTAATTAAATCAGTAACTTATTTTAAAATGTATTAGTTCTAGTGAATTATATACTGTATATTAATTATACCTTGTATATTATGTGATTACATGTTTATACTATCAGAATTCTTTGATTTAAAAATATATTTCATATTTTAAACATTAAAAAAGTGAATTGCATGTTCTATAATAATTGCATTTAATCATTTTAATGGATTTATAAATATTTAGTACAGTTGTCTATGTTAAGAGTATAAAAGCGGCAGGACTACAAGGGAGGTGGGGCAGTTTGAGAAAAACTCTGAAAAAAATACATTCAAGGCTCTTTTTTTTCCCTCAACTTTTGAACTTAACACGTGAATGACTTTTAAAAGAACATAAAGGGTATTTGCTGCAACCTCGTGTTGCCATATAGCGAGCGGGTGTGGCACGTTCGGGGCTAATTTATCGCGTAGCTATTTTGAGCTTGGGGATGAATGACCAGCGCAAGCCCTTATTTGGCTCCAACAAACATGCTTTTCCATTGAGTGTTTTTCTTTCTTTTTTTTTTTTTTTACTCACAATGTCTTGTGTTTGTCCTCAGCAAGGATCTGGTCATTGGGCTTCAATCCGTACCTTTTGCAAGACAAATACACAAAGTACGTTTTTAGTGTAGTTCATCACAGATAATTGAAGATATTACAGGAATTAAAATTAGACAAGATAGTCTGAATTACTTATCAAGGAAGTCTTTGTCCACCACAGCAGAAATGTCCAGAAGGGGATTGCCCATCCCGAAAAGAGTGTTTTCACTGCAAAATAAATAGTGTTGTGAATTCTGCTGCAATATGGCTTTTAGGGGGGGATTATTTAATATTATTGTGAATTTGGGGATTCATTGCCCCCCCCCCCCATTAAATAATGGCTCTTAAAGGGCCACATCAAAATATATTTGAAAAAATAAAAATAAAAAAAATACTATATGCATGATGTGAGCATTTGTTCCCCCCCCCCCCCCCCCCCCCTAACGCCCTGTGAGGTTGGATTATTTTTTTAATTTTTACTTTTCTGTAAACATTCCCAAATGGATTTTCCAAAATAAAGAATGCATTCACTTTTGTAATAGTTTTGTTTTTGTTTTGTTTTTTAAACATTTTATGACCTGGCTGTGGCTCGGGGGGGGGGGGGGGGGGGGGGGGGGGGGAATAAAATGTGACAGTTGTGGATTAGATGTTAATTTCAATATAAAAAATGAAACATCTGATCTTTTATTTATTTTGTATTTAAAAATTGCATGGCACAAGAGATGAAAAGGAAGGCCAAATAAAATGATCAATAAATAGATATAATAAAAACTCCATTGTGTATTGTGAGCATTTGTGGGATAATGTTGGTTTTTCATCACAGTTCCCTTGAGGTCTAACTTGTTTTTAAGCATGGCCTGGCCAACCGGATGAGATTCTCCCAAATTGAATTGACAGAAATATATGTATATGTATACTGTTTTTCTCTGATGATTGATTTGTTTTAAAGAATTGCACGTGGCCTCGAAAGCAAGCCAGTACAGTACATTATGTATCTGTGGTCAAAGTCTCTTCCTGTCACAATTATTTGATAACGTTATCAGGCTTAAACCACAAACGGCCTGACTACTGAGAGAGAGAAAAAAGAAGTATCAAACAAGATGGAAGTAACAAGCAAAAATAATTAAGACTTGACAGCAAGTGTCACGTTTTTTAATCTGATCCACGCCCAAAAGTGATTTAAATCTATAAAGTTGCACGACAGTAACTGCCAAAGCTTCTTTTGAACCCACCAAAAGAGTGTTATAAGTGCTGTCTTACCTTGGAGCTGGCATAATTATCCGAAAATATGAATTTTAAAAGTCGAAAAGAACTTTTTGACGTCGCTGTTAGAAGGATAGCAACGTGCTTTTTGAAATACAGGAAGTGCAGACGTCTGACGTAAACACTTGATTGGCTACCAGAGAAGATTGGGCGGGGCTTACGCGGCTTCCTGGCAAATGATTGGCTAGGAAGTCAAGAAAATGATGTGTTAATGGCAACTGGGACAGAGCAGAATCCGTGTGCGGTCTGTTAGGATTGCCAACGAAGCAGGATCCCCTTTTCAGTATAACAGCGTATATATATATAACAACGTATCTTGTTTTTAAAAGATGTGTGTACATACAGATTGAACGTCTCATTTCCCTCTATATTAACCCTCTGTTTACATGATTCGAGTGTTTATTAGTTAAAAAAAAGTGACAGGTTAAAAGCCAAAATATTAACATAAAGAAGTGGGATTCTTTATTGAGTATGTGCAGTTGTGTGAGTCACGAAAGTGCTTATTTGGGAACAGTTATAATGAAAGTGTATATGAAGACGAAAGTGCTGGTTCGAGTAAATGCTAAAATAATTTACTTTTTTCGTTTTTAAAACTTATCATTTCTAATAAGTTAAAGAAACTCGGAATTCAAATATAGTGTTCACGACAGATTAGTATTGCTGTTTCAATAAAATAAAAACAACAATCGTAAATTGGCGTTTAGTAAACATGTTGTGGTCGGTCACGTGACTACCCCCAACCCATCGGGGCGGCTAGCGGCGATTAGCATCTGTCCTAACCGTGAAGAAGACGCCAAACGCGGCGTGAGGCGTGCCTCGAGGCCGCTTCGGAGCCTTGTCTTCAAAATCAACCCCGGTGGCGATACAGACTGGGGAGCTGCTAGCTACTTGGGCTAACAGCACAACAGCCACAAAATAAATAATGATTAAAAAAAAATTAAAAATAAAAACGTACCTCAACGCTATTTGCCTCCATTTAGACACGTTTGGGTCTTCGTGGGACATGCTTGGTTAAATGAAACTATGTTTGATGGTGCGGTGGAGGTTTAAGATGCTGGGGGAACTCGTGATGACACACACCGCAGCTTCCTCTTGGAATGATGCAGATGGTGCCAAGTATACCGTGGGGGGAGATTCCTATCCAAATCTGACTTTCTCACACAGACAGTAAAAATGTGCAATGGGTCCGATCAAGAAAGTCATAAATGGATAAAAGTAGCAATTTTGTTTTTAATGACACACACAGAAAAAAAATGAAAAGACGGGGGGAAAAAAGAAAAACAAGCTTTTCTTGGAATAGTTTAAGAAATGAACAAAACGGAGTTTTTCTATCAAGAAAAAAAATATTTTTGTAAAGAAGTTTACCATTTTGTTGCAAACTGTTGGTGTAATGCTGCATGCAATGTTTTCTTGGAAAAAGAAAAAATATATATCATCAAAAACTACTTGATTTGTTTTCTGGAAAAATATTTGATCAGGAATCAAACCTTTTATCTTGGAAAAAATAACATTTGACTCTAAACTTTTTGCTTTATTTTTCTCTTGACAAATTTAACATTTTCTATTGGAAGAATAAAACCTTATTTAAAAAAAAAATGCAATTTCACTCCCATAATACCGAACTGAAATTGTCCTGAGAAAGGAACACACGTTTTCTTCACAAAAAATGGAATTTTACTCTCGTAATATATATTTTTTTCCCCGTGAAACTTTTTCTTTTTGGAAAAAAACTTTTCTTGAAAACTATGAAAAACATTGACTGAAAAATCCAACTTAAAAAAATACATAAATACAATTCCTCATATTGGATTTTTATATCTGGAAAAAACTAAACATTTGCTTGATTTATTTATTTATTTTTTACCTTACTTGATTTTTTTTCCCCCAAACATCAAAAAATGTGACTCAAAAATTACAACCTGTTTTTGCAAATTTTCTCTGATACTAAAAATATTTTGGGGGGAAAATAAAACTTAAAGAAAAACATAATAAATAAAATAAAAACTTGATTTCACACTTGCATAATTTTCAGTTTTTTCTTGAGAACACATAACTGTTTTTCCTGAACAAAAATAAATAAATTCATACATTTATCCATATAGTAGTATATTTTGGGTGAATTTTCACATTAATAGGCAACAAATGACCAAACAACTCTTACGTGCTATAAAATGCTTTATTACAAAAAAAAAAAATTGTGAACAATATCGTGGCCCAATTTTCGCCACTTGAGTACACTTAACATGATTCGGAGACACTGTTAATAAACCCACCGCAGTACGGTATTTGCATAGCGAGGCAAGTGTGGCTTTACATTTTGTGTGTGTGTGTGCAAATGATACTAACCATTCTAAAAATTTGTCAATTGCAAAGTCTGCTCCAAAGGCACATTGGTGGTCGGGATTGTTTTTGCAAATTCCATAGCGTCAGCATTTTAATCTCTACGCAACAAAAGCATCTGAAGAACATTCTTTAGCAGAGGAAATTTGCTAGAAAGGAAAATAAACCACACCCCCCCCAAAAAAAGTTTCTCTCTTGTATGCTTGTGTTTATACAGCGAAGAGTCGTGTAAATCAGATTCCGCACCACTGTGACAATGATCCAATTTCACCTACTTGGTCTGAAAAAAAAAAATAAAAAAATCAATGCTGATTTCCCTTATGGCGTTTTTCCATTATATGTTAGCATTAAGCTAGCAGACTTTAGTTTCTATGTGGGTTGGGAGAACACTGAAGTTTAAATAGACATTTATTTCAATTTCTTTTCTATTTTGTGTCAGTTTTACAGTAAATGCACTGTAAGCAATTTTTGTTTGGTGGTGTGCCATGTGATTTTTCTAAGGTGAAATACAGTATGTGCCGAGGCTCATTAAACATTGGAGGAAACAAATAAAATGTGTGTAGGCAAAAATATGGGAGTAATTGACCCCCCCCCCCCCCCTCCCCCTTAAAAAGGTTTATGATTGCCTAAAGATGCTACTAAATGGCAGCAAAGCACAACTTTTGTCTATATGAAGCTATCAACTCACTTCAACATAGTTCCCTTGCACCGCGATGCCACAAGATGACAGCAAAGCGCTACTTCAAAATCTTCAAATTCACAAATATGCGCGTGGTTCACCGTATACAGTCTTGCAGGGGTGAGACGCGGTAACCAGGATGACGATGTCAATATGTCAAGCAAGAAATCTACGCTATAAGAACTGCAATTTCTAATCCAAATAGATATATTCCCGGGATATGTCAACACTTTTGTACAGACGTTCACAGTCAGAATGGAAGCCCCGGTGAGGCTTTTTCTGCCCATTCAGTGTCCACGCGGACAGCGCCGCCAGTTGGGGTCCTGGATCCTTCGGTCCTTACTGATACCAAGGGGTCTTGCGGACCCAGTGCAGGGTGAAGCCAGCGTCCGTGCGGATTTTGATGGAAGCCGCCTCGGCCTCCCGCACCGTCTCCTTTACGGACTGCATCAGGTTCTGAGCGTTGTGGACCAGCATCTCGGTAGCCTGGTGCGAGGCGTTAGAAGATGTGATAAGATACGATACGTTGAGATACGATAACTTAAGATACGATGCGTTAAGATACGATGCGTTAGGAGACGATATGTTAAGATGTGTTACGCTATCATACAAAACGATAGATTAAGGTAGGATATGTTGCGATACAACGTGTTAAGACAGGATCTGTTTAGATACGATACGTTAAAATACAACGTTATAAAATGATCAGATAATTAATCTACAAGGGGAATTTACTGTTCCAATAGTCATCAGAGCACATTACTAATAATATTGAAGTGTGAACAATATTAAATAGAGTAGTAACACACGGTGCTACACAAAGTAGGCTAGGCCAGCATCGGCTTGGCTAGTCACAGGACAGAATCTTAAAAAAAACAAGTCACCTGTTCCGACTCCTCTTCGCTGATGTTGGTCCGACCCAACATGGTGGCCTTGACCGTGGACAGGATCTTAAGCTGTGTGCTGATGGTGGGAATGCGTTCGCACACCTGCAGTCAGGTAAGAAAGCGAGTTCGACCAATTACAGCAGTACCACGTCAATGAGTTGTTTGTGCAATGTTGACAGTTTCCCTTCTATTTAGGAAAGCGCAACGTCGTTTGTGGCCTTTTGAGGAAAGCGGCGGGATCGGACCTGGAGCAGGTTGGTCCGGATGCGCTTGTCGGTGCACTGCTTGGCCACCTCCTTGGCCAGCCGCGTGACTTCGTCGGAAGCCTTGGCGATGTCTTTGGCGCACTGGATGAGGGCGCGCTTGTTCCCGCTGCTGCCGCGCACCAGTCGCGACATCTCCGCCATGAGCAGCGCCATCCGCTTGGCCGCGCCGATGATGTCGTTACCCTACGGCGCCAGGACGACAGCACAACGTGAGGGTTGGCGTTGAAATGCGGGTCTAAAATGTTTTATTTCAGTGAGCCACATTTGGAAGTTGTTTCAGCCAAGACAACGGCTGGCGCGTACCTTGCTGGACCACTTGCGGGCCTCGTCGTGGAGCTGCCTGGCGGCCACCATCATGGGCTCGTTGACCATGTCTCCGGCCTTCTGCTCGGGGAACTCCTCGTCCTTCTCCTCGGGCGGCGGAGGCCTGGGCGGAGGCACCTCGCCTTCGGGAAGAGGAGGCTTGGGCGGAGCCGGCTCCTCGTTAAGCTGCGGGCGACACAAATATTCCTGGGCCATTAATCCATTTTATCCATGAATTCCGCTGCATTTGATTTTAATTTAGGCTTCCAAGCCACAAATATTGTTGCAAATATTAATTCCAAGTGCTAGCACCTACAGTATTTCTATTACTTAATAGCAAATTAATGCTGGGAAGCAAAAGCCACAAAGTGGGAGGACTGAAAGGACATGTTTTGAACGACATCATAGTTTTTTCCAAAATTGATCGGAACTGTCAAATGTGCTTTTGTTTTCATGGCCACACTCACGTTAAGTTGTTCCAAATCAGGAGGCGGCGGTGGGAAGTCGGGTTCCTGAGGTTGGAACGCTTCCCTGACCTTTGCGACCGCATCGAGAATCTTATAACCCGAGTCCATAAAGCCCTTCCTCAGATCTGGAAGCAGAATTTTTGATGTTATTCTTTTTTTTCCTTCTAAAGATCAGAAGGTTGCTCCGACGTGTGCGAGTTGGACGAAGCGTGACGTACTGGGATCCTGGATGTTCCCGGCCACCGCTTTGGCGTCCATGACCATGGGCGAGATGGTCTGACTGAGCTGCTCGGACGCCTCCTTGACCGCCTCGCGGAATTTGGGGTCCTCCGAGTTCTCCACCTCGCGCTTGGCCACCAGGAGGATGCGGTTGGCCCGGCGGGCGATGCTGGTCGCGCCGGCGACCAGCATCTGCGGCTGCTGCTTGTCCATGGCCACGCGGCATTTGTCCAAGTCCTTCTTGATGGCTTCCTCCGACGCGTCCAGGAGGGACTTGGTGTCGATGGCCTCGTCCACCAGACCTAAACACACGCCAAGCTTAGCAAGCTTAGGCTGCGTTCAAACCCAAAGTTGGCTTTCCCTGCTCTCAATCGCTTCATATTTGGTCATTTTTTGCATTTCTGTTTATTCATTCTAATGATTTTGTAATATTTTGATGGCTACTTTTGCGTTTTATCGGCCAACATTTGACTTTTTCATCCATTTACCTTTTTGGGACTTTTTTTTAATAATGATATTTTCCCTAATGTGTGGGGTTTTCCCTATAATTTTAGCATTCTTTTTCCCTCAAAATGTTTTTTTTTTTTAAATATTTTTGTATTTTTCTTTTCTTTTAATTTTTTTGTCTTATAATTTGAATTCTTTTTTAACATTTTAATTGATATTTTTGCGTAATCTTTCCAAAATATTTTTACTCTCACAATTGTTCTTTGTATTAATGTTTGTGACATTATTTTTAGTCATATTTGTGAATTTTCCTTTACATACTTGTGCTCTAGTTATTTGTATTATTTTCTATGATTTAGGCATTTTATTTAATATGCATTTTTTTATGCAATACTTTTTGTCTTATACTTCTGTATTTGTTCATGACACTTTTGTACTTCATTGTAATATTTGGGGATTTTCTTATATATTTGTATTTCTTCCGAATAATTTTGCAATTTGTCTAATGCTTTCGTACTTGCTGTCTCATAATTAGTAATCTTTACTATTACTATTTTTTTCTCAATATGTATTTTTCATCTAATATATTTCATATAATGTTTTTCCCCAAAACATATTTTTTTTTTGTAATGCTGTATTTTGGTGTTTTCTATTCTCCAGCTAATATTTTGTATTATTTTCTTCTACTTTTACAATATTTATGTATTTTTGCATGACAGTAGTAAATATTTTTGCTGGCATATATTTGTGTTAATATTGGAGTGCCTGTCATTTTCTCCACGTTGTCGATCCACTGATTCTTCATGGTCTCGAAATGTTCGTACGCAGCCTGGTTGCCGGGGTTTCTCAGCAGGATTCTGGCAGCGGAAACCACCTGGAAGGAGAGTCCAGCGGTGAATTCGGAAATGTGGAAAAAGCTCCCGAGGTCGTACCTGCGGCGTTAAATCCCTGGTGGACTTGACGGCCGCCTGGATGCCCTCCACCGTGCTCTTGTTGGCCGTGCCCACGGCGGCCGCCTTCTCCGCCGTGGCGCCCAGTCTGTTGGCGTGGTTCTCGAAGTTGGCGGCCCGCTCGTCGAAAACCTGCACGTCATCCAATGCGACAATTCCCCACAACCGGGAAAAGCGACATGCCATGAATTCACAAGGTTTGTAAACAATAGGCGGCAGGGTACTTCCGGGCGGCGAAAGCAATCATCTTTACACACTCCAAACTACGGCGGTAGAGAAGAAGGCTAAAATCATCAACCGAGCCATTTCGCCTACTTTCTCAATCGCTCTGGCTAGGTGAGATGACATTTGTTTACTATGCGAATGCTTGAGTTTTTGCCAGCCGGAAGTACAGTCTGTGCGCCACCCTAGCGAACGCTGACCTCATCCCTGTTGGGCGCGTCCAGCGGTGCGGTGGCGGCCACTGCCAGTAGCTTGATGGGCGTGGTGGTGTCGCTGAAGATGTCGGAAACCTCCTGAGTCATCGCCGCTTGCATTTTCCCTTTCAGGTCCTGGGAAGGGACATGCAGATGTTACCGTGACTCGGCAACCCTGGGGCCACAACATCAAATGCTCCAAGTAGTTTGTTTTGCGCTTTTGTTTTCACATTTCCAAATCATTTTGGACTTAGTGTATTTTTGTGGAATACATTTTTTGGAAGTGTGGGCACCTAAAACGTTAGGATCCCCCCCAAAATTGGCTTGTAATTCCGTAGATGGCCAGCGGAGGGGGTTTTTTGACAGTCAATGACTTCTTATTGGCCAATGGAGCTGACCGTTAACAGTATTCTATGGGTTCTTCTGAGTAGTCTTACCTTCAGGGCCTCCTGGAGCTGGTGAGCGATGGCGCGCGCCTGAGGGGAGTCGCCCTCGCCGCGGGCCGCCAGGTCGGCCAACTGGGCCATGAGCTGCTCCACCTGCTCGCATTTCCCCAGCAGCTCCTGCCTGTAGGGGCCCGGCAGGGCGTTGGCCAGCCTGCGGCCCTCCGCTACCAGCCCGCGGATGGCCGCCTGACCTGAGGGCGCAGGGATAGCGATCACAGTGCAGTCTGGCATTCACCGATTCACATATTGGTGGATTTTTGGGGCAACTGAAAATCCCATCCATTCAAGTTTTTAAGATCAGGTCAATGCAATTAGGGTTACTGTTAGGGTTAACATTTCTTCTTGTGCATAAATGCCAAAAGGTGAGTTTAATGACTTAACACCATTTGAGTAAAGTGATAGCACATATTTGTTTGTGATGTCGCATCAGTTTTTGCTAGCGTGTTTTTAGGCTAGTTTGCAAGCTAATACTCTTGATGAGCCTCAGGTGCAGGTGGTTGTTGGTTTGAGTTGAATATTTTAACTACTGAATACAATTGTTTATGTAAAACAGGCTCAAGTTTGTGTGCACGCTAGGTGCATGACGCGGATACCTTACGATCTTCTCCAGTTTAACTGCTTTGCAGCCATCTTGTGGCATTTATACGTAATTACAAGCCCCTTTTAAGGGGGAGAGCGTCAATTATTTGCAGATTTTCGCTATTCACATATCTCCCGCAAATAGTGCGAGTTCACAGTTTTTAACGTTAATTTAAAAATCATATGACCCTTGTAAAAGAGCCTTTTAACCTCAATGACATTTTCCTGGCTAAAAAAAAAAGGTGCAACGAAAATGAAGTGAAATTTGAAAACCATCACTACTTGGTTTCCTCAATTGCTGACTGTGCATTTCAAAGCATGTTTACGTGCGGCTTGAGTGCGTACGCCTGAAAGCCAGCAACCTTGAACTTTGATCATATCAAGTTAGCGTTAGCTAACTAATGAGTTGAAGAGCAGGCTCCCACATTTTCAGATATTTACTGGGCTCTTCTAATGACAAAGTTCCCCACGAATAAAGGGTGTTCGCTCTATTTGAGGAGTTAGAATGGAGATGGGGGGGGGGGGGGGGGGGGGGGGGGGGGGGGGGAGAAAGAAGAGGGCACGGACCCACGCCGTTGTCGTCGATGGCGGGGTTGTCGATCCAACGCTGGGCCTGCTCGATCTTCCCTTCCAAGTGGACGTCGGCCTTGGCGGGCCTGCTGTTGGCCACGGCCTTGTTGGTCTTGGACTGCAGATTCTGCAGGGCTGTGGCGATCTGTTTGGAGAAGGCTCTGGCTTCGGGGGTGTCGCCTTTTCCCCTGCGGGACAGATCACAATCTGGATTAACGATAAACAAACTACACACTCGACATATTCCGCACTCCAAGATGTCGTCGTTATTCCACATCAAATCGAGCAACAAGTCAGTCTTCTGCCTCTGCCACCTTATACACATTTCCCGACTCCAGCCATCACTCGCTGACTGTTGCCAAGACCCTCTCGCCCGTTCCCTCAACACTTCTCGTCTGGACCACCGCAACGGAGACAAACTATTGATATTGCCCTCTCTCTAAAACGAAGACAACTAGTGATGCTGCAGTTACCAAGAAAGAAGACAAACTATTGAGGTTACAACAATCCCGCCATAAGAGGCCAGTCGAACTTCTTACTGTCTCCTGAAATCCGACAACTTGGCGGTCATGCTGGCGATCTCTGCGATGGAGCGCAGGATGTCGTCCCGTTCTTTGGGGTCCTCGCACATGTCTGCGATCTTCTTGGCCTCCATGAGGAGCGCCTTGATGTTGTCCTCCCCCTCCGGAGCGCCGTTGGGGTCGGCCAGCCAGTTCTGCAGATGCCAGGAAAAACAAAGCAAACAAAAAAACCAGTGTGAAACGGTGACCTCTTCGTCCAAATAGTTTCGTTGCAAAGGCACGGCAACTGGCCTGGGCGGCGTCCATCCTCTTGGCGATGGCCTGCTTGGAGTTGGTCATGGCCTCTAGCTTGCGGGCAGCGTTTTCCACCTTGCCGGTCAGGACGTCCAGACCCTGGGAGACGTGCTGGGCCTTCTGCACGGCGGCCGGGGACGCGCCCTGACCTCTGGGGTGGAACACGTGGATACATTTGAACTTTCATTTTCATTGAAACGTTTTCCTGTGTAGACAAACTTTGATAGTTAGCATTTTCCCCATTACTGCACCCAATGTGAACCGAACTGTGAGAGTTTAGATTTTTGCCATACCACTTCACCCCTTACTTCCTATGATTACTTTCTTTTTTAGTTTGTGCTTGATCTGGATGTTTGGCAAGTTAGCCAAAGGGCGGCGCTATAAATCCTGAGGTCCAACGATTGCGCAATAGAGGATTATCAGAAAGGACGGAGCAAACAAAGTTTATTTTAGTTCAGACCTCCACAGGGTTTACCAAACCGTACCGTGGTGAGTCGAACTAACTGTAGCGCCCAATGGAAACGCATGAGCTAAGTTTGCGGCGTCGGTACCTGGCCCTCATCTCCGACACCTGGTCCGTCATCTGACCCAGAGTCTTAGCGGTGGCCAGAATATCCCTGCGCTCCCGCCCCGCACACAATTCTCCCACTTTCCCGGCTTCGTCCAAGATCTGCCGAATGGCCTGCTCGCCCGCGTCACCTGCGGACACGAGAACGGCGTCAGCGGACGAGTCGGGAACACTGGCCCGGGTCTTCTTTAGACTTTGCAACCTGGTGGAGCGTTGGGATCGCGCAGCCAGTTCTTAGCCTGAGCCATCTTGGAGTCGATGAGTCCCAGAGCTCGTTTCATGGCCTCTGTGTCCTTTAGGGGGAGACAAAAAGAAACAATCACTCATTCAAACAAAGACGTTAGCAATACGCACATGAGACCACGTTCATGACACGAATGCACTGAACACCAGGCTTTTGTGTTAATCTCAATAGACCTTTTCAGACTTTTTGTCAATAAAAGGCGCTACGGTACTTCCGGGTGGCACAAAAGTGTGCGGCTACCGCTGATCTCAACTGAAAATGATGGCTCGTTGTGTTTGCGCCATCAGAAATCGGAAATAGTTGAACAGAGAAGATTGCGGTGGAGTAGCCACAGACTGGGAACCCAACCTCAGACATTTTCTCACGGTTATGTCTAAAATCTTTGCTCGGGTTGTCTTTGAGGAATTTGGCAAAGCATAATCGTTAGCCTGCTAGCTAACGCTAGCTCTCAAGCAAACTCTTCATTTCAATGTCCAAACAGCATGTTTGTGCCATTAATCCAAGCCACAAAAAAGTCAATTAGCCAGTCCCTCAACGATCATGTTAGCGACCACCAAGTCAATTTTTGAATCAACTTTCAGTACATGTTGAAATGTAAATTACGGCCGCCGTTCTGTCTTCCTTCCAAGCAATTGACTTCCTTTATCCCGTTTTCTGCATCGCTCTTTGGTCAAATGACAAAGGAACGTTTGTTTTGTTGACTAGAAGAGCCACCCGGAAGTATGCGTGACGTCACGGTGAAAAGGTCTAGACTACAGCCAGTAGCAGTTCCGGTGGGGATGAGTTTAACATGTGCTCTCTCAACTACACACTCCTACTTCCAAAGATCAATTGGAGCTCTGAGCTTTTCAGACGTCCCCATGTTAAACCTCCACACGGTTCATTCGGGTAAGCAAAGTCCAGGTACGACGCATGCCGCCTCTGCCGGTGTGCGTTGGCAACAATGAGCGTGTCGTGTTATGGAAGCCAAACGACTAGTATTCATTTGTATTCGGCAGTGGATGGTAGAGTCTATTCGACGGTGATGGCGGGCCAAACAAAGCGCAAACCGGACACAGGGTGGACGACTCCGCCAGTTCGCAACGTGGTCTCTAAACTTTCAAGAGGAACCGTCCCACTTTGACTGGTCCACAAAGAATCACCGCTTCTGAGACTACAGGAATGGAACTAAAAGGGATCTACCACAGACCAGAAGTGGGAGTAAGTCACCTATGTCCAAGTCTTAAGTAAGTCTCGGGTCTTAAACTTCAAGTTGCAAGTCCAAAGTTACTGTGGCAAAAATCGAGTCGGCTCTGCACTACATTTTAAGCAAGTTGAGTCAAGTCATCCGTTGGGTTAATAAGCAAGTCCTAAATCAAGTCATACAACCTTGCTCAATCACAAGTTCACAACATACATTATGTTTCCACATTTACCACTTTGCACCTTGTATCCTCAAACGTTTCACACCGGGGTTGACCACCTCAACAAATACTTAGCTCTTCAAGTAACACCATCAAGTCCAAAATTATCGACTTAAGTCTGACACGTGTACGTAAAGGTCGGAAGGACTGCAAAATCAACGGTCAGCAAACGGCAAATTCTCATCGTTAACCATTCCTCAATCGACACCGCTTCATTAGCATCTGTAATCCGAGCCGCACGCTGGAAAACGATGGCATCACAAAAAGCAGACACACACAAACACACACTCATAAACACACAAACATGGCTGAGACATGCTGCTGCACAACCAGTGACAGAGAGAGAGGTGACGCTTACCTTCTACAGAAGGGGGAGGTAAAGGGAGAAAGGAACAGTCAAAAGAAAAAAAAGGAAGAAGAACCACATAAATACAAACATTGATCCGAAAACCGATGCCGAGATGAAAAAAAAAAACAAAGAACAAAAGGAGAGAAAAGTGAATTAACAACCAGCAGTTTGGAAAGTGATGGGAGAAAGATACATAGCATGCGCAAATTCAATTACACGATCATATAAAACGTGCCCCCTGCAGCATCTACAGTGAGCCCCTGTTTATTGTGGGGGAATTTTTCGAGACCCACCACAATAGGTGAAAACACACGATATGGAGAAACCATATATGAAAAAATATATATATATTTATGGTTTTACCACTCCCACATGCTTTAAACTCATTTAAATATATTCAACCATACTTTTTAAACACACTGCAAATGCATTTGAATACAAAAAAAATTTAAAAAAATAGATTGCAAGCATAAACTGTCTAGAAAACACTGTACCTATTGCTATGTCTGTGTACATGCATGTGCCTTTAGGAGGCGGAGCCCGGTGGGATGGTGAGTGATGTCAGCGAGTCTGCGTGTGAGAGTCTGGCTGTGAACAGAGGCCGACAGCAGCTTCTGCGCGAGTGTGCTCTGAATGTTTTTGTCTTTCGCTCATCTGTCGGCATTCGATACGATGCTGAAAATTGCTCTCGTTTCAGTGAGCACAATGTTGCCTTGAGTTTTTCGAGATACGAGCCGTCGTTCGGATGTTGTTTTTTTTTTTTTTTAGCAAAGTAAATTAAACGCATTTTTTAAAAAAACACACAATTGTGCCTTAAAGTCCACTAGCTTAACGCTAACACATAATGGAAAGAGTCTTCGATGTGCTAACTTTATAATCTGTGAACGACGATTCATATATTAGTGCATTTTACTGAGGAGTTGCGACATCACCGCGTATATCGGTATGTTTGCATTATACTGCCCCCGGGTGGCCAACCAAGACACACACACCAGAAGCAGCAGCACAATGTCCAGTGAATTAAAGCAAAAAAAAAAAAAAAAAAAAAAAAAAAAAGGGGTCAACTTACATTCTTGGTAAACTGGAATGGATTAATGGCATTTCTACTCATTTCAAAGGGGAAATATATATAATACCAAAATATTCTTGAACTGACACATACAGATACAGCTTAACTTTTTTTTTCTTTCTCTATACTGCCAAAACAGTTGCACGAATCTGAAATGATGGGGGGGTGGAGGGGTGGGGGGGAAACAACAACAAAAACAGGTTAAGCTGTTTAAAAACTTTGTGTACTCATGGATGCGCGCGCACGCACCTTGTTGGCCCAGGCGTCCTCGTCCCAAGACGTGAGCTGCAGCACTCTGATGATCTCCACGATCTCAGCGCTCATCTTCTCGAAGGTGAAGTTGCGGTTCTTCAGGGCCTCCTCCACGCCCTGGCTGCCCGACGTCTTGGTGGTCACGAAGATTTTGATACCTGGAGAGCGACGGAATTACACCTCGGCGCGGAATCGCAAAGCACGATTGCGCCGATGTCCACCGGTGCGTCGTTACCCGAGATGAGGATAGGCAGCAGTTCTTTGACCGTGTTCATGGAGTTGACGAGCATGACCCGGTGCTCCTGGTGAGTCAGCTCCTGTTGCCGCTCGTCGATCATCTTGGCCATTTTGGTCATTCCTGGAAAATGGAAGGGGCAAACGATCAGAGCCGAGCCACCTGGTACAAGCACCACGTTGATGATTTTCACCGTTGGGCGAAAACTACCCAACCGTGTCAGTTGTTGAACAGAAACTGCTAGATGCCAGAATCTTTTCAATCTGGACTGAGCTGCAGTAGTGAGCTACGGTCTGTGTGTACTTCTGCCACCTTTACCTGGTCCTAGGTTCTTTGTGTACGTGATCAGGTCCGCCATGGACTCCACCACCTCCGCCACGGTCAGGTACTCCAGGATCCCTTTGCACACCCGGATTATTTTGCGGACCTGCATCAAAGGTGCGAAAGGACCTTTAAGACCGTCCAATTATTGGGCCATTGTGGTAGCCGGGTGCATTGAGATACCTCGGCCTCGTCGAAGGTGAGGAGCAGGTCCGACGTTCCGGAGAGGATCCCCCGGGAGCCGTCGATGAGGTAGTCCCGGGCGGGAACAGAGTACGGGTCGGCTTTCAGCATGGAGGCGGCCTTGACCAGCTTAGTGCAAGCATTCTCAACTCTGCAGAAGAAGGACACGGATTCAACTTGATGACGTCACGCACTTCGGGTAGCAAAAACGCAGATGTCACCACTAGTAACTGTGTGAAGTGTCAGTCGAAAAGACGTCGGGAGGTTCGGCTGAAGTGAGCGGTAGTCACTTGCTTTCTGCCACCCAAAGCGCCCTGGCGCCAATCCATTAAAAAGTAAGACTGTTATCCTACAGCTCGTAATTAGAGGAAATGTGCTAGGATCAATGGCTTTCTTTGGACTTAGTGCAAATGTGCTGCATAAGTATGTCACTCATGACAGCAAGCGGCGTGGGTGGGGGTGGGGTGGGGGGGGGGGGGGGTGTGGTCACAGGAAGCCGACTTCCACCCAGTTGGCTCAAAGCCAAGTTAACCCTCTGGCTTCCATGATGAATAGTCAAACTGCAATCCTTCCTGGAGGACATGTATGCCACCTGCATGTTAGCATAGCTACAAAAAAGAATGAAAAACCCAGGCAAGGAGCCAAAGATCAACACCGTTTGATCAACATTGCTGACGTCCTGCTTTTTTAACTTATAGTATAACCAAACACAGAGCACTTAAGGACAAAACATTCAATTGTATTTAACTTTAAAGTAGAAAACATTTTCTTTCAATCTTAACAGTTTGGTTTTCTGAGCCAAGTATTATTTTGAGGTGGCACTTGACGTAAAAAAAGTTTGAGAACCGCTGGGCTAAGGCACGCAAATTGAGAGCCGACATGTCCTTCACAGCAACAAGCGGCCATTAATCGGGCCCCCTACAGGCACTATATTTAGCAGGCGGCGACGCATTCCGACACTTGCGCTGATGGATGACGACAGGGCGACGATGTGACTCGGAGGCGCCAAATGTGTCGGGCGGGACAACCTGCGCATTTCATCTCTGACCTTGTGGCGAGAAGGAGGGTGGGAGGGATAATCGGGGTCCCTCGGCTGTGTTCTCGCTCGGTGACATGCAACGGGCAGCAGCTGAGCACTGCTTAATGGTTAACATGATCTTCCCAAAACAAACAAAAAGCCATGTTTAAGATCCAGTGGTACCTCGAAATGCAAGTTTAATTTGTTCCGTGACTCGTATTTTAAATACATTTTCCCCATTGAAATGAAATATTAATTCTTTCACGTTCTACTGTAGTATCTGTGACTTCGATTGGCATGGCCTGTTGAACAGTGTTTAGTTGGCTGGCTATTAACTGGCTAACACGTATTGAGTGATTCAGCGTCACTTGTGGCCATGGCAGCTCATGTATGAACGTTCTTATGAGTTTGTTTTCTTACAGCTTACCGTCATACCAAACAACGGTTCGTACCTTGAAAAGCTCTTAAATTGCGGCACCACTGCAGAAAGCTGCAGACTTGGGCCTACCGTTATTTATGCTCCAGTAGGAGGCACTTCACACGCCAAGTCTGAAATTCGCATGGGCAACAACCGGCTCATTTCAATCCGAGCGACAAAGACGACTTACTTGATAAACGCCGGCGGCATGTCCCTTTTCATGATCTGGTCATCTGTGGTTTGCACAGTCTCCTTCCCCACCTGGAAGACACAATAATGGGTAGGGAAAGAAAAAAAAAAAGACGTAAAAAAAATGTGGTCAAGAAGTTGTGTTCAACAATGTAGAGGCCCCGCTTGTCGGATGTCTCTCAAGGATTAGCCATAGCGATTATCCTGTAACGTGGGGCGTGTTAAGAGAGACTTTCCCTCTGCAATCTTCTTGAAAAACAGTCAGGGGTCAACAATCGTACGTTTTAAACTTGTTCACTTTTTAACGATCGTAAATCCTTGTGTGTGTGGTCTGCAGCCTGGATGCTCTATCGTACCAATGCGACAGACATCTGGTTTGGGGTAGGAGACTCATCTCGAGTACGCCGCACACTATATAAGCATCTATTTTTACCACATTGTGTGGGGTCTTTCGTATCTTAAAAATTGCTTAGGATTTTTTATAACAGATAATAATTGGAAGCGGGAACAACCTCCAACCAAGACAAAACACCAGGTAACAAAAGTTTCAGAAATTCAAAGTCTTTCTCAAAATCTGGACGTCAAATACCTTTCATTTCGGTAAATCCCAAATAGAAACCACCAAGCTACCACGGTTGCAAACGTGCAGACATTTGGCCGTCCCAACTTTGCCAACCAAAGGAACCTCACTCTGTTCATTTCCTTTTCTTCCTAGAGTGTCAGTCAAAGAGCCTCCGAGGGAAGGGCAAAGATATCTAAGGCTACTTAGCATAACTGAGGAGGAAGGATGTGACACAAGAAGCGTTTGGGCACGCTCACACTTCCGATCAGCCACTGAAAGTAACACTACTCCACTGCTACTGTTCCAAAGGTCTTCAACTAATATTTGTTTTAAGACGCTTCCAACACTATGCGGCCCAGAACTGGTTTGTATACCGGCCAAAAGTCTAATCTGCTCATCTTCCGATTCCAAGTGGGCGTTAGTGCCAAATTTGAAGAAAATCCCTTAAGTCGCTCCAGATGCGCAGACAACCCAAACACACAAAATGTCCAAGTGTAAGAAGCGTGATAACATATTAGCGGGTGTCCTAAATTTGCCTTTGCACCAGATTGTTAAGGGAACACCGCAGTTTTTATTAGCTGAACTCAAGTCCAGTCAAGTAACCAACTGACCAGCCTTTGCCTTGTTTCAATTGCAGTTGGGAAACACTGCTACAGCTAGAAACTTGAGGAAGTTTAATGACTAGCGATTGGTTGGTGACCAATGTAGAGTGAACCCAGCCTCTTGCCCAAAGTTAGCCAGTTCCAGCTCACCTGCGAGCCTAATGAGGCCAAACGCTAAAGAAAATGGATTGATAGAAAATAGAACAGTGGCCCAACTGTTGTTGTCAAGCACTTTGTGCTGCTTGGAACTCTTTATTTAAGCTTCAAGGACAAACTAATTTCGACTCTTCATCTGACCATGACATTCTGGGACTACTTGGACCACTTTGGACTTTGGGTGAAGGCCCAAGCCGGGCCTTTTTCATCTAGTGTGAGTCAACCATTCAGATCAGTCCAAAACAGCAATTCAACTTTGCATGTCATTGTGACATCCAGCAATCCTCTGCCAACTACTCGTGTTTTATGGAGGAGAGGCTTCATGCCTTCCTGTCACTCCATATTTGTCCCCAACGATTAGAGACTCATACGTGGCACAGCGATAAATTGACGAGAAAAATGCAGGCGGCCGAGTCAGGAAGACTCCCCCCCCCCCCGGCTCAGCTGTGGGGAGTGGGACCCAACCAAGGGAAAGCCCTCTGTACCTCCACAACGTTCACAGCTGCAGGGCAGAGAAGGCGATGCACTGCATTGCACTCACCTTGTTCTTGAGTTCTACCAGTTCCATACACGGTAAAGAACACACGCTGGTATTCCGCTTGGATTGATTTATTAACTGTGGTCTGTAATAACACAGACAAAGAATAACCAGCGAAGCACCAACACCGCGCATCGAGCACGTCCACAATCATGAACCCATGTTACATAAACGACTGTATTACTGTATTTGCTAAATTATTCAACACGAATAAACCACCTTCACATGAATATTACTAGCTAGCATACTAGCCTGAAAAAAAAAAAAACACACTTGCCCAAAGCAAGAAAAGAAATACTTAAAAATCTGCAGATAAATGAAGTGTCACCACTTCCAGGAGCGCATGAATACATTGTGGTGTTTGACGGCACCCGACAGACGACGAAGGCGCTGACCTTGAGGGGCGCGGCCATCATCCTTCATCGCTGAGCCTTCGTTGGTCAAAGGCCATTAGAGAGCGACTGAACTCACCGACTGCTTCTATGAGGATTCGTCGAGGCGAGGGAAGGACGCTGACGAGGGCTGGACTACCGTCACTACGAGTACTACATCTACCATGATCACGACTACGAGTACCACCACCGCAACTACTACACTCACACCCACTACAAACACTACTAATACAACTACTACCTTGACTACTAATACTTCAGCCTCCACTACTATTACAACTACTGCATGACTACTACTACCAACACGACTAACCACACCACCAATATGACTATCACCACAAAATACTATCACTAAAAGAACAACTACTACCAATGCCGCCACTACAACAGCAAAAAGAGAGTACCAGTACATTGACCTTAAGATGGATATCAAGGATCTTGAAGAAGTACTTCAACAGCTTGCCACACTCCTCCTACTCCCAGTACTACTACATCGATTACCATCTCTACTACTATCACTACGAGGACTATTGCCACCACAACCAGCAATACTACTACATCTACTAGTCTCACTACCTCGACTACTAACCACTACTACTACTCCTACAACTACCACCATCTCGCTGGGGACTGACGGTGCATTGTGCTCAAGCTCACCGCCATGCGAGAGGCCCACTGTGTCTGTCTGAGCCGCCTTTCATTCCCCCGGCAGAGTGATGTGCCGTCAACAAAGCCCGTCTGTTTCCGAAAGAGAGCGGCCACTCCATCCACGCCGTTGCCTCAAGCTTTCCACTCCAGACGCTCAATGGGACTGAGGACCACGGACATGCTGAGTGTGCAACCTCCTCCGGTCGTGCATCTTGAATCATTCAATTGTATTCATTGTTTTTGAACTCCTTTGCTCGAGAAAGGTAAATGGCAATGATTATTCCCCAAAAACTTTGTTATGTTTTTCTTAACACACAAGGTGAAAATAAGTGCTTCGGATTTCCAATTTTAATCCATTTTTCTTGTTGTTTTTGTCTTCTGGAATTTGCTTCAGTTCTTCTGATAACAAAAACAAGCTTTGGAACAGATTTTTTTCCATTATTACCTTGCATCATTTAAGACGCTTTCAACACTGTGCGGCATACAAATAACAAAGAGATGTTTTGTGTTTTTTGTTTAAGGGCTTCCGATTTTCGGTTTAAATCGATTTTTCTTTTTCCTTTTTTTCTTTAAATCGTGGAAATGGATTTCTTTCTTTTGATACTGAAAAAGCTTGGAACCATTTCCCCCCACTTCTGGGAAGACGTTCTGCGGGACGCTTTGGCAGTTCTTCAGAGGATTGCTGGGGCTTCTTCCACACCAAACTCGCCCAAGCATGACTTCCTCACAACTGCTCCGGCAAGTTTATGCTAGGGTGTGAACTGGCGAGACTGAAAGTTAAGAGGCGTGTCCCAAGACTTGTCCTTCCTGTTCCAGACTGAAGGAAGACTAGGAAGTGTTTGCCACTGTGTGCTTCAAACAACCTCAACAAAGCACACTGTGTACTACATTTTCCGTCCAAAGGAGGACACAAAGGAAGGGCTTGATTTAAGAATGGTTTGAGCGTGCAAAAAAACGGGTGCAAACTTCATAGCGCATGCAAGCGGTGGCTTATTGTGCGTCTTTAAATACGCGTCAGAAAGGCAGGTGCAAACCGGCACCGCACTGTGGTTATCGCGGTGAGGAGGAGACGTTGGCAAAATGAGAGGCGACGGGGAGAACGGATCTTTTCCGCTCATGTCGACATTTTTTTCCAATGTCAGAAACAAAATTATCACGTCATATCATCTCTTCAGCGATCCAATTTCAGAGCTTCTGAATAAGTACTCCCCGCGGGACAGAACTGACCCGTCAGGGTCCTAATCAGGCCCGTGAGTATAGAGAACACATCAACGGCTATTTTTCGATAAAAGTAACTGTTGTGGCTAATTTTGTCCACTGGCGGTCGCACTCACAACCACTTACACAAATGAAATTCTGAAATGAGTTGCCAAGTTTCAGGAGCAAAGTAAGCCTGCATTTTCTTACGTTTGGGTCATTTCAGCGCACGTTGACAATTGGCGCTGGCCTCCCCAGAGCACTTTTCTGGCATGCGATCCCAATTTTTGAAACGCTATGTTACACAAGCTGGTGAGATAATTCAAACTGCCATGCACTATGGACAAGTTCAATGAGAGAGAGAAAAAAAACATGGCTTTTATGCGCTTGCTGCATTTTGAGCACACAATCTCGAGTGAACGCGCAATTTAGCGCCACTATTTGGGACCTGTGCTAATCTGGCCCGCGGCGGGTTGGGCCAGGCTGAGCTGCGTAGCCTTGTGATCAGCACAACACAAACAGGAAGCGAACACTCAAAGGAAACCCGTGTCCCAGGCATTCCTGTCTTCATCCAAAAGTCTATAAAAAGAAACTATAAAAATGATACAGTGCAACACGGCTCACGTGGGCGTCTGAACTCAAAAGAATGGCTACACAGATAAAAGTACCTTCACAATAGCAGTGCTCCTTTTTTTTTTTTTTTTTTTTTTTTTTAGCCACGCCGTTGCTGCCGTGTCATTTACCGCTAAAACCGAGCACGGCTGCGCACATTGCGGCCGCCTTGCGGGTTTGGTTATATGCGGCTCACAAGCGTTGTTACAACATGAGAAGCATGCACTTGAAATAAAAACGCCGTTGTGCCCCGAAGTGCCGACTTTATCCGACTTTTCAGCAGAATTGAATTCACTTTTTAACAGTTCTCTCTGAGACTTTGGAAAGAGGAGCTTCAGGACACAGAAGTCAGAAGAAACCAAACCAAGCCGGAGCTCTGAAAAAGGAAGGAAGAGGAAACACAGCTGAAGTCTTGAATCTTAGATGAGCTCCCTTGGCAAGCGGAACGATGTCATTATGTTTGCGTTTTTAAAAAGACAGAAAAGTATGCCTTATGGTATTTTGCCCTGATCTTGGAAGTGATATTGTGTTCATTTCTAGTTTGCATGCTGTCTGATGATACAAATCTGCCAATACAGTCTGAAAATGTCTTGCCTGAACAATGAGCTAATGGACCGCTAGTCTTATCGGAATTTTATTTTAAGTTACTCGTTGAAGGGGTTGACCTCCAACCTCCCGAGTGAACAGGGACCCACGGCTGCTTGCTGGGAATTCCTCACATTCCCGCCATTCATCTCTCATTAGCGTCTGGTTCGCTGCTTCGATCGGAATGGAAGAAAAAAAAAAAAACACCTAAATCTTGCCGAAACGGGCCTGAAACGACCACAAGCGCTCAAGGAGATGGAGAGGATGTTGCGCTGGTGTACAACTGGGGTGCAAAGGTGGAAAGTTTCTGGTAAATTTCCATGGGAAGGATTCCAAAATGGAAATTTCCAATGGAACTATGGGAGTTTATAGATATTAGGGGTATTTTAGTGGAAAAGCATCATATTCAAGCATAAATCTAAACATTGGGATTTGTCATATGCAGACATCCATGCAAAATAAGATAGCTCTCCCTTGCCCACATGCCACATCCATTCCACTACCTTAATTGAGCCATTTTTCATTCACTCCACTCAAGATTATTTCAAGCTCAGTTTTGACTCAAAAACAAAATCAGCCAAGAAAAGGCTCTTCACTCAAAAAACTCATAAATCGTAAGACAAAGTACCACTGTACTGCTGTTGCATGTTTTAGTCAGGATTATGCTAAATTATATTTGATTCTATTATATTAAAATGTCCTATTCTGAGCCAACCTTCAGTAAGATAAATTCCTGGTGCATTCCCATAAATTCCAGTCTGTGTCCAGGACGTAGGTGGACATTTGATTTTGTTTGGATTACAGAAATAATACAATTACTGTCAATCTGTTTTTCATTAAAAATATTTTAAAAAAAAAAAAAGCTAACCATTGCAAAGATAACAAAAAGCTTTGTGTTTGTTTTGTTCTTATTAAAAAAAAATTTAAAAAAATGACTGGTGACTGACTGGGTGTCACTGCTTTGAACATGAGGAAGCTTACCTCACACTACTTCCTGTGTTTAACACTCTCCTTCTCTTTACACCACTTGTTAAGGCTGCGCCTTTGCTTGGAAAAAGCCAAAGAAAAAGCACCAGACATGCAGATATTTGTTGCTCAACTAGCTCATTTGAAGTTTTACGCAGATTTTGAAGTGCATAGGTCAAATTCTGTCTAATTTGGTGAGACTTGAAAAGAAACAAAAACAGAAACGGTTTGGTGACGCTGGAGTCTTGCTGCTTGGAACGATTTTTGGGCAGGGGGGGGGGGGGGTTACCTCCTTCAAGTTTCTTCTTTAGCAGTGATTTGCAAAATGTGATACGGCTCCCACTAGTGGTATACAAAGAAATCACTGAATTCAATTTTCAAAATATACATATTGCTACAGGTGCTTTAAACTCAATTCCAATCCAGTACAGTACATTTACTAAGAAAAGTTGTATCTAAATAAAGTAGCAAACATTTGCATTTAATCTAAACAAATATATATAAAAAATGTTACTTTTGTGCAATACATTTGAACTGAATCATTATTCGTTTTTTTTTTTTTTTTTTCTATATTTAAGCGCAGCATTAATCTCGAAGCTGCATAATGTCACAGCAGCTGAGATTAATATTAAATGTACATTTGCCTTGTTTTTGATAACAGCTACTAATCTACTGCCACTGTTTTAGTGCTGGCCATGATGATGGTACTTGGAAGACTTAGTATTTTTTGTGGTCGTAGTTGGTGTAAAAAGTTAGAGAACCCCCACTCTGTAGGGCGAAAGTCTGGAGATTGACCAGACCAATCTAAAATCTCTCACTTCTCCTCCCTGATGACCTTTTTTTTTTGGCCTGGATTTCTACATAAGCCGTAAAGGGATGCAAGTCCATCACTAACCTACTGTACTGTAATGCAGTAAACAGCTACGGTAAATTTGGGCATGAAAAACACTGAGGCTATAAATACAAAACAATCACCCCAAAAAAAAAAAAAGTACAGTACTAACTGAGTGTGCCTCGTTGTGCTGCGTGATCACGTATTGTTACAGCAGAGGCAAATTTGTAAACAAAATATTTAAATTCAGCATCTAAAATTTGCCTCGGTCATTCTGGAGCCTCTGTTGCAAGAGATCATCCAGGAAAATTCACTCACAGGAAGCGTGTGCACAACATGTGGTTTTCGACGCAACACTGACAAGCGGGCTAATGACGCGGCCTCGCCCGGAGGACGTCGGCAAACGATGCAATTAGATTAGACGGCAGCTTCCTGTTCTTTTGGAGGAGCGGATCACGGACTCCTGGTCTACTTGACAGCTGCGAGGTAACGATCGATCAAGAGCGGTGGACGACATTAGGAACGCTGAAATTCTGGAAGCATTCACGTCATCGCCAGTCGGGAGAGAGATCACGCAGGGTTAAATTTTTCCTCTGAACTGTGTATGAGTCATGAACACACAACAAGATGGATCACTACGTTGGAACAGAAGTGACATCATAACAATGTCAATGTTATAGGGTTGCCGTGACAACTGGAAACAGTGATAGACTCAAATATCTATCCCAAAAAAAAAAAATGTGGTAACCATAATCTTGGACTATACAAAAGTGGATTGAATCATTTTTCCCAGTGACGAGAGTCACATTCCCAAATAAACGACAATGAACCCTCTGCCGATTTGTGATTCATCATTTGCGCATTTTTTTGTTTCTATTCACGACAATTTTTATGGCGGGCCCAACTTTGGCCACTGATTCAACGGGTGTGCTGTCTAAAGAAGGAAATAAACAATGTAACGTCACAACATCATCCCCGCCGACCCTCGACTGTGACAATTCTGGAGGCAACGTGATTCGACTCAATCCGGCACGACGTGACAACAGAAGTTGAGAATATTTGGGGACTGAAATTCCTCACGGGAAGAGCATTTTTGTAAAATGCTTAGCGCCAGTAACGACTAAACTTCATCGGATTTGACCTTTATATCAGGAATAGTTCAAATGCATCTAATTCGACATAAAGACAGGAATTCCTATAAACCACAATGTCTCAACTTTTGGGTTGGGAGTCAGGGAACAAAAAAAGGAGTTGGCTGCCCTAAAAATCTATGTCAAACCAACAGAGCAAATAGATTTCAGGCCAAATATCTGGAAGACAGAAACTGTTCAAATATCAAGAGACTCAACACCAGAAAGAAATTGACCACACAAAGGAACTACCGTAATATAGTTGACAGTATCGACCATGCACTTTTTACTTCCTCTTGTGTCTTTTTTAGTTTATGTTTCAGATGGCCAACAGTTTCCTAATGTGGCTTTGAGGAAAACCACTGTGTGTGTGTGTGTGTGTGTGTGTGTGTGTTCTTTTAAAGGTCTAAGTAGCATACAGCACAGTTGATCGGGGAAATTAATGCTAACCGCTGACTTTTATGGAAACAAACTCAAAGTGTCTTTTTCTGGGCGGCAGAGGGGGACTGACAGGAGATGACATTTTAGAAAAAAACAGTCCGTTAAAATTGGTGCAGGGATGCCCCAGGTCACGATACCAGGCCCTATTCCATTTTTGCAATTTTACAATAATCAGGGTACAAAATATTTTTCTGTCTGTACATATTCAGGCTTTGTAATAGAGGCAAAATATTACAAACACTCAGTGAACCACTTCACAATCAATAACCCACAAGACAAAAACAAAACAAAAAAATTGCAGAATCAGAGCCGTAACAAGAAGCCTTGCTATTTGTCTGTCTTATTTCGCAAATTCCAGTGAATCAAGATATTGATTGAGATTTAGATTAATGCTAACAAAAAAATGTTTTAAAGCTTGTTTCGTATCAGGAAAAATAAAGCATATCCCAGAAAATTAAAATAGACGAACCTGTTCTGAATAATGTAAGTGATTGTCATTTGCGTTATCTAAAAGCAAAGGAGGAATAGGCTGGCGAATGTGGTTTTTTTATGATGTTCTTTTAGATCCTCATTCATAAGACAATTTGTTGTATAGTTCTTGAGGTGGAATTTTGCACTGTGTATCCATAGACGGGGAACCCAAGAGATGGCTGGCATTGGCATTGGTAATAGTAGGCTTGTTTCTTTTAACTCATTCGCTGCCATGGACGTTTACATTCGCCGACTACAATCCAACCGTTTACTGCCATCAACAAATGTTTCCAATGGCTCGGCGTAGAAGAGGGCCTCGCCCAGCTTGTCTGTGAAATTTAGGTTTGTAAACCACTGTAATGACTAACAGATCCCTGTAGATGGCAGCCTTGCATCGCTTTGGATTTGAGATCAGCACAGCTTTTGAGTTGAAGATAAAGATCTGGCGGTGAATCTCGACGTGTCACACTGATTATAAGGGAAAGAAATAGCAACACGTTGGAAGTTGGACAAGTTTAGGTACCTGACACTTGAACAGTGTACGTATATGTATGGTATAAACAAAGTATATGTTACGGGAGGAAGTAGAACGTCTGTGTCATGATCGATGGGAATGATGACGCAGTTTATGGAGTGGATGGAGAACGCCACGCAAAAATGCCGTTGACGCTTGAGCCATGCGGTGGTGTGCGTCGCTCATGGCACGTTTTCTAGTTGTATATATGTAAATACATTTATTTTGTCATCAAAAGCCCTTCATCAGTCTTGTTTTTATTGTTTTATAGTTTGAGGTTTCACAAAAGACAGGGTTTTTCTTGAAATGTTTCTTTTCACAAAAAGCTAATTTTTTCCCCCCACTTTCTGGTCAGAAACCGTGACCGAGTTAAGCAGTATCTTAAGTACAAGTATCTTTCATATTTTTTTTTTTTTTTGGGGGGGGCTTCATGGTTCTTCTAGGGGGTGTAGCAACTCCTACAACCCATGTCTTTGATTTTCTTCATTCTAATGGTACTTTTTGGTTTAATGGTATTTGAGGTCCTTGAATATTGAATGTGCATTATATGTAGTCGTGGTGCCCAGTTGTGCCTACATGAAGCTACGGTAGCAGCAGGGGACATTCTCAAGGGAAAAAAGGGCGTCAAAGCCTTTGCAGTTCCACCTCTTTGATGCCGTTTCATGCACACAAGCAGACTAGGGAGGTCCCCAAAAGTTTGCTGGGAGAGCTACAGGTAGCCCTCACACGCGTGGAATGTCGAAGAAAAACAGCGGGAGTCGGTGGTTAACTCACCCGGACCAGGTTGCTCACCGCCGCCTGCACGGCCGCCACCGGTGCCGTCAAGTCGGGGATCGCCTTGCCGTCCACCTCGCCCTCCTCATGCATGATCACCAGATGGGAGATCTGCTGAGCCACCGGCTCAAGGATACTTTCTATCGTCTTCGTGTGAAACACCGGCATGGCGACGAACTTGTTTGAAACACAATCAAAGGGGAAGGGGGAGGAAAGTCAAACTTCCAAGCACCGGAGAAGGCCGCTTCTCCCAGTCAGACGCCCGCTTTCGAGTGACTTTTTTCCGCCCCCGCAAGCTCGGACACTCGGCGTAAGAACCATCAAACTCCCTTGACTCACTCAACCAGCTCGACGTCACGTTACGATGCCCCGCCCTCTGGCCAATTGCAAAGCGAGAGGGTGAGCCTTCCACGCTTCTCATTGGCCGCCGCGCGTGTCGCTCGACGCCCCGAGCCTTCCTTTCCGTTTTCCCGTGCGGAGATCCGAGCAAAGAGCTGGCTGCAATTACGCAATCGATGCTCATGCCCTAAAAAGGCAAATATGAGTGTAGTGGAGTTGGGCATAGTCCACACGCGGAAAGTCAACCGGTTGGACTTGTTCATGCTTTTTTATCTTATGTATTTATTACTTTATTTTTATTTTTTTTTGGGGGGGGGGGCACACTCCACAGCTTATCACACCACAAACAAAACAAAACAATATATTACCAAGTTGTCACACATGCGTGAATAAACGTCAAGATCAATGTCCTTGACCTTTTACGAATATTTTTAGTTGGCCAGAATATGACATGATGGTTAAATTGTACAATTAAATAAAAAAACAAATCTTGATTTATTCATAATTCTAGTTGTGCAGAAGATGTCACGGGTTGGGGGGTTGTAAATTGTAATGATTATTATAACAACAAATTCACAAATATTAAAAAGATAACTGAGCATAATATTTCAAATGTAATCTGTTTTTAACCTTTCATGATACCAATGTATGACTAATGTGTTGGTGAGCCAATTAAATGTAGGCTTTGCTATATAGACACACACAACTACTAAAATCATTGATAATTGCTCCTAGTCTTTTATTTCTCTGAACAATATAATCAATATATGTTAATAATGAAAGCTATGTGTCTGACATCACTGCTTTCAAAGTATTGATATGGAATTCCCAGAGAATTCCACAAAGAGCTGCAAGGCCGCTGCTCGCTTCCTAAAAAGGATGCGAGAGCCTGAGGACAGAATCGAGGAAGTTTGACGACTTGCGAAAACGAGCCGGGGCTGGATATGTTCTCCTCCTCTGCATCTACTGGACAGTAAATATTTGGAGCGGGAGCGCAGTTGTAATATTAGGAGAATAGTGTCACCTATTACTGAAAATACTTACTTTATTTGTATTGGTAAAACAAATATGGCGTTCTTGAGACAAAAAAAAAACAAAAACACATTTGTGCTTTTACAGTCAAAATAAAATACATTTTCCGAGAATTAAGTTGTACCTTTACGATAGTTGCAATATTAGAAGTCACTTTCGTTCGATTGAAAAAAAAAAAAAAAAAAGAAAAAAAATATATACATCATGAATGAAGTTGAGAGAAAAACTAAAAATAAAGTATATTTCTGAGAAAAAAAAATATTGCAATAATAAAGCAATAAAAAAAATTGTGCTTGAGGAGACAAGAACTAAAAATAATTCCGTATTTTCACGAGACAACAGGTTGAAATAATAGGAGAACGTGATTTTCTTTCGAGCCTTCTGCCAAGAGCGAAAACCCCCCACATGGTCCAGTCTCAATTTAGACATCAGAGGCGCACTGCTGTTTTTGTGCTTCTCCACTTACTGAGGACAAGACCCTCCCCACTGTGGAATGTGTCTTCCTGATGAAGATGGGTGCCCCCACAATTGAAAAGTGCAACCAAGTGCAGTGAAGTGGCATGGAAGAAAGAATGAGTAGTGGACGCCATCTCGTGGCCAAAGCAAGAAAGTGACCCCAAGTGGTCGTTTGATAATGAGTCGATTGCGCCTTTAGGAACTCCGGGCGACTCTCATCCACCCCCGGGGCCTTGCCACCGTGGAGTTTTTGAACCACCGCGGTGACCTCAACCCCAGAGATAGGCGAGTCCGCCTCACAGACCCCACACTCCGCATCCTCATGGGAAGGTGTGTCGGTGGCCTTGAGGAGGTCTTCAATCCACTCCAATTTTGTAATTGTAAAAATACATCACGACTTTAATGTAATCGATGTGGCAAAAGATCTCACACTTTTTTTTTTTTTTTTTTTTTTTTTTAAAGTAGTACACTTGTAAAAACAGACCCCTCCTTTTTGAACTTGCCGATAGTGCTCGTACTGAGAAGGAAAATCAAATCACTGGACAGTATGGCAACTTGTTTGCTTTGTAAGCTTTGTTTACTTTGTGAACTAACCAAAATGCTAAATTAGCTAATGCTAACTAAAAGAAATCACACCTTACCTCTATGAGGTTTTTTTCTATCAGATTAGACAAAGATTTTTAGTTTTTTAAGAGGGCCCATAAAAGACGTGTTTACGATTATGAATCATTCTTGGAGCCAAACAAAACAATTCTCTTAATCAAAATGTACCTCTCTCTATTTACATCTTTTCATGTCAAGTCGCACGCGTACTCGTCATTTACGTCCTTAAACATTTCTGCGCCCACGGTTTCTCGATACCTCGCTAATACAACTTTGATTGTGCTTGAAAGCGAGCGTAAAAATATAATGATTGCGTTAAACAGTCCAAGAGACGTCAAGCAACTCATTGGTGAGTTTGGGGTTAGCGATCACGTTTTTAGCTTGTATTCACAAAGCACAATACTTATCATTTCAGTGTTGTTTTACAGTTCTGTGAAAATGTGGTCTGTTTTGAAGACAATTTATTTTTGGAAGTTGTTTTGTGACAAAAAAACGTTTTTTTAAATACAAATTATGAGCTTTAAACCAGGAATCAAAACTTTTTTTTTTTTTTTACAAAATTCACAACAAAATGAAGGTGTATGCTCAAGCATTTGAACCCCTCTCACTTAACTACTTAATTTATATTAACTTTGAATACTATAGTAAAAAAATAAAAATAAGAATTTGTTTAAACCTGGAAACCAGCAATATAAAAAACACTTTTTTTCATGAAATTCACACACACACAAAACAGGGACGTCCGCTTTTGCGTTTGAAGACTTGTTTCCTGTCTGTGGTCATCCTTGTCGTGTTGTTAGGCATCGATGAGAAAGTGCTCTCTTCTGCCCTGACTCAGAGTCGGTGTGGGCATGCTGCTCCGTCTCTCCTCCTCCTCTTCCTCTCTCTCCGTCTCTCTCTCGCTCTATCTCTCCTTCGGGCGCCGACTGGGATCCCTGGCTCCCTCGCTTGTCACTCAATCCTTCCCCAGCTCTGGGAATATCCTCCTCGCGTTGTTCCCGGCGGACCCCGCCACCCGCAGTCACCATTCCCACCCCGGAGAGCACCGCGCTGGCAGCCCAGCCCCTTCCCCGGCTGAGCATCGGGCGCAAGACCCTGGTGGCGGCCGCCGTGGGGGTCATGCTGGTGCTGATCCTGGTGGTGCTCATCCCCGTACTGGTCAGCTCCGTGGGAGGGGGCGAGGAGGGCGGCGGCAGGTTCGAGATGCTGGGCACCTGCCGCATGGTGTGCGACCCCTTCCCCACGGCGGAGGAGCCGGTCACCGCCGAGCAACAGGTGGACGACCGGCCGTATCCGAGCGTCGGACCGCCGCTGCCCACTTTCGCCTCTCGGGCCTCGCAGGGCAGACCCGGCCGCCCGGGTAAGCCAGGATCCCCGGGGCCCCCCGGAGAGCCGGGGCCGCCGGGGCCCAAAGGACCCCCCGGGGACGCAGTGGACGTGGTTCGAACGGGGATTCTGGGGTTTGGGGGTACGGGCTCGGTGAGTACGGCCATCTACAACACCACGCCCCGGGTGGCGTTCTACGCGGGGCTCCGGAACCCGCAGGAAGGCTACGACGTCCTGCGCTTCGACGACGTGGTGACCAACATCGGAGGGAACTACGACGGCGCCACGGGCAAGTTCACGTGCAAGATTCCCGGCACCTACTCCTTCATTTACAACGTTCTGATGAAGGGCGGAGACGGCACCAGCATGTGGGCGGACCTGCTCAAGAACAGTCTGGTGGGTAACCCTGACTTTCTGAAGATCTTTTCACCATGATGTCAGATGTGCTTCCGGATGGCTAAAACTCAGAAGGCACCATTTATGGCAAACAAACCCTTAGATGTCGTTTGACCAAGGCAGAGCGATTGAGAAAACAGGAGAAAAGGCTTGAATGATGAATGTTGAATTTAGCCTTGTTGTCTTCGGCCATAGTTCGAATGTGTGACGTGTCAGTCAAAACGAAGATGTGACGTGAGGTTAAAGTACCCCTGCCGCCTATTGGCAACCCCAAACACACCACATTTTTGTCATCGTTTCAGTTCAAGTCAGCAGTATTCAATCACTCTTCAGCCACCACTACTACGTTTAGATAGTACCTTGAAAAATGTTTTACAAAGTGCTTTGACAGACTGAATAGCGTAACTACAATAAAATACCAATTGGCACGCTCATATGGTGTATAAAACCAACAAACAAAAAAACAGCAATTGAGGGGAGGAGCGTCATTTAGTCAAACCTGAGCCTTGTCTAATTAGCAAAACTGCTTTGCCGCCATATTATGGCATATATAGGCAATGACTGACCGTTTTGAGCGAGCGTCAATCACTCACAGATGGTCACTCTTCACAGCAGGGCTCCGTCTCAATCCCCCACCCCTTTATGTGCCCTTCAATTTACGGCCACCAGTCGCAGGTGTACCCCGTCTCTCGCCCAACGTCAGCTGGCATAGGCTCCGAAAATTATTCGTTCACTGTATTACAAATAATATATCTTTGTTCATCTATGCCAGTGACGTAAAGTAGTGACAGGCAGAACAATTAAATGTTTATCCACTATACGGTAGAAGATATATTTAACCTGTTGCCATTCATTCAATTTGTATTTAAAAAACAGGCTCAGTAAGTACATTTATGAATAAATTGAGACGAGATCATCATCACGTTAGTATCTTTTTGTGACATTTTTGTTCGGAGAATTTTCTCATGCAATTTCCCTCCTGGATGATTCAAGTACAGGATCTCCTGATTTTCCTTGAGGTGTGTTTGGGTTGACCAAGTGCAGTCATTTCTGACTTGCCGAGTTAAGAAACGCTACACGACACAGCGGGTTGAGCCCACCAGTCGAAACGGTGAAGTCAAGCGTTCATGTGTGTCGTGATCTCAGCTCCGACTCAGTTCAAGGCCACAAAAACGCCGATGCACTGTGGCGGGCTGCCAGATTGCGTACGTAAGGGAAAGCGAGCAGAGTGTGAGCCACGACCCGCCGCACATCAAAACGTCGCCTGAGGTCATGACAACAAGTTCAAAGCGCTTTGAAATACAAAATACAAACTTTCACACCGCTCCCGTGACGTCCGTGCACTTGGCGTTTATCAGAAGGCCGTGCCGGGCCAGGCAGTTGTGCCATGAAAATGAAGTATTGGCTACGTTCACGGATGATTTGCTAAAGTCTTCCAGGCCTCAGGTGACGACGCTGATCAAACACTGTGAAAATCTGAAGTGAAACACAAACATGATGGGAGTCCAGATATACTGGGCAACCTCAAATAACACTTGTTACCTTAAGATAGTTTACCAACATATATAGAGCCAAGGCACATACACAAGAAAAATCTCCAAACAAAAATGTCACAAAGTGTATACAGTGGTGCCTCGAGATACAAGTTTAGTCCGTTCCAGACTTCACCCCCCCCCCCCCCAAATATACATATATTGTGTATTAATGAGGGCAAAATACTATACTTGATAAAAACTTAGTGATGACATAATTAAAAAGAGTTTTTGTCACACTGCATCAATTGAATGGCCATTGTGCCGCTCTTTCGGGTGTGCCGGCCTTGGCCACCGAGGGGCAGTATAAGACATACCGACGGATAAATAATACACGCCTGCGAGTACTGCTGTATTGTCTTTCTGTTTTGTTGCCACACCATTTATGTTCAACCGTCGCTTAAACAGTTATAGCACTGCACCAATCATGCTAATTAGCGTTAGCCTTAAGCTAGCATACTGAACAGCTAAGCTATGTGGTTGTTTTGTTCTTGTTCTTTGTTTAACCTTTCGTTTGACAGTAAACTTCAATAAACAGATTGAAGCCTCATTATGGAACACATTTTTGACAAACTGCTTATTGTGACGTAAGTTGACTTGACTTCAATGTAACCATACAGTGCTCATATGTCTGTGAGTCAAAGCAAAAAAACTGGTCAAAGGATGGCTTATAACATATATGTTAAAAAAAAATAAAAAATTCAGACCAATTAGGATAATTTACAGCAGAACAGTGGTTGCATGAGGGTTTTTAAATATTAGGAATATACTGTATTGTAGCTCTTAGTATGCAGTGCAGTTGTACTACGACGACGTGTTCTGACCTTGTCAGTCGAAATTTTGCATGAGGTGAAATTTCTGTTGATTTCTGACCATACAGGGGTAATTATTTCTGCAAAACTCGCCAGCCGCAAAAGGACAGATGCGTCCTGACCGTCTGAAGCGAGCCATTTCGTAAACGTCCAAAAGTTTTCAGGGGGAATTTGGTGTCTTGGTGATGCGTATGCGACGTGGCACTCGTGGCGGCTTTCTACACTCCGTGCGGACAGGCAGTGATGATGAAAGCGCGGGATTTGAAAAAAATAAATAAAGAGGAAGGGGGGGGTGGGTGAAGGGGGATCGTTGGTAGCACTGCGCATCCTCTCAGGCCGGGTGAGTCAAGCCCAAGACTTAAGACTTGAGTCACCACCTTCTTGTATCTAGTCCACTCTTAAAGAAGACACACCGAGGATTCCTCACATCAGCAAAAGTGTTTCTGTTTTGCCTGCAAAACACAGGCCTCATATGTTCACATTTTGAATGTTCATACTTGGACATTTGTACCTTGACTTCTGATTGGAATTCGTTTTGTGACCGTGCAAGTAACTTTTTCCATTGATGTGAATAGAAAATGTCATGAAACCGTTCCGTTTGTAACATTATTATTTTTTAAGACGAAAAAATAGCATTGTACAGTATTTTAACATTAACTACAATGTAGAGAAAAAAAGTGATTCCTTAATTGTTTTGGTTTTTTTCCACTTAACTTTCATTGAACTTATTCTTCACTGTTTTTTTTTTTTTTTTACCTTTTCATCACACGTTTTTCTATCATTTCAATTGAATGGACATCATCCGCTTCTTCTCAGCACCCGTGGTTTGAAAAACTAAATTTGGCAATTTAGCTGCACAACAAACGGAAAATGCGGGCACAAAACAACAGATACGTTCACTGCAAGAAAACCACACGAACTGGTGGTGGCCAGATACTGTTAAGTCTGCTGTCGCCATCTAACGGTGGAACGCCCGAAGCCTGAAGTCACATTTTGGCGAGCAACACACAGCAAGAAAATCGATGGAGCAATAGCTCGTGACTGGAAAATTCCTAAGTTGGGACAGTGGAGTGTCTGAAGCTCACTCGTAAATTTCATTTGCAATCATGTGCTTCTGGTAAAGTAGCCAAATCCGTTCAAATTGTACAATTTTCTTCCTTTTAGGTCAGGGCTAGCGCCATCGCTCAGGACCAGGACCAGAGTTACGACTACGCCAGCAACAGCGTCATCCTGCACTTGGACGCGGGCGACGAGGTGTACATCAAACTGGACGGGGGCAAGGCGCACGGGGGCAACAGCAACAAGTACAGCACCTTCTCGGGCTTCATCCTGTACGCCGACTGATGAGCGCCAGCGGCGGACTATCGCTCGCAAAGCCAGTCCGACGTTGCCCGGAAGCAGCGGATCGGTGGTTACGGCTCACGGTTTACCTCTTTATCCATGCGTCGTCCCGGGGGGAGCGGGGTGCGTTCGCGCAGAGGTCCCGCCATGATTCTGGAGGCGACACCTCCCGATCACGTTGTTTGTTGGTGTTCATTGCTTTATTATTAGTATGATAAGCTGTGGTGTCCTTTGAAAGACTTTTAAATCAGCCACCAAAATTGAGATTATTGATGCGGGGAATGAAAATGTGAACTCCTTCAAATTTGTGGTTCAGCAATTGCAAATTTGCTTGTTCGTGGGGTAACCTATCCTCGGTTATTTGCTGAAAAACTTTCTGAAATTTCCTAAGATGCCACAAAATGGCGTCAAAGCCCTGTCTAACAAAAAAAGAAATAGTGCTTTGCCGCCATCTTAGTGCCAAGGAACGACAGTGAACACATACTATTTGCGGTCGTGAAAATCTGTGAGTAATTCACGGCAAGGGTTTGATATTGCCGGTAGATGCCCCAAGATGGCAGCAGAGGACTTTTTTGTCTAAACGAAGCTCCTCAACTCACCTCAAGCTGTTTACTTTGCGCTTTGGCCAGAGCTGAAAACAACGCAAAATAGTTTTCCAAAAATTATCGGTGAATAGCGAAATTCCGAATGCCGAACCGCGAGTATGCGGGGCTTCGCTGTAGGTTGACATCAGGAGAGGAGCTTACATTTGAACGGCCAATGCCCTGTCTAATAGAAAAGTAGTGATTTGGCACCATCTTGTAGCAAACAGTGAGGATATCCTTGAGGGACTGAGCCCTATCGTGGATAGCAAAAAATAAAATAAAATAAAAAGCACAAATAAATGACTGTCTATATTAATAGTTCAAACCATAAATATAGAACAAACTAAGATTCCAAAATATTTTAGTCTTATCATTACGAATTCATCTTACATTACCCTAAAAAATAAATGGCTGACAGATAATTTGACGTTGAAAAAATGTACCGGAAGAATGTAGAAGACGCTCCTGCCCAACATACTGTAAGATGTTAGCATCTCAGTCAACATACTTCCATCCATCCCTCCATTTTCTGTACCGCTTATCCTCACTAGGGTCGCGGGCGTGCTGGAGCCTATCCCAGCTAGTCAACATACTTCCTTGACACCAATTAATACATTCAGGGCTTTGGCGCAATCTTCAAGTGTTATAGAAAGAGCACCAAAAAAATGGAAATCGGGGAGTTATTCAGCAAATAGCTAAGGCTAGATTTCCAAGATAAAACATTGAAATGTGAATTTGTGCGGGGTTGACTATAAACTTGTCAAATCTGATCCTGAATTTTGTCAGTCCGAGTAGTGCACATGCATCCCAGTGTGTGTCTGTTAAAACCATTTCAAACTGTCGTGATTCGGTCATGTGATGTGCTCACTTGTTAGCATCTGCATGCAAAAATCCATGAGCCCTCTAAGAATGAAAAGATACTAAGAACATACAATCAAACTTGGTCGGTTTTTTTCCATTAAAGAAAGGTTCTACACGAAAGCAGTTTCTTGTCTTATTCATCGAACGCGGCAATTCCCAACACTGCGCTTTATGCTTCTATTAAAATGTATCGTACATAAGTTAAACAGTTTCCTAAATATAAGATGAAAAACAAACCCTTCTTAAAGATTACATGCAAATGTATTGTATTAAAATGTTGAGCTGTACTTAGGCAATAATGATTTAGCGTACCACCAGATGTAGTACCTGAGAATGAGTGGTTTATCAAATAAAACAAAAATAAATATTTTACTCAAACATACACTTCTAAAAACCAAATTCAGAGAAACTGCTAATTTTGTTGCGGTCTCTTAATTTTTTTCCAGCACTGTATTTTCAAACTTTGCTTGTTTGAAAAAAGTACGTAAAATGTTGGCGACGTTGGATGTTAGGGAGACGCTTGCATCATTAGAACGTCAACCAGGGGGCACTTCAGCAGCAAGACAGAAGCTTCCGGACTTCGATGGTAAGAAGGGATTAATTTCCCCCGGGATTATCTTCAGTATTTTTTAAATCTGAAGTACCCCTGAGGTTCTGAAACTCAATGACAAGTGGGGACGGTGTCAAGAAGTTACGGTTGAAAATGGAGCACCTAAATGTAGCCAGTGAGCAAACGGTGCCATCCAAAAAAAAAAAAACCCCAGCGAAGTCATAGAGCTGATAAAAAAACAGCAGAGACTGGATTGCTTCACAGTGTCAGAGCATCAATGTTATTTAATGCCTTGGAGACAGACAGCTCACTTCCTCGAGACACAATTAAAAGTGAGCGACTGTGCCTCGGCAGAGGTCACCCGAGCCAGGGGGGGAGGCCGAGAAGCCGTCTTCCTCGCGGGCGCTATGAGAGCATCGTCAAATTAGAGACTTCATGTCACAATGTCAAAAGACGAACGGCCCCCGGTGAAGCGAGAAACCGTCGCAACGGCTGCCGCTGTGGTCATGAAAGCTTTCCTCTGCATCCGAAACGCTGCGAAGATCGCGCCAAAAGTCTACAGGCCAACGTTTAAAAAAACAACTGTTTTTACACAATAGTACTGTTTCGATTGACACTATCCAGATCCAAGGGTTTGGAACTGATTTTGCATCAAATATAGGTTGGCCAAGATCCACATTCAAACGTACTACCAAAAACACGAATAACAACATTGGTTTAAGAAACAATTGCTGTAGTCCAGTGGAATATATTGAAGTTGTCTCCTAGAATGCATTTTACAAGATGTTTTCATTTTGTATTTGTGTGTTTGGTCCTGTTCAGTAAACGGATGAAAGCGCAGATGGGACTGTTGCGCTCCTTTTTTCTCCATTTCAATCAAGCGGCGGTATATTGGAGAACAAGAAGAAGTAGAGGAAGGAGAAGAAAACAGACCTTTGGTGAAGATAGATGCCTGTAAAAATCGACCAAGCAACAGCTTGCAAGTTGGGTCAGAAGAATAAGGCGGCAGGAAAGGAAAAACATGCAATTTCGGTACACATTTTACACAGAAAAACAAAAGGAATAAATTCATGAAACATCAAGTAGCTCAGCTTCATTTCCTTCAGCAGTCCACATAAAATAATGTGGTGGGCCGGATCAGGCTCCCGGGCCTCGAGTTACACACCCTTGATGTAGATGGATTGCGAAGGGTTTTCCAGATAATACCAAAGGCAATCCAGCAAAGATGTGCGAGTGTTTGTGTGTGTGCGCTACGACACGAGTCGGGCTTCTGCTTCTTCACAAAAGTGACATTAATCAAGCCTCGCTTTTGTTTGCGCGTCCTCACCCCCAATTAACTCACCGAGAGGCATCCGAATTACAATTACCCCGGCCGGGCCTCCCACGCGATGTTCCGACACTGTCCTTGCGAGTTGCACTAGTACGCGCTGACACTAAACAAGCGAGTTATGAAGAGATGCAAATTAAGTAACGTTAGCGTCTAACGTGCTACACGGCGTTCAAAGAAAGGGAGCGCGCTCTCAGAGTACAGTTAGGGCCTCTGATTAAATTTCCAAACACACCCTTAATGATCCTGAAAATCAAAAAGAGGTGAGCTAGCATGCTAACAATCCCTGGCGCTATATACGTTTAACTCTTTGTCATCGCAGCGAATGGAAAGCAAATAGAGCAGAAAGCTCGCACGGGCAATAGGAAAGCACTGAGAGGCTCGCGGTGGGCCTACATGTGTGCATCCATGCACACCACCGACGCGTGTTAGCGCTCCTTGGGAGAATGTGACAGCGTACGCCGCTTCCCCACGTCCTTCCCGGGCGTCACGCCGCGTCTGGGGGAACAAGTCCAGTGTGTCAGTGACTCAACACCAGTAGGCCGTCCGCGCCGCCCTCACTGAGCCGGCCGGGCCTAACGCGCGCGGACAGGTTGACTCATGTGGCCGGGGATGCTCCGCTGGCGTGTTGCCTGTCTCTTCACCTCACCCGATGCGGCATGACAACGCGCTACGGAGGCGCTGGCCTAGCATGACGCTAGACGCCACAGTTCAAGATGGCGATGGCCGCGGAGGGCCGCTTCATGCTACCCGGTGTTGTCGCGCTGCATTTGTGAGCCACGGCACGGCGGGCACGCCGTCGGCTTTTGTGCCTTCTGTCTTTTATACTTTCCTAGAATAGTTATCTAACAAGTTGTTCATGCCGATGGTACATTCTTAGTTAGTTAGACGACTACTTGTTCCCATTCCGTACGAGGGCTTTAAACAGTCACAATTAGACGAGGATTCGTTGGGGGCAAATGCAAAGATTTAGAGTATCCACCAAAAACTGTGAATTTGAGAGAAAATTTGAATTCCCGAGATAGATAGTAAGAACAATTGCTAAGGACATTTATCAAAATTTAATATATATATACACACTAAGAGTTGTGTCAGAAATGTTCCAGGACTGGTATCAAACCACTCATCGAAAATCATCTTTCCAAACTGAAATGAATATTAACTAAGGGAGTCAGCGAACCCGTTTTCTGGGTTTGGTCATGTGACGGGGGTAAGTAGCGACGTTAATTTCGGTCACCAGCAGAGTGGGGGAAATAGCCTAAAATGGCGGCACCCTGAGATTGCTGGAGATTTCTGGATTATTCTGGGTAATCCTTATTTCAGGAATGCAGTATTAACCAGAACACTGTGTTTTGATTGGTGGTGCCACATACAAAGTATTCTTGATATATGTGGATTTCCTTCCCCTTTACATACAAAATGTGTAATTCTCTTTGTTTCATGTTTAGTTTGAGAGTAAACTTCAACTATGAGTGGCAATAAACTGCTTAAAGCCTCTTCCCCCCCCCCCTCCCTCAGCCAGGAAGTGTCAGATGCTCAGGGTGGCAGCCTCTTCTCGTGCACTGAACAAAGCAAACTGAACGGTCTCTTTGTACACGTGCTGGTCGGTCGTCCAATCCACGCTGAGTGAAGGGACAACTTCGTAGTTTGGGTTTGAAATTTATATTTTGTGACACCAGTCCTGGAACTTTTCTAACAGGCCTCGCAGACAAGCAAGCATTCGCACTCTCAGTCACTTTTCATCTCACAATTTAAAGCCTTCAATGAACCTGACACGCATGCTTTTGGAATGTAGGAGGAAGGCTAAGTACCCGAGGACAACGAGATTCCAACCTCGAACCTCAGAACTGTGAGGCAGACGCACTAACCACCAATCCGCCATGTTGTTGTTGTTGCTGCCCTATATTAATTGTACTTCTTGATAACTGCCTAAAAGGACAACTTTTTCCTGTAAGCCCTAGAGAAAGACGAGCATTCGGCCAACATTTTTTTCCATTAGGGAGATTAAAGAAAGAATTAGCGATCATGTGGTAAACAATAGCAATTTTAAACTACAATGAAGTCGTCATTAACATTTTGCTTGGACTGCTCGCTTATCGTCCGTCGCAGTTGTTATTTGAATTTACTTCTACGCCATCTTGCGCCTCCCTGATGGTTGGTGGGCCGGTGGCGTGCGGTGATGAAAAAGCACTCAGGCAGATGACACTCTGCGGGTCCCCGCAGGGGGGCAGGGCTCAGCGATGGCCAGATTACAGAAACCGCTCACAGGCGGCAGCGGATTCTACAGTGGTTTTAGGACAATCAACCTTATTATTATTAAAGCCACAATTAGTATTCTGACAGGACCGTCCCCCCGGGAGCGTTCACATTTGCTGGTTCAGATAAAGTCCAAACCTCCTGACACACACTGGGAAAAAGACACACTGCTGCTTAGGGACTAAGTGGAAACACGTTTGAGGCCAGTACAAATACTTTGTCACTGTAATTAAGTCGACTTTTCAGGTGTTTGTACCAGAGACCCGTACCAGGGCAGGCAACTGCCAGGGGCCTTAAGATGAACGGCGCCCCAAGAGATGGCTGAATTTGGCCCATATCGATGACAAAACAATTGCACTGCTTTAGACACTGGCAATCCGTCGGAAATCCCCCACATACGGCCCCTTACTCGCTGCTACCGGGTAGTTGGGGTCCCCGAGAAACACCTGATATTGGTCCTTATCGAGCACACCGGAAACTGGAAAAAGCCAATCTTCTTATCCATCATCCCAGTTTTATTTTTTGGGTGGGGGGTCTCCAGGGGATCTACAAAAGCCCCAGATCTGTGCTTATGCATTTACTTTTACTTCCCATATTGAAAAGAGATATCTGTACTTTCTACTCTTTACTTTGTCAAAACAGACTTCATCCTCCACGTGACGACGACACAACGTGAAAAAGAGAAACATTTTGTCCATTGAATCTGAAAAAATAGACAGTACAGGTAAAGTGTGTCTTTCAGTTGTTATCAATAGCTAATTTAGCATCTTTTGTTCGTCTGTTAACAATGTTAGCAAAGTTATGGGAACGTAGTATTTGGATCGCATAAAAAAATAAAAACTCTCCATCAAGACCAGTAGGAGACCAGCAATAATCTGCTATTCTTCAACTTCATTGTGATAAGGAGAATCACTTGGTAAAACAACAAATATCTTCAATTCATGTGATATTAACCCCCCCCCCCAGGTAACCTTCACAGTGCTGTGCCCAAGGGATACAGACATAAGTGTTGCATACGTCTTTGTGCTGGTCTATGTAGTTAATGCAACACCCCTGCCACCCGTCACTTCGCATTAGCGGCACGGTGGCTTGGAGGGCCTCAGACAAAGCCAAGTAACACACATCAGCGAGGGGGATGACATCATCGCATTCGCCTGCATCCTTCAAAATTCCTGTCCACAGCTCTCGATGTTCCCCTTCTGCCCAAGAAAGTTTTCAATTATATCGAACTCCAGCTTTTGAGGTCGTAACAGAGAGTCAGAGGAAGTTGTTTCAAACAGTGTTGGATTTGGTTTATCTCAAGCCGCTTGTTTTTTACAAAGCGTGTTCACAAGAGAGGGGAAAAGACGTACAGGGCAGAAAAAAAGGTGTAAGAAAATACAGTAAAGTTCAGTAATTCACTCACGTCACAGTTTCAATAATAATTATATCATCTTCATGTCCTTTCTGCGTGAAGGCAAATATATATATATATATATATATATATATAGTAGTATATGTCCTGAATTGCACATTTTCGCTCTTGGTGCCTATCCGCCGCGAATAGTGGGGCTCCACTGTATATTAGCTTTGTTGTAATATTCTTCCAAGGAGTAACTGTGTCGTAAACGTAGGACAACAAACACGATGGACGTGCCAGCAACTGAAAATTTGAAATTGCGGTCCGCGAGACGTCGGACAAAAAGTCTGTACTTGTTATCGTTAAAAGAGTGTTTTATTATTGTTGTTGTTTTTGCTAACATCTGTGTTTAACCTTTTTTTTTTAAACACTTGAATGACAGTTAAAAGAGCTAAAATGTGACTTTAGTTATTGGGTAATTAGGAGTTCCACAGTGTGTTAAAAATAAATTGTCACAGCCAAATTGAAAACATGTATCTGCAAATATTTTTTTTTAACATAAATTGTCACCCCCCCAATTGAAACGTGTTTTTTTTTTTCTTAGTACAGAAAATTTTGACATTTTTGTGGGGACCAAACCATTCTAAAAAAAAAATAAAAATGTGGCAATAACTACTTAGCATTGAAAAGCAACCATAAAATGATCCTAAACATTTATTTAATCAAATAAAAGTCACTACTTCCCTACGAATTACTGTAAAGTGCATATTTTGTCAGAAATCCTACTAAATCCAGGGGAGAATGTGGCTCCGGTGACTAACCTCACAGTTTACTGCCTGCCTTTCACCCCACATTATCGTCCTCCGAACTCCGTTAGGACAAAATCATCTTGGCGGCGTACAGCAGGATCCCGCCCAGGCCGGCGGCGGCGGCCACGGCGAGCACCCGCACCAGAAGGAAGTCCATGGAGTCCTCCAGCTTGGTGTGCAGCCGCAGGACCTGGCGGTGGGTGTCCTCGCGCGTGCCAGAGTTCTCGACGACGTGGCTGGCCAGGCCGCGCTTCTCGTTGAGCGGCATCTGCGCCGCCAGCCGCTGCTCGGCCTCCTCCGGCGTCAGGCCGTCCCGCTGCATCAGGCGCGCCAGCTGAGTGGCGGGGTCGCTGAGAAGAAAAGGAGGAAGACACAATGAGAGGGTTTTAACCCTTACATACTGCTCGTTTTCCATTAATACATCGTATGCTCCCGGTCAATTTTAAGAATATCCTCATAATAATAGAGGCGTCGACAAGGAAAAGTTGCCAGAAATAGGCCCTAAGTTTTCTTTGCGGCTAACAGCAAGCCTGCAAATATTTACTGACGCGACCCTAGTCAGGATAAGCGGTATGGAAAATGGATGGATGGATGGATGGATGGATGGAAATGTGGGAAAATGTGCACCTCATCCAAGCACTTGCATCTGGAAATGTTAAGCTTTTTGAGTACGATCAAGTTTTTTTCTGTGCAAAAATTATACACTCTTAAATTAATACATTCAAATCATGGCATTTTTGATCAAATCAATTGTGAAGTCAAATATTTCATCATTGCATTGACTAGTTTGTACTACATTTCATGACCCTTTTTAAAAATGTAATCAATTTAAACAATTTTACATTTCAATTTGTTCATTTATCTATACTATTTCATTTTTTCAAATCATTTTGGCACAAAAACACACTTTCAATGTGAGGTAATTAATTGTCCATTTAATATTTGAATTGTGAGATATATTTATATTTTGTAAACAGAGAGTAATTATAATAAACTAAATATTTCGTCAATACAGTACAGTAAATTGAACATATTCATTAATGTTAATCATCTATTTTGTCAGTATTTTTAGATCGTAAGACATTTGTTATTTGACCATTAAATTAAAAATGTAATTTAATAATAAAAAATTGCCATTAAATCGCCTAAAAAGTCACAAAATGAGTTCAATGTCAAAAATCTTTTTTTAAAAAGCCGAAAGTCACTTCTAATTCAATTCTCGATTTAATTGGGTTGTCATCGATTTAGTTATATACGCTTTCATGAAACAGCGGCACGGGAGCCCTTACCAGTAAACCACAACAGTGTGGTTGAGGAACCGCGTGAGCTTTCTGGTTTCGAAGAGAAGCGGCACATCCAGCACAACGTAGCGATAACCTGAGGAAACCAACAAGCACATCTTCATACATTCAAACATGTTCCACAGGCTCTGTACCATGAAAACTGCAGTAAATGCTCGACCTGCTTCATGCTTTGAATCTAATTCATCCTGTTGTATATTACAAAAAAAATCACACAGAAAACAAATAATATTAATATTTAAAAAATATATATCTAAATTTCGAGCTTGGTCAACAGAACTACTGGGATCACTTTTTTTTTTTGGTTGGCCGGCCACTTGTTGCCAGGCAGAATTCATACAGGGCTCAATCCTAACTGCCCAACTTGCCGATATCAAATAAAAAAAATAATATTAGAATATAATATTTGTATACACCGGCCACGTCTACTTCACTGTAGGAATGGTAAATTACTAGGGACAGAGGCAAATCAAGGTATTCCTAAAATAAAATTCTATACAATATAAAATTATATTTTTTTAAAAAAGCATTGTTAGCCACACCCACTTGACTGTTTGATTGGTGATGCAATGGAATCATTGCTCTGCATTAAATATAAAACTCTTACATGAAAGATGCTGAGTTTTTTGTAGTATTTAATAGAGGCTTACCTCGGAGGAAGAAGAACCCAATCTGCTTGAGCATCTCCTTGTGGATCTCGGGGTGCGTGATGGAGTTGAGCATTTTCCGCTTCTCCTCGTCAGCGAAGACGAGGCGGCCCAGCTTCTGCCGGTCAATCTCGCCGCTCTCCAGCAGCACCTCTCGCCCGAAGTGGAGGACGATACGCGAGTGGGCGGGCGAGCGCGGCTCCACCACTGCGCAAAAAAAAACAAAAGAAAAAAAGAAAAAACATGGTCACAGGGTAAAAGTGCACTGCGTCGTACTGACAGGAGCCAATGATTAAAGGTGGAAAATTTGTGTTAAATTTCCAGAAAGTTTGTTTGTAAGTTTACAGTAAAATACATTTTCCCTAATTAAATTTAAATGTATTATTATTTATATATTGTTTATTATGACGAGCCAACCATTTATTTATTTATTTGTAATTGCTTAGCTAATTCCCATGCAAAATTTCCAAATTTGAAAATTCTCTCAATTTTTCACTCAAACAGTGATGTTAATGAGCGGATTTACCTTTACGGGCCACGACGTCCGCGTCGATGATGGGGCATCCGAGCTCGCGCAGCATCGACGACACTGTGCTTTTTCCAGACGCGATACCTCCCGTCAGGCCCACCAAATACATCTTCTAAAAACCAAATAAAACAATGTGAAATAAAAATAAAAGCAAAAGCTAAGGCTCGGCTCATAGTACCTAAATGAGCGTTTTGCCAACATTAATTGAACAAAAGCACATTTTTACACATTATAAGAAATATCACAAAAACTATACGGTACACAAAAATAATGATGATCTCGTCTCACTTCAGGTGTGAATTTTGGGCCAGTTTATTTTTGTACACAAAGCTGTTCTTCGGTTGTATGAATGGGAACAGGTGGATACACTTCTGCCATCTAGTGGAGAAGCATTTAATTGTTCTGCCTGTCACTACGTCGCTGTGGAAGTTGGTATTTCAGATGCTCACTGAGGCCTGATATTTTCTGCCATCTCAAAATAGATTTTGCCATATTTTTCATAAAATATTTTCAACAAATATGTCCGATTTTTGCACACACATGCCATTAATCAGCTGTTCCTGACACATTTTCATCCTTTGTAGCGAACATAAAACTAGGTTTTACTCCATTTGAGGCCACGACAAACACCCTCACAGCTTGTCAATCATGTAAAAATGGCACAGTATACTTCTGAATTGCTTTGAATTCAAAAACAAAAACAAAATATCTGAACATCTTACTTAGTAGTTGTCAGCTGCTCCTTAAACGAAGACGAATGGGCACTTTTGACATCCGGACTTCAAGCTAACGCTGACACGCTAAATGTCGTCGACAGCGTGAAAACGGCCGCAAATGGACCAACGAACGAGGCCATCGTCCTTCTTAGCTCGTCTCGACAACTTCAGACTGGAACAGAAACGACATTGCTCGATGCTATTTGTCAAATTGTCAGCATTAAGTCTCTTGAGGTCAACTACATACTAGCAACCGGATGTTAGAGCTTCATGTGTCACTGCATAATAGCTCCGGTAATCTAACTAAATTTTCTGGATACACGAGTTGACTCAAAAAGCGTGTCTATTCCCGACAAACATATTTTAAAAATCCGTAGTGAAAAGAAACATTTCCGCTCATGCCATCAACCGGATTTTGAGTCTCGATGTATCACAGTAGAACCAATGTATCATGAAAAAGTTTGGACAGTCTGTAGCCTAACCGCACTGCTGCGTCATTGGTTAAATCGGCGTCACATGGTTTACGGGCGCCATGTTGTTACCCAGCGTCTCTAGTTCCTCCATAAGCGTGCGGTTAACTGCGTTGGCTTTTGCCCAGTATTGGCCATATTGTGGGTAGATATTTGGCAAACTGGTTTGTTGCGTGGCTGTAGGCTGTTTCACTCTTCCTGAACGTGGTGTACAGATGCATCTTTTCCCTAGAAAACACTGTTCTTTTTAAAATAAAGTGACTATTTCTTTTTGAAAGGTGAGACTAGTTGTTTCTTTATGGTAAGTAGTAGATAATTGCTGTCAAATATTGCTCACACTCAACTGTTTTAGATTGTTTTTGGGTGTTAATACAAAAGACCCAAAGTGTATGCACTACACTCGTGCTGACGTGGCAATAAAGTATATTCAACAAGTACAGCGCACGAAAACCATATAAAAAGGTGTATGTATTAAATATATAATTCCATATTGGGCCAACATTATGCAATATTAAATATGCTGAAGTTCCTTGAAGTGTTTTCTTCAGAATATTGGAAGTGATAAGCTGACAGTTAATGAATGCAATCATAAAGATAGTACTATGGCGTGTAAGCAGAATTCACAACATTGGCAGTCCACATACAACCCTCCATTGGTTCAGTTCCTCCCTGTCCGGCCACACCTAATTTGTTCCAATGAAATCATTCAAATCCTTTCCATCCCCATTTTCTTTTGGTGTGCCCCAGAGCGCTGTCTTGGGGCCCCTCATCTTTATCACCCTACAGCCTGGAAATATTTTCAGTAAATTAAACTTACACTTTCACCGTTCAATGGATGACCCCCTATTGTACCTCACCACTAAACCCACTGCCAGCCTTCCTCCCTTACTGACTGCTTCTCTGAACTCAAACATTGGTTCTCATCCAACAGTGATTAAACCGAAATCCTAGCGATAGGTACCAAGTCCAAGCCAACCAAAATTGACAGTTGTTCTATTACCCTTAATAATTCCTCAGTTTTTCCTCCCCTCAGGTTAAGAATGACCTTTTAAAGTGTATTTTACTCATCATTGTGTAATTGTGTTGCTAGAATAGTCTTTTCCCCAAAACCTGTTGCCAGTTTACATTTTTCTCTGCAGCAGGACTCAAACCATGACCCTCTGGTGCCAAAGCAAACGTGCTTACAGATGAACTACTACCCAAATTGATTCAAAGGTGTGTTTGTTTCAAAGAAATACACTTTTTTCACTGGGAAAAAAATAAATAAATCACTACTTCATAATTCATAAAAGTCCTTTTTTTATGCATTTCTATTCAGGATTTGCATTGGACACCTCGGACACGACAGCTGAATGTGTGGAATTCTTGGAATATTTGGGCCGCTTCCCTTTGTGAACCGTTTCTCCACCATCCTCTCCCTCCTCCCGCTCCAGCCGGCCTCTCTTGACAAAGTGCTCGATACGCGACTCCAGACTCTCGCAGAGCGGGCGCTCCAGCAAGGGCCGGTACTTCCTCTGGCGGCTGCCTTCCACCAGCAGGCATTGGCCGGACGACACCCCGCCGCCTGTGGATGGAAAGGAACATCGGAATGAAATCACGCGTGTCCACAAATTTCAATATTCTGAACAGACATTCGAGAGTCAAAATAAATTAGTTATTCCCGTTTATAATCTTCTCTCAACACCCCTTATTGAGGTTGCTTTTAGAAAAAGGCTTGCAAAAGCAGCCAAATACAAAGCAAAACAGCCCAGAAACCTCTGATGCGTCCCGTGACGATGACGAGCTGTCGACTTTGGAGCTTTAACCGTACGTACAGTACTTATTTCCATTGAACCAAAAACCTCAAGGTAAGGACTTCTCACCCGTAGCGTCCAAGCCTCGAATCATGTCGCGGAGGACGTGGGCCTTGACTGCGCTCTGCGTCCAGTGTTGCTGCAGCGAAGACAGGGCGAGACTCAGCTCCTCGGCCTCCCGCCTCCAGCTCAGGCCGTCGAACTGGCAGTCGTACAGGACCAGCGGGTAGTCCACCGCCATGCTGGATGGGGTGGGGGAGGTGAGGGGAAAAAAAAGACAAAAGTCCTGGATCTTCTCGAATAGCATTGCATCTGGGATGTTGAAGGTCACAATGCTGTTATATGGATGGATGGACAGATGGATAAAGAGAGATAAAAAGAGATGGAGGGTGAGAGAGCCCGAGAAAGACGGCGAGAAAGGGATGACGAGAGATAGCCAGAGAGATGATAGATAAAGGAAGATGCATAGCAAAAGATGGACATTGATAGACAGAAACAGAGCGATAGAAAGAGATCGTGCGAGAGAGCTCGACATGGAGGTCATGAATAGATGAGATAGAGAGATAAATTAGATGGGCGGAACATAGGTAAGAAAATGCAGTGAAGTCACCTGTATTGCGGCTTCCTGGGGTTTTTGTGAACATCGAGGAGGCTGTGGATTATTTCTGGTGCTTCCAGCTTCTGTCCAATCAGGAGGAGGACAGCCATCATGCAGCGAACCTGCAGCGTCACAAGAAAGGCCGGCCGTTTTAAACGAACATTGCAACACTCCAAATGGGCATACATGTATAGCATTAACCACTGTATCGTGAAAGTCAAAGTCAAACGACGCTCTCTAATTTCAACGAACGCGAGGAATTCAGGTTCCTGTTCTATGGATAAAAAAAGATAAACATTTAAATTTTATTTTAATTTAAGCCAAAGAAAAAATATTATTACATTTAATTTCATGTAATTGCAGCCAAAGGTGAAAACAAGTTCATTTAAATGGACTGGAATTTGTCAGTTTTTTTTTATTTTTATTAATTTCAGCCAAAACCCTATTTCAATTTGGATTAAATTTCTTACAACAAGCAAAAATGTGTGAATTATTGACCATTGACCCTTTTGGTAATGCGTCGATGATGCAAGATGATCTTGTATGTTGGTTTCAACTCCACATTTGGACTTTTGTCTGTTTTGTTACTTGGGGGGGGGAAAAAAAAAAAAAAAAAAAAATCAGTATTTGTACATGTTTGTATACCTGGTGGTAGAGGAAGGCGAGTCCTTTAATCTCAAACACGAACAAGTCGTGCGGGTCTGCGGCGTCTACTCGTTGGGGGTCCGCCGGCTTGACCGTTGCCGACAGGATGGTCCTCTCGAACTGCAGGACGCCGTTGCCCACGTCCATCTTGCACAGGTTCCGGAAGTCATGGGTGCCTTCGTACCTGATGGTGAGGATACAAACGTGAATTGCACCTTGTGCACTCTTGCGTCAAGGTACCACTGTATTTTGATGAATTTGATGTCCTCAGATATGTCAGTAAAACACCCGGAACTCTTTTTCAAAATATGTCTCCTTTAGGACTTGTGTTCGAGGTAGTTTTTCGCCCCACCTTTTGGCCGCGTCCGCCATCAACGCTACGTCCAAGGAGCCGCGCGGGAAGTAGTAGCGGTACGTGCGGGACTGGCAATCGAAGCGTGCGCTAAAACCCTCGGCGGTGGGGGCCCAGTCTAAAATACGAATGTCATGAGGGAGGATTCTGTTCAGCATCTTCACGTAGGGAAGCTCTGAGGCGGCCGCGGCGTCTTTTGGGGCATTATCAGGAATTGTGACGCCCAAACCGGAATACTGTGTGGAGCGCAGGTCGATTGTAATCACCTGTACGGCGAGGGCAGAGAAGAACAGAGGAGAGGACGTGAAAATCCAAAAACTCAAGAATGTGGTAAACTCACCTGGGAGAAGGCGCTAACGCCTTTGTCTGTGCGTCCACACCGGTGATAGTTGGAGCTCTGGCGGTCCTGGATGAGGCGCGTCTTAAGGAGGGTTTCGAAGAGCCTGGCCTCCACCGTATTGTCCGTGTTCTCCTGGACGGCAAAGCCCTGGTAAGCCCATCCTAGATAGGCCAGACGCAGGGCGACGTGGCGACGAGGGTGTGCGGTGAAGTCAAACGGGCGCTCCTTGCCTTTTTTCTTCCCTTTTTTACGATTTGTCTTCTCATTATTGGGGGATGGACTGGTCTCCATGTGTCCTCCGTTCAGTTGGGACTTGATCTTCTCCAGTTCCCCCTCCAGCTCCTTTATTCTGTGGATGATGGCCTCAGACATTCTTGCTTAGAAATGGACGAATCAAAATGAAGAACAATGAAAGCGTGTCCAGTAACTCCAGGTAGCGATGGTAATAGTCGTGTTGGGTTAGGAACTTGTAACGCCCTAGGATGTGGTCAAGGATAACACAATGGCTGATGCACTCGAATGATACTTCTCGAGCGCATACGCAGGTCGAGAAGTTCAAGCTTAAATGTCCCCTCTCTTTTCCATCTGAAATCTTCCTTTGTTCCTTCACACTTTCAAAATATTTGAGGACGTCCTTAACCTCCCACACTCAAGAGTCAAGAGTTATTACGCGACTTTCTAACAAAAATACGTCGTGAATAATACGGTGCCAACATTTGCATTACCTTTACTTTTAACCTCAGCGTAGTCGACAACTTTAATGTATTTTTTTTGCTTCTTCCATCCAGCTTTCAGAGTTGTTACTGTGTTACTGTGCACAGCCACACACGCTTACTTTGCGTCCTGATTTTACTTCATTTCTTAGCAAATTACGGTAACACTTAACTTCCGGTACAGGGTTTGTATGGGAAATGTAGTCCGTGACGTAAAAAGCGCGAATGGATGCTCAAACGTTAGCTGCTAATGCTAAAGAAACTCAACAACAGCGACTACACCGCCTAATAAGCCCTGCTGATCATAAGGTAAACACAAGGTATAGTGTATATATGGACCATATAATCGGTGCAAGCAAACACAGTTGAACAAAACCTAATACGTTGTTACTGTAACTACCTTTTAAACGTGGAAACCTTTAGCTGCCTAACGCAGGTGTCGGGGCAAGCTATTGCCCGCCCATTAAAAAAAAAAAAAAAAAAAAAAAAATGTACATTATCAAGAGCCATGTGAAATTTGTTGATTTGACTTTGCCGCTTTTTGTTTTTTACCTCAATTAAAATTACTTAATTAAAACACTGAAATGTGCATTGACCCCTTGCTATTGGTAGGGGTTTGGGTAAAAGTAATGCCCACCCCCTCTAAAAAATTTTATTATAATGGCCTATATTAATATTTCAAACCCGACATATATCCACCAATTTTCATCCCAAAACATTTTGACATTTTCAAACATATCTTTATTACCCTTAGAAATAAATTGCTAACAGATGATCCAATTTTAAAATGTATGTAAAAACAGCAATTACTTCTTTACGTTCTGAACTAAATCATATATAATACAGTGAACCCGAGCATACGTATTTGCAGTTACACAGTTTTTAAAAAACTATCTTCTGTTATTTGCTAAGAAAAACTAATAAAAATAAAAATAAAATACTGCTTTTGTGCTGGCTTTCTGGCAGCACCTTGGTGTCAAGGAAGTACGTTTTTTACCACAGTGGTTTACAGAAACCACAGAAATGTGCGAATTTGGAAAAGTTCATTGACCCTAATGTGCATGTTTTAGGAATTTGAGGAGAAGCTGGAGTACAGAGAAAACCCATGCGCAAACTTCCTTCTGGAAGCTCAGGGCCGAGATTCGAATGTCGAACCGCAGAACCAATTGTCGCTATATTCGGAGGTAATCAACTCCAAGTGATGTCCTGACACCACCTTTAAATAACATTTAAAATAAGCAAAAGGTTGTAAGTAACTGGCAGCAAATAAGTGAAAATATGGGTCAAAATAGGTTATTTCCCATTCCTTAAAAAAATCTAATTAATTCTGGTCTTGGCCACCCGGGGCCATGATAAGGTTTTATCATTGTGGACGCCACCTGTTCTATCTGAAATGTCTGAGTCAAATGTCAAAAGTGTGTTTCTCAGCCATATATTAATCACAAAATGTCAGGTAACAGTTGTTTAAAATTGTGATTTATTCTTGCAAAGCTACAACTGGTTTCATTTGTTATTCTTGTAGTTCCATGACTTTATTTATTAAGTATTAAGAGCTGGGTGATTGGGCGTAAATAAAATCTCAGTTTTTGACACAGACATTATTTAAAACGAGTTTAGCTTTTGTTTTGTGCTAAATTGGCAACACTGACGGTGCTTTTGTAAACTAGTTGCTCTGTGTTCGCAGCCATGCTGTTAGTGTAAGCCATGCACATCAGCAGAGACAGAAAAGAAAAAAAAAAAAGATACAGAACTAGCATTTATGTTGCAATGGATATTTGAACACAAACGCAGCACAGGAGTATGGCTTAATTGCATACTAGTAGGCCAAAAGTGGCACTAGTTGTGGTAAAAACATTACTAGTAAGACACAGCGGTTCCACTAGTGCTCTGAAATTGCTCAAACGGCTTTCCAAAGTCTTCTGCACAAGGCGACAATTGCTACGGGGTGAGGCGCTCAGCCACAGGAGGGCCTCGTTTCATTCTTTTTTTCAATCCTTCGATAATGTTTTCAAAGTCACGATCGAGTGCCCACATTTTGGCATGCTGGTGGTAAACAGGTTGCGAAACCACAAATGCGGCACCTTTCATGATTTTCCTGGGAACAGGAAGCAGAACCAGCGCCAGCCGGGACTTCATTATGTGCCTTACTGTTGCTTTTTCCTGTTTGCTATTCACTGGAACGATAACGGCGATAGCCTGGAAATGAGGCAGGGCAGCGAATGGGCCGGGTGGGGATCTCCAGAAATATGAAGACGAAAGTTCACGTTATCGGGGGGACGTCCATATTAGGCCAAGGAGCGAGCATCTAGTTCTTTTCAAAGCTGCCGTTTTGAGGTTTTGAAGTCCACCATGAGATCCACATTGATCTAAAAACGACTATGTTTAGAGGATACAGTATTATTGTGCAAGCGGATGGTGCATTTTTTGCATGCTTTTAGCACCAGGGGACCTGCGGTTAGTAAATAACATGACCCCAGCGCCCCTACCATATGGTTCTACTTTACGCATACCAGTCTGTGCAACCATAACACTCACATTCGCCACCACTGAGGCAAATGTGTCGTCCATAATGGGATTGTCTCATGCCTGTGCTACACAAAGAGGACTGCTTTAAAAATCATCTCTTGTGTTATGAAAAAAGGACTAATACACCAATTACTGTATGTCAAATTTCAAGTGTATCTGTCTACTTAACTAGAAACGCCTGACCCCAAATCAATGCTTCATTTAGTCGAATGGCTATTTACAGGCGACAAAGACAGATTGATTCCTCAAATAGTTATCTCCCAATTAATCACAGGTGTGTTGTTCACTTAAGAAAATAAATACCTCAGTCCAAATAATGCAGTCTCTTTGTTCTATCGATCAAGTGACATTTAAAGAAAAGAAGAGAAAATATGCAGCGAACAGTCTTAAGTTTGACCTTATTTTCAAACCAGCACAAATATACAAATGATGTCTATTTTTTAGAGGATATCTTTCCATTTAACTACCCAAGTAAGTGCCTTACCGCAAATCAATGTTTCATCTACTCTAAGGGATAAATGCAGAAAAAAAAGAGACAAAAAAAGAAAGATTGATCTCACAAATGGTTGTCTCCCATTGAATCACGGGTGTATAGACCACATTAAAAAAGAAACACCTTACCCCAATAAAGTTCAGTCTACGTCACATGCTGACTGAAAACAAGTAGCAAAAAATAAATAAATAGATAAATCGCTGATTTACTCGTGAGCAACAACTACTGCATTTCCTGAAATAGATGTCCACCCAGAGAAATTAATGCCTTACCCTGAATAGTCATTTTACATGTTATATGCTGACTGAAAACAAATAGCAACAAAGAGACAAATACATTTACTTGTGAGCTACTACCGCATTTCCTCGAATAGACGTAGTCATCTCAAAGAAATAAACACCTTACCGCTAATTGACATTTATTTAATTTTTTGTGACATGTTAAACAGTATGCTGACCCAAACATGAGCAATAAAGAAATAATAGAGAAATATGTAACATTAGACACTATTAAGATCTAATCTAAGTAAGTCAGCCATTTAATAACACCGACAACATCGTCACGTCGACAGCAGTCAATAAACAAAAAGCACCAAGAGCGTCAGCTCTGCGGGCCACGCCCTCAATAGAGCAGGTCGAGCATATGAATGGAGGCGAAGACATATCATTTACAACACATTGTCGCCGTACTTGCTTTTCCTGATTCCTATGGGCCACTTTGCTAGCGCATCGTCTTTGTTTTTCCACACTTAGAGGATAGAGGATGTCGAGGATATGTAACAGCAAAAAAGATCATTTGAACTCATTTTTTCCTTTTTCTTGTTGTCACCACTGCACTTTGATCTCTCCCACACGTCCTACCTTCCACTGACGTGTTTTTTTGTTTACCATCACATGTGACTCTCTCTGATTTCGAGAAACCAGGGCGGCAAAACAAGTTTTCCTGTTTCCCGCGGGGGGTGTGGAGGAGTTCCCGTGGGGCCACAGCACACAGACTCCTCCTGACATCAGAGGCGGCTTTTTGCACAGGAGGAGGCCCGTGGGATGAGTCACTCAAACCGAAAGCCAGCTGCTATTTTAAAACGCAAGGATGGACGAGGATGGTGGCGAGCCAACGACTTATGTGTCCACAGTGCGCCTGCTGCTCGGGGGGCGCACACGCAATCGACCGGAACCGCTCGCCGACGGGACGGGGATGAGAAACGCTGCGGGAATCTTACGTCCAACAGGTAAAATCTCCCTTAATTTACGGAATGTATTATTTATGAGCGTTTGTAACTTGAGCGCATCTGCCGTTAAACTTTTGGGCCTCTCTTCATAAGCATATAACACCCCCTTTGCGAGGCTGCAGGCGCTTCACGCTTGACCTTTTTTTAACTCGTAGCCTTCTGCATGAGAACATCGCAGAGGGCCATCAGGGGCGACATCACGACTTTCGGAAGTATGCTCGCTGCCACTTAAAACGGACCACGCGGAGACCACCGTCGTCCACTCGAAGAAATACACGCCTTACCGCTAATTGAATACATTGATACATGCGGGAAAAAAACAAGCAACCAAGAGATGAGATGGAGATACTTTGCGCTCACGCAACTAGTAGATTTCCTAAAATAGGCGCCATGCCTCAGTTAATCTCCGGATGTGTTGGTCGTCCACTCACTGAAAGAAATAAACACCATACCCCTAATACATTTTTAATTGATGTTGTATTTAGTCCAAGTGATATATGCTGAAAAATAAAGAGGTAGCGCTACTTCAGCTACTTTACATTCATGCTACTACTATATTTTCTAAAATAAAATAATATTTTCTAAGTGATGTGTTGTTCGCCCACTTACAGAAATAAACTCCTTCTTGCTAATTGACGTTTCATTTCGTCTATGCTGAAAAAATAAGCAACAAAGCGCTGGAGCTCGGTAGCTACACATTTGACATGCCCTGGATGCGTCAGCCATCCACTTCAAGAAATAAACACCTTACCCCTAATACATTTTGGATTGATTCTATTTGAGATGTGCTCCAAAACCTAAGCAACAAAGACACAGATAGGCACTTTAGCGATGAGCAAGCATCTTTCTTCAAATAAACGCCTGGTTAATCGCAAGCGTGTCATGGTCATTCACTGACTGATATAAACACCTTACTTCATCATAGAAATTGTATTCATTTTATGGAATAAATGCTGAAAAAATAGCAGCGAAGGAAGCGACACTACATTCGAGTGGCTATCGCAGGAAGAAGTGTTGGCATTGGCTACACAATGCCGAGTGAACGTGAACCGCTCCTTGGAATGTCTAGCGATGGTGCGAGAAATCTGGGTTTCAAATAAATTCTTTTTGAACCTTTATTAGGGTTTCAAGCAAGGACACGGGTTTCAAATTAAGTCTTCAAATGAATGCTTTAAGTTCAGGTTAGGGTTTTAACTCTGGGTTAGGGGTTTCAAACGAGGATTGTGGTTTTGTACTCAGTCATGTGATGTGGTTAATAATACTATTTCTTTGTTGTTGTTTTTTTTTTTTTTTTAGGTGAGAAATTTCATCCTCATGAATCAAATTCCAAAAATGGCGTTGCCAGAACATTGAGCTGCAAGAATTCTTCTGGAAGTCAGTCCTGTGGTGCAGAATTACACATTAAAGGTACAATTTTAAGGCAAAAAACAAACCAAAAACAACAACAACCTTAAACCAGGTCAACTTCCTGCCTTTGAGTAAGCGCTTGTGATTACATTGTGTGCACTAAAACAGAGACAAACAAAACTTGCAGTCCAGACGCTATGGAGCTCAAGACAGAAAGCACGGAAGCGCCCGGAAAAGACAGCGGACGCAGGACAGAAGCTGAAGCTGGTACGTTGACTGATCGACTGACTTCCTGGGAAATGTTTGCAGTGAAGCACAATACGTGATGTCGTGACATCCCGATACAGTACGAATGGATGTATTGAAAAAGACAACAATGTAGGACACATCGTGATTTTGTGATACCACGATACCTCAATCACAAGTCTTGTGCTCACCTGGGGTTCCCAAACGAGTGACGACTGGCTGTTAGCGCCAGGTGACACTCCAACCAATCATAAGTCCAAGCAATCACGCTTGCTTACTCACAATTGGTCACAGCCTGAATCTGCCAAGCATGTAACTCCGCCCTCCTCTTTTATGTGCACCCGCAAACAAAAGGCCCTGCAGGGACAGGACAAAACGATCCCCTTTGATTTCATTTGGTGGTTTTTGTTTCCCAAGGTTCTCCTGTGCACTTTCTGGAGCCACCGGAGCACGTGGCCGTTCGGGTTGGCGAGGAGGCCCGCTTGCATTGCGACTTCCGCACGTCCTCCGTCCCCGTGGCCTGCTGCTGGATATTCAACAGAGGAAAGGTCTCAGTATCTCTTCAATTGACACACTGTTTAGGCGCTAATCACGTTGGAAGTTAACGATCTACAATACATGATATAGTCATATTGCAGTACAATGCTAAATAATAATATAGCGGGGAAAAAATACATGTACAACACTCCACGGCACAGTGATATTGTGATGCAGCGCGAATGCATTTATTGGACTTTAAGGGAAGGAAAACATTTTGGATACGTTGCGATGCAGCCAATCGATACACTGGAAGCAAACTAGCGACCATTCATTTTCATGGTGATATTGCGATCCATCACTTATTGGAAGAAAGCATCTACAATACATGATTATAGTTGTTGCCACAGTGACTCACTGGCATGATTTTGTTTGGCACAGTTTTTACACGCACTATACCATCCACATCATCATTATAGAGTGATATTGCGATACGGCGCTAATGGACATTCACAATGCATCATGGAAGAGTGATATTGGATCACATGCTAATGGATGTACTGGAAGACCAGCATGTATGTTACGGCGCTATTGCTGCTAATTATTTGCTTCCTTTCTGCAGGCGGTTCTGCCAGACCCGAGGATGTCTGTCAGTAGCGACGACGCGCACAGCAGCCTGTTGATCTCAGAGGCTCAACCGGAGGACACGGGTTCTTACACGCTCATCGCTCGGAACCGAAACGGTTCCAACGAACACACTGTCTCGCTCAGCGTCATACGTGAGTGTCTGGCTTTGAGATCACCTTTTGAAACTCAAGTACTGACTTCGAACCTTTCCAAAAGATCGTCCCGATCCGCCCGCGTCTCATCCGGTGGTCTCCCAGCTGTCCGCCGAGTCCCTCGTCCTCTCCTGGACGGGTCCCAGCTTTGACGGAGGCACGGCCGTGTTGGGTTACATCGTGGAAGTCCGGCGGCTGGGCGCCGACGCATCTGGGGACTGGACGGAAATAGCCGAGCGGTGTAAGAACACCTCAACCCAGGTCAGCTCGGGCCTGGAGCCCTACGGAAAGTACCGCTTCCGAGTCCGGGCCTACCACGCCGAGGGGGTCAGCGAGCCCAGTCAGGAGTCGGACTGCGTCACAATGGCAACGATCAGTTAGTTATTTTGGCCATTTGACTTTTTCCTCCTAACCTGTTCCAAAATGACAACTTGCACTACATGTCTCCCACTTTAATTTCCTTTTGTTTAGAAGAAAAGGACGACATGGGACGTTATGTCAAAGTGGTGATTGATACTAAACGGGAGCTGCAGGACCACTACAACATCCATGAGAAGCTTGGAGTGTAAGTGTTTTTTTTTTGTTTTTTTTCAGCACAAATTGATGTATTGGAAGAAAACATTTGATTAAGCAGTGAATATCGCAATACGGTGCTAATGGATGAATATCTAAAGTTGATCAAACAGTGGATACGGTGTCAGTGGATTTATTGGAAGAAAGAATCAACAAGAAATCAAAGCGATATTGTTGGAAGAAAGAATTTATAAATCAATAAATAGTGATATTACAATATGTTGGTCTTTGATTTAACAAAAAAAAAAAGCATGACAATAGGGTGCTAATGCTGGGAACTATTTTCGTGTCCAGCGGGAAGTTTGGGGAGGTGTTCCGTCTGTCCCACAAAGAGTCGGGCGAGGTGTACGCAGGGAAGTTCTACCGGGCCAAGAGCTCCAAAGAACGCTGGGCCGCCCGGCAGGAGATCGAGCTGATGAACTGCCTCCACCACCCCAAACTGGTCCAGTGTCTGGCGGCCTACGAGGCCCCCACCGAGACGGTCATGGTCATGGAGTAGTAAGTAACCGAGAGGCGCTAAAAGGCTCCGACCGGGACTCCAACTCGCTCTTTTCATCCGTCCGTTCTAGTATCGCAGGCGGGGAGCTTTTCGAGCGCATCGTAGACGACAACTTTGAGCACACGGAGCCCACCAGCGCCGGCTACATGCGACAGATCCTGGAGGGCATGCTGTACGTGCACAAGCAGAACATCGTCCACTTGGACCTCAAGCCCGAGAACATCGTCTGCACCGATCACACGGGAACGTGCATCAAGATTATCGACTTTGGCCTGGCGAGTAAACTGGGTGAGGAAATGGAACGGATGTTGATTGTTTAGAAATCCCTTTGTCATTGTCTGATCATCCGTCTGTAGAGTATAAACTCCTCTATCCACGTATTGATGTAACTAGCCATCCCTCTGTCGTTTATCATCCGTCTACCCATCTCATGATCTGTCTCCATGCTCTTCTTTGTAGAAGAGGGGAAGCCCCTCATGGTGATGCACGGAACGCCAGAGTTTGTGGCCCCCGAGGTGATCAGCTACGAGTCCGTGGGAGTGGAGACGGACATGTGGAGCATCGGAGTCATCTGCTTCATCTTGTAAATAAATAATTCACGCACAGCCGCTTTCTTTTCTTTCTTTTTTTTAAATACCCTGCTGGGAATCCAATTCTCATCCCCCAGTTTTTTCCCTCTATAAATAACACTGTGGAAAGGCAACGCACTGCCGTCTTGGCTTAAATGGCAGAATTCAATCCGCTAACACCCGTATTACACCAAGGACACGGTTTAGAGTCGGGGCTCGGACCTGCGCCAAGGCTGAGCGGTCCAAATTTGGATCTTCACCTTCATAGTTGCCCCCTTCTTTAAAGTTCTTGATGCAGGGGTTAGGGACCAAGCCCCGAGTAGTAGAGGCCTGATAATAGTTTAAACCATAAATATACCCAAAACATTTTAGTTCAAACATCTAAAGTTACCCATGAAAATAAATGGCTCACAGGTTTGATTTTGAAAGTGTGAGGGAGCTGGCGTTTTATGTTGCCACTTCCCAACTCTTCAAAATACCAATTACGACTTGATCTCGTGAACAACACTATGCTCTGGGGAAAAAAAAGAAGCTCCTCCCCTCATTACAACATAGTCCCAAGATCCAAAATCCCACAAGATGGCAGCAAAGCCATACCTTTTTTTGAAAACTAATCCCTTTTTTATATTAGATTTTCTTTGCCCCCTCCCTCTCCCCAGGCTAAGCGGAGAGTCGCCCTTCCAGGGAAACAGCGATGCCGAGACGTTCGCTCTCGTCACCGCAGCTCATTACAACTTCGACCCGGAGAGTTTCGAGGACATCTCCGACCAAGCCAAGGACTTCATCAGTGGCCTTCTGAAGAAAGAGCGCAGGTCTGTCTAGAAAGGGGAGGGGGTGTCCAAATGTTTCCCACAAAAAAAATGACAAGTTTTCTTTTTTAAATTAATTTATAAACATAAAGGAATTGGAATCATCTTTATTGGCCAAGTGTATTAAAACGCAAGGAATTTGTCTCCAGTAGTTGGAGTCACTTTAGTCTGATAGTACATTGCCTGGTTTTTCCCAGTTGTGGTTTTTACAAGTCTGCTGTTTTTGCTTGACCTGCACAGGAGCAGGTTGTCGTGCATAGAGGCCTTGGTCCACCCCTGGATGGCCTCCTTCACCTCTCTGAACCGCAGGCCCACAAAGTCCCTCAGGAAAGAGAAGATGAGACGCTTCCTGGCCAAGTGCAAGTGGAAGGTAACGGAGGAAAAAATAAAAAATAAAATAAAATACACATCAATTGGCGATACAAGAAAACCATCGACGATGCGTCGTATGGTGATGCCACGCAAATGGAAAGGTTAAAATAATGTGCGGCGGGAAATAAAAATTGGCATTGCGCTAATAGAGATGTTCGACGAAAACTATGTAGAATACTGACAGTGATTGATTGCTTATCAGGACAGGAAATCACAACTCTGTATGAAATATAAACATGGGGTGAAATGTTATCAAGCTTCTGTCACTACAGCCCCATCTACTAGAGTACACTTGCTTGCCCTTAATGCAAAATCCTTCTTACATGGGTGCCGTGTGTTTTTATAGTTAAGTGTGTGTGATGAGCGCAGTGCTGTGTTGTTGTCCTTTCAAACTTGCAGAAAACCGGCAAGGCTGTTCTGGCCCTGCAGCGCATGTCCAACCTTTACAACAAACCAGACTCTCCTAGCAGCAACTCAGACGGTAAGTATGATTAACACATACCCAAACATGTGCAGATCCACCAACAAAAGACACACACACTAGCATGCCACTACAAACACACCAACAGAAACTCACACACCTCAACACAAAAATATGCACAAAGCACCCCAACACGCACAAACACAGATGCACACATTCCAAAACACACAAAGCATTCACAACACTTTCCCCATGTTTTGTACTGTTATGGTCTTATTCCAAAATGGATTAAATTCCTTATTTTCCTCAAAATTCTACACACACTACCCCATAACATGGACAGTGATTTAGCAAATGGATTAAAAAAAAACTATGTAAATGCAGCCTTTGCCACTTTTTTTTTTCAAATATAAATTTGCATAAATTAACTTTGTGGGGGTTGTGTGTCTAGCATCTTGAGGGGGAAATGAAGTTATTCCATTGTAGAAATGAGGCTGTAACAAAGGGGGGGGGGGGGGGGGGGGGGGGAAGGGAATACTTTTTGGATGCACTGTTATGTGGCGTTCCAGGTCCTGGAGCTACATATGTATAGCAGAAGCTTCGCACTTTCACATTGTCACTTCAAGTCCCCCCCCCCCCCCGTCCATCTGTAAAGCCCGCTTTCCCCTTCATCCAGAGCCGAGCTGGAGCCAAGAGGCAGAGGAGGCCATTCGCTCGCTGGATAAGCAGCTGCACAGCGAGCCGCGCTTCCGGGAGCCCCTGAGGGACGCCAGCCTCCCCGCGGGAGCCACCGCTCGTCTGGAGTGCCGAGTGGACGGTTAGAATGACCACGGGCGCTTCATTAAATATTACCTGGCAGGCAATACCTTTTTTTTTTTTAATATATATAAATGTAAAAAAAAAAAAAAAAGTTTAGCAGAAAATATTTTGATTGGAGTGAGCATTTTTAATTAAATCAAATCACATTATGACATGGACTGCAAATGCCATGACAAGCAAATAACCACTGTCACATTCTTTGCAAAAACTAAGTTCACCCACAAAGATGCAGGAATTTATTTTCAATGCGCTGATATAGTGCTACTGGATATACATTAAGAAAACATCACGATATGTATATTCACAATTATACATACTGGAAGAAAACATCACGGTATATTTTGGAATAACACAATGGAGACTATACGCTGATACCTGAAGCTCTTTTCTGCTGTTTCCTTGTATTTAAGCACATTCCTGATGCTGTCTACCCCCAGGTTACCCTCATCCGGAGGTGAAATGGCTCCAAGATGACAAGCCGATTCCCGAGTCGACCCGAGTGCAGCTGGAATACGGCGAAGACGGCCGCTGCTCGCTGGTGTTGTCCGGCGTGGAAGCGTCGGACGCCGGCGTGTACGTGTGCCGGCTCAGCAACCAGCTCGGGGCGGCCTCGTGTTCCGCCCGACTCAAAGTGGACATGTGAAGCAAAAAACGGGAACGGCAGTCGCCACGCACTTAAGTATTATTTTTGTGAGCGCATGCTGTTACAAGGTCAAACGTTTGCATTATTCAACACAAGTTGAGAACATTGTACTTTTATTATATTTTTTTTTTTTTGCACAGTCCATGTTCAATGTGAATCTTTAAATGGCATTCATAATTAAAGGCTACATTTGAAAGACAAAACTCATAGAGGAGTTGATGTCAAATTGGTGCATCAGTCACTCCAGAGGACAGCTTTTCAAGTAGATGTTTTCTATTTGTCTTAATTTCAAAGTTGCACGTCAGTCACTATAGTGGATAACTACTCAAGTGAGTCTTGGGGTCAAAGTTGCGCATCAGCGACTATAGTGGACTGCGAATGGGGAAAAAAAGGTTTTCTTTTGTAGTCTTGTCAAATTTGTGCATCAGTCACTAAAGTTAACTATTCAAAAGCTGCTCCTTTCATTGATGTGCATAAGTCTTAATGACGGTTTCATTTTGAATAGCTTTCCACTGATGTGCATGACTCTTGTCAAAATTGCGTATCAGTCACTACAGTGGACAACTTATGTACATCAGTCACTACAGTGGGCGGGTACCCAAAAAGCTGGTATCTTTTATAATCTTGACATCAAACATGCAAATCAGTCACAACAGTGGACAACTATTCAAAATGTATGCTCAAGTCTTTGTGTCACAGTTGCGCATCAGTCACTACAGTTGACAGCTATTGAAAAAGATATTTTCTGTAAGTGTGAGTCAATGCTAAAGTTGTAAAGCCACTACAGTGGCCAGCTCTTCAAAAGCTGCTTTCACTTTTGTGCAAGTCTTAATGACAAAGTTGAGCATCAGTCACTACAGTGGAAAGCCAATTAAAAACTGTTTTCTAGTTTTTGTATCAGGCACTACAGTAGACAACTTCAATAGCTCAAATATGGCATTTTCTTCTCTCGTCAGACTTCTCCATAGAGTTGAAAGCGGCTTTTCAAAAGCTGCCGACTGTCGTGACTGATGCACAAGACGTGTTGTATATGTTAAAATGAGAATTTCTCACATCTTGATCAAATAAAGGTTATGATTTATTTGTGGAAATGCTCCACAGCACAGAAACAATAATAAATGCATTACAGTGAATCGTTCTGTCCCTTGTTAGCCCAAATAATTAATTAGTGCGAGGCCCAAAGACAAAAGTTCATGCTCACTCCCTTCCGTTGAAGTCTGTCCATAAATACACACTTGAACAAGTGCTGTCGGTGTGAGAAAAGAGAAGCTTTGTTGTTGCTACAAAGAGAGGACAGTCTTCTTTTGTCCACGTAGTCTTTTCAAAATAGCCACTGTACGGATGGATGGCCCGCACGCACTTCACACATAATAAACCTATGATAGTTTTAAAAAATGAATCTGAGGGAGGTCAATAGCCCCTTTCACACTGTTTGGACCCTGTGTCATTATACTGTGTAAAAGTCACCCACACAAAATGCCCCCCACCCCCATGGCCATTTTCCAGCTTTGGGGGTAGTATCAGAGCATCGGTGTCTTCAACTGGAATTAGCGTAGCCAATACGAAAGCAATTGTCGCTGTCTGACCAAAGTATTTTATACCGAACACTGGACGTAATTGGCCGGGTTCTGTGTGAAAGGTACATCTTTTAGACGTAGATTTCAGTGTGAACGGGCCCACTAAAGAGGCAGTCAAGTGTTGCAGTCGTACCGTTTTGGGTTCTACTTTTCTACTGTGCCGCCTGCCTCTGCTGCATCCTCTTCTGTAGAAGATTCCACGCTTTCAATACCTTTGGAATGGGGGGGGGGACAAAAAAACTTGAGTGGAAAAGGGTCCACCTTTTGTTCCACTCTTACAAAATGTGAGAAAAAGTGAAGCCTTGAGTGTACTTTTAGAAAGTATATGCAGTGCTTCACTTTCCGAATGAGGAATTGTCCAAACTGGCCAAAGATAGGTGTTCTGTGTCTACTTGGCGAGCGGCGGGTCACCTGTTTGCGGGTGACTTCGGGCTCCCACATCGTGCTGAGCACCACGTTGGCGTGCTCCAGCCACTGGGCGTCGGACCCCTGGCTCCGGAGGCGGCGCTGGGCATCTTCCGGCGCCACGCCGTCGCGCTCGGTTATCCGGGATACCGCCTGGAACCGGACAAATCAAAGTTTCAAATCCAAACTTTTCACAACCGTTGAGCTGTGATTGGCCAAACCCCGGACAACAGCTGTCTTATTGGCTGTTGCGGTGAGTGTAAAATGACAAGCGTTTGTGTACTGCACCTCCTCCTCGGGGATGATGGTCACCCACACTTCATGGACCACGTCAGTCCACCCCGCCTCCAGAAGAACCGCTGCATCAAGCACGCATACATCTTTACCTGCAAAAGAAAAAGGTAGATTAACACTATATATCCATTTGAGATGTGACTGTCACAAATTAAACCCGATACTACCTTGTTCTCTGGCTTGGCTGATCGCGTTCTTGATGAGAAGTGTAATCTCTGGCCACACGATGTCTGTTAGCGCTTTTAATCTTTCCTGAAAATGATAACAGATGACCTGGAATCTCAACATGTGCTTCAATATGATTTGTTACCTGCTTTCCAAACACCTTCTTCCCTAAGGCACATCTGTTGATGCTTTTATCTTCATTCAGGATATCTAAATGTGATTAAAAAAAAAATAAGGCAAGGGTTCACTGGATTCTGGGATGATGGGAAGTACAAGCCTACCCGCTCCGAACTCTTCCACGACACGGTGGTAGGCAGCGGTGCCCGGCGCGTACACGAGGTGGCCTAGCTTGTCGCAGTCGATGCGGACGGCTCCGAGGGCCTCCAGACGCTTGGCCACCGAGCTCTTCCCGCTTCCGCTCCCGCCTGTCAGGCCGATCACGTACGGCTGGAGAGGGAGATGGGGTGTTTCCTAACGCGGGAAGAACAAGCTCAGTGGAAGGAAATGTCAGGACCATGTCATAATGTTTGTCAACAATAAGGGTGCTTTAAAATCGATTATTCCATGGATGAATCAAGAAATGGGATTAAAAAAAAAATTACTCTGTTTTCTTAACTGCCTCGGTCAAATGAACTAGAAGGGTTTGTTTACTAGTGGAAAAACTGTTTAATGCCACCGGGAAGTCATTTCAAGATTTCAAGTTCTCTCGTATTTCTGAGTGACAACACAGGACCTACTTTGGGTGGGATAAGAAGGGTTCCCAGCAAGCGGGAGCGCAGGCTGGATGAGCTGATTTTCTCGTCCTCCGTCTCAGAGTGATGCACGTCCTTGAGCAGATGGATTTCGTGAAGAACCAAAGCAGGAAGGCCCTAATTCAGGAATGACAACATACACACAAAATACCTGTAAAAAAACACCACATTGTCACTCCTCTGTAAAAACCGGTGATTGCCAACCACTGTGCCGCGGTCAGTGGCGGCTTGTCAATAGAGGGCGCTAGGGTGCTACCCCACCGCGCACGGTGTCCACCACATTACTTTCCTTGAAACAAAAAAAAAGAAGAAAAGAAGAAAATACAACGATTTCCAAATATATTTATATCTATTTTTAGATGAGCAGGATAAATAGTATACAGTTAATGACGAGTCAAGCTGTTTCGCTCATGTCATGTCATGTCTGATTTGTGACGCATTTCCGGTCTGGGGTGTGCACGCCTTTCACTCTCATGAAAGGTTTGACATGCAAAGTAGCTCCTCTCCAATGGAAGAGATAAGAGCACGGTGGGGTGCGACATTCCGCCGTCCCCGGCTCTACGCGCACAGCAATTCGGCGATTTCAATAAAGTGAAAAGTCAACATTCCGAGTCAAAGTTCATTCGCTGTGTGCTGGAATGACTGTTTTTCTATTTCAAGATTGACGTATCATCGTACCGCTGCAATTTTTGAAGGGAAGTTCTAGTCTCGGGTGTTCAGAATCTGCTCGCCTCCGTTACGCTACAATGGAAGGCGGCAAAATCGATTTCAACGCCCAACCCCCCGCCCATCCTCCATCGGCACCTAACACGCAGCTGCTAAAAAGCCGGAAGGCGTGTAAAGGTCTACTTTACGTTCTCAATGCGTTTCCTGTTGACAGCCTCGCCCCCCTTGCGGGTCTCCTCGCTGACCACGATGCAGGCTAGAAGCGGGTCCACCACCGACACCCCGAGCGGGTCGTCCAGAGGCACGATCTCCACCCGCAGCGAGGGCTTGACGTCCCGCAGGAACTCGTGGAGCTTTTCCACGCGGACGTTGTACGGCTGGATAAGCTCTTTCAGGACCTTTTCTGCGGGTGGCACAGAGTACTTACAAGCGCTAAAGGATGAGGACATTTCAAAACAACGAGAGGATAATCGCTTACGAAGCTCATGGGCGTAAACATGTTTCCATACTTGTATAACCAAGTCAAAATGACCTCTCTTTCACATTTGTTCATTCCTTCCTTCCAACATATATATCCCCCCCCCCCTTTTGGGGTCAATGACCCCAAACTAATGTTTCACCACTATCCCAATGTGAGAAGAGTAATTGTTGCATTGAGCATTTGAGTTGTTGCATTTGATTAACTTCAAATACTCATAGTGTCTTTTCATGTAGAGGGGTATGGATGGCGCTCTGGAGGGGGGCTTCTTTTGTTAAGATGGGTTGGTGACTTTGCAAGTTAGGGTTGACCGATTAAGGGATCGATTGATTGGAGTTCAGTACTCACTTTTCAGCATTCCTCGGTCGCACACGCCGATGAGGAAGCGTCTGGTGGCGAGCAGGCACGACACGTTGAGCAGGGTCTTGTGGGCCCCGTGGAGGCGGTCAAAGGTGCCGCCCACCACCACGTCAGGATACGTCTCCAACGGTTTCCTCTCCTCTATGGGCTCCTTCGGCCCGGCCTTTGACTCCTCCCGCGGCGTAGCCAGCTGAGGTTGAAGCAACACCGACGGGAGGCCGGGCCGGCACACGTAGCAGCGTCCGGCGTAGCCCTGCAGACACTGCGTCACCTGGTTCGACTGCGCCGGGTCCTGCAGGGGGAAGTCTGTCAGGAGCACCTCGGGGGAGTGGGACAGGTACTGCGGCGTGGGAAAGGGGCCGCCGATGCCGGACGGGGGATGGATGTTGGTGAGCAGGACACGGACGTCGAGGTGCGCGCACACGTCGGCCGCGTTGCTGTAGAGCCGCGTGATGAGCGAGCACAGGTCGACGGCCGGCGGGATGAAGACGGGCCGCGGTTGGCCGCCGCCGCCCAGGTTGAGCCCCGGGTGCAGATGGACGTAGAGGGTACGCTCCACCAGCTGGGCGGCTGAGCTGAGCACGGGGGCGATGCGTAGGGTGTGGAGGGGCGATGTCAACACCAGGATGCCCGTGCTGAACATTGACATGGTCCCGGATGCCGTCTTTGCGCTAACAGCCGCACAAAAGCTACGGGGAGGCGAGACTACAGATGAGGAACTTCAATTGGAAAAGTAGGTGATTTTAGTTATACGGCTATTTGGGATACGATTAGGGACCGAGCTCTGTCACCAAAAACTGATGTCGATTTATCGGCGATACGCTACAGTATAATCGGACCGGCTCTAATTTACACCTACACAAAAAGGTTTGTAATTGCCTATAGATGCCACAAGATGGCGGCAAAGCACTTTTTCACAGGGGATACGTTCCAGAGCGCCCGCCCGCATTGGGTGAAAATCTGCGATAGAAGACAATAAAAAACGTTTTTGCAGTTTTATCCATCCAACACACTTTTTGGAAAATGATCTCATATTTTTTTTCACTGACAAAAATCATACATCTCCAAAATTGTTTTTGTATATATTTTTTTTTAGATAAAAAATGTCTTAGATTTGAAAAAAAAGGTGCTTTGAGAAAAACAACATTCTTGTTTTCCCCACCCCAGATCTGCTGTACATAAATCAACCGAATTCCTTTGAGCTGCACTGCCAATGGTCATCCCAAACCATTAGTGGAGTCTCACCCAAACACCACCGTGTGCGTCACATCGTACATGTAGTTAGTTACTGATGACTGATCGCCTGGGCGATCCTGTTTGTACCTGCTTCTTATTGCAATGTCTCACCATTTGCATAGTACACCAGCTACTTTGTTTACAGTGCTCAGGTTGACTCTTAAAGGTGGAGTGCACATAGCTAGCTTGCTAGGAGTACAGGAACACCCGAACACCACTTGTTTATCCATTTTTAATATCCATAAATCATATTGGGACGCTACACAGTAGCATCGTGTTAGTTAGCGAAACTAGCAATGTTATCATTCGAGGCCAACTGTCAGTCTGGTTGACACACAGAGACCTCGTAAACTTGGCACGCCGTCACCAAAAAAAATAAAACAAATGGGTGATTTTCAAAGTAGTCTGCCTAGGAACATACCTGCTTATTGTCGTTTAGCGGCCACACTTTTAAGAAAAGGGGAATGTTTAACGAGCCAGGCCAAATGGTTAAACACTCGCTTTGATAGAGTAGCTCGTGAACGAAGGTTGGGCGGATGTTGGCATGTGACAGCCCAAACGTGACATGATTGGTTAGCAAAAACCCGAAGTGGCCCTTGGGATGTGGAGTTCCTTTAAGTCTCGCACAGGGAAAATAAAAACAACCTCATTTAAATCAGTATCAATACAATTGCTTAGTGATTGTTTTAATTTAGTGGTGCCTGGATATAGGAGTTTAATTCACGGCCACGCTTGTAACAAAAGACAATGAGATCTCAAATCATTCCTTCCCCCATGAAATGAATAGAAATGGCATGAATCCGTTCCAGCCTCCCTCAAAAACCCAACAAAATGTTGTAATATATTTTTTAAAAAGGAACATAGCACTCTGTAATGGTTTACTTCATTAAAGCCTATAGTAATTACATAATTACGAGGGTCAGTCAAAAGTAATGAGTTAATTTTAATTTAACACACTAATATATATATATTTCAAAAATGTTCATAATTTGTTTAAAACATTTTTTTTAAGACCGTCCACTTCCTTTTTTTTGCTTTGGAAGGGGAATCCATCCATCCATTTTCTGAGCCGCTTCTCCTCACTCGGGTCGCGGGCGTGCCGGAGCCTATCCCAGCTATCATCGGGTAGGCGGCGGGGTACACCCTGAACTGGTTGCCAGCCAATCGCAGGGCACATACAAACAACCATTCGCACTCACATTCAAACCTACGGGCAATTTCACCTTTAAATATTTTCAAAAGGTTGACACAAAATGCATGGTGTTACAGTTAAGCCATCAATGATGACACAACACATGATGATGACATCATCAATGGTGAAGCTGCGATCTTCTCTGATCTGTGCCTCGACCTTAGCAATGTTCCCAGGATTAATTGCTGAAGAGGGTCTGCCGCTCTTTTGCTTGTCACGGAGGTCACTCAAAGGAGTGTCTTTTGGTCTCTGCCTTTGATCCTGGACACCCACTTTTTGACTGTGCTGTAGCCTATTGGAGTTTCCCGTTAAGTCAAATTAGCAGTCGAATCCAAGAGAATGATGACATTTCCTAATAAAAGTTGGCTTATTCCTCATTACAAAATACAAGGAGTCTCTGAGAATGTTTTGGAATCTTTTTAATTTGTGGCAAACGGCTTGTTTTTACAAAACATAATAGAAACAAATCAAGCGCTATTTATTGGGCTACAGTAGTAGAAAGAGTTGCAAGAAGAAGCCCTGGGGTTGGCCGGCTGGGGCAGCAGAGGCATTGCATAATTAGCAAAAAATGCACAACATTGGCACGCATATAAAACAACAGAATTCAAGTCAAACATCTTATGTAGTCACATTAAAGCCTTGTTGAAATTAAGACTGATGACTGATGCTCAGTAAGACTTCCAGGCCTTTTTAATAGGACAAATTCAAGTCAGTATCAAAATGTGTGTTGACCAGAATATTTATGCAGCGAGCTTTGCAGCACCCGGCATGACATCAGCATACATTTTACGAGATTGGACAACCGTGTTAGTTGGCTTTCTTATCGCCGGCGTTGTCGACGGTCGCGGTGTCGTAATGGCACTTCTCCACGCATCGCCGCGGAAACCATCCGCGGATGCGCTCCCCCGCTAAAAAAGAAAGATAGTTTTGGCATTTGTTCAAATACAGTGAACCCCCGAAAAAATCCACAAATAATAGACGCCTCCCCTAAAAAAGTATTTGTAATTTCATACATATGACACAAGATGGCAGCGAGGCACTACAAACAAAGAGTATCATAAAGCACAAACACCATGCATCTAGCATGTACACAGTCATGAACCCATGTTACATCAACAACTATTCAGGTACTAATTCAACATAAACAAACATGAGGCTCATCAATAGAATTAGCTAGAATACTCTCCTAACTAATGATACTTTTATGTTAGCCGCAAATTCTTGAATGCTGAAGTGTGAATTTGCGGGGGTTGACTTTACTAGATGCTATCATTTGACCCATTTTGCTGTTGTTGGTATTACCTCTTGTTTGCTCCTCGTTCAAAACTTTGTCTCCATACATCCACCATCTGAGAGAATAAGATAGATGCTTTAGTCATCTAGTAAGGGGAATTAAATGATCACAGCAGCAATATTCACTCACACATATAGACTTGCATTAAAAATATTGTACAAGCGGCAAAGTACAAACAAAAACAAAGCGCAGCATTGAGGACACATTATATATATTTTTTATCTTAACAGCAAAAAAACTGAATATTAACATTTTCATGTTTGTACAGTATGCATAAATCAAAATAATGAACTGAATCAATTTTGGAATAAGGCTGTAACGTAACAAATTGTGTACAAAGTGAAAAGCTGTGAAACTTTTCTGGAGTGACTAAATGTATTCACAGGGCTCCGCTTTTGGAGAAAATAAAAAATTCCATGTTTCCTTTAAAAACAAAAAAGTGAGAGTGTCTTACTTGGTGCCACGGGTGGCCAGGATGGTATCCCCCTGCTGTAAGGGTATCCTGGGCTCCTCTGTGCAAGGGGTCCGGAAAAAGGTTTGGATGCCCTTGGTCATGGGGCAGCAGGCGCCATTGAAGTCCTCCACCGCCTGGTACTGCACCTGCTGGCCGAGCCATGTCACAATCTGGGTTATTCTATCACGTTTGTTCAGTGAATAAAATGGCGGCCTCTGCTCTAACAGACACCGGTGCAGCAATTCATTGACAGATGGGTTGAACAAATGCACGCTACATTTCCCTCCCCCCGCCTCAGAACCAACTGGGAGAGTTAACTCAAATTAATCTCATTTAAAAAACGATTCTAATATTAATTGATACATTAATGTATGCTTATTATTCGTACGTATGGATCAGAATAATGTTTCCTGGAGCATCTTTGCCACGGCAGAGCTCTACATGGCTCTTGTTGAAATTGCCGTTAATTCACACAATCAATCAATTCCTGATAAACATTGCTTCATCGATAGTATGCCGAACCCAAGTACAAATCAAGGCCTGGCCTCTCATTGTCGCCTGGTACTTACACTTCTCACTCGTTTGTCGGCCTTCTGCTTCAGTTGCTCGATCTGTGCCAACGGGACAAGCACAGTTAGAATGGACTCACTCACGACATTCATGTGGTTGAATGAAAAAGGAACACAAGTTGACCGTTAAGGTGTGCTGGTGACACTTGGGGTGGACGGGCCAGTGGAGGCCGTCTCCTTTGGGCGCCCCCGACCACGTGAAGACCTCCTTGAAGTTGAGGCGGCGGCTGCCGAGGTCATACGGGAAGATGAACTTCTCCCCGGTTTGGTAGTGCTGTATTCTGTCTTTGGCCTGGTTGCCCCGGAGAGAAATGGAGTCTTTTATTGATCCCAAACTAAAGGAAACTCACTGTCAAGATAATCAAACTAACATAGTGGAAGCTCTGAAGTCAAACACAATCTGTTCTGTAATGCTGGTTGACTTCCAAGTTGTTCGAATTTCATTATTTACTATTGGCAATCATGCAAAGTGAATTACTTCATCAAACTGTCGCCACCATAAAACCTTTATCAAAAGGTAGAAGCAATGTTTTAAGTCACCTTTTAACATTGCTACCTGTCATACAAGTGTCGTAAAACGCCTCATCCTTGAATATTAAGGATATTTCCCCAAAGTCGCCTTGTATCTTCTGTACTAGATGAGACAATTGTAAATTAAAAAAATAAAAATAAAAATAAAAAAACCTGAGTAAAAACTAAGGAGAGGGAACAGGAAGGTGTTCGCAGAACAACACTGTCCCCTAGCGGCATTTTACAGCTATTGCTTATGGTGTAAAATATAAATAAAAGTCCGCCCGGTAAATTCTACAAAATCCCATAATGACATGAAAAAAGTTTGGGTTTTGCACATTTATCCCAAAAACAAACAAACAAAAATATCACATGTACATGAATATTTACAGCCTTTGCTCAAACTTTGTTGACGCACTAAATACAGCCTGCAGTTTTATTTGAATATCAGGCTAAATGCCGACCACACCTATCTTTGGCCTGTTTTACCCATTCCTCACCTCTCAGGCTTTCATGTTGTCATAATAGGATGTTGTGTGGACAAATTTGAGAGAGAAAAAAAATAAAACTTATTCCCTCTTGGTTAACGATTGTAACATAAAATGCGGAAAAAGTGAAGAGCTGTTAGAGCTCGAGATGTTGAGGGGAAAAAAGAACAAATGAGTACAAATAATCACAATAATAAGAAAATTATTCTGACCTTTTCCTCGATCCAAGACTCGATTGAGGTTTTGTTTCGAATGATGACTTTCAGCTGGGAAAAAAAATTATACATCTAGTGGAAGAGCGTTTTAATTATTCTGTTCATAGATGAATGGACAAAGGTTCATTATTTGTACTAAATGAATAACTTTCCGACCAGTTAAGTATAATTCAATAATTTCCCACGTCACACCAATGTGGTTGTGAGTCACTGGTATAATAACAATAACAAAAGATTGATTTAAAAAGTCTGACTTCAGCAGCGCTCTTGTGATGCGCGTCAGCAACCTCAAAATGGACATTTGGACAAAATGTCCATCCCTGTACGAACGTACCTGTATGACGAAGAGCATGCCGACGGCGATGGTGGTGCCGAGCGCCAGGCCCAAGGCGAAGAGGGTGGCGGCGAAGGCGGCGACGCTGAAGGGCATGAGGGGCTGGCTCTGGCGCACGGCGCTCATGTCGATCTTCACCGTGCTCCAGCCGAATGAGATCTGGACGATAATGGCCCGTTATCCGTCTTTTCAGAATGTTTGCAAACAAAAAGGTGCAAGGGTTCTACAGTGGACCCCCACTATCCGCGGGGGATTGAGACCAGGCCTACCCCGAATAGCGACAATCCGTGAATAATTGATGCCCATTATAATCACATTGAAAAAAATAAACCCCCCAAAATGCTACCAAGAAACATTTTCCAGGTAAAATGGGAGCTGATTTCCCCCTCCCTCTGTGTAAGGTGTTGAAACAACGATTGAAGGTGTAAAAGCGTTGCGCTCACCCTCTCGTAGAGCTGCGTGTACATGGTCGTGACGAAGATAATGGCGGCGTGCGAGCAGCCCAGCGGGGCCAGCAGCAGGAAGCTGGTGAAGTAGGCGTGGTTCTGGTGGCCGCAGCAGTTGTTGATCCAGGGGCAGTGGTGGTCCATCTTCATCACACACCTTCAGGGGGAAGGAGAGCACATTAACCCTTACATCGTGCTCAAACAAATTAATTTCTCAATAGTTCTCTCACCATTAGTTCAGTTTTTCCCTAAACAAGTTGACGTTAGAGACATTTGATCAATTTTGGAACTTGTGTGACTGTTCAAAGCGTTACTCGAAAAAATTGCATGTCGGTTTTGTGGCAACAGTTTGATCCTGGAATGGTTTCCATTACTTCCTGCGGGAAAGATTGCGATGTGTGTGGCTTGTACCTGTTACACTTGCGGCAATGGTGGGACCTCGGCGCCTTGAACCCTTGGCAAACACTGCAAAACTGCAAGTACTGGGTGTCTTCTTGAGTCTCCTGTTTGGGTGATGTTTGGAGTTGGGGGTACACAAATGAACGCAGGGTGGGAAGTGGGAAAGCTCACTGAGAGCGCGTACTTACGGGCTTCCATCCGAGGGGGACGTACCCAGGCCCGACGAACATGGCGTTGAAGTAGTTGTAAAGGATAAGGACGGTCCAGTTGAGGAGCATGATGAAGTTGATGCTGCCGCCGGCCGTGTCCAGAGGCCAGTACCAGATGATGGAATCCAGCACGGCCATGGCGGAGCACACAACGATGACGGACAGGGCGATGACCGGCCCCCAGTGGCACAACCGCCGCACCTCGTGGAGGTTCTCCCACGTCACCAAGTTCATGATGATGTAATGGGAACTATCTGAAATGTAAGGGTCCGACGGGTTACTCTGCGTTATCTTGCGAAGTCTGCGCACATATTTTGACGCTTCTGCTTCCAGGGAGCCAGTAACAAGCGTGTTGCGGACTCAGCCGGACATCGTATGTGCCATTCTTATTCGTCCTGGGAGAAAGCAGCATCCTCTAATGGTGCTCTCGGGGGTATGCACTGCAATTCCCCATCTAGAAAGGAAGAAATAGTAACAATGACATTTAGTAGAACCAAACGTACACGCTGTTGCATCCAGTGACTGGTCTGGATCTCAAGTGACAGTCCACATATCCGGCGGGTTGAAAGCACGTCCACTAAGCAGAGTGAATGAGTTTAAAATTAAACTAACAGGCAATAGAACCAAGGAAAACAAAGCGAGCAAAGATATTACATGGAAGAAAAACATATATTTGTACATTTACACCTGTGTTATATTTCACGATATTGCCATCGGAGATTAGCTGGTACGCTAGCACGTTAGCAGGCAGCTCAAGGCACGCGTCAAAACTGAATTTACGACAGAGTCGACACGAACAGCACGTGATAATGTAACTTACGGGTTTGGAAAGCACCGTTTGGGCGAATATTTGTGTTTGAATGACAATTAAAAGAAAAAAAAGCGGTCACTTTAAATGACCAACCCGGCCACTTCCTTGTTTTTTTCCCTCCTCGGTTCGTCTTGTTAGCCGTAGGATAGGATGTTCCGGACTGTTTTTGATGTTACTCTGATATATATATATATTTAAATTTAATCATTACATTTGGACAATATAATACAACATATTTTGATTCAAGTAAACAATAACCAATAATAATTGATAATAAATAATTGCTGTTATTTTTAGTGTGACAAAAAAGGAAGAAGACGCAAACCGAAGGCAGTTCTGCTTCGGACATGTTTTACTGTGACACAAGGAAAGAACAGCCGAAATCCGCTGTTTATATTATTCTGAGCTTGAAATTCAAGAGATAACTTCCATTTAAACGCATACGACAAAATGTCTTCAGACTTCGAAGCCTACGAGCAGGACTTTGGAACCGTTACGGCGGAAATAACCAACAAAATCGGCAGAATTCCCAAGCTGGGTGGAGGTAAGAGCGTAGTATGATCAACGTCCGTTGACAAGGCTAGCCAATGATAGCAGGGGGAGCCTCGTCGCTATGTTTAAAATAATAATAATTACACACACAAAAAAAAAAGGAATATGCGTCTTATGTAGCCCTGACTCATAATGAATTCTCTGTCAGTTTGTGTCTTTATTATCTTTGTGTTTGGTGCTAATGTCACACATTTCTTCTGACTAGTGTCTGACCTCATCCTTCCCGTTGACAAGTCTTGAATTTTTTTAAGACTCATTATGGTAAAATTATAACATTCAAAAGTAACACATTGACAGTCAATTTAAATTATAGTCAATACGTGTTATAAACGGTTTATATTCAGTCAAATCAACCTCTTGATCCAACCCCCCAATGAAAATATTAAATTAAATTAAACAGCAAATATTATG